>NC_139973.1:35744032-36486532 GCF_963993115.1 Abramis brama
TCTCGAGAGCGGCTGCACTGGACTGCAGGAGGGCTGATGACGACACAGCTGTTCCACGATTGGCCGGATTCACCGCATGACAACGATCACGTGTGTTTTGTGTTTATTCGAACACCTTTAGTTCCTCTAAAGCTCTCAAATCAGTTTTTTATAACAGTGAAAACTCTTTTCGTGTCGTTGTCATGTTATATTGTGTCATGTTTATCAAATTAAAACTGCTTAAAAAACGTAGACTCCACTTCATTGATAGTAGCTTATGTTGAACTTTATTCTTGTTCAAACAGACGCTGTGTGAAGCAGTACATAAAAGTATTGAATGAAAATGTCTCTGAAACATCTGTGTATTATTTGGCAAATATTGCATTTATTTCACTGCAGTAAAGTATGCAAAGTATGGTAAAGTATGCAAACACCACGTGAGCGGTCACTACGGGAACCAGAAAGTGTCCGACTTCACGTCTCCGTTTGCAGCTCCTCCCCGCCTGCACGCGGCTACTCTCGCCGATCGGTTGCATCCAGCCACAGCCGATGTCGAACACACCTATAGTTTCACTGTCATTCATGTATTTATGGGGGACCTACAAACACTAGACCTTAGGTGTCCCACATTAGGCAGTGTCCCACATTAGGGCAATTCAACCTATGTGTCGTTATCATTGGATATTCCCCCTGAAGTTACCAAACAATTGGATAAAATGTTTTTTGATTTTATTTGGAAAAACAAGCCACATTATTTGAGAAAAGAAATTGTATGCAATCCCAAAGATCATGGTGGTTTAGAGGTGTTGAGTTGTGATGCTTTGAACAATTTGGAATTAACAATTAGTATTTGGAATTCCTTTCCTAACTATCTATTTAAACAATTGGGCGACCTCTCATTTTTATTGAAGTGTAATTATTCAATTGAAAAAATACCATTTAAGCTTGCAAAATCTCTCATGGCATGGACACTGGCCTACAAACATAACTTTTCACCTAGGATATATTATATTTGAAACAACAAAGACATCCTTTACAAAAATAAATCTCTCTTTTTTTGATTACTGGTTTGAAAACAATATTATATTAGTCAGCTTTTAAACAATGATGGAAATTTATTAACATATAGAGAATTTTTTATTTAATTTAAAATACCAGTTAGACCTAAAGACTTGTAATGCAGTTGTAATGGATGCAATCCCTGGAAAGTATTGATCCTTCTTAGAAATGCATCACAGGAGGAAGATCTAAATTTTACAGATATCATGGGTAAAATATTTCTTGTAATACAAATATTTTACAAAATAAAGTCTCAAATAACTACATTAGGAATATACTTAATATTGTTTACCCTCCAGCTCGCTTTTTCTGGCGATCTGTGTTTGGAGATGTAAATTGGCGTAATGCTTGGCGAACAGTGGATAAATTCTACATTAATAACAAAGTAAAAGAAGTCTAGAAAGAAATATATCCAGTAAAACGTGCTGGAACATTTAGATATTGATTACTCTTGTAATTTTTGTAAAGGTGAAAAGGAAACAATTTTTCATTTATTTTTCCATTGCATACATACAAAAATATTTTGGATTGATGTGGAGCATTTTAAAAGAAAAAATTGAACATTGATTTGCAGCTGAGTGGATTTGACATACACTTCAATGATTGAGAAAGATAAGGCATACTTAATACAATTGTTAATATTAATAGGGAACTTTCACATTCATAAAATGAAATGGTCTGACTCCAAACCTAACTTTTCTGGTTTTAAAAATGATTTTAAGCTTTATTGTTCTGTTTTGTGTAATTGCACAAGTAAAAAGGCTTATAGCATTGTAAGCAGGTATTATGCTGTATAAAGTAGCACTCTGTTTCTGTTGTTTGTAATACTTTTCTTTCTTGTCCTCTGGCACTGTTCTTATTTTATTTTACTTATTTACTTTGTATTTGTTTTACTTTGAATGATTATGTCTCATTTTATTGTTCTGGTTCATGGCATTAATAAAATAAAATAAACTACACCACAAAAAAAAAAAAAATGGATATGTTTTTTTCTCATAACTAAAAAAGAGAGAGAAATGATCCTACTGCTCATAAAACATTCACTACTAGGCTTAAGAGATATAACGAGTTTAAATGGGAAGGATATCAAGACTGAAGACGTTACTGTAGCTTCACCTGTTCTGTGAAAACAGGTGACAGGTTTAAAACATAAACACGTATAACTGGCTTATACCATATTGAATCAGGGTAAGACAAAAACACTTTTTGGAAGAAGGATGGATGATGTATTGATCATTATCATGAAATCTAACATAATCTGCCCATGCAATTTAATTTTGTGCAAAAAAATAATTGTCTGTATTTCCAAAAATTTCTATTCTTCTATTTTGTTGAAATATTTGTACATTTTAAAAACTCAATAAATAAAGCTACCCTGAGAAATATTCAGAGCTAAACATTTGACTTTTTTTTTTTGTCGTTATCTTCTCAGTTCTCGCGCATGTGTCGTGGCGCTCTCGTGAACTCAGAGGCCCACACGGAAGAAAATGAATAGTTGAATAAAGTCGTTATTTTTGTGTGGTTTTTTTCTTCTTCTTTTTCGCTTAAAAAATATTCTCGGCGCTTGATAAACTTAAGGTTGAGCCACTGTAGTCACTTGGACTATTTTAACAATGTATTTACTAACTTTTCTGGACCGCAGAATTAATGCAATTAGCATGAAGGAGTGAGCCAGCTCTCAGATTTCATCAAAAACTTACACTTCAGAAAGACTAGCCCAAATCCATTTCAGAAGGTTCTTTTTGTTGAAGGCTTAATAGCAAGGAAAACGTTTTAAAGGGATAGTTCACACAGAAATGAAAATTCTCTGATCATTTACTCTAACATTTACTTTAATATTTCAAACTCTTTTAACTATAAACTATCGTTTCATGTTCAGCTTGACATAAATGTGCGTTGTGAAGATAATTTTTCCTAAAAATCTTTGATTGTGTTTATCTGAAGAAAGAAAGTTGAGTGCATCATGGGTGGCATGAGGATGAGTAAATGATAGAATTTTAATTTCTGGGTGAACTATCCCTTTGAATTATTTTTTGAGTACTTTTTGAATGTTTCGTGGATGCTTTATGCAGTAGCAGACTGACCTCTGAGCGATCACGATCAGCGATCTGACCTTCATTATCATATCATATCCTGCTCGGCTTGACTGTATTGAGCGGGTTAGCATTTGACAGTGCTTCTCCAATAGGTCAGTGCTGAAGAGCAGATGGATTACCTTAGTGGAGCGTTATTGATTTCACTGCATTATAATGCCATAGCCAGTATGACATTCTGGCCCGTAATTTGACCGTGATGTGGCAGATCACTCGATAGATCTTAGACCAGTTTCCAAGCGTGACATCACATCCCAACATATCCCTTTACCCAGAAATTTTAACAGCACCCTGCAAGCTAAAATCTGAAATTCATACCCAAGACCATTGCATTTCCAGCGCTTGTTCTTGCATGTTGCGTCTCTTGCCAAATTAGAAAATATTTGCTCAAATAGGATGTAAATGAATGTTGTTTTTCTGAGTTCTCGTAGATGATTTGTGTCCATGTGTCAGTGGCGCTCCTCTCATTGAGCTGATTGGAAATAATGTGCTCCTCACGCAGGAGGTAACAATCCCAGCAAGAGGAAATGAGACAAATGATGAGGAACTCGATGACAATGAGCAGACCACGTCTCACAGCGCGTTCACTCCGGCATGAGCACGCTATTCTGAGCGCAGAGCGATTTCATTGCCGAGATAGAAAATTGGATGTTTTATGGGGGTTGTTTTTCTCATTTTCAGATAAATATCACTTGTTTTTTCTTTGAGTTTCTTGGCTATCACCTGTATCATTTCTCTTCTACATTCAGACTATGAGAATATAATGTGGTTAATCAGGCTGTCGTAATGAAGGAGAAGGTTTCTCTGTCTGAATTATTAGCTGTACTGATATAATTAGCAAGAAATGCTCAGGAAATCCTGCATGGTAATTTTAATGAGGAACGCTGCCAAAAATACTATTTTTAATCAGCATCTTTGTCTTGTTCAGTTGAACTGCTTAAACATTGTCGGCGCTCTTACGCTCTGTTGTTTTTCCACTTATTCAATCAAAAAGGCCATTAGAGAATGTATAAAAATGTGTAAACATCCTAAAACAAAATAACAATTGTTTTTAAACTGGGGTGATATAGGGGGTCTGCAGAAAGTTTCAGCAAAACATATTAAAAACTATGCAATTTACAATTATTGTTTGCTCTGTTTTATGAAGACTGGGTGGAAGCTTATGGGTGGAGATTTATTATAAATATATATTTTTCTATTTACAGTCAAAAATTATTTCTCTTCAGGTACTATACTGTAATGGTGGGTAGAAAAACGATACAGGTACACTGTCAAGTAAATATTTCCCAGATTATATTTCACACACATTTATAATTATCATAATATATTATATTAAATATCATATAAATGTGATGTTTATGTCTTTATTTACCATTCAAAAGTTTGGTACAATTACTCAGAACTATAGAAATATTTTTATGTTGTTTTAAAGAAGTCTATTATGTTCACCAAGGCTTCCTTTATTTGATAAAAAAAAGAGTAATATTGTGAAATATTATCACAATTTAAAAGAACAGCTTTCTATTTGAATATATTTAATTTATTCCTGTGACGTAAAGCTGAATTTTCAGCATCATTACTGCAGTCTTCAGTGTCACATGATCCATCAGAAATCATTCTGATATGATGATTTGCTGCTCAAGAAACATTAATTATTCAAATGTTGAAAAAAGTTGTGCTGCTTAATATTTTTTGTGGAAGCTTTGATCATTTTTTTGTTCCAAAGCGTTACAAAGAACTGCATTTTTTAAAATATAAATCTTTTGTTACATTATAAACGTCTTCATTTGATCAGTTTAATGCATCCTTGTCAAATAAAAGTGTTCATTTCTTATTTACTTTCTTTCAAAAAAGAAAAATCTTACCGACCCCAATCCTTTGAATGATAATATGTAGCAGGTTTAGGAAGAGGGTCCCTCCCAGCAAATCATTATATTTGGAGGTCTGTGGCTTCAAATGGTTTGAAAACCCCTGACTAACAGTAACATTTTTGTGAGGTCTACATCCTTAGGAATAGTTCATCTAAAAGTAGCAGTTCTGTCATCATTTTTATTTTTTATTCTAGATGCCTCATCCTCTGTGTTCTCTTCCCAGGAACTTCTACTACATCACGCTGTTGCGGGACCCCGTGTCGCGTTACCTGAGCGAGTGGAAGCACGTGCAGCGCGGTGCCACGTGGAAGACGGCGCTTCACATGTGCGACGGGCGTCCTGCCACCCCAGACGAGCTGCCGTCCTGCTACAGCAGCGAGGACTGGACCGGCGTGTCTCTCGAGGAGTTCATGGCCTGCCCCTCAAACCTGGCCAACAACCGACAGACTCGCATGCTGGCCGATCTCAGCCTGGTGGGCTGCTACAACCTGTCCTCCATGAGCGAAGAGCGGCGCGCCGAACTGCTCCTCAGCAGCGCCAAGCGCAACCTGCGGCGCATGGCCTTTTTCGGCCTGACTGAGTTCCAGCGCAAAACACAGTTCCTTTTTGAGAGGACGTTCGGCTTGCACTTCATCGCCGCCTTCACTCAGATTAACGGGACCCGGGCGGCCGGGGTCACGGTGGGGACGTCCACCCGGAGGCGCATAGAGGAGCTCAATGCGCTAGACGTGCAGCTGTACGAGTACGCCAGGGAGCTTTTCTCACGCCGCGTGCAGTACTGCCACCATCAGGAGCGACAGGAGGAGAGGAAGAGGAAACGAGAGCAACGCAGGAGAACGAAGCAACAGAAAACCTCACAGATTCAGCAACAGGAGGACGACGAGCGAAAAGATGCAGAGGAGGAGATGGAGTTAACCGGGGTGACGGAGGACTACAGCAGTCAGGTGGTGCGGTGGTGATGCCTTGCTCTCTGGTTATGTTCAGAATAACATACTACTCTCACCATCTCTGCAGTATATAATACCGCTTACTACTACATGTCTCAAAGGCTCTGTTTACACCTGGTATTAAGATGCGTCTTGGTCGATCAGATCACAAGTAGACGAGAGAGACATTCCTGTTTACACCTGGTGTTTTAATTCGTCTCTTTTGTCCACTTTCAACCACTTCTGTCCTGATTTCTTCGAGGGGAGGGTCTATAGGCAGGTAAATATATGGGGTTTTTCAGATCTTTCGATCTAATGGACAAAATAAGCTCGCGCAATTTACATATGAACGTGCCCGGAGACGACGGAAAAACATACGGGGAGTAGCAGCTTTAGTTTCTGCTCTGACAGTCGCAAGATGACGCTGAACGTTGTGAGTGTGTGTTAGAAATCAGGAATGGTGAGAGAACATTGTGCTTGGTATGTTTTTCGTCTTCAAACCAAACTTGGGTCTTCAGCTGACAAAATTTAAATCCCGTCTGTCTAGAGCGCTTCCCATAATGTTTATTATGCATTAGGTTAGGAGGCGGAGAGTAGACGGTCTTTTGTGGCTGTTCGAACGCATTCCACCAAATGAGCGTTTACACTACGAAAACAGTCCGGTCTAATGCGTTTTTGACCACCTCTGGAAGTGGTCGAAAGTGGAAAAGCTCAAAGCATTTTAGACCCCGTTTACACCTGTATTTAACGTCGTCCACTTGTGATCCGATCGACCAAAACACATCTTAATACCAGGTGTAAACAGGGCCAAAATGTGCATTCAAAATAGATGTGGTTCATGAAACAAAACCGGACATAAAGAGACAACTCAACACAGCACCAAATTTGTATATTGTATGAAAGTAAACAAAAATGTTCTTAAGATAAAACATTTAATATAACTGCCTAACCAACAATATGCAAAATTATTTCGATTATTCCCCCGAGAAACTTTGCATTCACTCGAAAAGAAAACAAAAGTTTTGTGAGCTTTACTTACTGTTTATGGTATACAGTATACTGTATATTGCGTAGTATTCATTTAGCAGTAAGCTAGTATTCTATTCTGAACATAACCTCTGTCTGTTTCCATTCATCTTCATCCTCTCCAACAGGTCTCCTCCTCCTCCTCCTCCTCCTCCTCCTCCTCCTCTTGTGTCTGATGGTCAGTGAACCCAGGCCCATTTAAGAACATCATAAGGAACTTTACCAGCAATTGTAATGTTTTAATCCTTTCTGATGAAATTGGGAACTTGTTTCACCCTACAGTTTATTGTCATCACAATATGGCGGACTTATTAGAAAAACTATGACTATAATAGCCAATGAAGTGATCTAAGAGGAGCAACAACTGAATGTTATTTGACTGAAAACCATTTTGCAATACCAAACAGCAATTTTCTCTGTTTGTTTTTCTGGTTTGGAAAATGTTAAAATAAGGGACATGTATATGTACAGTGGACACGCGTCCAAAAGGTCTGATTGACCATTATGTCTACTTGAATCTTTTTGTGTTTGCCTGTTTTCCTCAGTTTGTAAAGGGTGTGAGATTGTTGGATTATACAAATGAAACAAATAGAATGAGAATGATGTTTGCATGGTCACAACTAAATGTATTTGTTTTACAAGTGTACTTATTGAGTCAAATAAAGTATTATATATCTGAAAATAATTATCATCTGTTCATTTAGCTCAAAATATGATTATTTATTTTTTTTTCATCAAAAGTGGCTCTTTTCCATACAGTTAAAATGTATAATTGTTTATAAGAAAAATTATATCGTTACATCTTGGCTTTGGCTACATCACATTGTCTTGTCCAGTTCATATTTACAGTACATATATGAATAATCATTTGAAGCATATTGTATGTTTTACACACAGCAAGAATAGCCTGTATTTGAGTGAATTCCAGAATTGTCAGCAAGCTATCTATAGCGCGATGAATGTTTATTCATCAGAGAAGTGCACAGCCATCTTTAGAATTTTGTGTTTGAACTTTTTTTTTTGCAGTAGCTCTATATATTGCTATGGCATCGCTGTTGAAGAGTAATTAGCTGGTAAAGTGGATTTACTTATTGTAGAGTTAACAAAAGTTATCATGAGCACTATAATATTTGATGCGGATGTCATAACAAACAATTATGTCTACAGTAGATCAGTAGGCGTTAAATAATTTGGCTATAATACGATTTTCCCAATAAATGGCCGCCAGCCGGATCCCCCTCTGATGTCGGCGCGAGCAGCCAGCATCCCAAGTCTTGGGCTCTCAAGCCCACTAGCCTCTGCACTCTCAATCCCGCTGGCCTCAGCACTGTCTGCCCCGGAGGTCGTTCCCGTGTCTTCTGTGCTCCCGCACACCTCGCCTGTTTCTCCCAAGGCAGCGGTGACATTTTCCTCTGAACTTTCTGTGTCCCCTGATGGCTTGGCTATAACCTCAGAGGCTGACTCTAAACTTCCTGCCAGCCGTGACACGATCATGGAGGTCATCCTCGAACGGCCTGTCTGCCCTGACAAGACCATGAATGTCGCCTGTGAAATTCTTGTCTGCCCTGATACAAATAAAGAGGTCACCCTAGAACTCTTTGCCTGCCCAGATACATCCATGGAGGTCGCTACCTAACTCCCTGCCTGTTCTGTCTCAAGTTCCCTAGTCTCGCTGATTCCCCTGAAGTGGTCTTCAGTCCCGCCTGCACCTCTGTGGTGGTCACCAGTCCCATCTGATCTGCTATGGGGATCTTCAGTTTTTTTATATCAGGAATTACATTTACACTATAAAAATGCTAATTCTTGATATCAACAATGACGTCAACACTTGCAGAAATATAAAGATCAAGAATTAACCACCACCTGCTCAGCCTGATCCGCCTTCGCTGACTAGTGATGAGTCGTTCATGAACGATCCGTTCATTGCATCTGTCACGTGACAAATGAACGAAAGACTCAGAAGTTAAAGTAATTTTTTATGTTCCCTGTAAATTATTTTTGACTGCATTATAATGATTTCTTAAATCAAGATTGCGTAGGTGGATGTGTTGGGGGAATTTGCCTGTTAAAAGTATAACATTTAAAGCCCCTTAAATGAATGAAATGACTCGAAAAAAGATTAGTTAATTTTGATGAACGAGATCGAACAAGAGAGTCAGTAAAATGATCCTAACTTCCCATCACTACACCTGACCAGCCTGCTCTGTCCTGGTTACCTGCAATACTTCTACCTCCAGACCTTCCTCCATTCTGCTCTCAGGTCCACATCTACTCCACGTCCCTCGTGGACTGTTTTGGAGTGTCTGGAAGTCGCTCCTTTGAGTCAAGTCAGGTCAAGTCACTCACATTTATTTATATAGTGCTTTTTACAATACAGATCGTTTCAAAGCAGCTTTACAGAGATAACAGGAAAATAATGCAACAAAGTTTGTTTCCAGAAGAAAATATGTCATGCTATGCAAATAGGGCAATGTCATGATCCTGGTCTCTGCTCCCATGTCTTGGTTTTGTGTTTATGGACACTTGATTTGAAGTGTGTTCTGTTCCCCATTGTTTCTGTGTTTACTGCCATAGTTGCCCTCGTTAGTTGTCATAGTGACTAATTAGTTTCAGGTGTGCCTTGTTCGCCCTATAATCCATCGCGCTCTTTAAGATCACTAAATTCGAGGTTTTTGGTCATACCTAGGATATCCAGATCCACCAAAGGAGGGAGAGCATTTTCACATTTAGCTCCGAAACTCTGGAATAGCCTTCCTGATACTGTTCGTTGCTCAGACTCGCTCTCCCAGTTTAAAACTAGATTAAAGACGCATCTCTTCAGCCAGGCATTCATATAACATTTTAAATCTTACTGTTCAAACTACAATCTGGCCTCTAGTTCATAAACGCCAGAGGAGAACTGGCCCCCGACTGAGCCTGGGTTCTCCCAAGGTTTTTTTTCTCCATTAGGTCACCTGATGGAGTTTTAGGACACCATTAGGTCACTTGATGGAGTTTTCGGTTCCTTGCCACTGTTGCCTTTGGCTTGCTCAGTTGGGGATATTTTGGGGATATTAATTTAATTTTATCAATCAATAAATTTACACTAGAAACAACCTTGTTGTGTTATTTTGGTTTAATGCTGTGAAGCTGCTTTGATGCAATCTGTATTGTGAAAAGCGCTATATAAATACACTTGACTTGACTTGACTTGTTAACCTCTTGTTATCCTGTGTATATATTCCCCGGTGTTTCAGGCTTGGTTTGTCAGTTGTTGTCTTTGCATATACTGTTGCACTCTTGCTCTGTTTCATGTTCCTGGTTTTACTCTCAGTATGGATTATCTTAGTTTTGGTTTTGAATAAAATTTGCTGCAACTGGATTCTCACCTCACTTCATCCCTGCCCAAACGTAACAGAAATAAAGAGTCAGTTGTGTGTGTGTGTGTGTCTGGACAGACAAAGGGTCTGGGCATGTAGAAATGTGTGGTCTCTGGTGAGCTGTACGTGGTCATGCACAGAAGAGCTGTTGTGAGCTTCAGCCTCACATCTCTAATCTCCTGAAACCTTCAGAAATGGGCTCCCAAAATAGAACGCAGAAGCGAGCTCTGAAACTAAATTAAGGCAGATGAAAGGAAAATGAAATTCTGAATGAGGAAATCCAACAGCTCTGTCAATTCTGCAGCAGTGTGTGACATCTTTACTGTACATATACACTACATAGTGTAGTACACTGGAAAATACTGGAATAGCCAAAGCTTTATTGAAAGGAGTGTTCACATACTTTTTCTACACTAATCGAATATTTTTGGAAGAAGTCTCATATTCTCACCACGTCTGCATTTAATTGATCAAAAATACAGCAATAAAACATAATATTGTGAAATATCTGTATAAAATATCTGTTTTCTACTTGAATATACTTTAAAAATGTATTCTTCTGATGTAAAGCTTAATTGTCAGCATCATTACTCCAGTCGTCAGTGTCACATGGTCCTTCAGAAATCATTATAATATGCTGATTTGCTGCTTATTATTAACAATGTTGAAAACTGTTGCTTAATATTTTTGTAGAAACCATTTTTTTTTTTTCAGAATTCTTTAATTAATAGAAAGTTCAAAAGAACAGCATTTATTTGAATCAGGGTTTTTTTTTGGCGCTGTGATAAAGTGTTTGTCACTTTCGATCAAAGTAATGCAACCTTAAAGAATAAAAGTATTAATTTCTTAACCAAAAAAAATAATTAAAAACAGACCCCAAACTTTTCAGTGGTGATGTTTGTTAACTGCCTCTTTAAAAATGTAACTCAAATGCTTGCAGTCTTAAAGGAACAGGACCTGGAAATTTTGGCTTTGGCTTTGTTCTGTGAATCTCTAAAGGAGATATTTTACAGAATGTTCACACTGCTCTCCGTAATACAAAGAAAACATGACCAGAGGCTGTTAAATTCCACAAAAAAAGCATGACTATATACGACTTGTGTGCTATATTGCAAGGACACTTGAGAATCAGGCATTGGGTGTCACCAAACAGCTTCACATGAAAGTTAGAGCGGGAAATTAAATAGGTTACAGATGACATTCCAGAGGAAGTACAGTAAAAAGAGGATGTGCTCATGCATATGGAGGACAGGCTGTGAGCCTCTCCAGTGGCGAACGCATCCCATACAGCCATTACTCACAGCCCTGTTCTCTGTGTACAGCGACAGGTTCAGGAGCTCTGGGAGTTTTTGGTAATGCTGCAGTGACCCATTCCCACACAGGAACATCCATTTTGTGTTTGTATAAGACTCCTGCAAAAGAAAAAGATCACACTTTGCACATGCTGGCCCTATGGTTTATGGTTATTACCAACCTGATTGTTTATTCCTATTTACTACATAAAAAGAATTGAATATAAATACATGTAATATAAATGTAAATATAAATACCATAAACATATATTATATAATAATGTTTGTATGTTTATTTTAGTGCTGTCAAATCAATTAATCGCGATTCATCACATCTAACATAAAAGTTTTGTGTATATATATTATTATTTAAATATTATGTGTGTGTTATATATAAATATGTCTTATATTTATATATAAGAATATAACGTTTTAATGCAAGTTTTAGGGAATAGATGGATGGATATTTATTATAAAATAAATATATTTATATATAAATATATTTTTAAAAAACATACAGAATCATTTGATGAAAGTAATACACTATATTTGTATATGTATCATATTTATTTATTTTTTGATGATAACCCTGGTCTCCTGTCATTTTGGCAGAGGAGGTAGATGAGGGACAGATAAATACAATCCACCTCTGCTAGTGAGCGAACAAGGTACAGAAAAACAACAGACAGTTCGAGACAAGTGTGTGGGAACAGCATGTCCAGGCTGTCATTCTCACACACTTTGGCATTTTCCCTTGGCAAATCTATGAATGCCATTAATGAGCCTATCGCTGTGACTTTTGTGCAGGTGACAGGCAGCAATCTGTCCTGATGACTTATGCATTGTACCATTTGCTTCCAGCAACACCAGGTACGTATCCCTAATTAATTTTTCACATGCTCAGAAAGATGGATGCAGAAGATATCACCTTTCCAGCTACAGAAGACTGAAATAGCCACCTAATTTGCTCCCTCTACTTTCCACGGCACCATGTGGGAAGATTGGGTGATTTTCTGTGAGTCAGAAGATGGTGAAACATCAGGGAAAACATGATAAAAAAGTGGGAAACTTTTCTTAACATTTATAGACAAGGCATAGAATAGTTTTGCATTAATGTTACGCCAATTTTTTTTTTTTTTAAATAAGCAAGTGGACCTCGCCATTGCTTATTTGGGAAATCACTTAATCAATAATCTCCCAAATAAGCCAGAAAAGTTCTTTATAGGCTACTACATCCCTGCTGAGTTTATTAGAAAGTCATGAAGACAAATCTAATGAGTTAGCCTTCAAAATATTGACTTCCACAAGGCTCGTGGCTCTCTAAACTGACAACTTGTGCTCTCCTCTTTTGTGACAGCTTAATGACACCCTCAGGGTTGAGCCTCTTTGCGTGTCGCTCACTTGACTGGCTCTATGGCAAGCTGTTTTGAATTGTATTAATTCCCAGGATATGAATTCTTCATATCAACAATTCAATTTTCACTAGTTAAAATGATCATTCTATCAGGAATAGATTTATAGTAACAAAGGCAATTTTTTATATCAGGAATTACATTTCCAAAATGTACATTCCTGACAGGCTATGAACAATGATGTCTTCACTCACAGAAATATGAATTCTTGATATCAAGAATTTAATTTCAACTAGTAAAAACTATAATTCTTGATATCTATTCTTTTATATAATTATTTACATGTTTACTAGTGCAAATGTCTTTTCTTGATATCAACTATTGAATTCCTCAGGAAAAATTATTACTAGTGACAATGTTAATTTCTGGTATCATGAATGTGATTGTTATTAAAGCCATTTTAGATATCTGAAATCTCCTAATTATTTATATCAGAAACACATTTTCAGATATCAGAAATAGCAAATGTAATATTAAATTTACAGATATAAAGAATTAACATTTCAACTAGTGAAAATTGAGTTTTTGATATCAGGAATTTATAAGGAATAAAAAATGATGATTTTTTTTTTACTAAGAATTGTATTTCTGATTTGTGAAATTGGAATGGGAGCCTTATATGGTGACATTTAACTATGACAATACAATTACAGATATCAATAATTATAGTTTTTACTAGTTGAAATTAAATTCTTGATATCAAAAATTCATATTTCTGCGAGTGATGATGTCATTGTTGATAGCTTATCAAGAATTAAAAATTTTACAAGTGGAAATGTAATTCCTGATATCAATAATAAGCATGTGAAAATTGTATTGTTCATATCACAAATTCATATCCTGGGAATGAATAAAAGTCAAAATGGCTTGCCATACTGGCTCAGCTGATCCAAGAACAATATGACTGTGGCGCCATCTTCTGTTTGCCTCAGGCTGTTCACACTGACTGCATTGCGCTGTCTGTCCCAATTAAAATCTCAATTCATCACGGTGCCTGCCTCGCTTACTAGCTCAAAAATTACTGTAGCTAATACCTGCCAGTCCCACAGTGTGCGAACTCTGGAGAAAAACCTACTTAAGCGCTCTGTGGGGAATATGTTGAGTAGAAAACCAATAACAGACAGTTATTGTGAGATTTATATATTACTCATTTTTGGGAACTTTGCATTTGTTTCAATTTATGAATAGAATTGACTGTTTACTGGCAATTGGTCTGACTCTGAGGACCATATAACTGGTCATTTTTTTTATAGCTGTCAACCTAAGCATTTCAACCAGATCACCAGATCAAAACAACAGACCTGTTAGGACATAACGTTCCTGTCCCTTTAAAAGCTGTCCTTGAATAGAGTATTGCTTTTAAAAGTATAAAGTTTACAAAAACAGTTTTAGAGTTTTAGAAGATTACAATTGTCACAGCAGAGAGGTTGAGCTGCTGGAAGGTTGAGAGTGAATCCATAAATCATTATAGGTGAAAAACACATTTACTTTCCAAAAGGGAGTTCTTTAAAGGAAAACCTTTTCACTGAGCACAGGCACACAACATTCAGGAGGCAGAGCGTTCTGGACTGTATCTTTGAGAAAGAAAAAGCTTGTTATGCTAGCCTTGCCTCAGTAACTTCAGCAGACAAGTGTACTAGCCCTATTCGGACGGGATTAACTTTACAAGGGTAGATGGAGTAAGATATCTTAGTAAAACTAGCAGAAGTGGGAGGGGTAACTCAATTTGCGCATCGCCGTCACCCTCATGTCGTCATGTGCATATTACGTACGTTGCTTCCTGATATCACGTGCGCAAACACACCTATTATGTCCGGTGTGATGAACAATCGGGTCTGGCCAGAGCCATAGACAGTAAAAGAAATGGACACAGCGACCCCATTGGATTCAACGGAGACAAAGTGAAGCCAATTAGAAACTCTTACTTCCTGGGGGTCCAGCGTACTGCGCAGACTCAAACTGAGCTTGACGCCGTAGATGTGACGTGAGCAACCCGTCTGTCTTCTAGTAGCTGTGCCAAGAGAAATCTGAATCATTCCCTTCCGAGACTTGCAGAGACGGAGAGTGTGAGTAGGAGCTGTCTATGAGCTAGGAGCAGGAGAAACTTTTAGTAGGTGTTCTGATTAATTACTTTGTCATTTTGCCTCCACGTCCTCCCGATTGCCCGCGCGCTTCTCCTCCTGTCCATACGGTAATTTCCTACTGTGCGACAGAGAGTCGCGTGGCTATGACGCAATCGTTAGCCTATTTTTACAAAAATTGCTTCTACGGGGCCATAACGTAAGCTACAAGGTAATGAAGCCTTTTATACATTTTCGTGTTTCTTTAGAAATAAATAATGGACGAATGGAGTCTTTAAACGCCTCAGATGTGAAGTTATTCGCTGTCAAAGTGACGCCAAAATGAATGGGAGTCAATGGGATGCTAACAGCAGGTGGGGGTCCGCTAGCCAATGGCGGCGCCCGGGGGTACCTTCAAAATAATAGAAATCCATGCCCCCCTGGCCAGAGCCCGTCTACGGAGAGCCTTGGCACTTCCATTGTATCGATCTTGGTTGCAGTTCCATTAGAATTCCACTGGAGGTGATCGCGGGCGAGTGCAGACTGAATGGGAGTCTATGGGGCTAGGCGGCTAAATGTGTCTCTTTCACCCGATTGCCGTTGAGAAATCTCAGATTTTATTGTAGGTTTTGCAAGTTCAACATGGGTTATAGGTCGAAAGTTGAATGAACGAGTACTTATGTCCTTTCGATTTCTTACAGGTAGAGTTGTTGATGCCCATAACATGCTAGCATTCTGCTAATGAACGCTGATTGGCCAGTGAAGGACTGATTACGACCAGAGATACCGCTTGATGGTATCGTGGCATCCGAAGCGGGAACAGAAACAAACAAAACAAAAACTCTTCTAGCACGTGTATTTACCTGTGTCAGCTGTGTTGTCGATGCCTCGAGTGAAAAGAAAGTGCAGAGCGCGAAAGCACCAAAGTGACTGTAGGATTGCCGTAAAGCAGTATCTTTGGTCGTATGATGTGTATGACGTCATTGACATTTTAAAAGACTTTTTAAAGCAAATAAGTGACTCTAAAAAATCTAAAACCCAGCAATGTGTAATTTCTTTGCATCTCCTTTCGAATACAACATTCAAATTACTAGACAAAAAATTATATCCTGAGAAAAGTGGATTTTGAGGGGTATTTCGCCATAGACCTCCATTCATTCTGCACTCGCCTGCGAGCGCCCCCGCATGGACAGAGACGTGTTACTGCAGCCAGTCCAGAAACCGGAAGTAAGCAGAGAGTGCCAATTCTCTTCCTATTAGACATTCTCTGGTCTGGCTGAAGAGATGAGTCCGGGCTTAGGACCCGAGCAATCCGATTGGTTCAAAGCACGTTTTATGGGTAATCGCTTTAGTGCCTGGTTATAAATCATACAAAATCACTTTATTATAGAAGACGTTTGCACTACGTTATAACGAGTCATCAATGTATTTAATGTATTTTACATTATACGTTTCATATACTAGTATTTAACCGAAGCTATAGATTGTGAAATTAAACATTTCTCGTTGTTAGTGTGTTTTTTAGTTAGCTTAGATAGTAGCATCCGATGATCGTGCTATGAGCTTTACCTGATATTACTGCACTGATACTGCCTTACCGTATCGCGAGAACAGATTTAGATCAGGCATACTACTGGCATACTAATTGGGTCCTAAGCCCGGACTCATTTCTTCAGCCGGACCCGATTGTTCACCACACCGGTCGAACGATGTATTAATTAACTTCATATTGGATTGTGTTGGTAATAGGCACTTACCTAACGCTAAAAGATTTTTCATGCCTCTAACAATTCGATCTTCTTTCTGATCTGAATGGTATGTGGAAAACACTTGAGTTTTGCCACAGACTTGTACCACCGTCTAGAACACAACTGAATGCTTTTCCAAGCGTCTCCATACTTGAAAAAACGCGGAAAACTACTTTTAAACAGGATATTATGAAATATTTATGTACATATTTACAGCGGGTCTATTCGCACGGGATTAGGATTACCTGAGGTAATTTTTCCAGACCTTTTTACTGAAGGTAAAAGTCGCCGTAATCTTTACTGATATTGTCCGTAATGATTACTGAGATGGCACATTCGGACGGGACTAAAATCACAGAGAAGCTCTGGTAATTATTACTTTACCCCACCTCTCGTTAAACTAGTCCCCTCCGAATAACGCTCAATTTCTGAGGAAACACTGAGAGATACATACATGCACTAAATGTTCAGATATCCCTGAAGACAAACAACCCAAGTGTTTTCTGTATGTGAACCTTGATCATTTCGACAATAATCAGGTGGGTTTTTAATGCAACCACAGAGTAATATTGTGCAAGATTCTCCCATTTGAGTTTATGTAGTGATTAATTCAAGATCGATTAGACTGGAACACACTACACAATTTTTGAAATCTGAACAGAGCCCAGAGATCATGGCTCTCATTTTGGTAGGACCGAAGAGGGATTTGAAAGTTCCTCTTATTGATTCACATATGGGGGAATTTCCAGCTGAACAGAAGAGATGGATGAACAGATAGGCTAGTTGTCTTGGATGGACAGATTTGCTGAAAAAACAGGAATAACTGTTGTTGAATCATTCGCCCAACCGATTGGCTTAAAAACATTGATTCATTCAGGATTGAAGCACCACTACTGTTTCTCAGAGACCGTTGTGGCTTCGTTTGGAACTACCTTAATTGGTTAAACAAAACTAGACAAAGTAACTTGTAATAGGCTACTGTGTCTAAAATGGAAGTTATTCAATAGTAATTTTTTGTTTAATGAACTAATACTGCCAATCATATCAGAGCAGCCAGAGAGTTCATGGCTCTCACTCAAGTTGATAATGGAGGGAATTTGAACCCGAGTTCCTCTTATCTTGTTTCACATGAGGAAATTCCAGCTGATCAGGTAAGGCAGATGAACAGATAATTGTCTTGGATGAAAGAGGGAATTACTTCATTTATTATGCAAATCAAACTCCATTTAAAGAGACAACTCAGAACCACTAATGCATTTATGTTTGCTATGGTATTAATTACCCGTTTTAGACATTGTGTCGATGGCTTTAGAGTCTCAAGAATTTGCTGTTCATGTCAAAGTGATGTGTCATGATGCTTCCAGCAGAAAAAGATAAAAATAAGACTAATTCTTCAGAGAATTGGAAACACAAGTCAAAACATTGTTTCTAGCTTAAGTGAAGATCAATGTAATAAAACTGTTCATTTCCCCTCAGTTTACAGAGACGAGACCGATGTCTTATAAAATGTTATTGGGCCGTGTCTCTACTCGAGGGTAAGACTCATAGTTTATCAGGACTGAGTCATTTGGGATGGACAAGGACATTTCTCATTTCTGACAGCAGTGGACGCTCCACAACGCTACACCTTCTCTTCTCGACTTCAGGTCACTCGCTACACTCATACATGGAGAAATGTTGCTCAAAAACAGCCTCAAAGTCACAGAGCTCGGCCGCTTCCTCTTCCTTTGAGTCGACTTAGAATGCAGAGGAGCGTTATTACCAGACACCTTTTGACTCCATGGCTGGGTTGGTTTTGACAGTGGTTTCTGAATTTGATCACCAAAGTCTAACCTCCCAAACTGACCAGCCATCTGGGTGAAAACAGCACTGGATCTGGAGCGGCCTGATCTCAAAGTCATCATTCGTGTTGCGTGTGTGAGGACGTGTGAGCGAGTGTCAGCGCTGATATGATCTTAACTGATCTGGATAATATTTCTTTCATCAGTGCTGTGAGGCAGAGCAGGTTATTCAGTGTCCGTCTGCACATCTTGTTTTATGTCATATACGCTGATTTGTCATGGGACATTTCTAGACTGTTGCTTACATTCATCTTAATGAAATATCGACTGCTGTTGTCACATGGATATTAAAAACTCCATCCGCATCATAACTCACTCTAAGATATGAAGGATGAAAGTTTCCATTTATACACAGTGATGCCTTTAAGAACAGTTTAAGTAATATTTACTGAAGAAAACCAGATGTTAGACAGTGTTTACCGCTTCTGTTCATATTTCTTCTTTTCTTGTTTTGACGTCAGTCTTACTTGCTTAAAGGGGTGGTATAATGCCCTTTTCACAAGATGTAAAATAAGTCTTTGATGTCCCCAGAGTGTGTATGTGAAGTTTTAGCTCAAAATACCCCACAGATATTTTTATATAGCATGTTAAAATTGTAAATTTTTGAGGGTGAGCAAAAATGCATCATTTTGTGTCTGGATGCAAATGAGCTGCTGCTCCCCGCACAGAGGGCGGAGCTACAACAGCTTGCACTCACACAGACATGCACTGAAAATTTCAAAAACGTTTAGCCTTTTATGTTCAAACCGGATTCAGATGATGATGGAGAGACTCAATAAGAAGTAACAACATGTAGACAACATTTCTGAATGGTTAGTTGGTGAATTTATGTAGCTTATGTGTAGTTATCTTATAGTCATTGATTAGCATATTCTGTCTTGATAATCTATCAATCGTGTTCCGGGGTGGAGTTTATGTAAATTTTAGGCTTGGTGATGTCACTAACCCGGGAGGAATGTCGTGCCCTTTGCTTTGAACTTTGAGCGTTGTAACTTTGCAGATGTTGTTTATGCTCAAACAGCAACATTACACACTAACTAAAGTTAAATAAGTGAAATCATAATCAACCACCCCTTTAAGTCACTCTTAATAAGACACACGTTGCATATTGTGTGTGTGTGTGTGTGTGTGTGTGTGTGTGTGTGTGTGTGTGTGTGTGTGTGTGTGTGTGGGTGGCTGGCTGGCTGGGTGGCTGGCAGGCAGAACACAGGTGAACTGTCATGTGGTTACTGAAGCGTTTCTTTCCACCAAATGAAGCTTCTTCACTGCTTTTTTCCCCCAAAGAAACCGTTATATACACCGAATGTTTGTTTAGTTAAGATGATAAAAAGACATGCAGAAACAGAGTTGAAGCACCTCAGATTTCAGTTAAGGGTCTCAGCAGCTTCTGGAGGGAATGAGAACGAAGTGTGTCTTGAGCTCACGATCCATGAAAGAATGAACACTGTAAGATCAGACTTTATCTGTTGCTTATTCTGGTTTCTTCACTGACCTTACCACACTGAACATAAAGGACAATGTTTATTTTCTACAAATATTCTTCAAAAAGGGTTTTCAAGCCTTCAAGGAGGAAATTGCCCTAAAAGAATCGTAAATGTGGCAAAGCGGCAGCGTGTGCTGTGAGTAAATGCTTCATAAATGTCAGTGTAAAAGGGGTTGGAGTGCTGGGGAGGAATATGGGCAGCTTCATGTTGAGATTGATCATTTTAAAGCTGAATTTTATTAAATAAGGGCCAGATAATTTTATATTTCATGAAGAGAATGTTAGAGCAGGAAGAGCTGTTAGAGCAATGATGCTTTGCCACTGATGTCTGTTCAGTTTTAATGGGAACACTTTAACTGAGCAGGTCCAGCAGCAGTGCTCATCTTCTGCCTTTAAAAGCTCTATTAAGAACTCTATGACAAATCTGCATAATCACTGAGACTTTAATACTGAGGGTATGACCTGTAATATACATGTAAATAAATAATAATAATGATATATAATGAATATGATATAGAATTAAATAATAAATATAAAATAAATATAGGCCTGGTTTCACAGACAGGGCTTGCAAGTTCACATCTTGCAGTTCTGACTACGGTATGTTCTTTCTTGGTTGTTGTTTCTTGTTTTTCTGTCAAAATAACAGAAAACATTTTGAATTATCTGTCTGTTTTTAAAAGTAAATGAGTTATTATTTTTGTGAGGCAATCAATCTTCCCTTCCAAATTAAGAAAAGCCATCAAGACAATATCAATGTTTTTATACAGCTGTGTAACATGACATTTTAGTGGTCTCATTAAAATCCCAGGCTAAAAATGGATCCCACTCCGGCCATGGTTGTAACTACAACTGTACTTCTACTGTGGTATTTTGTATTTATAATACAGTAATACCAAACATTACCATGCTTTTACCAAAGTTACAGAAGTTTTACTATGGTATTTTGTACTTATAGCACAGTAACCATAACCCTTACTGTGCTTTTACCACAGTTACTGTAGTAACCTTGTTATGTATAGTAAAAGCACAGCTACCGTAATACTTACTATGCTTTTGATACCTTTGATGTAAAATCCCAAAATTATAATGTAATTCATTATTTTTTTCTGTGTTGCAGTTACTTCACATACATCACATACTCCTTCATGTTATGGCAAGCCGTTTTAACATTTAATCCTTAAAACCTACTATCTTTTTTCATGCTACTAGTACTAGTACCTATTCCATTAAGTACTAGTGCTTATTCTTTAGGTAGTGCCTATTCTTTAGATACTAGTACTTTTTTAAAAGATACTAGTAGTTATTCATTAGATAGTTCTTATTTTTTTAGAGACTGGTACTCATTCATAAGATACTAGTATCTATTAAATAGACACTACTTATTAATTAGATTCTAGTGCCTATTAAATTGGTATACTAGTACTTATTTATTAGATACTAGTACTCTTTAGTTATTAGTCCTTATTTTTAGATACTAGTACTTATTCATTAGATACTAGAACCTATTTATTACATACTAGTATTTATTCGAAATGTGTTACTAAGATTGTCTATTTTACTAGTAAGATTTTTAATTGAACTCTACAGTGGTCGTTCTGACTAGTCATAACATAAGACAAGTAAAAAAACAGTTTTGACTAGTAAGATAAGAAATGTTACTACAATTAAAAAATATACTAGTGTATCATAAATAAGTACTAATACCTAACAAATAACTACTAGTATCTATTAAATAGGTACTAGTATCGAATGAAAATAAATTATATACAATAAATAAGCACTAGCATTAGGCTGTCAGAGCCATAAGCCACGCCCCCCACCCTGTCAGACCAGCCCAGTCTCACAGCAGTTCTTGAAATGGTCACGTAATTTAATCTATTGATTCATGTACAGTACACGGACCAATTATCTTCTTTTTTTTTTAGTGATGGTCAGCACAATTCTGTAGCATTAAGAGCGACTACGGTAGCGAGTAGTATGAAAGGCCGAAAATCCGGTTGGTTGGGGTGGTGGATGGGTCAAACAATACAGGACTTTCACCCAGGAGACCAGGGATCGTGTCCTGTGTGTCAAGTTTCCTAAACCCAACCGTCCCGTTCTTTTTCTCCTAAACCCAACTGTCCCGTTGTTGTCCCGCGTGTCATGGAAACGTAAGCTTACCCACAACCTTTTCCTTAACTTAATTCTTCCGTGGGCCCATCACGGAATTTTGGCGATTCTTGCAAAGCTGTACACAGCTTCTCTGCTGCAGCCCGACTAGCAGAAAGAATCGTGCTACTTGTTTTTCCCCCCTTACGTGCAACCTATTGGAAAGCCCAGATGAGTAATTAGTTGGGTTGATAAAATAACGAAATTATAGTTAAGTAGAAAAAAATATTTATGTAAAGAGATATAGTAAAATAAAAAGTGCATTAAATGTTAAAACAGCTTGCCATAGTAATGTTTAACTTGAAGCAGTTACCAGGGAGGCTGAACAAATTCTACAAACTATTTCGATTCGACTTTTATTACATTTAATTACTTTTTTATTCAAATTAATTTGCTTTAATTAATATCCTGTTTTTATCTGTTAATAGATTTTCAAGTCACTGCTTTCAATCACTTTTAGCAATTAGTACATGGGTCCCAGAAAACAATATATAACCAATATAAACCAACCCTAATTTATAACTGCCAATTTTGAGTCTCTTCTGTGTTTTGCATACATTTTTTACCTTAATGCTTTTAGGTTTAAATTCTAGTGTCATGTTGATATTCTACAGTATATTGTATTATAGGCTGTTTTGTGTTGTAAGACTGTTGAATGTATGGGCGGACATGTTATTGTGTGTTTATATGTACAGTAATGGCAAGAGGCTGTGTGAATATATGTTGAGTATGTTATGTGCTTATTTGTAATGGCAAACTTGTTGCCCATGACAAATTTCTCAATGAAATTAATCAGGTTTCCTTATTCGTCTCCCTGTTCTAATTTAAATACTGGTATGTAAAAACAAATATTGCATCACAATAAGTGTAATTGTGATTGTCAAAACATTTGGTAACTAAATATAATTTTATGAAGTTTAGTGACAACATGTTACAATGTTTACATTGTACAATGGCTGGTATAGGATACAGTTTTTATTATTGCTTGACAAAAATTTCAAGATTTCAATTCCATTCTTGTGATTTGATTCCGATTTTGATTCAATATTGACTAATTTGGATACATGTTTATTTTAAAGGTGCTGTATGTAGCTTTTTTATCAAAACGAATCCTTTTTTTATTGCCTGTGTGTGAAGGGGTTGTAATCTCACATTAAAATTATCCACTTTGCGGGTTTTGCTATTACCTCTGGCTCTGAAAGCAAGTATTCTTATTTTTATGTAAAGGTCCCGGGTCGGATTTACCGCCAGTGACGTCACCTGCATGCGCGCTCCCGAGCCTCTCGACTCGTCTAGCCTACTGACTTTGCACTCAACAGCGACGACACTGCAACTTATGACATGGACTTATGACTTATGCAACTTATGACATGTCTGATAACACTAAGAAACGACCTGCGCCCAGCAAAACACAGACTCCAACACAAACTCCACATATTGATTAAAAAAAAAAAAGAAAAGTTTTTTCTGCTGAAGCTCGTATTAAAGGCCAGACGTGAATCGGATGAACTTCGGGTAAAAAACACGGATCAACATCGGCAGGGCATTTGAATCATAGTGAGAAACCTTATCTACAAACCTAGAATGTACATTTCCTGAAAAAAATGTGAAGTTAGTGCTTGCAGTGGCAAAATTCGGCACGGTTGATAGGGTTCCATACTTATCATGGTAACATTACGAGCATGGAGCATTAGTTCAACGTCAAGCTGATAAAAGTAGCCTATTATTGTAACGTTGCAGTGGGAGTTTACCTGAGTTTCCAGCATGTTGTGGGATGCTTTCTCCAGTGTGTTGCGTGACGCGTCTTAGTCTGGCCGGTACCCACAGTGCTCGCTCATAAATTCGAGCACGCGTAAGAGCACGCGCTTGTAAACTTATTGGTTGCAATCTGAAACATCACCGCTAGAGGTCGCTGAAAACTACAAACAGCTCCTTTAAATTTTATTTAAAAAAATAATCTCACCTAATGCTGTAAACATAGAGGGCCCAATCTGCTGGTATTATTAAAGGTTAAAAATAACATTAAATATAATGCAGTTTTTGTTATAATAACAATTATTTAATGACATAAGTAAAAATATAATAAATATGTAATATAGTGCTCAGCAAAATCTCCTCTCTAGCTATTTTTTCTATTCAATTAACATGCTATGGTCGTTAAATGGCTTTCCTGAGGTAAATGTAATGTTATGTGACATAATTGTTCTCCTGCTGTTATATTGACCTCTTTCCGTGGTTGAAAAACACTAATTGGTCGATATTATGTATACTTTCGGTAAGTTGTACTGCATCTTTAAATAAAAAAGTAACAGGTGATCGGTTCACGTGCACTTGAACTGAGGCGCTCAGCGATCTGTCACGTCACATTTACAAGCGCCAAACGTAAGCTGTGTCTGAAATCGCTCCCTATCCACTATATAGTGCACTATTTAGGGTGTCGGCCATTTTGTAGTGGTGTCCGAATTCTGAGTGAACGACATCATTCCCTACATTCGTTCACTACTTTTACCCACAATCCTCTCTGAATTTGAGTGTACATCCGATGTACACTTGCTGAGACACTAGCTGTGTCTGAAACCGCTCACTCGTTCACTCATTCACTAATCCCTGCATAGTGAATGGCAGTTGAGTGCACTACATCAGCAAAGAGTGAACGAAAATGAGTGAGCGAATTCGGACGCTGACATAATTATCACGCGCCAGAGAGCTCGGACAATTTCGTCATAAACATTACCTACCCATCTTTAATATTTCCTTTTTTGGCTGTATGAATTGTATGTAACAATTGTATGTATGTATTTTTCACGTTTATTGCGTTATTTGATAAAAAAAAAAAGATAATAAAAACACTTATCATATTTATTTACTTTTTACATTTATATGTGAAAATAAAAGAGATCAAAACACTACACAGCACATTTGTTTATTCAAATATAGATATAACGGTATATATATAAATAAATAACCAGGCGTCTGGTCTTATAAATGATTGTTTTCTATCTCGCGTGCGCCGTTGCCATGGTGACATTTTTGTTTATTTTTCATTCGCGCTCTATCGCCTTATCGTGTTGGATTGTGGGAAATTCTCAATTCAGCAAGTGTACATCGGATGTACACTCAAATTCAGAGAGGATTGTGGGTAAAAGTAGTGAACGAATGTAGGGAATGATGTCGTTCACTCAGAATTCGGACACCACTACAAAATGGCCGACACCCTAAATAGTGCACTATATAGTGGATAGGGAGCGATTTCAGACACAGCTACTATTTCCCACAATCCAACACGATAAGGCGATAGAGCGCGAATGAAAAATAAACAAAAATGTCACCATGGCAACGGCGCACGCGAGATAGAAAACAATCATTTATAAGACCAGATGCCTGGTTATTTATTTATATATATACCGTTATATCTATATTTGAATAAACAAATGTGCTGTGTAGTGTTTTGATCTCTTTTATTTTCACATATAAATGTAAAAAGTAAATAAATATGATAAGTGTTTTTATTATCTTTTTTTTTTATCAAATAACGCAATAAACGTGAAAAATACATACATACAATTGTTACATACAATTCATACAGCCAAAAAAGGAAATATTAAAGATGGGTAGGTAATGTTTATGACGAAATTGTCCGAGCTCTCTGGCGCGTGATAATTATGTCAGCGTCCGAATTCGCTCACTCATTTTCGTTCACTCTTTGCTGATGTAGTGCACTCAACTGCCATTCACTATGCAGGGATTAGTGAATGAGTGAACGAGTGAGCGGTTTCAGACACAGCTGTATTCTTGTCTGAATTTCGTAATAAAATTGACGGAATCTAAGAGCTGAGAATTAGCTTAATATTAAAAGTACCTCTTTGCTCCACAATTTTTCTGTGCGTGAGAAAATGGATTGTGGCGTGAGAGCGTGTGAAAAGTGTCAATTGCGTGAGTCTCACGCTCAATGCGTGAGAGTTGGCAGCCCTGGAATTTAAATAAAACTGCACTTTGGTTAGTCTACACTCACTTCCAGTGGTTTGTTACATTATGTTTTAATGCTTGTATTTTGTCACCCTCCCTTATTAAAATAATTACATGCTAGTGATGGGCAGACTGAGGTTTCGTGGAACACTGAAACAGTTGAAGCAAATGTGTCGTATTGTGTCGAGGCTTCGAAACAATCCGACACCCATCTCCACAGTGATCCCTAGTGATCAGAACAGTGTAAATGCAACAAAAACCAACAAAAATTTGTACAAATCTATTTCAAATGTTTTCATTGAAAGTAATGCAATTACTTCTCTTTCAAATGCAATTATCTAATAAGCTTATAAAGTGTCTATATGTTCTTTTATCAAGTCAAGTCACCTTTATTTATATAGCGCTTTTTACAATACAGATCGTATCAAAGCAGCTTCACAGTGATAACATGAAAATAATACAACAAAGTTTGTTTCTAGAAGAAAATTGCGTCATCGTTCACATTAAGTAAGGCAGATCAATAATATTGTTGAATATTAAATGTCCCCAACTAAGCAAGCCAAAAGCCAAGGCAACAGTGGCAAGGAACCAAAACTCCATCAGGTGGCAGAATGGAGAAAAAAATCTTGGGAGAAACCAGGCTCAGTTGGGGCCAGTTCTCCTCTGGCCAATGAACGAACAGTGTTTGATCATGATTCAGGCAGCATTATAGGTCAGGCGTCAGACTGGATCAGAACATTCAGAATATTTATTCCATCTGGTTGGAAGTCGGAGTCATCACGCCGGTATGGAGACGAGTTTGTTGAGGATCAGTGCCGATGAGGCCTTCACAGGGCTGATGAGGCTGGCACTTCAGGGATGCGTTGTGGATGGGTCCAGGCGCAGGTCCACCATCTGAGCTGGATACGGCCCGGATCCGGCTGACTTCAGTAAATATCGGAATAAACAGAAAGACTAACATTAGCGTAGATGCCATTCTTCTTATGATGTAACGGGTACATCAGGTGTTATAGAAAGTGTCCCTGGTTCCGGCTGACCTAATCTATGCAGCCTAATAATCATTTAACTGATTTGAATAATAGAAATGTATAATGTTCTATATGAATGCCAGGTAAAAGAGATGCGTTTTTAGTCTAGTTTTAAACTGACAGAGTGTGTCTGCTTCCCGGACAATGTTAGGAAGACTGTTCCAGAGTATAGGTGCTAAATAGGAAAAGGATCTACCGCCAGCAGTAGATTTTGATATTCTAGGTATTATAAACTGGCCAGAATTTTGAGATCGCAGTAGACGTGAAGGACTATAATGGGTTAAGTGCTCGCTCAAGTACATGCATGTACTTGAACAGCAACGGTCCTAGTACTGAGCCTTGTGGTACTCCATACTGAACTTGTGATCGATATGACATCTCTTCATTTACTGCAACAAACTGATAACATGCTAATGCAATTCCATTAATGCCAACATAATTTTCTAGTCTATTCAAAAGAATGTTGTGGTCGATGGTATCAAATGCTGCACTAAGATCCAGTAACACTAATAGAGAGATACAACCATGATCGGATGATAAGAGAAAATCATTTGTAACTCTAATGAGAGCTGTCTCTGTACTATATCAATTGTCAGAGTTTGTTTTGTTTGTTCTATGAATGGCTCAGCTAAACAGACCAATAAGAGACTATTAACTCCCATTATTCATTTGAATTATACTAATGTCTAATTAAAACATCTATAAATGTATAAAACTGATCAGAGATCAGGTAAAACCCACAGGCACTTGTTCATTGGTTCTCATCTCTTGGTTCATTGGTTTCATCATGGTTTCAGCTGGCGCTGCGTGTTCAGCTCCTCCAGCATCCACATCGAGTCCTTCACGGTTCAGAGTGAAGCAGAGCATCACGAAATGCCTGATGTCCAGGCCATCCTTAAAAATATTTTGGTTTGCAGTAACAGCAACAACAACGAAAAAAAATCGGCAATCATCGAATATTATTTTGCTTGATATGCCAGTCCTTAATATTTCGTGTTTTAAATGCCTGTTTGAGGTCTCTGTGAAAGTTTTAAAGTCTTTTAGTGCCACTTTCAGAGCACTCACGTCCGTAACGGAGAACTGTCACGTCCGTAACATTGTTTTTTCCTCATAAATGCGAACACGATAAAATATTCAAATTAAATTAAATTAATATTTTATGTTCTGTGGAGAGCCAACCCTTCTTCATCCGGTGGGTAGTATTACTTTTGGTTTGCGCAATGTAATTCACGGAATTACAAAAAAATATTTTGCCACCTAAAAGTTAAAAGATTTTTTGTGTCACGTCCATAACGCATGTGTATTTCCCTCATATTAAATTAAATTCCTCGTATTGATTCTGCCTTCTCACATCGCGACACAGGTTCGTGGATCTGAGTGTCGCGATTTCGGTTTCATATCGCAGATCGTTACAGCCCTAATAATCATAGATGACGCCACGGGTTTTTATTTAAAAGAAAGAACGTAGCCTACGTATGTAGGCCTAAGCAATTAATATTCACAATGCTTACTAAAATATAATTAGGGCCCGAGCACCGATGGTGAGAGGACCCTATTGTTTCTGCTCCGTTTATTATTATTATTCCGCTGCTTCTTCTCCAAAGTGAATTGCTTTTTAGAGGGCCTTAACATGCTCGAAAACTCATGAAACTTTGCACACGCTTCAGAAGTGGTGAAAATTTACGTGTGATATGGGTTTCAGAATTGTGTGGGGCAAAATGGCTCAATTATTGCCCCTACATTTTTCCCCAGCTCTACGTTTCACGTACAGGTATGAAATTTGGTCCATACATGTAATGACCCAATACCTACAAAAAAGTCTCGTGGAGCATAGCTCTAAACACAACAGGAAGTCAGCTATTTTGAACTTCCTCTCAGATTTTGTGCAGTTTTTGCCATTTCCAGACGTTGTACTTTAACGAACTCCTCCTACAGTTTTGATCTGATCCTCTTCAAATTTGGTGAGCGTAATCTTAATGCCTTTGCGACGTTAAATTGTGAAGATCTTGAGTTTTCGTCGAATGGCGTGTCCTCGGCGGCCTGACAAATGTAGATGTGCACACCCAATTTCAGCCTTTGGGTGTTATATGCATCATCAGATAAGTTCTATATTAAAATTGCTTGCAGTTCCGATGTTGCTAAGCAACCACAAACAGCCTGCAGTAACTCAGGCATACAATGTCCAATCTGCCCCAAACTTCACATGTTTGATAAGAGTCCTGTCCTGAACACATGACCATGCTCATATTCGGTTATAGTAATAGCGCCACCTGCTGGTAGCAGGAAGTGTGGCAAATACAAATTACCTTAACATAGTCCTCCTATATTTACATACTGCCCACCGTGCTCTGTTTTCCTAAAGGCGCCGGGTAGCGGTGGCACGGGTGCGAGGGCCCTTTTCATCGCTGCTTGCAGCTTTAATTAATATTGTTTTATTGCATTTGTATTAGTTGTTTGAAGAGTAAAAAAAAATCGGTCGGTCTTAACGCAAGTTTACAACCGGCAAGTCGGTCGGACTAAAAGGAAAAAATAATAATAATTGGGTCGGTCCTAAATTGACAGGCTCGGTCGGGTTACGGTAAACAAGAATATTTTTAAGGATGGACCCAGGTTACACTCGTCTTCACTGCAGGTGTCCAGCTGTCTCTAACGTTCCTGTGCACTACACTTCAGCTCAAGCCTATGTGAATAATTACAACCGATTGTCTACATTATCCTGATAGAAAAATGCATTGAACAAAGAGTCATTCAGAGAGGTGTGATGTGATTGGCCACCTGTGCAGTGTAACCAGGGATGCTGCTCAATGTCCTGTAAGCTGGGACGGTCGTCCGCTGCTGTTCTAAGACACCATCTTATCAAATGACGGCAATCTGTTACATACAACACAGTACTTGACTTCAATCATGAACTTCTTGCTCTGGCTACGATTTCTGTCTCCTCTTTGTGAACAACTGAATGTTTGCTATCTCTTACCTGCAGACAGATGACTAGGGAAGCGCAGTCTGCGGACCCTCTTTGCGCTTTTGAAAGGTACAGAACCGCACAGGAGGTTGTAGAGCGTCACACCCAGTGACCAAACAGTAGCAGGTCCAGCACGATATCTGTGGGAATGAAACCACTCAGGAGGGGTGTATGAAGGAGTGCCTGAGAGACCCAAGAAGAGGAAGAGATCAGCTGAAAAGTTTCCGGTCCAAAACAGAGAGATGTCTCATCTATTAGATGATCACAAATATAACCACGTATAAGAACGTCCACCTGCAAACGATTTGTACTCTGAGTCCTTCAGCAGGTCTCCACAGCCAAAGTCCAGCAGCTTGATCTCGTGTGAATCGGTGCAAATGAGCAGGTTTTGTGGCTTTACGTCCCGGTGGAAAACCTTACGGCTCTTGCAGTGTTTGAGAGCGTTGATGAGCTGCACCAGCACTTTCTTGGCCTGGCTCTCATTCAGACAGCCATCATTCTCCTCACAGAATTTGTGCAGATCTTGGCAAGGATCTGGGCGTTCCAGGATCATGACGTAGCGGCTGAGATGGTCAAACCAGTCCACAAGCTGCAGGACATTGGGGCAGGCAGGAGCTGAATTGACCCGGGTCATCAACGCCACCTCCAGCGGCAGCAGACCCTGACCGTCCTGCAGTGGCAAAAGAGGACATGATATTCTTGAATTATCATTGGAGGGCTAAATGCAGATGCAAACCAATAAGACATCAAATAGCCACAACAGATTCAAAACTGAACTTACAATTTCTATCTCCTCGTGCTCCTCGTCTTTATAGACATACTTGATAGCAACCTGCACACAGATAAACCACAGTAAATGACACCTGGTAATTCTGACAACAACCTCATGCTCTGTATAGATTACGGGCTATGCCACAGCATCATGAAAGGGCTGTTGAATAAATGTCTTACTGGCAATCCATCAGAGCTGCGGGTCCCGGCATACACAGAGCCAAATCCTCCTTTACCCAGCAATGGGCCCTTTATATACTCTTCTGCAACATAACAAGAAATATCTTCAAGTGAAAACATGTAACTAAAATTGTTAAAGAATGTTACTTCAGATCAAACAGTGGATGAAGATTTTCAGTGGAAATAATAATTCAGCAATGTTTTAAGAATAAGCCTGACCTTCACACGAGCGTTTGGCTGGTCTCTCATATGAAGTGGTGAGATCTTCATCCTCAGAGCTCGGCTGCTTCCTCTTCCTTTGAGTTGACTCAGAATGCAGAGGAGCGATCTTACCAGACACCTTTTGACTCCATGGCTGGGTTGGCTTTGATTGTGGCTCATGAACAGCCATCTGGGCAAAAGCAGCACTGGATCTGGAGCGGCCTGAGCTCTTTGAACTAATATTTGAAGTTCCCCCTGAGGTGAAGTTAATAGGTTAGGTCAATAATAAAATAAAGTCAATAATAATAACAATAATAAAAAATAAATAAAATCTTTAAGTAAAAACTGTTACCTGTTTACATCAATCACTGAATGAACATTTTCAATGGCAAATCATGTAATTCAGCAATGTTTTAAGAATAAGCCTGACCTTCACAAGAGCGTTTGGCGGGTCTCTCGAATGAAGTGGTGGGATCTTCATCCTCAGAGCTCGGCTGCTTCCTCTTCCTTTGAGTCGACTCAGAATGCAGAGGAGCGATCTTACCAGACACCTTTTGACTCCATGGCTGGGTTGGCTTTGATTGTGGCTCATGAACAGCCATCTGGGCAAAAGCAGCACTGGATCTGGAGCGGCCTGAGCTCTTTGAACTAATATTTGAAGTTCCCCCTGAGGTGAAGTTAATAGGTTAGGTCAATAATAAAATAAAGTCAATAATAACAATAATAAAAAATAAATAAAATCTTTAAGTAAAAACTGTTACCTGTTTACATCAATCACTGAATGAACATTTTCAATGGCAAATCATGTAATTCAGCAATGTTTTGAGAATAAGCCTGACCTTCACAAGAGCGTTTGGCGGGTCTCTCGAATGAAGTGGTGGGATCTTCATCCTCAGAGCTCGGCTGCTTCCTCTTCCTTTGAGTCGACTCAGAATGCAGAGGAGCGATCTTATCAGACACCTTTTGACTCCATGGCTGAGTTGGCTTTGATTGTGGCTCCTGAACAGCCATCTGGGCAAAAGCAGCACTGGATCTGGAGTGGCCTGAGGCTGAAAGAGCAGCAGCAGGTAAGAATCTATTTCACACAGTTTTACATTGTTCTTGTTATTTTTAACATCATCACTATAACACAGGTCTCTCTCTATGACCCAAAATGGCACATATTTCCCTTTTTTATACACTTTTATTTGATTTGATTGCAGAACACAATAACATAACATACCAATAATAAACATCTGAAAAATAAAACACTTTCACCAATGTAAGCCATAGGCTATATAAAAAATAATAATAATAAAAGAAAACCATCCAAATTGAAATTAAAACAAATAAATGAAATAAAACTCAACTCAGAAATAATCACACACACAGACCAGCCACTGAAAACTGAGACCCACACAGAATTTGATCACTGGATTTACAGAAATCATTTCACTTTTAAGAAGTGTTTTCTCAACAGTGCAACATTGCATATCTAATCACCTCCGATGAACACATTATTATTTGAATTATCACTCACTCAGTGTGTCATTTAACCATGCATTACTGTCTTTGGAAGGCTTTTGTCTTTCAAACACATTAAAATGTATAAATTCACATCATTTCATATTAACATACAATGCAGGGATTCCCCAACTGTTTTGTCAGCTGAACCTCTTTGACCTAATATTTGAAGTTCCCCCTGAGGTGAAGTTAAAGGAGAACTCCGGTCAATTTTAACATTGAGCTCATTTAACATAACATAATATAATAATAACAGTAATAAAAAAGAAATAAAATCTTTAAGTAAAAACTGTTACCTGTTTACATCAATCACTGAATGAACATGTTTAATGGCAAATCATGTAATTCAGCAATGTTTTAAGAATAAGCCTGACCTTCACAAGAGCGTTTGGCGGGTCTCTCGAATGAAGTGGTGAGATCTTCATCCTCAGAGCTCGGCCGCTTCCTCTTCCTTTGAGTCGACTCAGAATGCAGAGGAGCGATCTTATCAGACACCTTTTGACTCCATGGCTGAGTTGGTTTTGACAGTGGTTTCTGAATGCAATCACAAAGGTCTAACCTCCCAAACTCCTGAACAGCCATCTGGGTGAAACCAGCACTGGATCTGAAGCGGCCTGAGGCTGAAAGAGCAGCAGCAGTTAAGATTTTACATTTGTTCTTGTTATTTTTAACATCATTACTATAACATGGGGCTCAAATGATTTCAGTTATTTCAAAGGTCGTTACAGCCTACAACAGCAAATGAACCAAAACCCAGAAAGACACATGACCAAGAAAACAAATATGACAAAAAAAAAGGATAAAAATAACAAACAATTTGCATGTTTTTCCAATGAGATTTTATTATATTTTTACAAAGATGGCAATGTACACATGCATTGAAACTTGCAACTGTAAAGCTAAGTTACATGACAATGACATTTCTCAGTAGCCACTGTTCTTGAAGCAGTTAAATGTACAGCTTCCCTATTAGCAGAGAAGCAGCTGTCAAACACGGTTGAGAGTCGCACAGACTCTATCCATATTTCACTTTTGAATGATTTCTTTAAAAGAAAAGGCGTGCAGTTTTTTCATATCAGAGGAGTAGGCCTACAATATGTGCTTATTTAGCAGGGGCAATTTGAGATTAAATCGGTTAACTTGCACACATTTGTTTGTTAGTTTAATCAAACATTCTAACAACATCATACTATAACATATCAATAATAAACAATTAAAAATTAAAACACTTAGCCTACCTTGTCTTTCACCAATGTGAGCCATCTAAAATATTCTTTAAAAACAAAGTCTACCTAATACTCAAGAAGAAAGCATAAGTAAAAGAAACACTTAAAACAAATAAATTAAGAATAAAACTCTCCTCAGAAACTCTAAACTCCTTCAAAAAGTCCACACAAAGAAATATCCTCCAAACTATCCTCATAAAATGCTCATTAAACTCATTAAAAACCACTTTCTCCTCACAAAAAAGTCATAAAATCCAAATGTCTCGCCGTCAACCCAACAAACGGTTGCTGTTTGAATTTACGTCATAATGCGTTCTAATAATTCGTAATTCGCCATAGCAACTGAACATCGATTCGTGCGCTGCTAGCTACGATGACGTCGGCAGGTCTAGGTTTTATGAAATCGTAAGATTTGTTCATTGCATGTAACAACACAGTCAAGGCGAATTCGTACTAAATCACACGAATTAATTAAGTGGTTAAATGTTATATCGTTCGATTTGTTCGTCGCATTCAGTGAGCGTGACCAGGTCCAGGTCATGCCACAACTCGGTGAGTAGGCCTATGTCAGACATGTCGATATAAAGTCCGTTATATGTTCCTTATTATCAGATCGACTCCTTAATGTTCGCTGGATGTATTGGTCATTTCTACTACTATTTTTTTGTTCCTAATGCTTTTTAACCCAACACACTAGCTAGGGCGAATAAACGCTAGCGTCAGCTTTTAGATCTTCGATCATTCTATCTATCATATTAAATTAATGGAAGTAGTAAGTGTTGTTATAATGTATGTTCTCTGATTGCAGAATGACCTCATAATTATAATTTTGCCTAATTTAGTACTTGCAGCTTCCTCAGGAATTATAATATTAATTTCTGGTCACCCATGGAGGAGTTTCCATCATTTAATAGTGTTGACAGAAGAGGTGTGTGCAATCATTTTGTATTTTGTTACCCAATTCTCCTCCAATGCTTGTTTATAGATGGAGTGAGTTGGCTTGGCGTAATGCGTATTGCGTAATGAGTGGATGCTTGAAGGACTGGACTGTTTTTAGATCGTTTTGAAGGAGCTCGATCAGAAGGCTCTGGACAGGAGAATGATGAATGAATGGCTGCATAAAGAATCACATTCTTCCCTACTATATAGTAGGTGAAAAACAGTAGGCCTATGTGACAAAAGAAGTATGTCCAAATTCACAGTAGGCCTACTCATAAAATAGTAGGCAAAAAGATGACCTATGACCTACCCGGATGACCTACTACTTCCGGCGAGATACTAAGTGTGCATATGATGGACACTTTACTATCCCAAGAGGCCACGGGAGAGGATTTATGAATGGCAGTGAAACAATGCAACTGACGCTGGTATCTCACATGATAATAACAGCATAGCGAATAAAGTACATCCAGATTACATTCATACTATATGGAACATACTTTTTTAGTGGTCGTGAAGTAATTACTTATTCAGAATAAGTACCTACTCAAGAGAGTATGCAATTTCGGATGCAGCCCACTGGGTTGATTGTTACCCATTGGGGTCGTATGGATTACCGTCGGGCTGCATCTATTCAATGGCATTATATGAACTCACAGAAATTGATTATTTTCCTAAAAATCTTAGTTGGTGTTTATTTGAAGAATGAAAGTCATATATGTCAGGTATAGCATTAGCATGAGGTTGAGTAAATGATGCATTTTAATTTCTAACTATCTCTTTGTTAAACGCTGAAGACCCAGAGGGATTTCTGTCCTTTTTCTCCAAGACAGTGCTCTTTTGTTGCACATTCGTCTCTCATGCTGCCCCAACTTTGGCTGAGATCCTCACAGATGTTCAGCAGACACTAATCATCAGACACCTTTACATTACTGACCAGTGACAACTGTGAGAAACAGACTTAGAAATAAAGTGCTTTTTATTATCAAAAAGACGGTTATGATATATAAAAGACAATGGGTAATTTAAATGTAAAAAAAGAATACTAAATTACAAAATGTTTACACCTTAAAATGAAATACAAAGACAGCTATATTTCAAAAGATCATAAAATAGTTTACACTTGTATATCTGGGGTATTTAAAGAATAAGACTTGGTATTATAAATATTTTACAAAGCACTTTTTTTTTTCACTGTAGAAATATTTAACGTGAGCATCATGTACTTGAATAGAAGATTAAATGTTGTGTGTAGTTTTACAATGTTATGCACTCAGTGCTTGAAAACAGCACCACTTTACACTCATAATGATAGTGGTATATATATTTCGGCAGGTCTAAACATTATTCATGTATCTATTCAAACATGCAGACATGAAAATATGACATCAATCGATACACAATATTTTAAAAGCAGACAAAGATAAATATGTAAACCGTTCTAAACACAAAAAAAACAAAGATTACTTTTCCTTTGGGTCCCCTCCATCTCTACAAACACATTACACATCGAATGCCTGTACACAGCTCGTTTATATTGAATAATAAGGTCACTAGAGTTATAGGAGACCGGGGCTAGTTGTCACAGGGGCTCAGGTTTGAGTCAGACATCTAGTTGCATAAACATTTGTTCACCTTTGCTGGTTTTAAACTCCTTGTTCAAAACTGTCAAATTAGAATGTTTTTTTTTTGTGAATTCTGTCTCTAATCTAAACATTTTGGTAATATTAAAAGTTGAACTGTTAAACTGTTTTTAGGACATAATTTTGTGTTGGCCAAAATAGTGGTTTTAAATTCATGTTGTTTCATTAATTACTTTGTACTTCACAATTGTTTAACTGTTTAAAAATGCTATAGTATGCTATTTAAATGGCAGGTTCTCATTGTGACAACTTACCCCAAGTAGTGTGAATGTTTTTTGAAGCAAGACAGAAAACAGAGTATTTGAAATGACAGAGTAACAGAAATAAACCTATTCTGAGCAATATTCACTGGTGCAAAAAGTGACAACTAGCCCCAATCAGCCCTATATAGTATAAATAATTCCTTTCCAAGAGAGCTCTTTTAGCTTAAACTGTCTTTTTTTGAGCTTTTGCTAGGAGTTTTGGATGAATATCATGGCACCATGAACCTTGGAGATTATTGTGCCTCCACAATACACAGTCAGAATATGTGCTTCATTTGAGAACATTACAGACCAAAATCAGATATCACCCATATGCAGATTTATTTATGCACATATTTCCTCGATTTCATCCTCGTCGTCTTCACCCTTTTCATCTTTAACGATTCCCTCATCGATGCTCTCCAGGCGGACCCTCTGGCCATCTGGGTCGAGCGAGCCCCTCTCTGCGGGCTGAACTGATGAAATGTTGTCAGTCAGAGACTCCGTACCGAACAGCAGAAATTTGGCATCGCACTCTATGGCTTTTGCCATACTGGATGCAAAGATGTCAATCACCTGGTGTATCTCCGCCTTCACCAGGTGCTGAGACTCATCCTTACCTACTGGAAAGCAAAGGAAATACAGAATGAGAAATAAGTAATGCATTTTCCTGTTATTACAGTAAAGCTGCTTTGAAACAATCTGTACTGTATAAAGCGATATAATAAAGGTGACTTGACTTGACTACATTATCAATTACAACTGCAACAGACGTTCCTGTGTGTAAACAGATGTTTGGCCCTTTTATTTGGTAGCAGCAATGAGAAATATGACAGGAAAAGGTTTAGGGTTGATGGTGTTGATGTAAAATTGGATACAACTTTACACAAAAAAGGTTAGTAAGCGATTTTGTTCTCACAAAAATCATGTTAACACACATATTGTCTACGTCTTGTGGCTGTACTATTGAAACAGTAAATATTTTAACGTTTCCAGATTGGCCTCCGTTTTACCGTTTTACTGTAATCCAGATATGTAATTGGATTACTTTTTTCAAGTAACAATTAAAGTAATGCATTACCTTTAAATTTACAACAAAAGTATCGGAGTACAGTAGAGCTCTTAAGCTATTTAAAATAGAGTCATATGAGGGGCTAAGACATTTGGATCATAATAAAAAATTATGCAGAAGGTAAATTATCAGAAAGTATCCCACTTTACCAGTATTCACACTATGTTAATACAAATGTACTCTATGTATTTAAAATAATTTTGCAATGTCTTGGATGCTGACAATCGATGATCCAATTCAAGCACACCAATAAGCAAAACAATAAGCAAAGGTTAACAACGCATTGGTTTCCACAAAAAGTGACTATATGCAATTAGTTACTTTTTAGGAAGTAAGGCAGTATTGTAACGCTTTACTTTTAAAAGTAACTTTCTCCAACACGGATCAACATTATGCTACAAATGCTAGCGATTAAAAATCGATTGAGCTTAGCTTGTATCAACCCTGGGAAAAAAAACATTTGCAACCCATTTTACATTAGTAAAGTTAAGTTGGCTTTCAGGTGTAGCGAAGCTTTGTGAAATTCTGTCCTTTTAATCACTTACTAACGAGAGGTAGTTAACTATACCTTTAGCCTGCTGTTCCACTTGGTCCTCAAACATTACTGAACTCCTGTGCTTGTTGAATAAAGCACTGTAGCGTGAGCTTTCTGCTTCCTCAGAACAGTTATCCAGCAACATGATATCTGTACCTGCAGAGTAACGGTTACAAAACAAAACATTTTAAGTAACAATAAATGAGTTTATTCATTTTATTTAGATGAATACTTTCATTCAGCAAGGATGTATTAAATTGATCAAAAGTGACTGAAAAGACATTTATAATATTAAACAAATTATATGTACCATGGTATTTCACATTTTTTATACTGTATATTTATTTAAATAAATGCAGTCTTGGTGACCATAAGAGACTTGTTTTGAATGGGTGTGCTGTGCAAGTATAAAATTTGATCTACACACACCTGAGTCCTGGGAAAAACTGAAGCCAGTGTCTCCTGTGCTACTACCAGCACCTAAAAGCTGGCCTCCACCAGCCAACATGGCCGTCAGGTGTGGAGACATACCGAGATCTGCAACAGAAAGATGAAGATTAAAGGCAGGACACAGTATAATGTAATGTATAATGTGTAACAGTATAGTAAATGGCGACAGATTTTTAAATATTTATTTATTTTCGGAGTGAACAATTCCTTTAGGGCAGTGGGTCTCAACCAGGAGGCCGGAGCAAAGTAGGAGGCCTCAGGATGACTTAAAAGTATTTAAATTAATAAATTATTAATATAAATTTTTTTTTTTTAAATCTGATCTAAATTAAAATGCAAGAAAACACATAATTGAAAGATTTTCCAGAAATTTTGATTTTTTTTTTTTAAAGCAGTGGAGATTAGATATGACCATTATTAATACTAGTCTGAGAAAGTACCACTAATCAACCTATCAAATATTAACCACACATGATCATGACTTTATATAACATTCACCTGTGATTCGGTTGGAGATGCTAAAGAGGCGGGACTTCCTGTGGCGACTAATGAACGATTCCCGGTAGTGGCGGTCACCACAGCACATGCCAAGCAGCTCTTTCCTTACAGTTTTATTCCACAGCCCGTAAATGAGAGGATGACAGGCAGCACTGACAAACGACAGCCAAGTCACCATCGTCTCCAGTCCAGGAGACACACTTCCTCGCCCCCATACCGCCTCGGTGCAGATCACCACCACATACGGCCCCCATGTCATCAAGAAGGTGCCGACCACCACCAAAATGGTGACCAGTGCTTTACACTGGCTCCCGGCGTAGATCAAACCTCTACGACTCCCGACGGAAGAAACCGAGGCGGTGGAGTTTTTCCGTCCGTTCCTGTTGGAGGACACGGGTACTTGAACAACCACAACCGTCCCGCAGTGCACCTTGCGAGCTTTGTGCCGTGCCACGCGAAAGATGAAGCCGTAGCACACCAGCATGGCAAACAGTGGAATCAGGCAGCACCACGCAACCCAGAATGCAGTGTAGCTGACTTCACGATACCAGGCCACAGTGCATGTCTTCTTGAAATGATCAAACTCAAATGTGGACCAGCCGAACAGAGGAGGCAGGCAGCCCACCAGAGAATGAAGCCACAGGTAGACAATGGCCACTGCGGCACGATTCCCTGTGATCTTGATAGGGTAGACCATCGGAAACAGCACAGCATAGTACCTGACAGAACACAAAAAGTGGTTAGTCAAGTTTTAGATGTCGATATGTTCTAATTCTGACCTTAAAGGAACAGTTCATTATGTCAATAACATCACACAGTTTTGGCTTTTGCATGTGTTGTCGAGTTTAATTGTTGTCAAACCTGATGTAATACAAAGCTCAACCCCATGCAATTGTTGCAACAACCAGAACGTGACACTGTTACAATATAAAAAAGCATGTTTTGTCTGTATCCACACATATCAAGCAAGAGTAAAAATCAAGACAGCAGGGGTTAACAAACCAGACAACAATGCAACCATTCATTTGTACTTCATCTACAGGATACAGATTTTAACATCTAGACTCCTGATTCTAAAATGATTTCATGTAAAACAATGAGAGTTGTTGGATAGTGTTTGGCTCATTTTGAGTGCCAAAGATGAGTTTGCAATGCATGATTTTGCAATGCATGATAAAAAACTTCATAATATTCCTTACCTGTCAATGGCAATGGCTCCCAACGTGAGCATGCTGGCAGAGCTGATGAGCAGATATAACAGTGCCGTGAAGTTGCACCATACAACTCCGAACAGCCATTCTCCCTTAAGAGAGCTGGCAACGACAAATGGCAGCACCAGTACCGACAACAGGAGGTTAGAAAGCGTCAGGCTGAAGACAAACTTGTTGCTTGGCGTTAAGAGGTAGGGCTTCCGATAAAGGGTCAACACAACAAGCAAATTGCCCAGACAGACAAACAGGGCAATGGCTAATATGACAACAGACTCCACGATCCAGGCCCAGCTGTCTCCCACGTCTGTGCCGTTCCCCGGTAAGGTTTCATTGCTGCTGGTGTTCATGATAAGCACGCTACGTCATCCAAATGCAGACCAAGGATATGTTTGCAGAGATCCATAGATCCATCGCTTGATCATCTCACCAAGATGTCTTAGAAAGTTCAAAAAAATTAACAGTTGATTATGATTGTTAAAGGTAGTGTTCATCCAAAAATGAAAGTAAACTTTCTCATGCCATTAAAAAATAATTTTGTGTGGAGGAAGTGAGGAACACACAAAGAGTTATTTTGCAGAATGTCCAAGTTGCTCCCGTCTACACAATGTAAGTAAAAGGGGACTGAAGCTCTCAATTGAATTTTTTTTTAATACAAAACCACCATAAATTGTGATCTAATGCACTATATCCCAAGTAAGGCTGTAACAAATATTGGATAAAATCGATAATAAACAACAATGAATTTAATTGACAGTGAATTTGATTTCTAATTAATTGTGCCTGTGTGCTGTGCATGGAAAACATCTGCCAGTCACGTCACTTTACAGTAGTGAACAATGCATTTCTATGGGCAAAACATATTTCCATTTTGCATAAAGGATCGTCCTGAGTCCTGACAGCAAGAGAGCCTTTGTTAAACTTCACATACTTCATTAAAGGAGCAATAGAAAGGGAACACAATAATTATCAGTAAAATATAGGCCGTAAAATATAAGTTAGAAGCTAAAGGTTTGTTTAAAATGTATGTGTATTTTTATGAGAGAGCTATTGTAATTGGGTTTAAATGTAAAATAATTCATAATTCAAATGAGTGAATGTTGTCTGTGCTTTTGTCTTTATTGCTGTGGGCAAGTTTTAGAATGTAATGTTGAACACTTTTTTGCTCATAATATATAGCATAATGTTTACTTTATTTGTTTTCATAGCCTTCAATTTGTCAGTCCCCATTCCTTTTTGTTGTATGGACAAGAGCAGCTTGGACATTCTGCTAAATATTGCAGGAAAAAAAATAATAATACAGGTTTGAAACAACATGAGGGTGAATATATTCATTGTTGGGTGAACTATTCTTTAATTTTATATACATTTTACATACAAAATTGCTAAATCAGGTGCAAATGTAAGTGCTAAGGTACAAAATAACAACTTACAGCACTCTATTATTACAGCTGAACATGGACCAGATGGCAAAAAGTAATAAAGCGTTTACCAGCATAAAACCTCTTGTTATTACACTATACATATCAACGTTGTTCCATGCAATAAATCGCACCATTAAATCAAAGTGAATTTGACTTTTAAATCATGTGCATGCATATAGCCTTACTGTTTAGAAGTTAAGTTTAATGTGACCTATAACGTTATAACTGATATATTAAACTCCAAACTGTAAACCAACAACAAAAAACTTTAGTATAGTTTTGTTTAGTATTGAGAATGAACAAATAATTTGTCAGATTTAATCAATACAGCATAGAGAAACAAATATCTAACAATTCTAATTGAACAAAGACCACTATTTAAACGCAACTTCCAACTTTAGTACAAAAAAGTTTACTTCGGAGAGATGTTAGTTTATTGACGAGTACTGGCCAACTCACCTCGCTGCTTTAGATGGTATTAAATCTCGCTTTAAAGCAGATGCGTGACTTTATTTACAGTTCGCCGCTGATGAGATTCCCAGAAACTATAGCACCGCAATGGCGGCGAGTGTCTCCCCGTCTCTCTCAGGCTGTGTGTGGGTCTGTGTGTGGTCTGTCTTACGCTGGTCTCACTGTCTACACAAGTAAAAAAGCTAAGCTGCAACTCAGACACTTTAAAAGCTAATGTATCTCCGACACTTACGGTTAAATATCATTGGTTATGTGATATACATAAAGTAGTTTGACTAAATGTGTTCATATAACACACGTCTCCGTAACAAGACAGTGGGGTGGGTTTAGATAATGCAGACATAAAAACAGTAGTGAGCGATTAATTTTTTATTTGCAATACTGTATTATTTCAGTTCTTCTGGAATTCACTTTTGGACCACCAAAGACGATTAAAGATTCCCGCAGGTGACGTTACCAGGGTCACGTGACTACCAGTGGCCAATAAACGATTCGGTTCTGGTATCTGTAACCACGAGCACTTATTGCAATAATATCGAAAGAGTTTCCATGTCTCCTATCGCAATGACAGGTTATCAAAGTGCAAATAATAAAGGCAATAACAAACAACATATTTGTACAAAGGTCACTGGGCTTATAATGTATGTATGGGCTCATGTTAGAAAGGAATTCATCATTCAAAATGTTATCTCTTGTCCCATGAGCATGTGTAAAAAAAAAAAAGCTTGTTTTTGTAATGAATTTTCTCATTATTAATAGTAGATTGTTTATTCACAATATGCAATGGCCGACGAATAAACTTGATTTATTTGTAAATAACAAAATCAGTTATAATAATAACAAGATCAGTTTTCTACTTCTCAAATGTCTATTTCTATTTGCATGATATAAAAATCCACAAAACATTGATGGAAAACAAATACATAAAACAGGCTTTAAGTTTGAGATGCTTTGCTTGTCAAGAATGGGTGTGTCGTGTAATATCGCGATATTTGAGATGCGGAAGTGATTGTCAGATGATTTAGGTCATGTGGTGTAGCACGATTAAACGCTCTTTAAACAGACTGTTTGTGTAGTGAAGTCAATTATAATTCATTCGAATCTCTGTTTTGGAGACTTTTCCTCAAGCATGCAGAACGTCATAAACTCGGTGAAAGGAACTGCTTTGGGGGTGGCAGAGTTTTTAACGCCAGTTTTGAAGGTAAGACGAGAAGTGTTAGCATGATTTTCAGTCGGTCTCCAGCAGCTAGAGCATTAAATATGAGGTTTATAAGTGTAAAGAAATCGAGCATGGACCTGTAAGCAGAAATTACTGATCCAATGCTATGGTGATGTCAGTAGAGATCAATACTACTGGTACCAACAGGCATCAAAACATAAGAAAACATTCAACCTGTCAGATGGCCCAAAGTTCAGTAGACGCCACTGCTGGCTCAAAACACACTGCATTTTAGGAAAAATAACCAGGTGAAGGTTTGAATTGTCTGGAATGTGATGCATATGGTGCCACATCAGTATTATACATTATATTGAATTATATCACATTACATTGCTTAGATATACTATATATATAGCGTGCATGAACTGATCAAATGTATAGCTTGAATGCAAAGTCGTTTAGGATAAGAGCGTCTTCAAAATGTGTAAATGTATTGTTACAATTTAACTCCATGACCACATACATATTTGCTGGAAACAGTGACAAACTGTACAGTGCAAAACATTTTGTGAACCACAAGATAGCCAACTATATATCTTTACTTTGGATATTGGACAGTGATATTTGATATGGCAAGACTTTCACACCCAGGCCATCCTTATTTTTCAACCCTAATATAAAGACTAGAGTGAAAAAAAAAAAAGTTTAAATGTTATTTATATCATGCGTTTCGCTTTTCCAGGAATCTAAATTTAAAGAAACTGGGGTTATAACTCCAGAGGAGGTGAGTGTGCATTTTGATTTTGTTATGGTGTAATATATGCAATTTATTAGAATGTACACACTGATTCAAGCTCAACAGTGTTTTGTGTTCTGTGCAGTTTGTTGCAGCAGGAGATCATCTGGTTCATCACTGCCCCACATGGAAATGGCAAGAACACACACACAAACACATTTACTTGACTATCTAAATAGGGACACTCCATAGACTTCTACTGTTTTTATATACATCTATAAATGTCCAGACGTCATGCCCACGGGACCACTAACTCTTTGTTTGATCAACGTCTGATGCATGTGGCACACAAAACTAGAAACACTTTTGTGAAAGCAAAATTAATTTGATTGGTTGCTTTCTACAGGTTTTCCAGGAGCCTAGTGTTTGGCAATCTTTAATGGTCCGCCAGGAAACAAAGCAGTTTACTTTAAAAGTTTAGATACAGCAGCAATGAATGCTTCAGATGAGCAACTGAACACTGCACTTGAAAAAAGTGTGTGCATTTCACTGCATAGAAACTTCAAGATATCAAGCATTTTGTTTGAGGCACTTTGATGAATTCAAAGAGATGCGTTCACATGTTTACTGTCGAAATACTTGAAAAAAGTACTATTTTCCGAGCTTGGCCAACTTTTTTGGTTCTTAAGTGATCCTATTGTATTAGTTGTGTTTCCACTCGCATCTATAATGGAAAATCAGGCGAAGTAGTTTACTTCGAAGTTCGAAGGGATTGTCTGCATTTTATGCAGGTAGACATGAAAATGTCGATGGTCTTTTATAGCACACCAGTCAGTATTGTAGTGACATGTTTACGTCTCTAAACATGACGTTGGACAAAACAAAACTGTGATTGGTCACTTTACCTGTCAGTCAGAAGCCCTTTAACATTAAGTGGGCGCTCCTCGGTCAATTGCAGTGGCTATAGAGCCCAGGCTTATGTCATTAGGCAAAGGTCTGGCTTTGCAAGACTATAAATACTATAACCTAACCTAACCTTACAGAAAACTTGCTGCATCTTTGCATTTAAAAAAAGGGAGTTTTTGTCAGATTTAGCTTACTTCTGGTTACAAAATTGTCCACAAAGTATGGCTAAGTAAGTAAGTTATTCAGTGACCAAAAGTGTTTTGCATTTTAGCTTTTGGCACAATTCATTTCTGGCATTTAAGCTGAAGCCTTAAGGTGAAAAGGTCTTTGGGGAACATGAGAAACATAAATTCAGTCAAGACTGTTTAAACTTTGGAATGGTAGTATATTTGAGTGATTTGCTTTAGGCCAGTGGTTCTCAAACTGGGCCAGGCACAAATGATTTAAAATAAGACAAAAAATAGCATTAAAATTAGCTAAACACATTCAAAATCAAGATGTAAACTGACATATTTATTTTATATTTGTTCCCTCAACAACTGTCACTTTTATTTGAGCACCAGAATTCCCATGGTGTGGAAACACGAGGGAATTTTAAAAGTTTGAATTTAGAACTGGAAAAATCATGAAACATAATAATGAATGTGTCTGTATAATATATATATATTTCTAGTTATGTGAAAATATTTCCCAAAAATCAGATAGAAATAGTTGAAAACCACAACTTTAAGCAATTCTTTGACCTTCAGATGAGATATATTCTGTATATTTGTGGCTTTTTACATTATTGAGAATCTATATTCTTTACTTTTAGGGCATCTGGAGAAGAAGCAAAGGTGAAGCCCTATCTGCCCAAAGACAAGCAGTTTCTATTAACCCGAAATGGTAAAAGAAGAAAACATTATTTAATCACTTTCTGAAATGTACATTCCCACAATATGCAAATGATCTGTAATTGTGTTGTGTAAAGCTGATGAATGTTTTGCAAATGTCACAATATGGCTGTTTTGGGGCTCAGTTCCATGTTACAAGCGCTGTAAACAGATGGAGTACTCTGATGAGCTGGAGGCCATTATAGAAGAGGATGATGGAGACGGGGGATGGGTGGATACCTATCATAACGCTGGTATGGAACAGAAACTGGACAAACAGTAACATATCTTTTTCATGCTTTCGTTTCTGACAGACATTCTTTTGGACTTTTTTTTCTATTACTAGGTGTTACAGGGGTGATGGATGCAGTTCGGGACATTTCATTGGATAATAAGGTAAATCAGCACTATGTTGACTACTTTAAAGGGTTAGCTCACCCAAAAATGAAAATTCCGTAAGACTTTCGTTCATCAGAAATCTGAGAGCTTTCTGTCCCTCCATTGACTGCTACGCAACTGACAAGTGAATAAAATCCTAAATTCAATCTGTTCATATAAAGTGATCATTTCCTTTTCAGAAAATTTGGACTAAACTGCTCAATTCATATGGATTAGTTTTATAATCTCTTTATGAACTTTTCGAAGAGTCAAAGTTGGTAGTTGTATAGCTGTCAATGGAGGGACAGAAAGCTCTCAGATTTCATCAAAAAGAACTTTATTTGTGTTACGAAGATGAACGAAAGTCTTACGGGTTTGGAACGACATGAGGGTGAGTAATGATGACAGAATTTTTATTTTTGGCTGAACTATCCCTCTAAGAATGGAAGAAATTGCATAGAAGTAATGATTTTTTTATGTTTTGGTTTTAAGTTGTGAATAATATTTTTAATATAAGTTAATATTTATTGTTTTGTATGCACTTAAAGGACAATATGAATATGAACGTGCAGAAAGGTGCATGTGGAAATGGTGAAGATGATGATGATGAGGATGAAGGAGAGCCAGCAGACATGGAAGGTAGCTCTGAATTTTGATTTATTTTTCATCACATGCTTTGTTAACCAGTATGTTTGACTTTATAACTGGTATTTGTATTTCAGAATATGAAGAAAGTGGACTTTTGGAGACAGATGATGTAAGAAATTGTGCTCAACGCAAGCTTTTCAACATCAGAATTTTCTTTTGCAGAATTATTCATTAATATTCTTTGTTCAGGCCACTCTTGACACAAGTAAAATGGCTGATTTAAGTAAATCCAAAGCAGAGGCTGGTGGGGAAGATGCCATTCTACAGACAAGAACTTACGATCTTTACATCACATATGACAAATATTACCAGACACCAAGACTATGGCTTTTTGGATATGATGAGGTAACTTTGCTCTATGATGCTTTGACATGATGGCAACATGTGACGTGATGTAAGCCTGTGGCTCTATCTTTCCTTAATTCTTCCATCTTTTTCTTTTTTCTCCAATGACTTTAGTAAAACTCAGTTTGTTTACTCCCTACATGTTTTGCTCCTTCTTAGGACAGACAGCCTCTATCGGTGGATCAGATGTATGAAGACATCAGCCAGGATCATGTTAAAAAAACAGTCACCATTGAGAATCACCCTCACCTTCCCCCTCCTGCCATGTGCTCCGTGCATCCGTGCAGGTCAATACAAACATTACATGAGTAATGCCATTGTCGCACAAATATTTATCTATTATCCTGTGCCGTTCTCTTACAGACCAGTATTAAGAAATTGGAAAAAAAAACATTATCAATAATTTATTAATTCATGCTCTCTCATTTACATTCAGTGTCATGCAACCTAATTATCTGTTCTCTTGCTTTTAATGATCAGACATGCAGAGGTGATGAAAAAGATTATCGAGACTGTGGCGGAAGGAGGAGGAGAACTCGGGGTCCATATGTATCCTTTCTTATAACTTATGCACTACCGTTCAAAAGATTTTTAATGTATTTGTCTCTTATGCTCACTAAGGCTGCATTTATTTGCACAAAAATACAGTAAAAATGGTAATATTGTGAAATTATTAAAATTTAAAATAATTATGCCAGACTTCAGTGTCACACGACCCTTCAGAAATCATTATAATATGCTGATTTGTTGCTTAAAAAACATTTCTTCTTATTACTAATGTTGCTTAATATTTTTGTGGAAACCATGATTTTCTTTTTCAGAAATTATTCAAAAGAGCAACATTTATTTAAAGGTACACTGTAACTTTTGTCTCTCTAGCACTTAGAAAACAAAACTGCATGCATTTTGCTGAAGAATAATGTTTTGGTTGTGCTTTGGCTCTGCGTGATTTGTAATTTTGAACAAAAAAAATTACATAGTGTACCTTTTAAAATAGAAATCTTTTGTAACATTAGAAATCTTTTTCTTTCTTTTGATCAATTAAACACATTTGCTGAATAAAACTAATTATCTCTTTTTGAAAAAATCTTGACCCCCAAACTTTTGAATGGTAGTGTCGAGAAAAATAAAATAAATCCCACTAATTCTATGATTTCCCACATTTTAGAATAATAGTTATCAGAAATATGCAGTAACAACTGTAAGAATGCAGTGGTCAAAAAAAATAAAGAAATATTATTGATGACTCGCTACTGGCATACCGTCAGCCATCTTCATGAGCTGCATCATGGGATGCTTTTTAAACCGTATTAAGTTACCATGTATGCTAGACACTTTTTTGACGGCACATCAAAAATCATGAAACATGTTTTTAGCCAAGAATGTCTAGTAGTGTGCTTGCAGATATTGGAATTAACAAATGTTTATGTTGGTTTATGAATCACTTAAAAAAACCCACACATTTTCCCTTAACTTTTCATAACTTCAGGTATCTTCTGATTTTCCTGAAATTTGTGCAAGCTGTCATTCCTACAATAGAATATGATTACACGAGGCATTTCACCATGTAACTTATCGTTCACCATTATGCCCACAACTATGACAACATGTATTGTTACTGCGTTGAGGAAGCAGTGCAGTATGAAACTCAGAGACACTGTCCTGGAAAGATGCTGGGAATGTTTTATGAAATGCCTGGGAGGGGATCTGCTGAGTCTGATGGTTAGCAACACACATTTAAATCCAGTTTCCCCTACTGTTCTTCAGCTTAATCTCTGTATTAGCCACTTGCTCTTAATGCTGTCCTAAAACTAAACATGTTTTGTTTTATTTTATATTTACATTTCCTAAGAAAACTGTGTGACATTTAACAAGCCATTCTCCTGTTGTAATGGCAAATAATAAATGGCTGTCAAAATATGTTGGTGTTATTTGTATGATCAGAATCATTTTGTGAGTGTGAGCTGAGCTTTGTCTGGTGTTGGACGTGTCTACTAACGTTGCAGCTTGTCTGAACGCATTGTTCTCTGAATGCTGGAATCACTGTCTTGGATCCAGAGCATTGTTGTGGTAAAACATATTCACAATCCAACAGTCTGCATCTGTAGAATTGACAAACCAGTTATTGTATATGTGGATTGTATGTATTGTTGACTTTGAATTCAAGATGAAGCGACGTGGGAAAGAAATTGAATTTGAAAAGGCTTAATGGGGGTTTTCTGTCATGATGGTCCACAGATAAACACAGACACAGTTACTAAGGAAGTCTGTGGTCTTTAAGGTAATTGTATACATTTTACATCGTATGCAGCTGACAACCAACATGCTCTTAATTGGTTGGCCCTGTAGATATTCTATGATATGTGAATTTGTTAATAAAACCCACTTTTTAAGCAGGAATACTTCTTGTATTGACTACTCTGGGGCTAGAATAATTCCTATTGCTGTAACAACATTAAATTGCTAGTTTTAAAAATGGCGCCGGGGGGCAGCATTCCCTAAATTTCTTTTTTACTCATGGTCTACTGTACTCGGGATTAAACATTATGCCTATGTTTTCTTAAACCTTTTAACTTGTCTTCTGTCTAACGTATACATGCCTGGTGTCAAATTATTATTAAGATTTAATAGTTTGATTTCCAAAGATTCATTTTCTGAACTGCTTGTCCAATGTACGGTCCTACAGAACCTGAACTCACCAGGCAAGTGCAACATGTTTCTGGATCATTCCAATCAACCAATCAGATTTTAGGGACAAGTTTACCGTTTATTAGGATTACAACCAGTTAGGTGGTTCAACTTCTACATCAGTGTTTACCTATCATTTCCCTCTGATTTTAGGGATGATGTAGATCTATATATTAAATATAATGGCAAAGTTCAATCAAGTAGGTAATGCACATAAATTAAAGCATTTGTTTATAATCTTGCTCATAATCACCAACCCCGAAAACATTTGATTTATACATTTCACAGAAAGAAACTTAACCTTCACCTGAAAGAGAAACCTACTTCCACTTTCTTTGACAGAAAAATCAGAAGAGAGAAGATTATACAAATATGTGGTGTTTAGACCAGAAGTTCTTGATTTCCTACACACACACACACACACACACACACACACACACACACACACACACACACACACGTGTGTGTGTGTGTGTGTGTGTGTGTGTGTGTGTCTCAATGTCTCAAGAAAATGCCGGACAGACCATGCAACAAAAATATTTGATTTGATTTACTTTTTCGTTTGAAATGACACGGAACTATTTCTCCCGGAACGTTTTAATCCTTGTTTGTTTTCATGGGGAACGTGCGTCAGTCGAAACGGCCCCCTTGTTGTTGGTGAGTTGATACTGGTCAATTCTTCACCCATTAAAAATGTAAAACGCTTTCTAAAATGTATTATATTACTGATTGTCTATGTGAAAAATGTATTTACCCGCTGTCAGTTGTTTATACATATCAAAGGAAGAGTGACACCTGTCACATTACGCAATAGAATCGAAATGATGCCGATTCAACCATCATACTTGGATTAAACACGTTTAAAGCAGTCTCGATTTGCTTAAGGCTCATCATAAATTCTGACACAAGTGCCACAACTTACTAAGAAAAGCTGAATCAATATGATTTTTTTTTTTATGGTAACTGTAGTGTATTTTAGGAGGCATATTTTAGATTGATAATATATGGGTTAGCTACGGTGCATAAACATGTTAAAGTCGACATGAAACGAAAGTTGCAATTGCCTTTTCTTCACTATTGTGATGTATATTCGTGTGAAACGGATTCTTGAACAAGAAAAAACATGTATGGCGGGACTTGATTAGGAATTGATGGATCGTTCTGGTTTGCTATTGGTCAATCTCACGTGAGTGACAAGTAGCCCCGCCCACGCGCCAGTAAACACTTCATCAGAGAAAAAAATTATAAAAAAATTATTAATTAAAGAAAAATGATGTACATGAATAAATAATTTATAATAAACGCTGCAATATTCCATAAATAAACAAGAATTGTCCATTTTGATTTCATGGTGACTTTAAATCTATTATATTGTTTATATGATATTTTAAATTTACATGTACAATTTGCCTGAAATAGATTGTATAACGTGTGCTGTGGGGAAAATGGAAGCAGCCCTGTTTGCCCTCCCATGGGTGCCAGTGAATATCGCTGGCTCTGATCTCCTGGCTAAAGCCTGGTTCGGTGACACACAGTACCGGGTTCTGCTGAGTGACCTGAACACTGTGTGGGAAGAAGAAATGAACGCAGACGACATCCAGAGTCGAGCACAGGCAAGAATGTACAACACTGCTGGTATCTAGTTGAAGTGCCTTTAATTCAGTACTTAAAAACTTCAGACAATCACACTGTAGATATTTTTAATGTAAAAAAAAAACCCCATCTTATTCACACCAAGGCTGCATTTATTTGATTAAAAAACAATATTGTAAAATATTATTGCTATTTAAAATAACTGTTTTCTATTGAATGTATATTTATTTAAATTATGTAATTTATTCCTGTGATGTAAAGCTGAATTTTCAGCACATGTCTTTAGTGTCACATGATCCTTCAGAAATCATTCTAATATGCTGCTTAATTAGTACCAGTTATTATTAGTACTCAATTATTAATAATATGTCTTATTATTATCAGTGTTGAAAACAGTTTTTGCAGCTTAATAATTTTGTGGAAACTGTGATACAATTTCTTCAGGATTCTTTGATGAATAGAAAGTTCAAAAGAATAGCATTTATTTGAAACTGTAATGTAATATGTCCTCGCTGAATAAAAGTATATATTTTTTTTCTCTAAATCTTACTTATGGTAATGTATTACGGTTTCCACATAAAAAATAGGAAGAGGAGTAGAAGAATGATACTGAAATTTCAGCTTTGCCATCACAGGAATAAATTACATTTAGGCTTCATTAATTTGATCAAAAGTACATAACATTTAATATTACAATAATATTATGAAATATTATAACAATTTAAAATAACTGTTTTCTATTTTATTATCTTTGAATTGTGAGCAGAAGAGACTTCTTACAAAAACAATATTATTCCAAACTTTTGGCTGGTAGTGTATAATGATGGAATTTTTTTTCCAAAATTCTTTGATTAATAGAAAGTTCAAAAGATCAGCATTTATTTAAAATAGAATATTTTCTAATATTATAAATGTCTTTACTGTAACTTTTGATCAGTTTAACTCATCCTTGATGAATAAAAGTATTGATTTATTTTATTTCTTTCCCCCAAACTTTTGAAGGGTAGTGTTTAATGTTACAAAAGCTTTAGATTTCAGATAAATGCTGTTCTTTTGAACTTTTTATTCATCATAGCATCATGAAATAAAAATGTAAATAACTGTTTTCAACATTGATAATAATCATAAATGTTTCTTGAGCATCAAATCATCATATTAGAATGATTTCTGAAGGATCATGTGACACTGAAGTAATGATGCTGAATACATTACACTTTACTATTCACATAGAAAACAGCTGTTTTAAATTGGAATAATATTTCACAATATTACTGTTTTTGTTTGTATTTTTAATCAAATAAATGCAGCCTTGGTGAGCAGAAGAGACTTCTTTTAAAAACATTAAAAATCTTACTGACTCCAAACTTTTGAACGGTAGTGTATATATATATATCATTGCATTCTTAGCCTGCCAATATTTCATACTAATTTATTCTCAATTTTTTCTTTTTCTTTGTATGATAGGATCTGAATAAGCGTCTAAGGGCTCCAACACAGGCTTTTTTCTCTCATCTGTGTTCTGTGGCACGGCCTTCGTTCTCCAGCCAAGAGGATGATCCGATCTCTGCTGCACACGTTGCTCTTGAAAGGCATGGCGAAAATCTAACAGTCAAACTCAAAAGTGAGCTGGCTGGGCTGCCGTTCTACTGGGAGTTCCGCTGCACCACAACACCTGTAGCCGTGGTATGAACCTTCCTTATCTATTATTATACCATGGTCTGTCTGAATACTTGATTCTGATTGGCTGGAAGGTGTGCATTAAAACCGTTTAATGCACAGGTAGTTCCAGTCAGTTCAGTCTATATTCATATGTTGCTTTCATTGAAGCACATACACACTCATCTCTCTCTCTCTCTCTTTCTCTCTCTCTCTCTCTCTCTCTCTCTCTCTCTCAATAATTAATTCAGACAAATGCTATAATTAATTTACTCAAATAAATGTAATCTTACCGTAGTACAGTATATCTGTGTCCGTCCATCGCATATCTGTAACCGTCATTTTTACCCTTCCAGTAAATATTGTGCTGCAAACATCAATAAAAGCATGAACTTGTCAATGCTGGTAATTACCATGGTATAAGATGTATAATCCACAGCCAGCTGTGCATTAAATGATTTAAATGAACTCAGCTTCATGTCTGGTGGGTTTTTGCCTCCACAGCTAGTCATGGATTATCCCTTTATACCACAGGGTTGTTGAATGCTTGATTCTGATTGGTTGCCGAATGTTCTAAGGTGTGCAATTATTTTCCAGTAAATGCACAGCTATGAAGTAGTTCCAGGTCTTAAGACTGCATTACAGTTCAATTTAACATTTAAATAATTTTTTCTAAATGGTACATGTTATTGAACTTTTAATTTTTATTTTATAAAAAAAAAAAAAAAAGTTTGTATCAATTTGATCAGGCTTTTATGGCTCATATAGTACAATATAATGAGAATATAGAGCTCATACGCAAGAAAAAAACCCCACAATTTTTATTCAGAGCCCCAAACTGAGCAAAATATGCAATTTGGTGCAGTTGCTGATATTTATATGACCAAAAAGTAAGATGAATTTCTGATGTAAATCAATGAGATCTTTATTACAGTATAGCAGACTTCTTGCATAAAATACATTTAAATATCAGTTGTCACTCCCAATAATATGTCTTATTGAGATTATATTTAAATGCTTTGTTTAAATGCATGAGTAAAGCATGAGTAATGTAGTTTTTCATTGTTGGGTTCAAAACATATAAAGTAATGCAATACAATGATGACTGAGAGATGAACAAATAAATGTTCCTTACATTATTCTTACATTTACATTTACTTACACTAAAAATCAGTGAAGATTTCACAGCAAAAGATGCATGAACCACAACCTGTAGGTGGACATTTTTAGAATTACTCTAAAAGGCCCTTTACTTGCTAAAAAGTATAATTTATCAATCAGATGGCAGAGGGAATGTAGTAAATTGTGTACAAAAGGCAAAGTTTTGATCATGTTGATCATTTAGAGGCCATAGAAATTAATTTATCAAATAGACACAGTGGGCGTCCAAATAGTTTGTCTGTGTTATCTTGCTTGTGTATCAGGTGTGCAGGCAGCTTGTGCGCCCCCTGCTGGCAGTGAGTAGAGTCCTGCAGCGGCAGGTGGAGGATCTGGCTGTTCTTCTGGCTCGGAAGGATGCTGAGATCCAGGACTATCAGGAGAACGGAGCTGTCCTGAGTAGAGGTAACCATCGCATTTGCGGTTGTGATGCATATTCTCTTGTGTCTGTTTTTAGCTCGCTGACGCTCATCTGAAACTCTGCCCTCACAGCCAGACTACAAACAGAGCCGTTTGACGTGCACCAGTACAGGGAGAACTTCTTCACACAGGTGCGAAGCATTTTTACATTCAGTCTCCTGCTAAATTTAGTCAGTCAGAACTAGCACGCATGTGACACCATGATTGCTCAGTTACACGTATATGTAGTGAACCAGGGCACTGTGCTGCTTCTAGGGTTTGTTACGGGAGAGGGAAAAGTGAGAGCTAGACAGGAAGAGAGAGTGGATCTCTGTTGGACTCAGAGCTGAGGGTCACCACACACACATTCATATAAACAGTGTATAATTAGGCTGTGGTGTGGTTTGTTGAACTCGAAGAGTGTTTGCAGTGACCGCTCTGATGTAGCATTGCCTCACACTGAACTGTCTATTGACTGGATGGTGTTTTATTTATTTTCCCATCATCGTGCGTGTGTGTGTTTGAGAATTTCATGCTTTTTTGGTGATGTGTGTGATTAGGACTGGGCCATATGATGGAGATGGACCGTTATGCCATGGTAGATGTAAAGTGGGATCATGACCATGCACTTTTGAAAATGTTGCTATTTTTCAAATTAAATAATTTTTTTAATTGCAAAATATATTATCAGTTTACAGTTTGAATGAAAAATGTAATTTAAAAGTTTAGTGTTTCATATGACTCGAGAATGACCCAAAAGCGGATCTGTGCTTTAATGGAAGCAATAAATTCTGACCATTTGTACAAAGCAGGGTTATTATAATTAACAAAAAAAAGCTAAAACCGTTAAAAAAAACCCATTTCTGTTACTTGAAATAAAATAAACATTAACTGCAATAAAATAAAATAATTATTAACTTATTTTATTTCAGCGAGTTGCCAAAGCAACATTTCACATTTTCTTTTTAACTTTATGTATTAAAATAACTAAAACCAAAAATGAATCAACTATATAGACATATTTAAAAATAAAAAATAAATAGAACATATTTATTCATTTTTAAAGCCTTTTTTTCATTGAATATACAGCAATACTGTAGACATACACTCTTAGAAAAAACGGTTCAATGGGGTTCTATATAGAACCCTAGGGTTCTTGACTTTGTCATAAAGGTTCTACATAAGCATAAATGTCTTAAATGACTGCATACTTTCATATTTAATGGGTTATTTCATTTTATTCTAGTGATAAAGTATGTTGACATGCTGCTTAATTCATAAAATAATTCAAATGAATTAAACTAAAGTTAATTAAAACTAAATCCATAAAATGGAACCCCTAAAGAGTTCTATATATGCAGTGCCTGACGGAACCCTTTAAGGCTCTATAATAGAACCTTTTCTTTCATATAGAACTACTCATTCCAGGGTTTTGGTCACACCACCATCCCTGAGCAAAATTTGCCAGTATATCACGCTTCTGACCACTCTTCCTTACGGTCATTACAAACACACTGACCACAGTGGGCGGAGCCAAACCCTGCAGCCATATATTTGTGTTTATGGGCTACTTTTTGGTCTCTTGATGAGTAATGTTCATGTGGCTGAATCATTGAGTTATTTATTTTATTCAGCCATGAGCTTTGATTTCAGTGCTGGCAGCCGTGTTTTCTGCCTGAGGCGAGTCCTTTGATAGGCGTGTGTTTGATCTCAGTCCGTGTGTATGTGCGAATCTACCGGTATTTCTCACTGGCCCGGTGAATGTGCAGTCAGATATGTGTGGCTTGACTTGGTGGTGTGAGAAAAGGATATGAGTCTACTCACCCACTCACTGTACTGTAGCAAACACTGAGATATAGTCGCCCCTTAAACTGATGCCATCCACAAAGGAAATTCATAATTTTATTCAGCAAGGACACATTAAATTGATCAAAAGTACCAGTAAAGACATTAATAATTTTAGTAAATATTGTTCTTTTGAACTTTCTATTAATTAAGTCATTCAGAAAAAATATACAGCTGCACGTTTTTTGAAGAATTGAGAATCACGATCTCGATTCTCCTGCGATTTCTGAATAGACAAAATTAAATTTACTAGAGGTTCTGACAAAATGTTAATTGCTTCACTTTATTTAAAAGTGGTAAATTCATTTGAATAAATTATTTGTAAAAAAAAATGGTTTGACTTGTTTCAGGATGAATGTGCGTTTTGAACGAATCTCTTGAATGAATGATTGACAAATAAATGTTTTACCAGTCACTTGTTGCCACCTACTGGTGTAACTATGTAATTGATACAATCTTTTTTTGAAGCATCAAGTTACTTTTTCAACACTTAAAGCTGTTTCATACCTATACGTGTCATGCTCTCTCTGGGTCAGCGGTGGCACAAACACCGATTTTAATGTTCCCTGTGATCATACTTGTCAAATAGCCGAATCGTTGCCAATTAGGCATAATATCACGTGGGGTGTTTGAATCGAGATTGCGATCTTTAAAGATTAATCGTGCAGCTCTAGTATCATGGTTTCCACACAAATATTAAGCAGCTAAACCTTTTTTTAACATTGATAATGATAATATTTCTTGATTTCTGAAGGATCATGTGACACTGGAGTAATGGATGCTGGAAAATTTATTTTTGACATCACATGAATAAATTACATTTCATAATATATTTTAAGTTAGAAAACTGTAATAATATTTCACAATATTACTGTTTTTACTGTATTTTGATTAAATAAATGCAGTCTTGTTGAGTAAAAGACTTTTAAACGTCTTGCCGATCCCAGACTTTTGAAAGGTACACTGTAAAAAATTTCCCCGTTAATTTACAGTAAACTGCAGGCAGCTAGATTTACCTGTAGAATGCTGTAATTTTACAGTGGACCTGCTGTAATCTGAAACAACAGTTTATTACTGTAAAAATGTTCCCGTTAATTTACAGTAAACTACAGGCAGCTAGATTTACCTGTAGAATGCTGTAATCTGAAGTAACAGTTTATTACTGTAAAAAATATTACAGTACTGTGCTGTAGAAAATATAGGCTGCACAGTATAATACTGTCAGGTGTTCGGCTGCATATACACAAACAGTGTATTACTATAAAGTGTATTAAAGTACTCTTATTAAATGTGATCTTTACATTGTAATACTACTAGAATCTGACAATTTAAAATTTGCATTCTAAAATAAAAAACACACTGAAAATTGCTTGCAAACAAATGGCTCAAACAAAAGATGACCTTAAAACATGCTTTTATTAAAGCTAATACCTTTAAGAACAACACAACACTAGATAAACTTTTAGATTTATTCTCATACAACATTAGATAGACTTTTACCATATGCCTTAAAACAGGCATACATAATTACATATACATACATACATACATAAATACATTACCTGTTCATAAAATACAAATATACTCTTAAGTCAGGCTTCAGTGAACACTAGCCAATTATTTTATATCAAAACAAATAGTTTATAAAATATACATCAGCATTTTATACTTTTGGACTGATGGTTAAAGTCTTTTTCTGCACAGTTTTCCCAGTTATTTTACACACCTGTTTTCTCTGTGCAGCTTTGGTTCTCTTTTCCGGATTTATTCCAAAAAAGTATCTGAAAAATAAGAGGAGACAATTTTCAATTAAAATGATTTGCAGTGTATAATTTTGATTATCTAAAAAATTCTAACCAAAAACTACTGGATAATTCACTGAAGACTTGGAATTAACTGCAGAGATCATACAGAGTACATTTATAGTCAGTAGATTCTAGCATGAGGCACATAAATGTGGATCTTATCCTGATAAACTAAAGTTATGTGTCAGTCTGGAGTGTGAGCTTTGTTTTAGAGAAACAAAATGCAGACATGTCTAATATGACATACTTACCAAGAAGGATCAAACAAGGAGACACAGGCAAGCATTATCTCAAGGTCAGCAGGTTTGGCAGACATCTATTGGTAAAGAAAACCATTTAAGATGACTGACAGAATTTGTATCTGCGAATAATTTTTTTTAAACTTAAACTTAATGTGCTACTTGTTGCTTATATTCTACAGAGGCAATAGGCCTAACATATTCAGAATATGAATGGTTTATGTAAAAATTATAATTTTCTCATTTACTCACCCTCATGCAGATTTAAACTCTGATGATGCAAAGGACGATATTTTAATGGAAATGAAATGTCTGTTTGTCCCTACAATGGAAAAGAAGAGAATGGGGATCAATAATGGGGAACACCAATAGTCATAGTAAATGAAAGATAAAAGAAGCCTAATTTATACGGGTCACATGTTTTAACCAGTTTTCTGAAGGGATTCAATTTGTTTCACCGTACATCTAGCAATTGGAATCCAGTTTTTGATGCTTTGGTCTCATATCTTTGATATTACATGAAACGACAGGTGACTTAGATTAAAGGGATAGTTCACCCAAAAATTAAAATTAGCCCATGATTTACTCACCCTGAAGTCATCCTAGGAGTATATGACATTCTTCTTTCAGACGAATACAATTGGAGTTATATATATAAAAAAAAAATGTGCTGGCTCTTCCAAGCTTTGTAATGGGAGTGAATGGCAAGTCCATACAAGTGCATCTATCCATCATAAAAGTGTCCCAAAACTGCTTTGAGGGGTTAATAAAGGCCTTCTGAAGCGAAGAGATGCGTTGGTGTAAGAAAAATGTCCATATTTATAACTTTATCAGCTAAAATAACTAGTTTCCGCCAGGCGGCCGTACGCATCGGTTTACGGCGAAAGAGTAACACTTGAACTTGACGCACGAAGTAATGACGAACACGGTAGCTGCTCAGCCCTGTTTGTTTGAACTGGCATAAGTAGACTTGCGTATAGCCATCTGCCGGAAGCTAGTTATTTTAGTCGATAAAGTTTTAAATGTGAAAATTTTTCTTACAAGAATGCAACGCTTTACTTCAGAAGGCCTTTATTAACCACCGGGAGCCATTTGGGACACTTTTATGATGGACAAATGCACTTCGATGGACTTAAAAAAAATGGTGCCCATTCACTCCCATTATAAAGCTTGGAAGAGCCAGGACATTTTTTAATATAACTCCGATTGTAATTGTCTGAAAGAAGAATGTCATATACACCTAGGATGGCTTCAGGGTGAGTAAATCATGGGCTAATTTTCATTTTTGGTTGAACTATCCCTTTAATGGTACTGTACCTTTATGTTCCTTTTGGAGCTTGAAGGTTTGGTCCCCATTCGTCTTCCATTGTTTGGGCAAACAGACATCATTTCTCCACAACAATATCTTAATTTTTCCTCCAAGAGAAAGAGACAACATAAGGTTAAGTAAATGATGAGATAACTACCATTTTTAGGTGAACAACTGTACAGGTGTTAATAGAAAAAACAATAGGCAAACTCACAGTTCTTTAAAGAATGAGTCCTTGCTTCTCTACAAAGTTAGCCTTCAGGAGTTTAACTACAATGACAAGGAAAACATAATGTAAAGAAGAGATACCTAAAAAAATAGTTTCAATAAAAAAGAAAAATCAGAAAATGATCGACATTCCGTCCGTCCATCTGTTATGCTGCTATTTCTGCAGCGGTTTGAACATGCACGTTCACAGTAATCACACAAGATTTATGAATTTTGATCATACCTCACCTATCTTTTGCTTCGATAAAGATTGGGACATGTGTCCGTTGCATATGCATAAACTGTGCATGACGGTAGCAAATACAAACGAAATGCAGTCTGAGTGTATGCTAACGAGCTCACAAGCATGCTATCGTTTTACTCGGTTACTTTTCCATGATTAAAACACGCTATCCTGTCATCTAATTACACTTCACTGGATCTTTATACAGTATGTTAATATTTAGACGTACCACTTGAACGTGAACTTGCAGATCAAATCAAAGAGTAGTTGCAAATAACAGCAGCAGATAATGGACGGTTTGAATCTCACGTAAAAAATGTAACCACGTAAAAAAAAAACCTAAAAAAAAAAACATTTCACACTAATTTTTTACTCAGATAAAGTTGAGGAAAATGTGCAAGTTGAATAAAAGTTTCTTACCCGTTTGAATGTGATGTGATGACAGTCTGTACAATGGGCTCACATTCTTGTGGTCAAAGTCCAAAGTCGCTTCATCCGATTTAAATCGCAAAAACATCACTGGATGTTTAAAATGTAATATTTAAAAGTAATAGGTAGTTTACATGTAAAATAATACTAGGCAGAGCTGCAAAATGACCTCATGCAGATAAACTAAAATGTCTTCCTAAACTCACATGTGCATGGGAAAATATGGTATTATACTGTTAAATAACAGTGTCATACTGTTGCTGGTCAACACGCAATTTGAAGCGACCAAGTTCTCCCATAATGCATTGCAAAAAACGGTAACTTACAGTTATTACATGAAAACAGCATTTTGCTGTTAAATTTTCATGTAAATTTACAGGAATTTTTTACAGTGTAGATTATCATACTAGTGTTTTTATGTCATAATTTACACTACATACAAATTCTGCACATGGAAGCCATTATTTTCTATAGCAGAAATACTTGTTGTGTCTATTGAAATGTGAGCTTGCACGTTATTTGATTTTTTTGGACATATCAAAGTCATTAGACTGCTGCTGTCTCGCAATACAATGGGAAATTCCACTCCACACTGAAGAATCATTTAAGACCCAAGTCAGAATTAAAATGAAGGCGTGTTTGGAAAAATGTCTCACTGAAATGCCAAACAAACATAGCGAGTCTCTGGAAAAATGGAGTCCGTTCTTGAGATTCCTGATCGGCAGAAGCCTGGTTGAGAGTGTGTGTTTGATGGATGGATGGATGGATAGGCCTGTTTGAAATGCTGTCTTTTGGCGGTCGAAACTTAAGCGAAGACATGATCCCATGAGTTTGTGAAGTTGAGTTTGAAAGACTGCGGATGTCTACCCCAGACCGGTGACGCATGCTCAGGTTCTTGAGGGGAGAGAAGAGTGTGAACGTTTACTTTGTGTTTTCAGTAGGCGTGTGTACTTTGCTTGATTAACACAAAGACTTGTTTTAGGGTCCGTATTAGTGAATGTGCTGTCCTCTTTGCAGGTCTTTTCGGGTTGAATACATTTCTGTTTTAATGTGTTTCAGTGACGCCAACTGTTGGTTTTTTAGGGTTGAAGCATATAAAAAGAAAATTTGACCGGGTGAGTTGAGAAACCAGTTTTGGTTTGGCACTGATGGAGTGACCCTTCCCAATGCCACACCGACTCATCCAGCTTACAGAACCTAAAGACCAGCAAAACACCTCAAACCATCCTGTGTCTGAGACATATAATATAGATGTCCTACCGTTCAAGAGATTGGAGTCTCTTCTGCTCACCAAGGCTGCATTTATTTGACCAAAAATACAGTAAAAACAGTAACATTGTGAAATATGATTTCTATGTAAAATGACTGTTTTCTCTTTTAATATTTTCAGCATTATCAGTGTCACATGATTCTTCAGAAATCATTCTGATATGATGATTTGCTCAAGAAACATTTTCTATTCTTATTCTTATATCATGTTGAAGCAGTTTTTGCTGCTTAATATTTTTCTGGAAACCGTGATGCAGTTTTTATGATTTTTTTGACCATTGCTTCTATCATCTGTCAAGTAAACTTTATAAAGTCTGATCACTAAGGCGATAATTAACAACTTGATATCATCAGCACTGGGACTGCAGGATAAATAACAACAGAACAAGGAATTTAAGCCTTCTGTGATTTCGAAATGTTCAAAAATAAGTTTCCCATTGTCTTTACAAGATACTTCATGTGTCATAGTATGTAGGTTTCTTTAGATTACTTTTAGCAAATCATAAATTATGTTAATTCTTATCAGAATGTAAACGTGAAGAGGTGTGTAGTATCGCTCTATGTACACCACCATTCAAAAGTTTGGTGTCAGCAAGATTTGTTTTTAAATAAATCAATACTTATATTCTGCAAGTATACATTAAATTGATCAAACGTGACAGTAAAGACATTTATAATAAGTGCTGTTCTTTTGAGCTCAAGAATCTTGAAAATAATGTGCCATGTTTTCCACAAAAATATTAAGCAGCACAACTGTTTTCAACATTGATAATAGTAGTAAGAGCACCAAATCAGCATATTAGAATGATTTATCAAGGACCATGTGACATTGAAGACTGGAGTAATGATGCTGAAAATTAATAATTTTAAAATGTATATGAATACATGAATAAAACAGAAAATTATACATTTAAAAGGTAATCAGACTTCAATAGTCAGTGAAACTGTCTGGTTACCAACATTCTTTAAAATATCTTCTTTTGTGTTCAACAGAAGAAAGAAACTCATACAGGTTTGGAACAACATGAGGGTGAGCAAATGATGACAACATTTTCATTTTTGGGTGAACTATCCCTTTAAAGGTTCTTTACTGAACCATGAATGCCAATAAAGAACCTTTATTTTTAAGACTGTAGTATGAATTTAGCAGGATTTGGGTGGAGTTTTTATTTTGGTAAAGTTGGGGGAAACATGTACCCCATTACTCCCACACTCTGGTGTGAGTGTGTGTTTTATTGTTAGACACTAGGATCTGTCAGGTGTCCATGCCTTAATACCAGCTGAAGCTCAAGACATCTCCCTGTAACTTAAGCTTTTTGGCTCCTGGCCTTTATAATCGCCCCAATCTGATAACCATGAAACCCATTTGGGACCGCTTGAAGAGGTCAGATGTCTCTGGTTCTGTTATTCCTTCTCCCTCCGTAGCTCTGCTCCAGTTTTCCACAGGGTGAGCTCTGATCTGTAATTAGTTAGCTGTAGCTGGGCTGTGGTTTACTCTGCTTACTTTGAACCCCTGAGAAGAGCTGCCCTGCCAGCCAGAACAAGAGTAACATCCCGTCAAACACGAGGCCCTCTCGTAAATGTAATTGATGGAAACGTCATAGAAAATGTATAAATGCATAGCAAAAAGAGATAACAACTTCTGGAGGAAGTGTAGAGGTGCTTTCCCATGGAAAAGTTGTTATCATGATAGCCTAACCCTAACCAATGGTTATCAAGCTGTTGCTATGTGGTATTTGGTTGGTGTGTTGCTAAGCAGTTGCTAGGGTGTTCTGGGCGGTTGCTTACTGGCCCAAGATAAAATTTCACATGCTGTGAAAATTGTCCAGTCATGTAGAAAAGTAAACACGCCTCTCCTTAACAAGCCACATTATTTGTAAATAGTTTGTTCAAATCCCTAATCTAAGTATGATAATAATGTGATATGTGTCTTAGTACACACCACTAATAAAGAAAACTAAGGAGTGTGAGACAGAGGGTGAACTGAGAGAAAGAGGTAATAGATATTTTTAGGAGGAGGGGTTTGACTGAATGAGAGTGAGGACAGATTTATAGACGACTATAAAATGAAGCTCTTCTCTGGGTTTAATGCATGATGCCCGTTTAAGACTTCACCTGCCTGTATTTGTTTCCCTATAGAGAGTGCGTGCGTGCGTGCGTGCGTGTGTGTGTGTTGCTTTTATTTTGGCTCAAAATCAGGTAATAAAGGAAAACGTGCTCAGTTTCTTACTCAATTTACTGTTACAGGTTTTGGGCTGGCAATTATTTTTTGCTCAGTTATATATATCTAAATGAAACCCTGTCAAGGATAGCTCTGGGTGTTTAAAAAAAAAAAAAAAATATATATATATATATATATATATATATATATATATATATATATATATATATATATATATATATATATATATATATCATAAATTTTTTATACCATTGAAATCTCAAAATCACACAAAAAACTAATTCTTGCCTACATAAAAAAACTCATGCTTACTCAAGACAAGTAAACAGTCAGTGATAAAAATAAATAAATAAACTAATTACAAGCAATAGGACAATAAACTTCAATAGAACAAAGAAATAAACTTCACGCACTAGAAATAAAAAATACTAGCCTTAGAAATAAAAAAAATACTAGCCTACATAAATTGTCTAAAGTAATAAACGAGACAAAAGGGATTCAGTCAAAAGCATCGAGAGATTTTCTCTTTTTTGTTGTTTGATTAACATTAATGACCCAGATGACAGCAGGTTTACTAGGCGCACTGTCACTTTAAGCCTGAGATCACTGCACAGATCCAATATACTGTTACACGTTTTCTTTCTCAACTGTTTACATTCACTTAAAGTCCCCCTGTTGTCAATAATTGTATCCCTTAAAACTCATCTTTGATTACCAAAATGACATATTTAAAAGTTTGTTCCTTGAAAAAAAAAATTCTTCATGCCTTAAAATGGCTTGAATGTAACTCTACACCCCTGCCTAATTTAGTATGCGCGGTTCGTTCTATGAATATGCAAATTAGCCCTGCCTCCACTCACTCACACTCGCAGCTCAGAGATAATCCAAACATAAAAGCTTGATTTTCACCACAGGGGGGCTTTAAGACATGACTGTGTTTATGAGGATACTTGCAAAGACGGGCATTTTGACACACAAGTATGTGTATTTAAACGTTAAAGCCCAATTAGGCAGCAAAAAGAACTCCGTTCAGTACTCACGCGCTTCATGTGTGCGCATCTCTCAGACAGCGCTCAGAAACCATCTCGCATATAGCGAAATGAGTTCTATTTCGCTGCTTATTGCGTTTCAGCGGTTTAAAATCGCTTACTTTTAAACAACAATGCTTAAAAACACAGGCTAACGATAAGCTTTCGTGACCACGCGGCACAGCAACGTCATGTGAGCATAACTGCGAAAGAGACGATAGTTAGATATTGCCCACCCCTACTACTTTGTAAAAAGAAAAATGCTGAAAATTCTGCTTTGCCATCACAGGAATACATTACATTTTCAAGTGTTTTCAAATAGAAAGCAGTTATTTTAAATTGTAATAATATTTCAAAATATTACTGTTTTTATTGTATTTTTGATCAAATATAGTGAACATAAGAACATTTTACCATCCTCAAACTTTTGAACAGTAGTGTATGTGCTTGTTATTAACAATAATGTTAGTTCAGAACAATAATCTTACAAATCTTTTGTGGTGTTTTTGTAAGGCTCTCTCATAACAGCTAATAAGAATTCTGCTGCTGATGTCAAATTCAAAATAAAATGGCACTGATTTGTCTTTGCACAGGGTGTACCAACCAAACGCACATATATGAGATTGTAAAAATAGTAACAGAATAGATAGTGTGAGATGATATTGTTTCTTTATGTTCAGACATGAAATAAGTATGGAAGTATGCAAGGCTGAAACCCCTACAGAATTTATTAAATGTATGAACCTAAAGGTTAAGTAATTGTGAGATTTAAGGTTAAGTCGCAATGTTATAAAGTAGTAGTATGTCTCAATATCTTACTACATACTACTTGCCCTTCACTAGAAAAGTGATGAACACAAAACAAGAATTGGGACACTCTCAAATCTTCCATTAGAATCTGTTGGTTTAGAGTTCTTCCACAAACCACTAAAAACCAGCCAATGCCGGTGATTAAATTTGTTCTATAGTTTGTTCAAATCTCTAATCTAACTATGATAATAATGTGATGTTTTTCTTAGTATACACCACTTATGAAGAAAATGTATATTTTTTAGGACGAGGGGTTTGACTGAATGACTATCAAGTATATACTTGCCCTTCACCAGCAAGTGCTGAACACAAAACAAGAATTGGGACACTCTCTGAAATCTTCCATTAGAATCTATTGGTTTAGAGTTCTTCCACAAACTAGCCAATGTTGTTTACCAGCTATGAATAGGTGTATCAACATGATGCACTAACACATGAACCGCTTTTTCCTGACACTTCCCTGCGTTGACGCACACAGATGATGGAGTTTGTGGAAATTATCTGGCCTGGTATCGGCGTGATTGTGTAGCTTTCATATTTCAGTGTTACCTATGCTTTTTCTGAAACAAAAAACTTAATTGATCAATTGATTTGACAAGAAGAAGAAAAAACGAAAAGATCAGGAGAGGAGAAACGATTTAAGGGGAGGCAGGAAGTGCACACTCATGAACTGTGGCTTCTCTCCTCACATTGCCCTCTCTGTCCCCAAAGAGGAACTCAAAGCATTCATTTATTTTTATGATATTTTAACAAACAAATAATAAAAATAAATCAATGTAAACCCCAAACGTCTACACGTATATTTAGGGGCCCTTCATTCATCTTGTGGTCACCAATCTCACCAGGTCAATATTTGGCGAGCTAATTTTGAGAATTTGTCCTCTGTGTTTGGGGAATGTGTGAATGCAGTCATCTTTACCATTACCCTGTTAAACTTTTTTTTTTTTTTTCATTTGCATATTTGACATATCATGACAATTAAGAACAGTTCACTCCCAAATTCTCATGATCATAATGCATACTTTCAAGGTATTTTTAAAAAAATGCTTAATTTTCCTCAGGCAAAATATAATTTAAATTCTTTACTGAGATAAAGTATTAGTGTTTGACTATTCATGTGATCTCAACATGGTGGCCACATTTACATAGAGTAAAACAGCTTCTTTCAGGCAAATTATATGACTGGCTTCATCTTATGTTTCAGATTTTTTTTATATATATATATATATATATATATATATATATTTTAATGATTACTATTCATTTCTTTTGGTATCATTTTTTTTTAATTAAATATTTTGTGCATTTTGTAAATTATTGTAAAATATAGATATGTGAGAAGATTTAAAAGACAAAAGAAATGAATACCTTTGTCAACAAGTGATAGAAATCTTTTGTAACATTATAAAATGTCTGGACTATTTCAAATAGAGGCATTGAACTTTCCATTCATCAAAGAATCCTGAAACATGTATTACAGTTTACACAAAAGTATTTAGTAGCAAAAACAAAGTTTTCTACATTGATAATAATAAGAACTATTGTAAATAATTGAGAACCAATAATAATTGATAAAATAATTGACAAAATCAGCATATTAGAATGATTTCTGAAGGATCATGTGACACTGAAGACTGAAAATTCAGCAAAATTTAAAATGAAATTTTAAAACACATTAAAATGAGAAACAGTTTTGTTGTTTTTAGAAGAAGTCTGTTACACACACTACAATTTTATATCCATATATAAACAAATATCCACATATCCCCTTTTTTGAAGTATTTATAGACGACTATAAAATGAAGCTCTTCTCTGGGTTTAATGCATGATGCCCATTTAAGACTTCACCTGTCTTCATTTGTTTCCCTATAGAGAGTGCGTGTGTGTGTTGCTTTATTTTGGCTCAAAATCAGGTAAAAAAGGGAAACATGAAAGAAAAAGAAAAACTCTATGGAGACTAATAAGTGATTGAAATTGAATGTCTTCTCTTTCTTTATGGTTTGCACATTCTTTCTCTTTTTTTTGGTCTCTTAGATTGTTCCACAGCGTGTGACGCTGGACAGTTTGGGCTTTGACTCCGAGATGCAGGCCCTGTACATGGCCGTGAGCTCGGGGGAAACGGGTCGGAAACGGAAACGCTCTCCTCACAGCAGCCCTGCAGCAGAAGACAAGCACGTCTCTGAACATCACGCACCTGATCACCTACAAATCACAGGTTTGCAGACACTGAGCATTCAGACACAAAAGGAATCATTCCAAACCCATATGTCTCTTCAGTGGAACACAAATGGAAATGAATTGCAGAATGTCCTGGCTGCGCTTTTTTCTTAAAAGGAGTGTGGAATGGGAGTTGTTACGCTTCAACATTACTCACAGAGAATTGGCACCTGTTGACATGTAAGGTGAAGTTTAACATTAGTGGTATCAAATATCGTTGGCTGTTGCTGTGTCTAGAGACCAAACATTATGGAGGTGTGACAAATTTGGTGTGATGCGTCTAAAGGTTCCACATTTGAATAGACATATGTAAGTTTATTCTTAAAACCAGGGTTAGGTGCTTCTACATCAGTGTTATTCACCTATCATTCCCCTCTGATTTTAGGGCTGAGTTATGGGTAGTGTTAGGTTTAGGGGTAGGGATAGGGTTAGGACTACATTTTCAAACAGGAATGTTGTTCCTGGATCAACAAAATATGTTGATCCAGGAACATGTCTTACCTGGCAACATCACAGTGACTGGTTAATCTTCAAAACACAAATTAATGTTTTTAATGACACCTGAGATGTTTCTGTCTCTCCATTGAAACTCCAGGTAGCCAAAACTTAGAAGATACAAAAAGGTCATTAAGGAATCGTAAAACCAAGCCATATTTCCCCACAGGTTACTGCTTGTCATATCTCTTCACTAGAGAAATGTTTGGTTTATGATGAACAGATTTCATTCATTTAATTTTTATTTACATCTAAACAATGATCGACTTGCATACATGGAGCACATCACATATGGCAAGCACAGAAGCTCAAACATGCCAATGATGCGTGCACTCTGTGTGTTTATGTGTGATGAATTTGGATTTGTGGGTGATCTATCCCTTTAATGAGATTTGACAGTTGCTGTGGCAGGCGTTATTTTGGGTGTTTAAATGATGCTTAAAGGGGCTAAGAATTTTCATGTATTAATCGGTTTTTACATTGCCAATGTTCAACAGCCTTTAACAAAACGGTATCTGTCAGGAGTTAATAAGCAATAAAGCACACAAGACAGGACTAGCAAACTTCATCTATCTTGTTTACTCATTCACTTCCATTCTCCACACACATAACCCATTCAGACTTCCTTTTTCAAAATAGTAGTCCACAATATAATATACTTATGAATACAACCCTGGGTTGTTTATGAGAGCCTGTAGACTGATTTTTATGTGAAGGACTCGGGCCAGATTCAATGGGGAAAAGGCGAAGGATGTGATGGTTATGCACGCTCCTAAGAGCCTTTCTTCCGTTGTATGACACACAAAATGCTTATACAATATTCAGGATAATGCTGAAAGAGCTATTGTGTATTGTAATGTATGTGTCATGCAAAGTAAAGGGATTCAATCAAACTATAGTCTCACATAACCAGATCTATGTAGTCTATAGTCTCAAATATACTTTATAATCATATTATAACTGTGTAATTTTAATTGCCTCATCTGTCGACATGATGCCGGTGAATATCAGAGCTGGTGTAAACATCCACATTGCAGATGCTTTCTTAACTCCTGTTCTCTCACCGCTGTTACTTTTGTCATGTGTTCATTCAGTAATTGAGGAAAGTGCGCAGCACATATTTACACATTCATCCAACCGTCGCTCTCATCAGCGTGAACGGCGTCGGGATGTTCGTTAACAATATATCGCTGCAAAGGTATTTCCAACTTTTTTTTACTTCTAAGCAAAAACGAAAAAGAACTCCGTCATGAGTATAACAGGGTATTGAATCGCGTTCAGTCTCTTGTGCGTTACGTGTGCGAGCAGAAGCAATATGTTGCTGTCTGCACTGCAGTTCACTTAACGGCCACCGGTGTCGCTAATAACAAGGGTTTCTTAATTCTACATATAGCATTGTTAAATTACGGTTGCTCACACAAAGCTGTTGTATGGCTTCAGAATTTGTATGGAACACTTTTATGGTACTTTTTTTGTCATTTTGGAGCTTTTTTGTCTCCTTTTGTGTTCCACAGATGAAAGGTTATATTGGTTTGGAACAACACGAGGGTGAATAAATGACAGTGGTGTTTGTCTTGTTTGCTGTGCTGTGCAGGTGTGGCGTCTTCACTGGCTTCTCAAGAACAGAATAATGTCAAAGCATCATCAGGAAGACCTCTGGTAGCAGATAGTAAACAGGTTTGGTCTTTTCCTTCTGCCATGTGCTAGTTGCTTCTATCGTTATACTTATTCTTGTCAAAATTTAACAAAATAAATATTTGATTAATTCTTTCGGAGAACCGTAGTGCCATGAATCCTGTGCTTTAGAGAACATGTTAGTGGCTCCTAACTTGTTCAACTCCTCATTGTACAGTGAACCCAACATTGCTGAGCCTTAGGCTGGTAAAGTTTGACCACTATGTTTGTTATTAGAGGCTCTGGAAGTTCAACAAAAAAGGCCTGTGTTCTTCAGGACAACTTTAACGCTAATCTGAACAGGCTACAAAATGTTACTCTCCTTGATATGATTAAAGTAAAATTCTGGGTTAAATATAAATTAAGCTCAAACAGAATTTATGTACAAAAATGCACCTACAATGGATATCTATGGGGAAACCATTGCATGCTTTCCCCCTAGACTTGCATTTAACTGCCAACTGTCAATGATTTTTTTTTGGATTCACGAATTGAGCTACAAGTCAAAATCATTTCCTGCGGTAATTAACAGGAATGCTAGAGATTAAAGTTGAAATTATTAGCGGTTTCCCTGAATATTCCAATTCTAAAACAAATTCTGAATGATTCCTTCAGACTGTTCCTTCAACTGCTGCTGGTTCTGAGGAACGTTCCACCTCACGGATGAAGAAGAAGAAAGCAGTTGGGCTTTTTCGGTGACCATTCATGCCTCTGAATCAAATGGCACCACATATGGACACTTTTATTTTCTGAATTCTTTTATGAACATTTTTATTCTTCTTAGGTTGGATTTGTAATTGATTTTGGACATTTTAATGTTGGTTTTTATTTTGTATATGCCCATCTTAAAGTTTTTGTGTATTAAAAGTACTGAATAAAATATTGCTTTCCTTAATACAAGCTCTCTAGGTCAATTGGTATAGGGTTCATATACTCTCAGCCTCAGATGTCACTTCCACAAAACGGAAGAAGAAAGTCATCATGTTTACTACTGTGACAATGAGCGCTTATCAGGTTCACCTAATGCTGGATTTTCAAAAGTATTGAAGTTCACGGCATAAAGTCTATAAAAGACGTCCAAGAGTTTTGCCAGTTTGTTATTGTCACGCCGTTCAGTTATTGTAGGGACCTCGACTTTACATTTTCACGCCCCTAAACGTGATGCTGAACAAAACGAACTGTGATTGGTTGCTTTACATGTTAGTCAGGCAGCCTTTTGGGCGGGCCTTGGCCAATGAAAGCTGCTATGGAGTCCAGAACTTCTGCCGTAAGTCTTAAGGTCTGGCTACTTGAGACTAGGGTTGATGTCAGCAGCAGATTAAATATGTACTGTAATGCGTAATATGTGTTTTGCGAATTGCGAGTTCAAATATGAGTGGCTACTTTAATGCAGTAGAAAGTCAAGATACACAGTTTTTTATCAGTCTGTTGGGGGGAACAACATTAGCTACGTTTACATTTACAACTTTTGTTTCAATCGGACTGAAATCATTCAGATTGATGAATCTGAATGTAGTGTTTATATGAACGCTAAATGTGATCGGGTTGATGTGTTTCGGTTTTCAATCCGATCAAGTTTATACATGTCCACTCAATCGGATTAGAAGAGGAATAAACCACCCCTTTCAATCCGATCGAAATTTCATTCGGATCAAGCTCAATCCGATCGATTAAGGCGTTTACTTGAAGGCATTTCAGACCGATTGAGCCGTCAATACGATTACAAATGGATTATTTGGTTGCATGTGAACGTAGCCATTGTGTTTTACAGGGTACCGACTGCTACAACTAGTGCTTCTAAGAAAGAAGACAAGATAAGAAAGTCACTGGATTTGACAAAGTTTGTAAGGTTAGGTTTGTGGCATTAGATGTTCAGAGTTTAGTTTGAGGTCCTTACTAGGAAGTAAATGGGATATCCTTGAGCACAAATGTACTATGTTCTGCTTCATTTTCCGGCTCATGTTCCATAAAATCATCTAGAGTTTCTGACCACAAACCCAACACACATTTTCCTCTATTTTCTTTGGTTTTGTCTGTGCCTTTGTTTGAATAAGCTACCACTTTGTTTCACGCCATTCTATTATCTTAGTGTTGTTCATTTATCCATCCCTAAACATGACATGTAAAGCCTATTGTGGTTACTTGTCAGCCAGATGCCTCGTCCGTGTCAGAATAATCTGTGAAGTGGACCAGACATCATGCCAATAGTACAGTCTGACTCTGCAAGACTACTTTAAGACCTGCTTAATTAAATATGAAGTACAAAATGCTTTAAATCTAGTTGTAGACCGACACAAGATACTTTTTACTGTATTTTTTGCTGTCCACAGATTATTTTCTGATGCCTGGCCAAAACACTCTCTAATTAAAATGTACTCAGAAATACCAGTAACATCTTCAAGCTGTCAACAGTGTGGTCACAGCGGACCAGAAAAAGATGTCTACGCCACTGAAGGAGACACAGCACTGTCATAATTTTCCTACCAGTATCATTTGGTAATAGTTCTGGCATTTAACTGGTGATTCGTCTTTAGTGGAGAAGCCATTAGTGTTATTTTAAAGACATTAGAGTTCCTGGGAAGGACGGCTCACCATGTCTTGTCTCCAGTGTCTGTCAGTAAAACTAAAATTGACCACCAATCACTGCACTTCTCATGGAGACTTGTCTATTTTCTGATGATGTTCTGCCTGTGCGAGAGGTTTATTATTATTATTAAAACATGTTTTATCTAGCATTCTACAACACATTGTTGGTCACTATTGGTTGATCAGTTTTTTCTTTATTAAAAATGTCTATAAATATGGATTTAGCATTAGTGGGACATCAGGTAAATGTCTTTTAAACATCAGGAACTAATTGAAAGCAAGTCGATTCATAATTAATAATTGCCACAGTGATCTTTCTCATGCTGAGAGGTAGGACACATGTTCTGATTGATTACGACACTGTGATTATAAGCTAACATGTCATGAACCATGTCCATATTTCTGACAGCCTCATTGAAGTGCTATAACACAAATATAGGATTATATACGGTAGCTTATGCGTTGTCCTTGTAATGGTGATTGGTTTTACATGACTTCTAACTAGATCATGGTGGTCTAAGCTGATTTAGATGAGTGATAGACTACAAGCTTGTGTGGCCACAAATGACCTCAAGATAGACCACTTTACACCAGTACCATACCAACACACTGACCACCTCAAGCTTAATTTTTTTTTTCAGCAGGGACATAATTAATTTTCCAAAATTCTATTTTTAAGAAAACATTTTTTTTTTTACAATTTCAAGTATATTTTCTCAGTTCTATAAACCATTGTCCCTCATTTGCTGATCTATATCCCACTTTAACTTAAGTGTTCTGTCACAAATCTACCAAAAACTTCCCGCTTTCCCACATCTCACTTTTTCATAGTCCACCTTGACCAAATCAGTTTACAAAAAAAAAGAAAGAATGAAATGGTCAACTGACTTTTAAAAGTAAAAGTGGAAAACTAGAAGTTTGATATAAATTGAATAACTCATATAATTACATTATTAATTAAATAAGTTATAATTTAAAGTGGTTTAATAAGTATATATAAAAATAATAAATTTTTAATTGGACAAATTTCTATCTTAAATAGAAAATTTCAATTTCAATTTGTTTACAGAATTATAATACAGAAACTATTTGCAGAACTGTCCCACTTTTGCTGATGATCTGTCCCATTATAACTTTTTTTAAAGTTTTGTGTGCATGGTCTACCTTAACCAAATCAGTTTACAAATAAAAAGTAAATGCAGAAAAACATTATATAATCAAGTGACTTTCAAAAGTAAAAGTGGACAAATAAAAGTTGGAAATAAACAGAATAATATAATAATTGCATTTATTATGTTAAGTATTACTGTTAATATAATTTCAATGGTTTAATAATGAGCATAAATAAAAAAAATATATATACAAAATGTATTTTTTTTTAAATACTCAAAAAAATATCTTTGCTTGGGTAATATAAACATCAATTGTAATTGGCCATATAAAAGATTCAGTGTAAGAATAGTTGTGTGAGTGTATGTGTGTTTAAGTACTCCACGTGTGCTGACGTACGGTTGACAGGCAGTAGAGCATTGTTGCTCAGGTTCAAAAGACTGGACACATCAGAGTCCGAGAGTCCAGACTTGTAATGCGCCTGCTGTTTGTCTCGCGTCTTGGCAGCCGCCGGTTGCGGTGCAGGGGGAGAGCAGCAGCAGCAGCAGCAGGGCTGATAAAGAGGAGGGCAGAGACAGACAGAGGGCAGGACTGGCAGGGTGCGGCTGCTTCAGTAGCATCTGAGCTCGGGTCACTTCCATTTCCATCTCAACTGAGAGCCGCGCGCCACTGCGCAGTAGTCAAACAGCCGAGCCGGGAGCCAGAAACCGCTGCGGGGACGCGCACTCTGACCGCGACTCAGCGCAACCAGGGCCCGCCTGCAGGCGACTCTCAACGCGCGTGCCAAGATAAACGGAACTTCTCTATTTATTCCCCCTGTCTCCGCTTGGACCGAGAGTAAGCGAGTTTTACAGACCTGAGAGGAGGACTGACGAGCTGGCACCATCCTTTCCGTGAACCAACTGCCTGAGGAACCCAACGTCTGCCGGGGTGTCTTTCCGTGCGTAAAAGGATGGTGAGCGCCAGGTGTCCTAATAGACTGGTCCTCCTCCCCCTCCGGTGATCTTGCGCGAGGACTGAAGCTGAGATTTGGGGGAGGAGGGTCGCTTTACCATCATCTTCACCATCTTTGACACTCCATATTTTGGAGTGCCCGCTGGCACCGGCTGGCATGAGACTCTCCACAGCAGCGGCGTTCCTCACCGGCTTCATCTTGGCTTTCTCGCCTGCGTACGACAGCTGTGGACCGGGCAGAGGTTACGGCAAGAGACGAACTACAAGGAAACTCACGCCTCTCGCTCTTAAGCAGTTCAGTCCAAACGTTGCCGAAAAAACGCTGGGAGCCAGTGGGAGATATGAGGGGAAGATAACTCGCAGCTCCGAGCGCTTTAAGGAGCTGACGCCCAACTACAACCCAGACATCATTTTCAAGGATGAGGAGAACACAGGTGCGGACCGCATGATGACGCAGGTGAGGCAGACGCACGGGGTCCATGAAATGGTCCATGAGAGTAATTCGCTCGGCTAATTGTTCATTTATCACTCAGTCGAGATTTTTATCCAAAAGGACTGAAAGGGATTGTTCACCCAAAAATTTTATTTCTGTCATTATTACTCACCCTCATGTTGTTCCAAAGACTTTCGTTCATCTTTGAAACACAAGTTGAGATATTTTTGATAAAATCCGAGAGCTTTCTGATATGCAACTGCCACTTTGACACTTCAAAAAGTTTATAAAGAGATCAAAAAAGTAATCCATATGAATTGAGTGGTTTAGTCCAAATTTTCTGAAGTAATGTGATTGCTTTATATGATGAACATATTTAATTTAGGCTTTTATCCATATATAAACATTAATCAACACACATCAGTTGTGGTAAATAGAAGCTCAAGTATGTTCGCTTGACTTGCGAGAACCAATGAGGTTTATTCTCGTGTTACGCAGTACATTTGAGCTTCCGCAAGAACCAATGAGGTTTGTTCTCATACATCAAGCCTGATCAATGTTTAAATGAACTTTATGAACTTTTTGAAGCGTCAAAGTGGTAGTTGCGTAGCTGTCAAGTACAGAAAGCTCTCTGATTTCATCAAAAAGATTCGACATTTGTGTTCCGAAGATGAACGAAAGTCTTTCGGTGGGTTTGGAATGACATGAGGGTGAGTAATTAATGACAGAATTTTCATTTTTGGGTGAACTATCCATTTGATGTACACTTGTGGTTAAAGAGAGCATTAAAAAAAAAACTCTTTACTCTCCTTCATGTCGTTCCAAACTTGCATGACTTACTATCTTCTGTGGAAGAGAAAAGAGATATTTTGAGAAGTGTCTCATTTTTTATTTATTTTTCTTTACAATAGGAGTCAAAAGTAACCAAAACTGTTACAACTGGCTACAAACATTTTTAAAAACATTTCTGTGTTCTGCAGAAGAAAGAATTACAGTTTTGGAGCAGCACCTGTGAATAAATGAGGACCAATGTTGATTTTGGGGTGAACTATCCCTTTAAGCATTTTTATCAATGAGACAATGGTGGTAGTTAATGGTACAATCAGGTTTGAGCCTATAGCCTTCCTACACCACCATCTACCTTCATGCAGTTGCTTACTATTACTAGTACTGCTACTATTTAATATACAGTAAAGATCCATAGCATTAGTTCAGGGTACTGCAACATAGGTTAAAAATTGCAGTGGGCATCAGAAAAGGATAAGAGAAAAGAGATAATTCAGAGAATATGGTAAATAAGGTCTGCAAATTATTAGTGACTTCATTTATAATGCCTGGGTCAACAAGTGATGAAGGGTCTTTATTATCAGTGAGGTTTGAACCTACAACCCTAAGTTTCCAGCCCAGATCTTTAACAGACAATTATTACTGCACTATTTCTAATGCCATTATTTAGTTTATCATAGTGTCCTTTCTTCTGTGCGCAATAAATCAGGGTACTGTCCTATCGTCAAACTGTCAAAATTGCTGTGGACTTCAATAAAGGTGTGGATTTTGTTTTGAAAAGTTGAGATAAATCCTCGAGAGAATTCTGAGGATGTGTTCAAGAAAGACTTTCATCCAAAGTGACTTCACTTATTACAGGGACAGACCCTCTGGAACAGCATGTGGTTTATTGTCAGTAGTATGTTGAGTTTATGACTGTGGGGTTCATACCTTCAACCCTTAAGTTACCAGCCCAGATATTTGCAGACTGCACTACATTACTTGTGTAGTCACTAATCAATGGCCTTTTTGAGGACCCTTTGCTCAAGTCACTTTTCTTTTACTACTGTCTCATAGGTGAAAAATGGTTGTGGAATGTATGTGGGGATAGAGACCACAGTTTTTTTTCCTTGGGTTCATTCAAGGTTTCAGGTCTTTCAGTCTTCACAACAGAGAATATGGGGGCAGGTTTCGTCAAATTAAAGACACAGTAGTCGTCAGGTTATTTTATAACCACATATTTGAACTTTCTCCCACGGGGCTCTCGCTCAATTTATGTGAATGAATGAACGCAAAAAGGGGTGACTGTCAATAAAATGGAAGGGAAACGAAACCTGAAACGTTTAATTAAAACAGTGCCGTCGCTGTTTTAAGCACGATTGGAAAAGAAAACATTAAACTGCCCTTATAGATTGAGCATGACCTGTGACTGTTTTAATGTTTACCCGTATGCTTAAACACGACCGCTCGTGATTAACGACATACACCCCCCTTTTTGAAGCGTCAGATATTTTTTACGACGTTGATGTGGTCCCGAGTGGAATTTATTTGACTCCAATCTCCCCCTCACCTAAAAGTATTTATATCAGCTCTTTTCCTCTGAATGCCCACATGTTAATGTCCAGGAGAGCCATGTGGGAACTGAGGAGGGGCTCATAGATCTCACCCCGTCTTTACCTGTCACCTCTCAGGCGAGCGCCGCGTTCGTTTACCTGACCTTCACGCGATTTATGAGGGCCAAACTGCGGCGACGGCGGAGGACAACCTCTGGTCTGTTTTTCCTTTTTATTCTGTGTTATTTTTTTGTTTGTTTTCGTAGCGTACGTGTGTAAAAATAGCCGGCTTCTCATGCATTTAAGCCTTAATTACACACATATTTTTCTCCACCTTATTTTTGATTCAGGCGGCGAGTGGCCCCGGCGCTCTCATACAGGCGCGAGTGTTCAGGGCCCCGTGCCGTCGGTGCGCGCGGGGTGAATGTTTGTGTAGCCCGCGGTTAGTGTGAAGGCTCTCCTCCTGAAAAGCCGTCGATCTACGCTTTGAAAGCAAAACTAACAGAGTTCACGGGCTGATTTATGAAGTCCAGTTCACTTTTGCGACCACAACGAAAAAAGCTGAAATCCACACCGCTATGTGAATAGCCATCTATTACAGCTCGCCGAGACGCTATTCTTATCATCCAATCCGGAGACATGCTCGGAAAAAATATTCTTCATAAATATCTATATTTGTATTCTTAAAACTAAAAGCACATTTTTCCATTCAGATTGGCATTTCTGAAATGATGCCAAATGTAGGCTACATATTTCTAGTTAACCATAAACTAGTGTTTCCTTCTGCAGGTCACCGTAAACCGGTTCTACAGTCTTAGAGTTGATCAATCTTGGTCTTTTTTAAGATTCACTGGAACTCTTCAAGGTCCAGGAGCTCATTGTTTCAACTTTTGGATTGGGGAAAACTGAAAGGGATAGTTCACCTAAAAATAAAAATCACTTAGGCCTACTCAACCCTCACGTTGTTCCAAACCTTTATGAGTTTCTTTCTTCTGTTGAACACAAAAGAAGTTATTTTAAAGAATGTTTGTAACCAGACTTTTGACAGTAGTCATTGACTTCCATAGTAGGAAAGAAATATGGAGGTCAATGGCTACCGTTGACTGTCTGGTTGCCAACATTCTTCAAAATATCTTCTTTTGTGTGGACAAAAAAAAAATGCATCTAAAGTGAGGATGAGGGTTTTGTTCTTTAAGGATGATCCCAGTCATTCTGTTGTTCCAAACCTGTATGACATTTCAAATGAGATGTTTTGAAGAATGTTCACGCTGCTCTATTCAATGTTAGTCTTTGCTGTAGAATTCTATTCTCATTTGTGTGTCTGCATATTCAAACTTCCTGATTGGTTGTGTGATGTGCGAGAACCAATGGTGTTTGGCATCTGATGTCAAACCTGGAGTGCTTTGTCTTCACCTGCAAGTTGAAATTGTGAGAATATCCATATATTTTTGTGAAAATGAAACAAGAATGAAATATGAGATCTATCCAGGGGTCATTTTTGTAGATCATCCCAGAAGTTCTCATCACCCTAGTCTTAGCCTCAGACGTCACGAGACTATCACCCTGGTTCCTTTAACAAAAAACAATAGGATTTTTTTCCATTGGCATGTAGATTGTTGCAGGAAATAAGCTCTGTAACCAATAAAAGTTTATGTTTTACATGTTTTCTTCAAGAAAATCTTTTTAAAGCCTAAACGCAATCTTCAGAAGTAAAAAGCTAAAGTTAAGCTATAAACAAAGTACACCACGGTTGTATGACTTCATGGTTGTCTCTAATAACTCTTTCAATCTTTATTTAAAATCTACAAGTTGGAAAGTTTGAGTTACAATAGTTTACAAGAGTAAGTAGAAGCTGTAAAAGTGGACTAGTGAGTCGAATAGTTTTTTCAAGACACAAAAAAAATGTCCTTCACAAAGTGAGGTATTACTGATGTTGCAGAATAAAATGTGAAAATATCTTGAGCATGTGTTCACCAAAGACCTTATTTCAGGCATTTAGCCAAAAACTCATTAAAAAAACCCATTGACTGCAAGATAATGGAACTCATCTAGGTTTTAGGACTCATTCCTGCAGCACTTAATAGTACAGACTTTTAGTGAATACTTGACATTTATGATACATTTCTTGATGGTTTTTATTTTAAGTCGATAGCACCTGGTGTGTTTACCATATGCGTTTATCATTTGAGAAAGAGCAGTGTGAACATTCTTCAAAACATCTCCTTTTAGGTTTCATGGAAGAAAGCAAGCCATACGGGTTTACACATATATACAGGTTTGCATACAAGTACGAGTGTGTGAGAGAGTGCATTATCATTGTTGATGCTTTGACTGTAGTCTAAGCATTTGCTCTGTGTACGTGTTTTGGTTTCAATGACCCTCAGAGACTCAACAGAATAACCAAACACACTGGCACTATTTTTTCCCAATCTCCATTCCTCTCCCAGCCTGGACTCTGATAGTCCAGTATCCACTGAGACCAAGCACAAGCTCTTAGAGATAGATCCTAATAAGCACAGAGACATCAAATCACTGAGCTTAGACTAAAACAGATAGTCCACAGAGCTTTGTAGGGTAGCTATTGAGTGGAAAGGTGGGTCTCCAATTCAGAGAACAGAAATAGATGGTTTGATGGCACAACTATGTAGTGAGGACTTAGAACGGCGACATCAAAGAATCTCTGCCGTCAGTCAGTAAGCAATTTGTGACCACTTAGTTGGTGGTTATCCAGTGACCTTGCATGTCTCGTGGCCTCTGGTTGAGACAGGGATTTATCAGCCCACGGGCTGAGTGTGTTTGTGCTAACCACAAATGCGTCAGTTCTACAAATGGCTGTCAGGATTATATTTGCCATTGCTCACCGCGTTTCTCACCTAGCAACTGCTTGCCACAGGCTTTTTGACATGAGCGTACTAAAATCCATATTTCTCGCAGGAAACTCACAAATTCAAGACAATGGCCTTGTGTTCTTTCTTACTCAGGCACGCAAAGCCTCCTTCTGTTTGTTTAATTGGTAACTTATGTATCAGAGTTCAGCATTCAGTTGGGTTTAAAAACTGTCGCACTGGTCATTTACGCTACATAAACCACCAGAAGTACATTTTTATATATTTCCTTGTGAGACATTGAGATTGATTTTGAGTTGCTGTTGTCACAGACAATATAAAAATGTGTCACCGTAATCATGGTTACTGTAATGTTTTACATGACTTATTTCCAAATAGCTCACATTAAATGCACGTAAATGATTAGCCTGGAAGGACAACAGATCATAAAGAATAATTAAACTAGAATAATCAGGCACTTGCTGCTTTAGCTGCCTGGCAGAGTTATTCGATATACTATAATAGATTTATTAATATTTTGAATGTTTTATGTTTATATTTTTGTGTTTTCATTTGATTACATTTTTAGTTGTATACTTCAAATTGAACTTAACGAAAATAATAAATGTTGCATCTGCAAATTTTTTACAAATATTTTATTGTATTTCAAAATAAATAAATATGGTTTTAGTTATAGTTAACAATAATAACCCTGTTATCTGGTAATCATTTGATCCCTTTTCATAGTAATTGTTTCTCAAATGTTTTTTTTTTTTTGTCTTTTGCAGCGCTGTAAGGATAAACTGAATTCCCTGGCCATCTCTGTGATGAACCTGTGGCCTGGCGTGCGTCTGCGTGTGACGGAGGGCTGGGATGAAGACGGACATCACTCTGAAGAGTCTCTGCATTATGAGGGCAGGGCTGTTGACATCACTACCTCGGACCGCGACCGGAAAAAGTACGCCATGCTGGCCCGTCTGGCAGTGGAGGCCGGCTTCGACTGGGTCTATTACGAATCCAAAGGCCACATACACTGCAGTGTCAAATCAGGTGAGTGTTGAGCTGTGTTTGTGTTGGGGTTGTGCATGGGGGAATAGGGCAAGTGAAAAACAGACTAGTCCTTACAAATGAAAGGTGGGAAAAGGAAGGAAAGCAATCATGGTAGGATAATAGCATGTGACTTATTCATTAGCAAGCCATTTGCATTTATTTGAGCGAAACAGGATATTCAATGAGACAAAAATTCAGTTGGGACTTTATTTTATTTATGGGGATTTAGTTGGATTGAGCAAGGATGCATTAAATTGATCAAAAGTGACAGTAAAGGGATTTCTAATGATACAAAATATTTCTATTTAAAATCAGTGCTGTTCGTTTGAACTTTCTATTCATCAAAGAATCCTGAAAAATGTATCATATAATATAACATAATATTACGCAGCACAACTGTTTCCAACATTGATGATAATAAAACATGTTTGCTTGAGCAGCCAATCAGCATATTAGAAAGATTTCTGAAGGATCATGTGATCATCATGAGTAATGATGCTGAAAATTCAGCTTTGATCACTGGAATAAATTACAATATATAAAAATATTTAAATATAAAATAGTTAAAGAGATTCCATAGATGATAAACTGTGATAATATTTTACAATATTACTGTTTTTACTGTATTTTTGATCAAATAAATGCACCCTTGACGAGCGAAGCGGAAAGTAATTTTTGGATGATGAGGATTTTAAGTAGTTTTTAAGATGGTAAATAGGATAAAGTTTGATTTCATGTTACTTTTAAAACTTTTTTAATCTAACCAAAACTAACAAAGCTTCTCACAGCCGTGCTATGTGAGAAGATGAGGGCAAGAGATGGACTGTGAGAGCACACAGAAGGAATCGCATTAGACTCATGTTTCAGCACGCACTGACTGTGGGTTATGGGCTTTCTAATGAAGAGAGCTGTGCTTGATTCATCTTGGGATCATTTCTTTGCTTCACATGATGACTAGATTAAAACAGCACAATCTTGCAGCACTGGGCCGTCTGATGAATGCACTCACTCCTCTGTTCACCATTTCTAACATTTACTTTCACCTTTCTTACTTTTCCAGCTGTGCTTCACCTTGATTCTTATTTCCATGCAAGTCTGCACAGACTTCATGTAGCTTTAGCATCGCCCATTTAGCTTTTAGCATACATGCTATTTAATCTTTTCTAGTAATTTCTATTAATCAAATGGGGGGAAACTGTGGGGGAAGCAGATTGACAATTAAATATTCTTATATCTTCTATTATATATCTCCAATTATATAATTTTGATGTAAAGTAACAATATAACAAAAAAATTCAAACTAAAGTCAATCTCATTCACCCTTTCAGCCTTTATTGCAACATAATATTGTGAAATGCATTAGCCATTTGCAGGCTCACACAGAATCATCTGCTCAACGCATAAATATAAATGTAATCTGCACACACAGAATTCCCTGAAAACACTCGTCAATCAGAAACTTCTACTTCTGCATGCTCGTTTATTGAAGATTTCAGCCAGCAACTAAATTATGAATAATCACCTACGTTTAAAGCATTTTACCATGTTTAAATCCATTCTGCAGATTTTCCTTTCATATTGTCTGCAGATTAAGTATAAGCCTGACTATTTGTTGTTTTTTTGGCCCACCTTTTATACAGGTGTGATTTACTATTTTGTCTTTTTACGTACATTGAGTTTCATAATAAAATCTTTAATATTCATCATCTGTTTCTCTGTTTTTCCTTTTCCTTTTCCCACCATTTTCTTTCCTTTTGTTCCTCTTCTCCTGTCCTTTCTGCCCAGATCGTTATGCAAGTCAGCTGACATGATCAGAAGAAATACATGGGTTTTATACCTAGCTTATGTGTATATATATTATGTATATCTTGTAATTTGTACAAAAAACATAGAGTCTAAAGAGGCTGGCAGTGCCAGTCAAGTCAGAATCAGTCCACTAGGAGGCACTCATACACCAACATCCCAATGAAGAGGAAGTTAAAGGCCTAGTGATTCGCCACCCTGGCCAATCACTTTGAGGATGCCACACTGATCCTATTTACCAACTCAACCAATCACTGAGGCAGACACCGTAGGACCAACCAATGAATGAAGGGTCGAAAGGCCAGAGGTATATCAGTGAGTCAGAAGTGAAGATTAGAAACAAGGCATTGAATCCATTTCCTTAATGAATCATTTTCTATTCCTTTCTTTCTCTTTTCATTCCTCTCTTCCATTCCTTCCTCAATCTTCTCTTCAGATCACTCAGTAGCCATAAACACGGGGGGCTGTTTCCCTGGAGAGGCTCTGGTGACAATGGAGGACGGCACACATAGACCAATCCGAGACCTGCGAGCAGGAGACCTTGTTCTGGCCTCAATGGGAAGTGATGGGACTGGCGACCTCGTCTACAGCGAAGTCCTCACCTTCCTGGACCGTAGCCCCATTGCCCAGAAGCACTTTTATGTGATCAGCACTCAGGATGGGGCCAACGTCTCCTTAACAGCAGCTCATTTACTGTTTGTCTGGGTTGGAAACTGCTCCAGAGGGGGCCAGCCAATGCCGGGTGCCCTCCGGGCGATATTTGCCAGTGATGCCCAGCCAGGGCAGTGTTTGCTGATCGTCGATGAAGGGGAACTCAGGAAGCGTGTTTCGCGGATCATTCGAGTGGAGGTGCGGGAGGACCAGGGGGTTTTCGCCCCACTCACTGCCCATGGGACTTTGGTGGTGAATGGCGTGGTCACCTCATGTTACGCCGCGGTGAACAAACAACGGCTAGCTCACTGGGCATTTACGCCTTTACGCCTCTTGTACAGCTGGACCGGACCGGATCGGATCCTTAAGAACGGCTTACACTGGTACTCTCAGGTCCTACTCAGTGTGGGAACACTACTGCTAGACTCAGAACTTTTCCACCCTTGGGCCTTAGAAGAAAATGAAAGATGATGGATTGAAAAGAAATGCCGAGATGGGCGAAAAGAGTTGACTGAATGCTCAGGGTTTGTGACTTAAGGGGATAGTGCTGAGTTAGACGAAATGCATACCATAAGCAGACTTTTTAGTTACTTAATAAAGGTGAAGTGTGTAACTCACGCCATGGACCCTTTTCACATTTGCAGGGTTCAGGGTCATAGTTGGGTGAACTTCTATTGTGGTGAACGGGAGATGATAGCAAATATAATTTTTGCATTCCCATTTGCTCAAATACCAAAAGAAAACCTCACAATAGTGTTTCCACAACATTCAAAAAAGGAAAAAAAATTGAGCGATTGATTGCAGCAGTCAGAAGAGAGAAAGATGCCATAAATTTGCCATCACTCCCTCTGCCGTTGCATTAGAAAAACTCACACAGCAACGTTAACTAGGTTTTTGTAATTTAAAGTTGTCCTATTGTGTTACAATATCCCTCATTTAAATAATTCCTACCCAAGGCATACGCAAAAAAAGAGATCGAGGCCTGGTAGAGTTGCATTAATAGTGTGTTAAAACTTGCCGTAATGCTAAGGGGCGTGGCATTTCTGAAACGGTTGACCAATCACAACACACTGGTCCCGCCGACCAATCAGAGCACATTGTAATTTTCAGAAGGAGGGGATTTATAGAGCGGGAACCAGTGTTGCCAGATGTACGATAATTATCGTATTTGTACGATAATTTTGACCTCTGTACGATGTACGATCAATAATGGAAAAAATCCTATAATGTACGATAATTTCAGAACTGTGTGACACTTCAAATGATGATCGTTGTAATCATAGGGTTTCTCATTGATCTAGCTGTGGATTCTATGTCTACCGGGGGAAGAACGTGTAGAGAGAGGGAGCGAGAGACCTTGCGTGTGTGTGCTGGTGTGCCTCACGAAGTGCATGTAAGGACCCAACCAATCAATTGTACGAACCGAATACCCCCCCACCCCCCACCCCCCATTGGAGATTTCTTGACTGTCTGTCATTTTCATGCTGTATTCTGTTCAGGTTTGACTCGTGTACGATAATTTTCTCCCAAATACGATAATTTTGAGCTTCTGGTACGATACTTGGACATTTCCAATCTGGCAACACTGGCGGGAACTAAACAGGGGTGCATTTCCCAAAAACATTGCTAGCCAACGCATCCCGGAGCGTTACTGACAGACTAGGAAGAGAGGTGCTGCAACAATGTAAAATATGTGAAAAATAAGATGTTTTTTGAACATTCAGGCATGAAAACCTATTCTGGTAGACCCCGAAAACAAAATCAAGTCTTTGAAAAGGTGCATTTTAAGTCCCCTTAATGCAAAGGCAATATAACACAATGTTCAATACATTTGAATGTGTCATCACCGTCTGTGAAAAGGGTCCATTGGATGAGTCAATGTTGCTGTGTTGGGCTCATCAAGATGCTCAAACAAATGGAGAAATGGCAAAGTGTTTACACTTTTCAAGAGAATCATCCTTACTAATTTCTAGATAGAATAAAGAAAAAATATTTCACATCGAAAATAATTACGCGCATCACCTGTAACTGTAAAAAGAACTGATTGCAAACTGACCTCTGGTCTTGCTTCTTACAGGAATTGTGAGAGACCAAACATTGTCTGTGCCTTGTGTATGTTTGTTTGCTATTCCCGTATTCTAGTCTCCTTCCTCATTAGATTGTCATCAGTCTTAAGACAATCTGTTAAACTAATTTAAAAATGTGCTTTGTAATATCATTATGGTAATATAAGGTATTCAGGTAAAGTATTTAAAATCTATTTTTGAAATTAAACTTCATACAAATTATTTATTTTGTCTCATTTCTGGTCTTTGCTGGCTAATTTCTCTAATATTAATTTGACATCTGCTGGATGTTTTTTCTTTGTCAGTGGTTCTCAGCGTTTTTGATTCCAAGCCAATGCCATCTAAGCTGATTTTTTCTTCAGGTTAATTCTGTGGAGAAAAAAAAACAAATAAAAAAATAATAATCATGATATAATCATGATATATTATGATGTTAGTTTAATGGTGTACATCTGTATTTTTAGTGTTTTTAGCATTTTAATTAAGATTGTTAATTTAAATAATTTGTAGTGCCACGGCCCCCTGGTTGAGAACCATGGTTTCTATATATATAATTGTTCCCTGCTGGTATTACGGTGTGCAAGGGAAGTAAGATAGGTTTAATGTAATGAGAATCCCACCTAACATGTGATATGACTCTATTGAAAAGAGAAACACTCCTCTTACTAATGAAACCATGCAAACATTTAGGCAAGTCTCATCTTTCAAATGCTCAAGACACTAAATCATTCATTCGAAAAAAGGATGGAATTTTGTTCTGGTCAGCTTATAGAAGTGTATTGCAGCACTTTAAATGTTAATGACTTTTCATGATGAACCTTACTGTACTGTAGGCTATTATTATTCCTCACTTAAGTCACTTCAGTCAAGCTTCTGCTAAATAAATGCCAATCAACGTGTCAACGCGTGACCAACTTGAACCCATTGCATGTGGAAATATTTCCCTTTCTTCTTGTGATGATTCCTATTGAAATAACTGGATTTCACACATGAACAACTGCAAATGTGACCAATCTGACCATGGCTTTAATGTTGTATATCACAAAGTTTTTCAATCTTTTAGATGCAACAGACCCCCACATATGATCATTCTGGTGCGAGGGCCCCCCATCCTAAAACAAATTAATGCGTAAAAATCATATTTATACAGTGAAAAATGTATATTATAAATATGCGTAAAATATTATTTGGAAAAAACAATCCACGAAGACTTTGTACAACTTTTCAGCAGGAAAAAAAAGATGCTATGATATCGCAGTTGTGTTTACCTGTGCCTTTAAGAGAGCGTCTATAATAAGAAGTGGAAACATAATCCAGCTCTCGCTCTCTCTCTTTCTCTCTCGTTTTCCAGTCGCTGTGACTAGAGGCAAATAACGGAACCAGTTAGACCGTAAATTGCTCGACAGTTTTAAGTTTAATTTTTTTGATACCATATTTCGGAATAGGTTTAGTCTAATAATAATATCTCCGTGTCCACCTTTAAAACTCTAAACACTGTCTCTTTAAGAGGGTTTACCTACCGACCTCCTGTTGATCCGACAGTATTTCCCCATACATTGCTGTTCTTCTGTGTCTCCTGCCATCTGCGCTTTCCTTTATTCTTAACGGTTTATTTATTTATTTATTCACTTTGGAAACTTGAAGAAGCTCAAACATGGCAGAGGTAGGGAAAGGAGTCAACGCCGGGAAACTGGCCAGTAATGTACAGAAGAGGTTAACCCGAGCACAAGAGAAGGTATGCATGCTTACATTGACTCTTTGTAAATGAAACTATATTTTTTACCATGCTGTTTGTACATTCAAATGCGACTTCTGAATAGGCGTTTAAAGATAGCTAAAAGTTAAATGATATGAAACCGTGTTTATAGTAAGAAGAGACTTTAAAAACAACAGCTGAAACTCATTGAAACGCTTCATACAATACTCGCCCCTGTGTTTGTCATGCCCACTTGCGTTGGAAATGATGGTTTTATTTCTCATTTTCAGAGCATCTTCTGTTAAAGTTATGTTTGAAATTCTGAACTCTGAATTCTGATGGGATAATTTAAGATGAAGTGCATTAAACAACAAGCTGACGTGACCACAACTCTTTTGACATTTTGAATTTTCTTGCCATTGAATCAATCAATAATATCACACGTGTGTGTGTGTGTGTGTGTGTGTGTCACAAAATAACAATTAATAATAATAAATAAATAACATATTGAACTTTTAATATTTTCACCATTACTGCACAAGAAATAGATAAAGTTCAATGAATCTTCATAATTTCCCTCTATAGTTGGCAACATGCGGGGTAAGTTGTCACATTGGTAAACTGCTGTTTATTGACCATGATTTGAGAAGAACATCTTTTAAAAAATATATAATCTTAAAATCCTTTAAAAATCGTTCTCATCGTACAGTGTTTGTTTTTAAAATGCGTTATATGCTATTTCCACATTATGTAAACAGTACAATTATTAGCCTATGAAACATTGGAAACATTATTTCTCCCTGAACTGTTATGAAAACATTTGGTTATAATCTACCATCATTATATACTTGGCATTTGTCTGAATGTGTGTCAGTGTAGTAATTTATGGGGTTCATTTGTTTAAGGTTTGGATTCATCCAAAACCACTGCTAGAGAAAACAAGCATTTGTGTAGTTGGACCTTATAATTACTGAGCACTTACGACAACTTCCTCATGCCCCAACTAGTCTGGCTATCTGCTGTTACATTTTGTATCACAGAAAAGCCCAGAATGTCCTCTTTTAGATACACACAGGACCTAAAACAGTCACATGTATGGCCTCAGAGATATTGACAGCATATGTCTACTACAAAATGAATCTCTAGCTCTCAGGAACATACGAAGCAGTCTGGAAATGGTGATGTTGTAGCAGAGTTTAAGTCCCAGGGTATCAGTGGTGTATCAACACAAACCGACCCCCAGCTGAGTGTAGGAGGTCCTACACAGGAAGTGTCATTTCCACACTAAACACTCCAAATGACCACTGGCCTCCCAGAACGCACAGCTGGACACCAGAGCCTTGCACTGTGCAAAAGCCACGCTTTTGATTTGAGTGACTCTAGGATGTAAGACAAGAGGAACTACCTGATAAATTTAGCCAGTCCCTAGGTGTACTTTCGGGGGCCGAGACATGCACAGTGGTTAAACGAATTACTAATCTGCATTGGCACTAGGATCAGTAGGTTCCCTTTGCAGGGGCCACTTAAGAAACATCGGAAATCGGTTAATTTTAGCCTTTAAAAATCTTTGTTTTCATCATAAATGGTAGACAAACAAGAGGCTTGGACGACTTGGATATAGGAGATTTCTTAGGAAGATAGTTTTGTCATTTCCTGTCCCTATAAACCAAACAGACTCATTACTTTGTAATCATATAGATGTGTAAAAAGTTAAGAGGTTATTTAGGATCATTGTGCACACTGCATTTGTGTTTGTGTCCCTCTTCCTGTAGGGTCATTTCTCTTCGGTCCCACGTACTGAACTCATGGGCCCAGTTGTTCAAATCCCAGCAGAAGGGTGGAGTTTAGGAACAAAACTTTAAAACTGGTCGAAAAATACAACATTTGTATTATGTAATATACACACACTTTTTTATTTTGCTCTTGATTAGTTTAACTGTTACAGTAATAATTTAGAAGTAGACATTAGGCTACCTATTAAGCTTTTCGGTAGCCTACAGTATAGTAAAAAAGTGGATTATTGATAATAATCCACAAACAGCTGTAAATATCAAGAAAAATATATTTATCTTTTATTTATATAAAAATATTTATATTTGGTATTATTTATAAATATTTTATAATATAATTATATTTAATTTAAAGTGAGTTTTTTTAATTTGTTTTGTTTAATCACTGTTTGTAAACTACTTTACCACAATCATAAGAGATGAACCAGTCAAAAGTTCTTTGCGAGCGAATGCAAAGTTTCTCGGGTGAACGCTACTTGAAACTTTTCTGACTTTTGAAATATTTTTTTTTCCCCCATCTCATATTTTTTCCATCACCATGTCCCTAAGAGGCTCCGTTGAGTACTAGTAAATCCAGATTTGGTATTCTGAAAAAGTGTGTATCTGGATCAGTATGATCCAATCCAATTTTGTTTGAAAATCCGGCACAAAATTAAGATTGATTACCTGATCCTAGCAAAACATGGGATTTCCAAATCTAGATAATTCTGATCCAGATTAAACTTTTTGAACAACTAGGCCCTGGTGCTCATCTTCAGTTGCTTTGTGTATAGATTTTCTGTAAAGGTTTTTTTTTTTATGCTGACCAAATCTCCATCTATTTGATCAAAAATGAAAAACATTAATAATAACTGTTTTCTATTTCAATACATTTTAAAATGTAATGTATTCCTGTGATGTAAATCATTTCCCCAGTCACATGATGCACCAGAAATCATTCTGATATGCTGATTTAATGCTATAAGGAAACATTTTTATTATCATCAGTGTTGAAGTCAGTGTCAAAGTTGTGCTGCTGCTTAATATTTTTTGTAAATCATAATAAGTTTTTTTCAAAATATTTTTGTACTAGAAATTTCAAGAGAAATCCATTTATTTAAAATAGAAATATTTTGTAACATTATAAATGACTCTTTCGAGCAATTTTGTTGCCTAATAAAAATATGTTTATTTATTTATTTATTTTTTAAATCTTACTGACCTCAAACTTTTAAATGGTGGTGTAAATCTGAGCTCCAAACTAGACAAAAAAGCACCATAAAAAAGTCAATACAGCTTGTGTTTTGCGTGAATGATCCCTTTAGTATGTTTTTGGATTGATTGCTTTTGTGTGTAGACTTTGCAATGGGTCTAGATATTATTTGTGAGCAATAGTACCTGTAGTTGTTTAGCCTGCCTGAAGTCCTCAGCAGACTTGGCTACCTCTTTAGAGTGTGAAAAGCTGGACTCACTCTAAAAGTATCTGTATGTGTGTTTTTGCGTGTGTAGTCACTCCTTCTAAGTGATCCGCTGTCCATCAGCGTGATTAAGGTCTCAGTCTCCTCTTCCCCTCTGAAACTCAGCCAGGTAGAGGAGAGTTAACTATGATCCTCTAGTGGCAAATGTGGGCCATCTCAGCAGTCTCCCCTGTCTTTTCTCACTCTTCGCTTTTCCCTCATCCACCTGTCTGTCATTAGTTGATGTCTGTCACTATTTTGGAACACCAAGGCAAGTTGTTCTTGAGTCACCCATTCTTGCAGAAACATTCCAAAAGTGTCCATTAAGTATGGAGACTCCCCATCTCAATATGTCATAATGACCGTGGAGATCAAGAGATGGGTGCAAAGTTACAACAACCTCCTTTTCTCAGATTAGAATCCCAAAGGAAGTGTCCTCAGGCTTCCCCTGACCTCTGCTCTGATTGGACAGGCGACATGCCAATCAAAAGCTGCACTGATGTTCAAACATGAGCCACGCCTCTCTTCCGCACTCCACCCACACACCTGTCCGTGCTCATAGAGCTAGTGAGCAGTGTGTGGATTGGGCTATGAATAGCAGACAGGCTGTAGCTGTGAGCTAATCCCCAGAAACCCCTTGTGCGACAAACCGTGGTGTGTGTGAATGCCAACGGCTGTGGTCTGGGGTATTTTTGGTGCTGTAACTGAACACCAGCACACATTGAACAGAAGTAAAGACCAGTGTCCTTTATAAAACACGGATGAAGTGACATTTGCCTTTTACTTGGGAGAATGCAGTCATAAATTCACACACACGCACAGGTTACTGGTAAATCTCTCATTCTAAGCCTCTTTTAACCTGTTAGTTAAAGCTCCACAGACATACTAATTAAGCCACTTGCCACTCCTATGAGACAGCAGAAGTGTGATTACCTAGGACAGTTTTGTCCCAAAATGTAGTTCAATCTGACAAAAACTTTGGGGACATACTTTTTTGATCCTAAATAATATCTAAAAGGTCTTCTATTAGGCGTAGGGTTATGGTTAGTCTATAGTAATTTTACCATAGGAAAATTGTAAAACTAGAGTAGTAAAAAACAACAGAGTCTATAGTGTTATAAAGGAAAGAGAGAATGAATATGCGCCTGCATGAGGTTAGATCAAGTGGGTGTATTAAATGGGTAGCTGACTTCATCAATTAGTATAAACTTGTCTCCCACTTGCTCAAATGTTTCTCTCGCACACACTGAGGAATCTCTCAGCTGCTGGACAAATGGTCAGCGCTAGTCTGATCAGAATGGTATAATTTAAACATGATTCAGAAAGCAGCTCAGCCCGAACTCACTGCTATTTCTTTAAAGGAAAAGTTCTCAAATGAAAACTCTTTGTCATACAAAGCTCATATGGCTTTCCTTTGTCTGTGAAATACAAAAGGAGACAATGTGAAAAATGTTCCTTCTGCTCTTATACAATGAAAGCGTACAGTGAATCATCAGTCAATACTAATCATTTGTTTCACATAATTTATCTTTGGCTACATTATAATTATTTCCTAATTCAGACTATGATCAAAGAATGTGGATGTGGATGTTTTTGAGGAATTTGACTATTGAAAATATAACATTTTAACTTCAAGTCAGCAATATGATCTGATCTTACCACCATTACTGCGTTCTGATGAAGTATTGAAAGACAACTTGTATAAAGAGAGCTTATTTTATATATAATCAGCTGTGTAGCATCCATTATAACATCAACAAAAACATTAAGCGGCACTACTGTTTTCAACACTGATAATAAGAAATGATTTAAGTAGCCTATAATAAAATGAAAATGCTTCATGAGCACCAAATCAGCATATTAGAACAATATCTGGAGGATCATGTGACACTAGCTATGTTTCCATCCAAAGCTGAGAATTTAAAGGTAGGGTAGGCAATTTCAAAGAGGCTAGCGATAGCAAGCTAGCTTTGAAAGCACAAGATCCCACCCTCCCTTCAGAGCTTCTCCAAAGCCACGCTTCCTTCAAAACACATTAATGCGCAATACTAGAGCAGAGTCTGAAAAGCGTAACGAGACAAGAGACGGTGTTAAATTACCTCATGTCTCAAAGCACATTACATTACAATAATAATGAACATAAACAACTTACAGAGCTCTAACTTGTACCTTTTCACTGCTGCAGATTCATTTTGGTGTTGATAGTGTTAGAAGACCATAGACATATAGGGCCCTATCATACACCTGGCGCAATGCGGCGCCAGGCACGACGCAAGTGTTTTTTGCTAGTTTCAGCCCGACGCAGTTATCATTTTCACGTCCTGCGCCACGTCCACGTTGTTTAAATAGCAAATGCCTTACGCCCATTTGTGCGCTGGTCTGAAAACGAGGTGTGTTCTGGCGCATTGTTGGCACGTTGCTATTTCGAGGCAACTGAAATAGACTGAAATATTTGATTTGTTATTTAAAGAGCACGTTAGTAATGTACGCCTATAGGCGGGTCCACAACGCGCGTACAATTTGTCCTGTAGATGGTCTGCCTGCGCGCTTTAACCTCGTGCACGGGCAGAGCCGTTTCCTCGCTAGAGAAGCGTTCAGTTTTTCCGTTTGCAAATTCCGCCATGTAAATAGCGAATCCGCCATGGCGCGAGCACAACTGGCTTTTAAAGGGAATGGGAGATGAGACTTTATTCACACCTACGCCTCTACCTACACACTGTGTGTACCACGAGAGGGCGTTAATTAATGCCGTTTTTATTTTTACAGAATTTTTTTATTAATTATTAATCTATCTGTGTACAGCACTCATGACATATTGAGAAACAAAAGAGTTTGAGAATAAATAAAGGTGTGCGTTTGTGTGTTGTAAAGTCAAATGTGTGCATGGGTGGGGGATGAATGAAAATAAATCTGATTGGCTAGTTTAGTCCACACACGAAAAATGATGTTACAGATAGTTAATAGTGCTGCGTACCCTGAGATAAAATCCTGCAGGAGCCCCTGTGCAACAAGATCGGTCCGCTGGTTAGTCTAGTTATGCCGTGATTGCCATCTTATCAGCACACAGTCACATGACTTTTCTGATGCGCATCGAGGAATTTATTCTGTAAATGTGTAGTTTATTTATTTTTCTTATCGGATAAAAAATGTATCTTGACATTTCCTTCCAGCCTTTTTTTCCCCCGATACCTCAAAATGCGCATAAAAATAGGTGGATGGAAACATAGCTACAGAAGACTGTAGAAAATTCAGTTTTGCTATCAAATTTAAATAATATTTCACAATATTACTGTTTTACTCCATTTTTGATCAAGTAAATGCAACCTTGGTGTACACAAGAGACTTTCAAAAACATTTAAAAATCTTAAAGACTCTAAACGTTTGAACGGTAGTGTATTCACTTTAGGCTTAAAAACAAATAGAGACAGAGCAAATAACGAAATTGACTGCTAACCGTGTCTGCTTGGCTGATCAATGGTTATCACTCTACTTATTTTCAGATAATTTAAAGTAAAGTGTGAGTCAGTACAAATACATTTTCTTTTATCTTAGAAATTCTGTATTATTTTATCATATCTGTCATCAGCCACCTGCTCTCATGGGGCATTGAAAAATCCATATCGTTCAACCGCTAGCTCAGCCTGGGTGTACAGTCATATCCAGTGTTCCTGGAAGACCTCTGAGTCAGAGCGAATGCCTTCATCCCAGATCTCCTCTACTGCACAGGGAGCACATGTCATCCTGACACAGATCCAGGACACTGTATTTTAAGATGTCGGGGGCTCGAGGGAGGGGTCCTGCTGCAATGCATTCAGGATCAGCTTTCAAACACTCCCTCCCTGCACAGTAATACACATTCATACATTCTTGAAGAAGAGCACAGCTGACACAGACTTTATTAATATAGATTAGAGGTTACAGTGATTTCCACTCGAGCTTTATTGAATTCCTTTGCACTTCTAGAGCAAGATTTTGTATTTTCCTATTTTAGTTGTAGCTGAAGTTTCCTGTTGTGTTTAGCCAAGTTCAGTTCTATAAAATACGTTGCTCTAGGAACTTTTTAGTTATTTTCTTAAGCGGGAATTATTTAAATGAGGAATATTATGACGTGTACGTTCCCGGAAAGAAAACTCAAGGCGTTTCAGGGAGTTGAGAAACAGTGTGCACTGATAAAGGGAATAACTCCCTTTGGGGTGACTTTGTGTTTTGTAACTTTGCAGAACTTTTTCATGATCAAGCAGCAACATTACACACTAAAGATATAGGACCTCTTTACCATTATTGGAGAAAATGTGAGACCATTCACGGATGCATCATTCTGTAAATTTCATCCTTTCATCTTGAATCCCATTTGTCATTATGACGTAGACTTCACAGGATGTGTTATTCTGTTGCCCGTGTCAGGCTGACGGAGACCAATTTTTATGGGTCACAAATGGCATGGCATGTTCAATATGCTGCTAGGAGATGATATGAGAGAGCAGAAGGAAAAGGAAATGACCTCTGAATTAATGGAACCGGATACAAGCACTACCTCATACATGCTGGACAGGAAGTAGGGCAGTCTGAACTGAAGGAAATGTGCATAATTACATCTGCTAGGAAATAGTTATGTCTTAAATAGTGGAAACATTGAATGGAACAAAAGAAGATTTTGCTTTGAACTTCTGGTGGGTGTGTGGATGGCAGGAAAGTTTAATACTTGACACACTCATGGGCACACATTGTTGCACGCCTCCTTGGTTTAGTTTCATTTTTTATGAACAGTTACTGTATGTCAGCATTCTTGATGGGGAAGAGGAACATGGAACCGATTCTGAAAGCACCATTTGTGTAGAATGTGTGGTGGCACGGATCTGAGACCCTATTTTTACTATCTACACTCCAAAGACTGCTTGTAAAATTAAACATGCATTAAAAAAATGGTGAAAAATAAACAAGTTCATTAGCCTGACAGAAATTTGGAACAGATATCTTTTATTTCTTTTTGATTTGTCATGTAATGTTGCCTGTTTAGGACATTTTTTTTTAGTGCTTTCAAACTTCTTGTCATGTTTGCAGTTGTTTTATGGATGTTTTAGGTTAGGATATTTTCACATTTTCCCAAAAATATCTTCTTTTGTGTTCCACATAAGAAAGAAAATCATACTTGTTTGGAACCATATGAGGGTGAATATATAATGAAGGAAATTTCCCATTGACGGTAGGTTGTTTATTGTTTTAGGTTATTAGGATATGATATTTTTATATTCTTGCCTTGGGCCCCGAAAACCCATGGGCTGGCCTGCACACATGTAATGCAGAAGTTGTGTACCGATTTGGGTTAGTATGTTAGCATGTGAATGATGTCGGCTGTTTTGTGGTGTTCTCTGGAAGGTGATGCAAAAGCTGGGTAAGGCGGATGAAACGAAAGACACGGCCTTTGAGGAGGAAGTAGTCAACTTTAACAAGCAGCTGGTAAGAGCCTTAACCCTTCACCCTCAACCGTTGCTTAATATACTGCTTCCATTGACATTTGACCTCTGACCCTTTTCGTAGTTCTTAAATATCTAGTGATGATTTCATCTCTCTGTGATCCCTATCCACAGGTCGATGGCACCAAACTGCAGAAAGACTTGAAAGCGTATTTGGTGGCAGTCAAAAGTAAGACTCTCAATGTGTGTCTTTGTATATATTTGATGAAAGTGAACAAGAATAGTTTTAAAGGGATAGTTCACCCAAATAAATGATAATTTACTCATCCTCATGTTGTACCAAACAGGTTTGACTTTCTTTCTTCTGTGGAACATAAAATAAGATATTTTCGGTCACAGTATGTTTTTGTTCAATCAATGGAAGTCAATGGTCACCAAAACGTTTTTGGTTACCAACATTCTTCAAAATATCTTATTTTATGTTCCACAGAAGAAAGAAAATCATTCAGTTTTGGAACAACATAAGGGTTAGTAAATTATGACAGATTTATAATTTGTTTAGGTGAACTATGCCTAATAGTTGCTATCACAAAAAATCTGGGTTTATTGGTCTCTTGATTACACTTATGAAACATATGACATCATTTAGAAGAAGCTCAATGCTAATTTTAAAGAAAAACTCAACACAATCAAGTGCAAAAACATAAAGAAACATCTTTTCAAGTTGTCATATGGCAAAATTAGAACTAAATGTGCAATCGCTCAATCATGCTTCTTTGTATTTACATGCAGCCTTCTTTCAGAAAAAATACATGAGATTCTCTCAAAGCAAAACAAATCATTGCGACTGAACAAACGCAGCCCTGCATGTATAGCTGTACCTGCCTCCATATGTAACAGAGATAAGGGCGTCACAAATTCTTTCTGGGTTGTAAACATGTGGAACGTATTTTCAGGTCTGGCCATATTTGTTCCTTCTCAATGGGATAGTTCATCATTTACTCAACCTCATGTTGTTTTAACCTGTATGATTTTTGTTCTTCCTTGTAACAATTTCCTTCATTAATGTGGTTCCAAATATGTATGATTTTTTTCTTTTGTGGAATGTAAAAGAAGATATTTTGAAAATGTCTGTGAAATGTAATAGACCCCAACCATCTTCAAAATATTTTATGTGTCAAAAGACCAGAGTAATGCACACATGTTTGGAACAACGTGAGGGTGAATAAATGATGATGGAATACATTTTTTTAGGTGAACTGTCCTGTCCCTTTAAATCTCGATTTTAAATATGGCTCCTTATAGTATGTTGCTTTAATACTTTTGCTTTAAGCACTGGTGAGTGGTAGTACATTAAATAAATGTGAAGTAAGCAGACAGACTTCTTTGTACAGCAGACTATAACGGCGCTGTCCTAATGCACATCACCGTCCCCTCGACTTCCTGCCATGTGACCACAAAAGCTCTCACTTCTCTGAAAGACTCAAAGGGAAAGAGAGACTGCATGTGTGTTGGGTTGAGTGATTGAGCATTCATCATCTGTGTGAACTTGCCAATGTCCGTCTCTTAGCTGACCCACTGCTTGTTTCCGCAGCCATGCACGAGTGTTCAAAGCGTCTGCATGACTGTCTGGCAGAAATGTACGACCCCGAGTGGTTTGGCAAAGAGGAGGTGGACTCCATCGCAGAGGTGTGTAAGCATGTCACTGGCAGAGCCTAACACTCTTTCTGGATTGTGTGACATTAGTGTTTTCGATGTGAAAAATCCCATAGGAGAGACAAAGCCACAAAGGACATCTCTTTAATATGTCAGTTGTTTTTTTCCAAGGCTCCTGGTTCGCACATGTGCCTCCTGAAATCAAATGTCTTTTGTAGAGTTTCAGAAGAATGTCACAAACCAGATACCAACCCAGAGAAAAATGTTATTGAAAATGAGACTATAGATTAAATTGAATGACCAACCTTGGATGTTTCTCAACAATGTATTTTTGGTAAAAAAAAGTATACTTTTATTCAGAAATTAACACTTTTTAATATATATAATGTTACAAAAGATTTGGTGAGTATAAGAGATTTCTTAAAAAAAAATCTTACCAAAGCCAAACTTTTGAACAGTATGTATATTTCAGTTAAGACCAAATTCCTTGATCTAAGCCCTCCACACACTCCTAAAGGGGTCATCGGATGCAAAATTCACTTTTATATGGTGTTTGCATATAAATGTGTCTTTGCAGTGTGTGAACACAACCACCATACAATGAAAAAATCCATTCACTCAGCCTTAAAGGAACACTCCACCGTTTTTTCATATTAAACTATGTTATTCCCTTAACTAAGACGAGTCGATACATGCCTCTCTCATCTCAGTGCGTGCACTCAAATGCTCTGGCGCGCGGCGACACTTTGATAGCACTTAGCTTAGCCCAGTTCATTCATTAGGTACCAAACAGAGATGAAGTTAGAAGCGACCAAACACCTCCACGTTTTCCCTATTTAAATACAGTTACACGAGTAGTTACACGACCAAGTATGGTGACACAAAATAAAACGTGGCGCTTTTCTAAGCGGGTAAAAAGAATAACTATAATGTATGGCGGAATAGCACTTGGGACTTGGGAGCACTTCGACTCGGCGCAGTAATATCATCACTCCTGAAAAATCCTCTCCCCCTCTCCCTCTCACTTCTGTCATTAGAACCAACGTGACTTTTTACTGCGTCGAAGTGCTCCCGAGTCCCAAGTGCTATTCTGCCATACATTATAGTTATCCTTTTTACCCACTTAGAAAAGCGCCACGTTTTATTTTGTGTCACCATACTTGGTCGTGTAACTACTCGTGTAACTGTATTTAAATAGGGAAAACGTGGAGGTGTTTGGTCGCTTCTAACTTCATCTCTGTTTGTTCCCTAATGAATGAACTGGGCTAAGCTAAGTGCTATCAAAGTGTCGCCGCGCGCCAGAGCGATTGAGTGCACGCACTGAGACGAGAGAGGTATGTATCAACTCGTCTTAGTTAAGGGAATAACATAGTTTAATATGAAAAAACGGTGGAGTGTTCCTTTAACACTCTCAATAATCAAGCCGTTTGGATTTTCTGAGCAGTTTGATGTCATATTACTCATGCTCCGCCCACGACCACTGACGAACTGTCCCGTATTAGCATATTTCCGCTCTCAGCCATTTGTATACTGTCTGACAAGGCAGGTTGCCAAGGCAGCACCTTACATGTCTTGTGTGACACCCCCCATGGAAGAGAGAGGTGGGGTGAGCAGTTGCTCATTATCATTTAAAGAGACATGCACCGAAACGGGTCGCTGTGAACAGAGCTGTTTTTGAGGAGGTAAAAAGGGTGTTTTTTTACACAACCGTTGAGGAATTTTAACCAAAGTATGTTTCAAACTTTACATGAAGACCCTAAAGAATCATACCAACTTGTGGAAAATAGGTATCTGATGACCCCTTTAACAATTATCTCATTTGTTTGTATTTTTATTTATCAATATATCATATTAATTAAATGAAACATACCTGAAACATAGTTTATACAGTCATTTTAGAGCCACATCTTAGGACTGTATGCAATTGAAGAATGTGTCCGCACTGGTGTTTCAAACTCTGTCGACTCATTATTCTGCAATTTTTTTCTGTTTTCTACATTTTTTTTATTCATTCCTTCCACTCACCCATCTTTCCATGAGTAAAGGAGATGATAGAGAAAGAAATGGATAATAATTTAGAGGTAAACATGACCGATGATATCTTTAGAGTCCAGACTGTAGGTCTAGTTTAGAGCTGGTGCTGGTGATGCTAAAGTAGTGCTACTGTAGTGCACTTTATATTAGAATAGATTTGTTTATAAATATTTCGATTCGAGTCATCTGTGGTTTGTCAGTGTGTGAGAGAGAAAGCGTGAGAGTGTGTGCCTTGGTGTGCATGTCTGATCACATTTGTTTTACAGGACACTGACCTCCTGTGGCAAGAGTTTCACCAAAATCTCACTGACAATGCCCTCATTTCCATGGATGCATACTTGGTTCAATTTCCAGACATAAAGGTTTGTTTTTGCTTTAAAGGGATCGTTCACACAAAAATCTATGATCAGTTCTGTCATCATTTACTCACACCCTCAAGTTGTTCCAAACCTGAATTAATTTATTTTTTCTGCTGAATACAAAGATATTTTTGAAGAATATGGGTAACCAAACAGTTGATTTACTTCCATAGTATAGGAAAAAAATCCTATGGAAGTCAATGGGGCTCATCAACTGTTCAGTTATCCGTATTCTTCAAAATATCTTCTTTTGTGTTCAGCAGAAGAAAGAAATTCATACAGGTTTGGAACAACTCGAGGGTGAGTAAATAATGACAGAATTTTCATTTTTGGGCGAACTAACCCTTTAATAAGATGTGCATGTAAGCATCACTTTCACTATTGCTTATAGCTTTAGGGATTTGAACCCCAAACCATATGTATTAAAATTTGGTGTGAAACTGTTGTTTGTGCTACAGGAATTATTGAGGCTTGTTAAGAATCACTATTGTTTTTCTAAGTAATCTGACTTTTGCCTGGCTAAAATCTCATAGACTTAGGGACCCATCCATAGATATCATATAGTAAAGGCTAGATGTCTCGTGCGCGCTGCTGGCCAATGGAGGTCGACGTCCGCACACGGCGGCCATCTTACCACAGGGTGCTCGCTTACTCGTAACATGGTGCATGTACTTTTAAATAACCATAACTTGCTCAATTTTCTACCGATTTTCAAACGGTTTGGTTTGTTATAAACGTCAGAGATGTAGTTATGACACTGCATACATATGAATAATTATAACAATGGACTTCCATATGAAGGAATTATAGCCACGTTAATAACGTTTGTAAGAAACCAAACCGTTTGTAAATCCGTCAAGATTTCAGCGAGATAAGAGGATTTGTGTGCGTGCTGATCACTCACCTTAATTCACAGCTTCCCTGTGGCAAGATGGCCGCCGGTGATGCCGGAAGTGACTCCGCCTTAAGACATCTAGCCTTTATTATATGATATTTATGGACCCATCCATATAAAGACACCAAAATATAGTCAAGACTTGCAGGTGCACCACATATAAACCACCCAGAACACCCAAGCAAACACTTAGCAACACTCACAACACTTTAGCAACCTTATAGCAACTGCCTGGCAAACAGTCAGCACACCCTTAGCATGCTCCTCTCATTTATAGTAGTTACCACTGTGTTAAATGGTCTTTGTTGTGACTCTCTGGCTCCCTCTGCAGGCTCGCATTGCTAAGCGTGAAAGGAAGCTGGTAGACTTTGACAGTGCCAGACATCATTTCGCTTCTATACAGAAAGGCAAGAAAAAGGATGAGGCCAAAATTGCCAAGGTATCAGATGCTCGTTCCAGCTCGTTAATGTATGCTAATACTGTACTGTCTGGCTTTTTGTTCACAAACCTTGTTAACTAACCAACTTAATGCTGTAACTAACTATGAGTAATTCATGTGTTGCAGTCAGTTTATATGCTTGAGTATTTGCACAAGCTTGTGTCTCCCTCTCTCTTTGCTTGCATGTCTAGCCTCTGACTCTGGTGGAGAAGGCTGCTCCCGGCTGGGCTCAGGGAATAATCACAGCACACCAATTCGCTCAAACTAACCTCTCAAGAAACCAGGTGACTCACCTGTCACTCAGGAGCCTGTAAACCCTCCCTTAACCTGCCTAACTCCACCCACCTGCTCACAGTCCACACCCACTCACAGCATGGCATCTTTATGTAGCATCTGTGTATTTACTGCATATTTTTAGGTATGACTTAAAAATATATATTTTCTTCAAAGAATACTGTTCAAAAGATTGAGGTCGGTATGCTTTTTAAAAAAAATGTTTTTGAAATAAGTCTCTTAAAGCAACACTAAGGAACATTTTTTACCTTAAAATAATGTTTCCAAAATTGTATCAGTGGTTCATCAAGTCGTAACAGGGTGAAAGCCACTTCTGGATTCGCTTTGAAGCCCTATATCTGCTATAACCACACTGCAAGTTTGCCAAACCAGGTCGCGTTTCTGTAGTTCGAATGAGACATAAGAAAACTACAAATCTGACTTGCTTTACGTCAAGCGTTACAGTTACAATAGTCATTATTTAGTTTTTCTTCGTTTCTGATGTCGCAATACATCATACTTTCATGAAATCATGCAACATACTCTACCTTGTCTGTGGACATCATTCATTCCAAAGCCTGTGCTGGATAAACAGCGAGCGTGCGTGCGACGGTAGGCTGCGGGCGGCGAAATTATTTACGACAGCGGTAATGGACAATTCCGCTTCCAACCTGTAGGGCGACTGAAGAGGAAAAGTTCCTTAGTGTTGCTTTAATGTCCCCAAGGCTAAATTTATTTAATCAAAAGTATAGTAAAAACAGTACTTTTGTGAACTATTATTTAAGTGCCCCTATTATGCTATTTTAAAGCTTATTAATTTTGTTTTGGAGGTCTCCTACGATAGGTTTACATGCATCCAGAGTCCAAAAACGGTTCATTCGAAGATTCAGTCTCTCTAGACCCCTCCTTTCCGAGAGCCTAATTGCTCTGAATGGTCCGACGGCCCAGTCCGCGCGTCGGAAACCAAGCGCCCATGGTGTCATTTTTTCCATATCAATTCCAAGTGCATGCTAAATGGATTCGCAGTCTGGAAAACAGCATCTTCTCAACATGTTGAAACACAAACCAAACTCTTCCAGACCTCAGCGATAACTACAGTGTAGTTGTATGTTGTTTGTGGGCAACCGATGAAGAGCATAGGCGGCATTATGCAAATTTGTTGCATTGTTAAGTAGGTAATAGGTATGTAACAGGAAGTGAGACTTGTTTCAGGCCGTTCAGAATCAATTCTTTTGGGAGACAATAACTCCATTCATTGTGCAGTTTGATCTTTTGAAACTTTGCAAACTTTGTAAATGACATTTTACAACCAGGTATTTTACACACTGCATGAAAGGTAATATTTGAATAAACATAATACGGGCACATTTTAAATAATCGTTTTCTAGTGTACTATATTTTCAGATGTAATTTCAATCAAAGCTGAATTTTCAGCATCATTACTCCAGTCTTCAGTGTCACATGATACTTCAGAAATCATTCTAATATGCTGATTTGCTGCTCAAGAAACATTTATTATTGTTAGCATTTATTGTGCTGCTTAATATTTTTGTGGATTTTCTTTTTTTTTTTAAGGTTTCTTTGATGAATAGAAAGTTCAAAAGAACAACATTTATTTGAAAAAAAAAAAAATCGGTAGTGTAGTTCACTCTAAAAATAAAAATTCTGTCCTAATTCCCTCACTTTATCTTTTCCTCCATGAAATACTGGTGAAACAATATAACAAAAGTTATATTTTTGATGATTATGGCTTACAGCTTGTGAAAATTCCAAATTCCAAATCTCAGAAAATTAGAATATTACATGAAATCAATAAAAAATAAATATTTTAAATACAGAAATGTCGGCCCTCTGAAAAGTATAATCATGCATATGTATATAGTTATATATACTAAATATATTAGTTTCACCTTTTAATTTAAATTACTGAAATACACAAACTTATGCAAGATATTCTAATTTTTCGAGTTTCACATGTACAAAAGGACGTATTTAGCAGACTGTCCAAGCTGCTCTTTCCATACAATGGAAATAGATGGTGCCAGTAAAATCAAATGAAAATGAATCAAAATATTTAAGTTGCTCCATGTGCACATGTGCGAATTACGGTTTGATGTTGTCTCCATAGTGCACATGTTAATTTGCAGTACTTTTTAAAATATATTTTTTGGTGCAGTTTTTTCCTTTTTGGAGCTTGATAGGTAACTATATGTTTTCACTGAATGAAGAAATGCTACAAAACATTCTTCAGATTTTTTCTTTTTGTGTTCAACAAAAGAAATTAATACAGTTTGTAATTATATGATGGTGAGTAAATGTTTTATGTTTGTTTTAAATGCTTTCTGCAGATTTCAGTTAAAGGGATCAGATCACAGGATCTATTGGTCCACAGTCCATTCATGCAGTGATGAATGCATAATTCTTTGTTTACACATTTTCATAAATTATAGTGTATTTAGCCTAATAAATGTGTGTGTTTGTGTGTGTGTTTAGGCTGAGGAAGAGTTGGGAAGAGCTCAGAAGGTATTTGAGGAGATTAATTATGATCTCCAGGAGGAACTTCCCACCCTGTGGAACAGGTAATAACCACCTATTCATCCTGCCAGCTCTCAGTTTATCTCTCTTATTCCTTCTCCTTAAATGAACAGTTCACCTAAATATGAACAACCACCATGTCGTTCCAAACCGGTGTGCTGCTGTTGTTTTCTCTGTGAAACACAAAAAGGTTTTTTTTTAAGGATCTTCACATGGAGTCTCTTGTGCTCACCAAGGCTGCATTTAAAAATACAGTAAAAACAGTAATATCATGAAATATTATTACCAATTAAAGTAACTGTTTTCTATTTGAATATATTTTAAAATGTAATTTATTCCTGTGATGACAAAGCTGGATTTTCAGCATCATTACTCCAATCTTCAGTGTCACATGATAGTGTCACTATGCTCAGTTATGAAAAAAAACAAACATTTTTTATTATTATCAATGTTGAGAACAGCTTCATATTTTGTGGAAACAGTGATACCATTATTGTTTCAGTATTCTTTGATAAAAAAGAAATTTAAAAAGAACAGCATTTATTTGAAGTAGAAATCTTTTGTAACATTGTAAATGTCTTTACTGTTACTTTGGATTCATTTAAAAGCACACAAGTCATATTTTGTATGATACTTTTATGTTGTTATTTGTCTTTTTTGAGCTTGAGAGGTCATAATGAACTATCATTATATGGAGAAAAATTCTTCTTCTTTTGTGTTTCATGATTGAATAACATGATGGCAAGTAATTAACAGAATATAATTATTTGGTGAGGTTTTTTCTTTTAAATGAACTGATGTTGACTCCTCTCTGTCTCTTTGTCTCTCTCTATCTCTCTCTCTCTCTGCAGTCGTGTTGGCATCTATGTTAACACATTCCAGAGTGTAGCCGGCCTGGAGGAAAAATTTCACAGGGAGATGGGCAAAGTGAGCCAATAATAAGAGACTTATTAACAAGAGATAAATTAGATTATTGTTGTTAGTTACCAGGGTATGTCGCACTCTCTCGCACACAGCTGAACCAGAATCTAAGTGATGTTATGACCAAACTGGATGAGCAGCGTCTAGCCAAGTGAGTGCTTGTATCTTGCGATATTTCCTGTCTGTATAGACACTTCTGGTTTCCTGTAGTTTAGCACACAGATGTGTGAGTCCTTGTTTTCCCTGTAAATTAAACCAACCCTTCCCCCAATCAACCCACAGAAAAGGTGTGAAGACAGCAAGCATTGGGAAGAGGTAATAGCTCTCATGTTTTGTGTGTGTTTGTATATGCAACATTTATTGCATACTAACATACTAACACTTGGTTGCTCTGGAAACTTCCCGCAAATGTTTTGAGTGTGCATGGGACCATGTGTAGATGCTGACACGAAAAATAACTGCATGACTGGAATGTCTTTTAAATGCAGTAATGTCTTTGTGCATGATATGATTTAAACCAATCTGTCTGCTGTATTAACACTGATCTGTGCTGCCCTCTAGTGATGTATATCAGTCATTACACAATTTACCAATGTGTGTTTCTCAAGCAGTGAAGAAGCAGCCAACCACAGTCCCTCAGATTCTGGGTCAGACGCCCCTAAATCACCACAAAAGGTACTGTGGATGTGAGAATGCTGATGTTTTTATTTTCTGTCTGTTATGTCACATTGCCTATGCTATGGAGTGTGTCTTACAGTATGTATAAAACTAAAGATGCAAAAAAATAAATCCAGACCCTTTATTATGTCAGCAAGAGAAAGCCAACACACTGAAATGCTATTTAAACTTATTCTTCTTCTGAGACAAACATTTCTAATTCATCCTCAAACGCGGGTCAGCAACGTGCTAATTTATGCTTGCAACATGCTAATTCATGCTAACAACATGTTAAAACTCGCTAGCAATGTGCTAATTCATGTTAGAAACATGCTAGCTACATGTTAAAACATGCCACAAATGTGGTTATTCATGTAAGAAACATGCTAGCATTGTGCTAAATCATGCTAGCAACATGTTAAAACCAAGTGTGCTACATACATCCTGAAAAGTGAAGCCAAAGCATTTCGATCGCCTCCTGGTGGATGGCTGCAGTATAGGTCATAAACCCCGCCCTCTCCATACAATAATTTTTTTCCCAAAGATGGTTTCTGTCATCTTATGTAGTTCTGATTGAGCAGACCTATGTTCAAGTGTTCGTTTTTCCAATTAGTTTGGTTTTTAGTTATTTTATGCTATAAAAACGGGGTGTATATCATGATTGACAGCTAAACCGTGCTAAATCATGCTAAAACATGTTAGAAAATGCTAACAATGTGTTAAATCATGCTAAAACATGTTAGCAATAAACTATTTATAGCAATAAAAGGTTTAATATAAACCTAAAACTATAGGCACTGCCTAACAATAGACGTCTGTGGTATGTCTTCATGTAGATGACTAGGTAAACATGACTGTGTAAGCAAACTAAAAGCATGTTACGCAGAAAAAGTCTAATCATGAACAGTGCTGATTTGGTGTTTTAACTTAACCGCAGTGTGTTTTCCTCATTATCTGCATGTGTGTGTTGGTGTGGCAGTCCAGAGAGGGACCGCCGGTCTCACGGCCCCCGAGGCCTGCTTCGCCTCAGGAGGTGAAAGAGGACAACATCATTAACCTGTTTGAGGATGCAGTGGTGCCTGACATTAACATTTCAACCCAGCCACAGGTCAGAGGTCAAATGACTCCCTCCCCTGCTCATCTAAGCACTCACTCCAATCTCTTCCTCTTCACATGTTTTAATTTATAATATATATCCAATCTTAATGAGCACAGCCATCCATTTCTACCCCAAAAGTGACTGTTTCCGCCATATTATTATCTCTCTTTCTGCTCATTCTACTAAAGTATCGCTAGCTCTCGAGTTTGTGAACTTTACCATAATTTCTTTCTGCAGACCAATGATTCCACTAAATATTGTAACTGTCCTAGTAAAGGTGGTGTTTTGTACTGTACACAACAGTGTAATGGTCCAGTAGTATGTAGCCTGCTGGATTTAGATCTGGATGCTTTGAAAGCACTCGTCCACCAGGTGGGTGTCAAAGGACAGGAGAGGTCAGGGTGGCGAAGGGTAAAGGTCAGGGTTTAGGGGCCAGGAAAATCATGCTTCCATCTATCGCTGCGTTTCAGGCTGTGTTCGAAATCGCATACTCTCTTGAGTAGGTACTTATTTTGAAAAAGTACTTTTTGACCGCTAAAAAAAAGTATGTTCTATATAGCATGAATGTGTGTAATATGAATGTAATCTGGATGTACTACATTATCATTTGACCTATTAGCGTAAGTTGTGTCGCATCACTGTCATTCATAAATACTCTCCTGTGGCCTCATGGGATAAAGTGTCCGTCAGCAATGGAGGGAGACGATTTATTATTTACAGCTTATTACAGCTTATGAATTTGTTTTACGCACCATTCTATAGGCCTGTATTTATGGTTGGGCTGTTGGAGAAAATATAAAAAAGTACACAAACAAAAATGATGTTTAAAAAACAGTCAGCTTAAGGTAGCTGCAAGTATTATGCAGTTTAATGTCAAAATAACTCCAATATCATACACTACAGTTGCGTGGGGTGGGGGTAAATTAAGCACGATCTGCTGGGACGTCACAGTACTGTTGCATTGTGGTCTATGAATCTGCCTGAAGTGGACATATTGAGTAGATCTGTCCAAATAAACTTCTCTCGCCCACTTGACGAAGTTGAAAGCACTTAAGTGCTTATGTCTAAAAGAGGAGATGCATCTTGGATTTTGCTGTGGAAAGCCATTCGTTTCCCCACTTTTGTATAAATGCATCCAATTTGAATGTACATGAGTGTGTATTTTTTAATCTTTGATATAGTCTCTTTAGTTCATTTGAGGTTCAGGGAACTGAAATGCCACTTTGGTTCAGCATGTGACGTATTTACTCCATGCATGTGATGCATGTTAACTCGCTTACTGCTAGTTTCCATAACAAGACCCAGGGACAGACTCAGAGCAGAAAAAAAGTACATTTACATTTATTCATTTAGCAGACACTTTTATCCAAAGCGACTTACAAATGAGAACTTAGCAGACATTTTTCTGTGTATTCTAATAATCAAATGAAATAATCAAAAGTTTGGGGTCAGTAGAATTTTTTTTAAATATAATTTTGCATTAAATTTTATAAAAAGACAAAGAGATTTAAAATGTTACAAAAGATTCTCAACCTTCTATGAATTATGTGACACTGAAGACTGGAGTAGTGATGCTGAAAATTCAGCTTTGCATCACAGGAATAAATTACATTTTAAATTATATTCAAATAGAAAACAGTTATTTTAAATAGTAAAATTCATCACAATATTACTGCTTTCACTGTATTTTTGATCAAATAAATACAACCTTGTAAGCATAAAATACTTTTTTCAAAAAATAAAAAAATCGTACCGATCCCAAACTTCTATAGTCGATAGATTGCGAGGATTACTGTATATTTATTTTCTTCTTCTTACTCTTGTACATGGTTATCCAGGGTCCACTATTAGATCACCACCCTTGACAAATGCTTTCCTCTCATATTTGCTGCATTAGCTCTGAACACTGTTTATTATGAGCATAAGTGGGGTTGATGAGAGCTCTCTCCTTTACTGTTGACAAGGTGATGAACGTACCTTGCACTCTTTTTATGGGCCTCATTTATCTCACTCTTTCATTCTGTGCTTCCTCATGGAAGGGGGCTTCATGGGATTCATGGGAGGTAAGACACTTGTAATGGATCAGTTCTCTCTCGACATACTCTTTGTGATTCTTGTGGTATGATTGAGCATAAAAGAGCCATTTAATGGTGCTTTTGGATGAAAGTCTTCTACAATCTTTGGATCGACAAATCACAAACAAAACCACACACGAACACACAGACATTTATCAAAAATTCAACCTTGTTACAGATTTCCACTCATGTTTCTACCATGTATTTGGACTTTCCTCTCTTTATACCATGTATATATATCGTTTAACTATCTTCTTTATATATCTTATACATTTATACCATGAATTTGGACTTACAAGGTTTATACTGTAAATGTAAATCATTGTAAATAATGTATATCAGGGGTTATTGTTGACAAAACAAAATAGATAGATAGACAGACACTTAATTTAAATGAATGAATAAAATGTACTATAATTGCTTTGAATTAGTAATTAAGTGACAAATTGTTATTGATCAAATTAGAATTATTACAAATCAGTCGGTTGTTCAAGGGAAATCAACAATTAACTTGACTTCAGATCATGTTGGGAGATAGTTTAGAGTGAACAGTAATTCACGTCTCTTATCTATCTTTTCCTTCATTTCCTTCATATCTATCTTTGCCTTTTGTCCTATTGCCTGCCCTTTTCTCCCATGGCATCTATTTTACCCAAAATCCAAACAATCTGTCCCAAATCCAAAAAACAATCCTGGCCGACCCTTCCTCCCCATCCCAGCCTGGTCAGACCCCCGCTGCAGACCCCTCTCAGGACTCGGATGATGAAGCTGCCGCTCAGACGAATGAAGCCCCTCCGTGGGATGATGAGGTCACTCCTGCCGTAGAGCCGTATGAACCCCCCAGCTGGCATGAGCAGGACAGTGTGTCTGCGCAGTCAGGCTGGGTCAGTGAGACTGCTGCAACTGCAGAGGCTGGACTCACACAGCCAGACTGGGAGGACAGGGATGTGGAGCACTGGGGCGAGGAAGGGTCCCAGGTAGGGCAAGAGCAGGACGTAGATACAAACTGGGGCAGTGGTGCAGCTCAGGCTTGGGAGGCGGAGTCAAAGCCGCCTCAGTGGGAGGAGCTTCCAAGTGTAAGAGGAGCAAGAGTCTGGATTAATTGTGTAGTGTTAGGATGGCCCAGAAGTAAATAATGTTGTTCTGTGGGTGTGTGGCTATTTTCCACCGTGTTCATGTTGAATGTTCGTTTTTGCCTATATGTGTTTTTCCTGTGTATATCATGTTTGTTTTATTCTCTGTTGCTCAGGTGTGGTTAACTGTTTCTTTTTATTTTATTATCATTTCATTTTTGTATTTAGAATGAAGTTCCAACAGTGACAAATGGCTCATCAGATGCAGAGCTTCCTCCATCTGTTCTTTATAAGGTAAGTTGAATTGGGAACCCAAGAACCCAGAGAATATTGAGGTCTGTAAGATGTTTTTATGTTTTGAAAGAAGTCTCAAAAGAAGTAAAGACAGTAATATTGTGAAATAGTATTAAAATGTAATTTATTCCTGTGATGCAAAGCTGAATTTTCAGCATCATTACTCCAGTCTTCAGAGTCACATGATGCTTCAGAAATCAATCTATTATGCTGATTTGCTCAGGAAACATTTCTTATAATTAAAGTTGAAAACAGTTGTGCTGCCTAATTTTGTGGAAACCAAGATTCTTTGATTAACTGAAAGTTCAAAAGAACAGGATTTATTTGTATAACATGTAAAAGTCTTTAAATTACACTTTTTAAAATGATTCTTGGTAGGTCAAAGCAATGCATGACTACGGAGCAACAGACAGTGATGAACTCGACCTGAAGGCTGGTGATATTGTGCTTGTTCTTCCCTTTGCCAACCCAGATGAACAGGTCAGTCATGGCACACATGCTCAAACACTCTCGCATACAATCGGACAATGACTCATTGTCTTGTCTTTTTGTTTGTGTGCACAGGATGATGGCTGGTTAGTGGGCGTAAAAGAGTCACACTGGCTTGAGAATAAAAACCTCCTAGCAAAAGGAGTCTTCCCTGAAAACTTCACCCAGAAACTGTGAGCGGAACAGCCACCTCACAATCACCTGTTCTTATCCTTCGTTTTCTCACCACTCTACTGTGATGACATTTTTTATTAAAAAAAATAAGGGCTTCTCAAGCGAAAAAAAAGCTCTGTTCTATATACATGCTCACTTTTGTAGAAGAGTAAAGGTAAATTCATCAGATCATATTTGCAATAGCATGCTTTACACTAAAAAGTGATATGGACACAATTAAAAGATGCCAGATATGGATGAAGACCGGGGCCGATTTGATTGATGATTGTCGTTGGCCTATTTTGGGATGTTTGTTTAGTACATGAAGCATCAGTTCAAATCTATAATGTATATATTTCAGTGAAATATTTTACTCTTTTGCCCAAAGTCAACATGAAATTCTTTACTTTCTTAACATACCTTTTCGATCTTACTGTACACTATTCTTCAGTGCTTGTTCCACATACTGTAAAAACGGGTAGAATACTGTTTCCAAAAAGCAACAAATAGCAAGTGGATGCTCTTTACACAAAGTGTAAATATAATTAATATACTATTTGTACTAAAGATAAAATATCTGAGCAATGGTGGGCAGAGTTTGTGAAAGAACAAGGTTGGCTATCTGGACTTAGTACAAGTAGGCATTGCATATTTGATCAAGATTAAAAGTCAGCTGATATCACAAATTAAACAATAAACCATAAACACCAAAAATACATCAGGTGCGAAGTGCAAACTGTATTTCATGTTGACTTTAAAGTTTTGTTGATTTCATTATCTCTTGACTCTCCTGAACATGTAGAGCCCCTTCATCCTCTCAGTAAAAAAAATCTTTTAAAATGTTGTTCCATAGATGGGGTATCTAGCACTACATGTGAGGGGCTCATCATCTCAATACTTTTATGATCAATAACTTCATGATATGTATGTTCTTCTTTGTTCCGTTTTTGAGGTATTCAGGTATATGCCACCAAAGATTATGACGATTATGCTATGGGACAAACCACTGTGGTTATACTGTACGAACAACAGTTTGCTCGAAACATTTTTTGCTACGTATTTTAAAATTGAAGAGGTTTAAACATTTGTCATGGTTGCATGAATGTTTTATATATCCTTTTAGATGGGTGCACATATGCTTTATTTTGTAATCTTACTGAGATTTAAAATAAAAAATCAGGTCAAAAATAGATTTAAAGTTGGTATTGATCTAGAAAAATGTATTCTGTAGTGCACTGATACTCTGATTACATGCAGCATTAGGCTGGGATACACTGAATGAATTGAGATGAATTTATTCACACTGTACAGTATCACGCCACCACTGTGATTCAGGCTGAATCACTTATTTAAAATGGCAAAAGTGTTTGACGGCATCCACATCTGGATATATGCCTGGTTATAATGCTCTTCTTTGTCATTTGATGAATTACAGCTGTCATGCTCAATAGAAATATGTGCACAAACATCTCTTTTTAATAAAATTCAGTTTTCTATAATGTTGAACTGACACTGCATTGTTAAGAAATGACAATGACTCAGTATTTTAGCATGTTTAGCTGGTTAAAATTGTTTGGTTGAAATGTAAAAGTGCTTCAACTACTTACTAAATTGCATCTCTGTTTTATTACCTAATGTCAAAATTTGATGTCATATATTCTGGAAATCTAATTTTGCCAAAACAGTGTGGAATCTACCAAAGAGGGTAAATTAGCTGCTAATTTGTGTTGTAAACTGTTACTCTTGTGTATTATAAATTCTGACATTGTCAGTCTGTATTGTGTAAATCTTAGTTTTACATATATTATCTCTCTCTGACCTGTTTACATACCAGAGCTTTCATTTTCTCACCCAAGAAGCTCTATATTTGAATCAGTTTTGAATATTAAAATATTTATCAGACCTTTGAAATGAACAGACAGCTGCAAGAGGTCAAAGCAGGTCTATTCATGGTTCCTCCTAACAAAAGAGTGTAAATGTTTGGTGACTCTCTTAATATCTAGCTAAATGATAAAGGTTCTGATATTTAAAACTAGCCTGTGGAAAAACTGAGATGTATCACAATAACGATATACATTTGATCAGAAAGGGTAAATTGTGTCCTGCAGCATTATTATCTTAACATGCAGTACTCTGTAAGAACCACCCTGTCTGGCAGACTTTAAAAAGCATAATAAAATTGAAATCATGCTGAACTTCAAATCTAGGGTCCTCGATCTCGTTCATCTCGCATCATACATCCACTTTTTGTCATGGGATCATTTTAACATATTTTAAGGGCCCTAAATCTAAGCATCACTTGTTTCTTAATACTTATAATGTGACATTACTCGCATATGAAAACCTGAACTACGTTGACGTAGAATAACAATCTTATTCCTTGGCTAACCGAAATGTTAAGCCTGTGAGCGTCGAAATATACAACACAGATAGGAGCATAATAACAGCAAGGCTATGTTCAGACTGCAGGCAACTTAGATATTTTTTTTTCTTTCAAAAAAGATATTTTCAGGCAGACTGTCTGCAATATTCGTGATCAAATGTGTGTCCAGACATAAGCAACTTATCAACATGGGTTGCATTGGTAACGACGTAGGCGTACCCACATATGTGACGAGGCGTTTTTTCCCAAACGGATGCTGGAAAATGGAGGTGCATCGTCTCGCTCTCTAATTTACGTTAAATAAGCGCCCTGTCGGTCTGCTGTACAAAACTCCTCCATCGCACAAGAAAATCTTAGCGACGTCTGGATTAGACAGGTATGTATTGTGATGTTCTGTGTCACTGTGTTTTTTTCCGAAACGTTAACACTGTCAGCCCAAATCCAATTATTTGTCTATTCGATTGGAATCTGATAAAAAAAAAATGACTGTCATGTATCGCAACTGTTCAGATCCGTTTTGTGTGTACCATGCATGTGCTCTTTCGTTTTCTGTAATGTCTGCATTGGTTTCTATGACAACGACGCTGCGTTATACGCCAAAAACAACAACAACCGCCATGAATATGACTTATATCTGTGACAACTGCGACCCAATTTGTTTTTAGGAATTTAACCTAATTTGACCAATAATAATAATAATACTAATAATATATATATTATTAATATATAATATATATGGCATAATATATATATATATATATATTTCAATATAACTGAAAAAGTCCGTGCCACGAGAGTAACGTTAGCTGCTACGAGGACAAGAAAGTTCGTTTTTTCTGAGGTGAGAGGTTTTATTTCGTACCAAGTAACGAAAATGGTCAAGTCAAGTCGAGTCATCTTCATTTATATAGCGCTTTTAACAATAAAAACGCGTTACAACGTTAGATTGTTTCAAAGCAGCTTTAGAGATAAACGTATAATTTAAGGTAAGATTGTTTTGGCTTTATAGCGGTTCTTAAAGTTATTTTCCAGCTAAAGTTAGTTTTGATTGATTCGCTTCAGTCGCAACGATCATTTGTTATTAAATTAGGGGCCGCTAACACGACACCATTCTCTCTACACAAACTTTAAACACGAACCTGTGAGAAACGCTGATGGCGTTCACATGCGCATTAAGAATTGGTTCTAGTTATGTGCGTTTGAATATATGTGCGCAGGTTTGTAATTCCCTACAGACCAAGCCTAAACAAAAATAACGTTAGATTTATGACACTGACATATATCATCTGACCTAATTTATACTGAATCAGGACAGCGCGTTTTACTAAGGCACTCTTGGCTAATTGCGTCTGACAGAGATGCGTCATAGCTTTCACGCACGTTTTTAAAAAGAAAAGTCTCGCATTAGAGAAACAGAATTTCATGTGAATTCCGTTTACGCTTGCTAAATCTGATCAAAAATCAGATTTGTACTGACAGGAACATAGTTCGAGACGAAATGTGATTTGAATCAGATTTGGGGTGAAAACATTGCCAAAGCCTAACATTTTGAACAAAGCTCTACCCTCCCCCTTCTGACTTGATTATGTTTAATGTGCATCTATTGTCATGGGAACTTTCAGGGAACAGATGAGAATTGTTTGTTCTTGGGCTCCATGGCCACCTGGCCGGTTAACAATAGTTTATAGACTTAATTAGGGTACAGAAATGACATAGTAAGTGCTTCAGATGACTAGTGCCCGGGTCAGTTTGCACAGCTTATGTAGATACAGAAACAAAGAATGAGAAAGAGCTTTTAGAGAAGTAGATTTGGCTGTTTTCACTCTTGTTGTGAACAGACATTTAGAGTTGGGGGTTTGATTAAATCCTTAACCATAAGTATGAAAAATAGTGATTGCTTTAGTGTGCTGTCAAAGGTTTAGCATTGTTGGACCAAAATATATTAAGTTCACATTCCTCTCTTTTCCTAAACCTCTGTTTTACATTGTTCTTCCATCTGTGATACAAGATGTGATTCACCAATGCAGGGTTAAATATTAATGCCTGTGGATGACTTGGCGAGTCTTGGCCTGCTAGTGTGTGTCTTTTGCAGGAAACATGAAGCACTGGGATGTAACTAGGCCTGTTTGTTTAGTGCACTGCAGTCCTCTATGAATGACATTAACATAATTGGGCTTAACCCCTTTGTTGCCAACAACAAACCATGTTACCATGGCATGAGCTTGCTCTTTAAATAGTGATGATATCTTCACAGAGAGCATTCACAAGATTTCTCAACCGAACACTTGACGTCGGCCAGAGGAAAATTCTACAATGGTAGGACATTTTTAAAGATTTATTTGCCTGATGCTTTATTTAATATAGAGAATGATTGAATTTGAATTAATGGTCTTAGTCTTCATGAATACTTTTTTGTTAGCAATTTGTTCATTTTTATTTTACAGACTTTGTCTTGATAATGTTTTTTGGTTTTAGCTTTGTGTTTATAAAAATTAAAAGAAAAAGATGTTCTTTTCCAAAAGAGAGTTAAATGGCTTTTACTTTTAGCAGTTTAAACATGCCTCTCATTAACTCCTTGTAGCGTGAGTGCATCTCAGTTCATGTCGGCCAGGCAGGTGTGCAAATGGGCAATGCATGCTGGGAGTTGTATTGCCTAGAGCATGGGATCCAGCCAGATGGTCAGATGCCCAGTGACAAAACCATTGGAGGAGGAGATGATTCCTTCAACACCTTCTTCAGTGAGACTGGAGCTGGAAAACATGTCCCAAGGGCAGTCTTTGTCGACCTGGAGCCGACTGTCATTGGTAATGAGACTTACTGTATAAATTCTATACTGAAGAAGACATAGATTCTTTTTCTCAACTTATACTCGGTTATAACATACCAGTAGTAATCTGATGCAAATAAATGTTGCAAATGACCAAATTATCTTATCTAAAATACAATAAAATGATAAATAGTAAAATACAAATTGATTTTACAGTTAAACTTTATTTTACAGTATGTGTAATTATAGTGTACTTAACCAAGAAAGTACTGGTAATAAGGTAACTACATGGGTTACGGTTAGGTTCAGGGTTAGTACCTAGTTATAACCTGGTTATTGTAATTACTATAATAAGTACATAGTATGTACATGCGGAACAGGACTGTAAAATAAAGTGCTACCAATTTTCCAGATGAGGTGCGCACAGGTACCTACCGCCAGTTGTTCCACCCTGAACAACTGATAACAGGCAAGGAAGACGCTGCCAACAACTACGCTCGTGGGCACTACACCATTGGCAAGGAGATCATTGACCTGGTGTTGGACAGAACTCGCAAACTGGTAAGACAGTCGTGGGGTCAAAGGTTGGCTTTATCTTGGGGGTTGCATTTTGGTCTGCAATAGAACAGCAGACAAATCCTGACAGGTGATTCTAATTAATTATTTAATTCTGCAGGCTGATCAGTGCACTGGGCTCCAGGGCTTCCTGATCTTTCACAGTTTTGGTGGTGGCACCGGCTCTGGGTTCACCTCCCTCCTAATGGAACGGCTCTCTGTCGACTACGGGAAGAAGTCAAAACTGGAATTTGCCATTTATCCAGCTCCTCAAGTGTCCACAGCGGTGGTGGAGCCCTACAACTCCATCCTTACCACCCACACCACCCTCGAGCACTCCGACTGTGCCTTCATGGTGGACAACGAGGCCATCTACGATATCTGCCGTAGAAACCTCGACATTGAGCGTCCCACTTACACAAACCTCAACAGGCTGATCGGGCAGATCGTTTCCTCCATCACAGCATCCCTGCGTTTCGATGGAGCCCTAAATGTAGATCTGACCGAGTTCCAAACCAACCTGGTGCCCTATCCACGTATCCACTTCCCTCTGGCCACCTACGCCCCAGTGATCTCTGCAGAGAAAGCCTACCATGAGCAGCTGTCCGTTTCAGAAATCACCAATGCTTGCTTCGAGCCAGCCAATCAGATGGTGAAATGCGACCCTCGTCACGGCAAGTACATGGCTTGCTGTCTGCTGTACCGTGGAGATGTTGTACCCAAAGATGTCAACTCTGCCATCGCCACCATTAAAACCAAACGTACCATCCAGTTTGTGGACTGGTGTCCCACTGGATTCAAGGTTGGCATCAACTACCAGCCCCCGACTGTGGTTCCTGGAGGAGATCTGGCTAAAGTGCAGCGAGCCGTGTGCATGTTGAGCAACACTACAGCCATTGCTGAAGCCTGGGCTCGTCTGGATCACAAGTTCGATCTGATGTACGCCAAGAGAGCTTTTGTTCACTGGTATGTGGGTGAAGGTATGGAGGAGGGCGAGTTCTCAGAGGCCAGAGAAGACATGGCTGCCCTGGAGAAGGATTATGAAGAGGTGGGCACAGACAGCGTCGCAGAAGAGGGAGAAGAAGAGGAGTATTAAAGGAATCCCTGGTTATCATAATCTTGTCAAGAAACATCACAATTCTTCATAGCTTTCACAAACAGTATTGTCACTAATAAAATATTGTTTTTATGTTTCCTATGCTCATTTGAAAGCTGTATTTGACATGTAGACTATGTGCCTTTAAAAAAAAAATTCCTGATATTGATTCAAGCTGTCAGTCTGTTTTTGTTTGTTTGTAAAGAGTGCATGAATATGAACAAATCATCCACGTGACTTATGCAAGCCAACCTCCAAGCACACGTGACAGACCATAAAGGTTATGGTGATATCTTCTAAAGACTCATATTTGCATTTTAGTTGTAGTCTATTTCACTGAGTTGGTTGTCATTCAAAAAAATAGTTCCTCAGCAAACAAGATAACCAGTTACCAAAGTGAAAAAAGGTTGAGAATTGTTGCAGTACTAACCACTACAGTGCTAACAGCTAAGTGTAAGTGCTCTGGGGTAAGAATAAAAGACTGGGCGGTACTGTGCCACCTGAAGCCTGCTTGTGTAATGTCTGTAATTTGACTGCCTGAGGACTAAGGAAATGCAAATGGAGAGCACATTGAAAGGGTGCCATGGAAGCAATCAACAACAGTGTTAGACTATTTGCATGACTTAAAATCATGAGTCATTCTGTTTCAGCGGGTTTGAGATGGCCTTGCACAGACTTGAAAGTTAAAATCATGTTATATCAAATATTAAAACATATTAGTTGTTGAGATGTTTAATAGTGCCTTCTGACAAATTACATACATGTTATTTTAAGATCATTTCACTACTGGCCTGCCATAGCACAATACTCAGATGTCTTTACAAGACTAATGTTTAAATGTAAATCTTCAGGCAAAGCCCCTCACACTTTAAGCTGTAACTATATATTAGGAACTTAATTGGTAAAAATCCTGTCTAACAGTAAACTGAGAGTTGCACTTCATCCTATTTTAAGAGGGGTTTTTTTCATTGTGAGGATAGATTGCAAATGGTTCCAGACATAGAAAGGTAAATTCCACAAACACAATGGTCTAATTTACATTGAAAATAATCTATTTGGATGCAAATCTAGCCCTTAACAGCTCATTTTACATACAACGCAGGAGAAATATCGACACTTTCCCCCTACAACCAGATGACTTTTTATGGTCTCCTTTTCTCACATTTGGGAGCATGATAGTAACATAATGTGAATTTTACCCTTTTATTGGTTCATAAACTGACACAAACGCACTGCCCTCCTCTTAAAAACACCAACAGCCCTACCAGGCATTCCAGACATTCTCCACTGAGTCCTTCGCTAAACATTTGGGCTTATCCATGCCACAAAACCTTTTGTGGGAAAAGAGTGAGAGCATTATTACAGTCAATGTGTTTGATGTGAACATATTATCTTCTGGTTGAAGGGATAGTTCACCCAAAAATGAAAATTCTTTCATTATTTACTCACTCTCAAGTTGTTCCAAACCTGTATGAATTTCTTTCTTCTGCTGAACACAAAATAAGATATTTTGATGAATGTTGGTAACCAAATTGTTGATGGGCCCCATTGACATCCATAGTATTTTTTCTTCTTCTTAACAACTGCTTGGTTAGCCATATTCTTCAAAATATCCTCTTTTGTGTTCAACACAAAGGGTTGAGTAAATGATGACAGAATTTTTATTTTTGGTCGAACTATCCCTTTAAGAGCACATCTGCTGAGGCTTCCTGCTGATCTACCAAAGTGCAAAGTTCATGACACAGATACATGGAGTTGCATTAATGCGAAAACTACTATTCAAATGTGGCTCTATGTTACTGCAACATGTTTTCAGACCAGATCAAATATTTTCTGGTGACAAATGGCCATTAAAACTCTTGGAGGAAACCAGGGTTCAGAAGTTATTCGTCCTTTTAAGTGTCATTCAGAAAGACACCTATTATTTTTTGAAAGAAACATTTGGAAATTTAATTTATTATAATAAAATGATGTCAATGCAAAAAATTTGACTTCATGAAATGTTTTTAATAATAATAATCATGTGCTTCAAATTTGATAGACTTGGAATGTAGCATACAAATCGTATAGACCAGGGGTTTTCAATCATTCTCATCCTAAAATTTTAAATGCGGCTTTATATTTTTATGTGTAAAGACATAGTTTATACTGTGAAAAACTGTAATATATTATTTGGAAAATATTTATTTTATATAATGTTACATTCGGTGAACTATTTCTAGTGTGTAATAATTAAAAATAAAGAGCTGGTCAGATAAACATTTGTAGAAATGCCTAGCCTAACCTTTTCTTAAAATCTTGGTAAGACTGAAATCTGAATGAAACCTAACACCTGTCTTTGTCTGGCGCAGTGATAATGGTTTCTTTTTTAATGGCGGATCTTATTCAAATATATATCATAAAAACGACCTCAACTCAGTGACCAATATTATCGTAGTGTGTAGCGTCGTTTCTGTGAGGATTTATTATTATTACTTTTACAATTTAAATTAAGAACCCCATCTTTTACTGGGCTAGATCATGAGTCGTTCATGAACGATCCGTTCATTGGGTCTGTCACGTGACAAATGAACGAAAGACTCGGAAGATAAAGTAATTATTTATGTTCCCTGTAAATTACTTTTGACTGCATTATAATGATTTCTTAATTCAGAATATGATCAAGATTGCATAGGTGGGTGTGTTCGGGGAATTTGCCAGTTAAAAGTATAACATTAAGCCCCTTACATGAACGAAATGACTCGAAAAAAAGATTCGAACCAGAGAGTCAGTAAAATGATCCGAACTTCCCATAGTTCCGCCCAAAAGCCCCTTCCTCTCTAACTCGTGACCGCGCCAACAGTGAAGTCAGAAGCCCCGCCTCTCTTCCATCCGGTCGCGCGCTTCTATATAAGCGTAGGCTGGCCCCTTCCGCGGCAATACTGCCTTCATTTTCCGAATCCTTAACGTCGGTCCGAAGGAAATTCTGTCAAAATGGTGAGTAATATATTTTCACGTTTATTTTCAGTAATTACGGTAGACGAATATTTTCTCTGTCTGTACAATGTTATTTTACAGTCTGATGTTTGTGTTTACAAAGAAATATATTCGAGTTATGTATTAAATTTGAAGTCATTTCGATCTTAAAATAGTCAGATATATGTAAAATCGTTTAAAATTACGTTTAGTGAGAATTAAAGGTATTTTGATGCATTGGGCGGCTGTGAGACAAAAGCGCGCGCGCGCGCAGCAGCAGGGGCTTTAGTATGTCTGACGCACTTTCGAAAGGCAGACAGAAGAACAAAGAAAAAGGGGCGGAAAACTAAACTGATATATGTGTAAAATTGATAAACGTCCCAATAAGATACATGTTACATATTATCCAGAATTGTATTGCTCTTATAAATATGTTATAAAGCTTAAGCTTTTGTTATATGCGCCACAGGGTGGAGCAGACACGTCAGAATTTCAGTTAACGTTACACGAATAAAGGTCTTCGGTTAGTTTAGGCGCGATCAGTTACCGCGCTTTTTTTTCCTTCTCATTTTGTCTCGTCAAAGCTGGTTGGTACACGTTGGGTGGGGGAAGGGATCAGCCCTGCCCTTCCCTTTTGGGTCTCTTCTCCCACACTGTACTTATAAGTCACAGTCTGACTCATTTAATTCCGTAGTTAAAAAAAAAAAAAGGTATTATTTGACATTCATAAAGTGAGCATAAGAGTGCAAAATGTGTTCATTTCACAGTCTCCCTAGATTTTAGGCTTACTCAGCATTTAAGCCTGCATGCGCTCATGCAGATACAACGCCTGAAACAGCTGCAGTGTGGATGGGTGGGAGCTAGTAATGGGCATTGATCCACATGCAGACCAATTGATCTTTGAAAACAGATTATCTTAGGCAATAATGTAACTTACTGTTACTGGGCACTGAGCATATTTTATGACATTTAACATTTTAGTTGAAAGAAAGTCCCTACCTATTACGTACCTTGTTTGTAATGTTAAGAATGTCACAATAGAAACAACTTATACTGTCCTGCCCTTGCATTTAATAAAAGGCACCATTCAACAACTTTCCATATGAGAAGAGCGTGTTGAATAAACATCCTGCCCTATCGTTCTGCCCCGTTTCTTGTCTGAACGTAATGTACGTTTAAAAAGATAGAAACTACTGTCACATATTTTTCTAGGGGAGACCAGAAATATTATGTTTTGTAACTTTTACTGTAACAAGGTCTATTTATTACATGATATATTTCACTGATATTTCTTCTGAGCTTTTCAAGTTGCTAATGTTAAACTATTTTTTATTTTCTCTCTCTTTCTCCAGCGTGAATGTATTTCCATGCACGTCGGCCAAGCCGGAGCCCAGATGGGCAATGCATGCTGGGAACTGTATTGCTTGGAACATGGGATCCAGCCGGATGGTCAGATGCCCAGTGATAAAACAATTGGAGGAGGAGACGATTCCTTCAACACCTTCTTCAGTGAGACTGGAGCTGGAAAACATGTACCAAGAGCAGTCTTTGTTGACCTGGAGCCCACTGTCATTGGTAATAAACCTTTTTTTTTTCATGGCACCTTCTGTAAAATGTTGTTCTTTGGGGGCAATTTGTGTTTTGGTTTGCTTGCGGTTATAAGTTTCTTGTTTTTCCAGATGAGGTGCGCACAGGTACCTACCGCCAGCTGTTCCACCCTGAGCAGTTGATCACTGGCAAGGAAGACGCTGCCAACAACTACGCCCGTGGGCACTACACCATTGGCAAGGAGATCATTGACTTGGTGTTGGACAGGACTCGCAAACTGGTAAGACACCCATACTGTCACCGCCTTGTAGGGTTGGACGATGTCTACCAAAATGGCATCAGACGATATCCAAGTGAAACATCGAAATGGACGATGACATCGGGAGGTGGGGGTTCTGTATATCAGTTCGCTAGATGGCCATCTGCCAAAACATTGAAAACAATTAAATTATTAAAAACTTAAAATTTTCCCATGGGCGTCGGAACCATTGTATGTGGGACAAGACCCACCCACTTCCCCAATGGCACGTGTCCACTAGTGAGCAGCAGAGTGTTTCTATGGAAGCTCAACTTCCATAGGAATTAACTGAAAATGCTGTTTGAATGGCCGTGTGAATTTTACTTTAGCTTTCTGGCCAGGAGGAGGAATCACAATGCCGGCTCAACATCATGATGCCTGTCAGCCATCGGCGATGGACGATGGCATTGTCTATTGGCCCAACCCTACCACCTTGCCTATAAACTGTAGATGGTAGTCAGTCCCTGCAGGATTTCACAATTGCAAATGCTCTATATTTCGGAAAATTCTATAAAATTCACAACACACTTGACTATCTTTTCAACCTGTTCGCTTCCAAAATGCGCGAGATGTTGCTGCGCAATTGGTTCAATGCCTTTTTTATATTTATGCGTGTGGGACAAAGCGAACGTTTCTATGAACGTTAAATAAATGTGACATTGCAGTTTTTCTCCAAAGCCTTGTCAGACTACACTTTGCTTCACTGTTAATCATCGTTTGTCGTCTTTAATGATGTCTAATGTCATTGAGAAGGTGGAACTAGCAACTGACTTCTGGAAACAATAGCGTTAACAAACAATGGTTGTACTAGCTTAATGCCAATTCCAGTACTCACCAAGTTGCTGAAGTGTCTCCGCTATCGTTCGCCAGCATTTATCTTTTTTCACTCTGTTGTGGTAGTCCCTTGAGGAAACAACATAAAGGTATGAGTATTGTTGCCATAGCTCCACGAACCTTTACTCCATTGCAGCACTTATACCATTGATTCTTTTGTTTCTCCATGTTTGAAAGCTGTTTTCAGAAGAGCTTCTGTGCTCATATTAGTCAACATCACAGTTGTGACAGAACTCATCATGGAGGACAGAAAAAAAATTAAACCTGCTAGTTTTTCTGACGTGACAGACCGCCGTCGGTTATCGTCCACTATGACACTAAACGCGATGAAATGATCGAATCTTGCATCCTGATGCCCAATCGTCATTTACGAGTCCCCATGACACCATACGTTAAACATATCGTGCCAAAATTGGGCTGATATTGTGTAGTCTGAACTCGGCATTAAAGTGACAACAGCCTAACCTGCTTCTGTAGAAAATTACTCGCTGCTCTTGACTGAATAACTTTAATAGCTTTAATAACAATTAGTGTATAATATAAGTAATTACATAATAATTCAGTGACATGAAATAATAATTTATAACACTTAAAATGTATAGTATATAGTCTGTCACTGATAACACACTAATTCAGTGACCTTGTGCAGGTATTGTGTCAACACAATTCTGTATTTTCATCAAAGAGGAATTGAGTATTTCTATTCTGGTGTCACCATTGCTTTGAGCATTTCAGTAAATATGCACAAAAATATTTACAGGAAATTACTGTAATTTACTGCCATTAATTAGTCAAGTACATTGTGATTATTGGCGGGTTTTCAGTGCCAAACGACAGCAAAAATATCCTGCAAATATTGCCGGCAATTTGAGGAAAGCACATTTCAGCCATTTTAGGCCGCATAATCAGAAAAAAATCTTGGTGGGACTGGATAGTTAGGAAGTTCACAGAACATATACGTTCCCCCTAAATCATGCTAGTCACTAGGCAATAAAATATCAGTAAATTTAGTTATAATTAATGTTTTTATAATTGATATACTCTCCATCTAAATTTTCACCATTTGGTTTTCAGGCTGATCAGTGCACTGGGCTCCAGGGCTTCCTGATCTTCCACAGTTTTGGTGGTGGCACCGGCTCTGGGTTCACCTCCCTCCTAATGGAACGGCTCTCTGTCGACTACGGAAAGAAGTCAAAACTTGAGTTTGCCGTCTATCCAGCTCCTCAAGTGTCCACAGCGGTGGTGGAGCCCTACAACTCCATCCTTACCACCCACACCACCCTCGAGCACTCCGACTGTGCCTTCATGGTGGACAACGAGGCCATCTACGATATCTGCCGTAGAAACCTCGACATTGAGCGTCCCACTTACACAAACCTCAACAGGCTGATCGGGCAGATCGTTTCCTCCATCACAGCATCCCTGCGTTTCGATGGAGCCCTAAATGTAGATCTGACCGAGTTCCAAACCAACCTGGTGCCCTATCCACGTATCCACTTCCCTCTGGCCACCTACGCCCCAGTGATCTCTGCAGAGAAAGCCTACCATGAGCAGCTGTCCGTTGCTGACATCACCAATGCTTGCTTCGAGCCAGCCAATCAGATGGTGAAATGCGACCCTCGTCACGGCAAGTACATGGCTTGCTGTCTGCTGTACCGAGGAGATGTTGTACCCAAAGATGTCAACTCTGCCATCGCCACCATCAAGACAAAGCGTAGCATCCAGTTTGTGGACTGGTGTCCCACTGGATTCAAGGTTGGCATCAACTACCAGCCCCCGACTGTGGTTCCTGGAGGAGATCTGGCTAAAGTGCAGCGAGCCGTGTGCATGTTGAGCAACACTACAGCCATTGCTGAAGCCTGGGCTCGTCTGGATCACAAGTTCGATCTGATGTACGCCAAGAGAGCTTTTGTTCACTGGTATGTGGGTGAAGGTATGGAGGAGGGCGAGTTCTCAGAGGCCAGAGAAGACATGGCTGCCCTGGAGAAGGATTATGAAGAGGTGGGCACAGACAGTGTCGGAGAAGAGGATGAAGAAGGAGAGGAGTATTAAGTTGAAGGCTTACTAAACCTTGCAAACCTAGCAAGACAACTCATGCCTGACTTAATATGTTAAACGTTGTCATGAAACCACATTCCATGAAGTAAAAGTGTTCCTTTTATTCGTTCAACCTATTAAATAAAAATGAAAATAATAAACTGCTGTGATTTGTCTTTTTTTGTTTCTAAAAGTTTTCAAATATATTTGTATGACTTTGTGACAAAGAATCAGAAAAGTTGTAATTTGACACGGTGGGACACTGGGCCTTGCCAAAATTTGATTGTAGATGACATCAGGTAATATTGTGATAATCTGTTAGCAACCATGTTATGTCTGCATTACTGTTGCTAAGAGAAAAGGGAAGAAGGGATTTCACAGGTACTCAGAAATATGGCATCAGCAGTTACTATAAGCACTACCCAGAATTTGTGTTTTTAAAATGCTGACAAATTAACATGCATCTACTCATTTTTTTTTTCAAATAATGTACACAATGCAATTTTAATTACAGTATCATTAAAAAACAAAAAGGACACCAACATTTTTTTTTTTTTTTTTTTTAAATGGGGAATTAATCTAAACAAATGCAAACAAATGTGTGATAATCCATCCGTTTTCCAAACAGCTTGTCCTATGCATGGTAATTATGCAGTGGCATTTAAAAAAAATAAAACTTAAAAAGCTTAAGTCATCACTCTTTTCCTATGATACATCCTTGCACACACTCTTGCAACCGAGATATCTGACCTGGCAAACTTTTCCAATAGTCTTTTAAAAGCTTCCCACAATTTATATGTTTGCAAAACTAATTTTAAGCAGAATCCTTTAGATCATGAGAAACCTACATTCAGTGAAGTGAACTTTTGACTCACACTGCTCTATATTGACTGCCATTGAACCAAAGTACATGATATTCTCGACACAGGCAGACTAATCTTCTTATGCAGTCTCCTGCTTTGGATATAGTTTGCAGATTAAACATGCACTAGTGATGAATAGGGTTGTGTGTTTGTCTTGTGAAAGAAGAGAGCCGGATCTCTCCGCTGGGAACAAACACACCCACACACAAACCTTCAGTGGATCACACAGTGGCCACACACATCACTAAACATGAGCCTCTACACAACATACAGCTATGAGGGATATCACAAAACAATAACTACCAGACCAAGCATTGTGCATACAATTTAAGGATTATAATGAAGAACTAGCAGAAAAATATCAGTTTTTGTAAGCCTTTCCCCCCGCCTGTACCTATTTGTCAAGTGAAAAGAGTGCAGACATGGTTTACAGCGCAAATGGAGTGTACAGTACAAAGTGGGCTTTCTGCTCTGACTCCGGTTACCACTGAGCTTATCTGCAAGAAAACAAGTGAAAGCACTGATTATGCCTGTCAGGCATTAAGTGCTGTGAAATCGATTAATCGCATCTAACATAAAATGTTTACATAATGTGTGTGTACATATAATATTTATATATATATTCTATATGTCTCTGTGTATATACTGTATATACACACATATATTTACTGCATGTGTGTATATATGTACAGATAAATATAATAACATACACATGCGTAAACAAAAACTTTTATGTTAGATGTGATTAATCGATTTGACAGCACTAATGTATATATATATATATATATATACACACACACAAATAATAAAATGATAAAAAATAAAAATCAATAACTTACTGTGTGAGTTCCAGTTTATAAAAAAGTATTAAAAACAAGTAGAAATACTGGCAGAAATTTCTCACCTCATATTATGGTTATTAAATAGGTCAAAGCATTATTTTTATCCGTCACATAATTTGATGTATCATTTAGAGTCATACCAAACAATGCAGGACAAGTTTAAGATCTGAAAATGAATACTTGGGGTTAGAGGTTTGTTCAGATCCATAAACCTAAGTTTGAGTGATAGCAACAGTCTTGCCTTAGCAAGCACCATAAATTAAGCGGTTTTAGGATAAAAGCAAAAAGGGCCGAAGACATAATTCCTTGATGGAAGTTTTGAAAGAACTTATGCAAGTGAATTATAATATTTTGTCCCACTTACAGATTTTTAGGTAAATATTGGAAATGTTCCCTTGCAGTTTGACCCATTTCACACAAGTTGTTCAGTATTTCCTTTATTTTATAAAAACTTCAGGGCTTTACAAAAACACAGCTTCAGAAATCCCATTAAATCTCAGCCCACACTTTATAAATACTGTAAATGTGACTCACAGGGGAAATCTCAGTATGATCTGGTGTTTCACTGAGAGGAGGCAGAGGTAAATCCCTCCTACCAATGGTAAATCCTGCCATTTATGGGCATTTAAGAAGTACCCTGTATCTTTCCAATTACAATGCAGTATCATTCATCGTGTTTGATATTTATCATAGGGTATTTGTACTGGTTAGCCGGTATATTCAGAAAACAGCCCTACTGCTAACAGGGCAGTGTAATATTTTGCTCTGGATCAAATTTTTTTTTGCACTGAAACATACCACACATGGGTGCAACAATCTTTTAAAATATTCAGCTCAATCTTTCCACTTTAAACTTTTAATGACAACTGTTGGAAATTGATTCTCTCGATATTCGACCTTGGACCGGCTGTGACCCCATCTAACCCCACCCTATCGTACCGTGTTGCCCTCCACTAATCGCTGTCGTCGTCAGACCAGCCAAAGTCATCCATGGTGATGGCCATGTTCAGTTTGCGTCCCTCACGGACACTGCAGGACTTGGAGGAATTCTTCTTTGCTTGCATGTTCAGCTGCATCCCTGATTGGCGGACGAGGTTACCGCTGGGAATGTTCATATCCAGGTCAAACACGTCCCCGAATCCTAGCATGAGCTTCTGTAGGCTGGCCTGGCCCAGATCCCCGTTATTGCAGGTTGATGAAATCTGACAGCTGACTTCCGAGCTATTGCTCTCCTCCATGTGAGCCTCATAGAAGGACTCGGCACTGAGAGTGGCCGCCAAGGGGGAAATGTGTGAAAACAGCTGCAAAAAAAACAAAACGTGAAGTCAGTTAAAAGTTTGTAGATGGTGGAAATGTGCTTGAACACTTACATTTAGGTTAATGGGATACTACAGTGCTCATACCCTGGTGAAAAATAAAATATACTAAAATGTTTTTGAAATGCATTTATTTTACATTAAGCATACTACAAATACATTTATATTTATGTACTTAATATAAATATCATGCAATTGTATTTTTAGTATACTAAATACTAGATATACTTAAAGTCTGCTAAATTGGAACAACTCATTTTGTACTTAATGCACTTTAGTTCTCCAGAAATAGTGCTGAGGTCCAACTAAAGATATACTTGATTGTGCTAAAGTGGAACTATTGCAAGTTTACTTTAGGTACACTTTAAATATCTTGCATTTAAAGACTGATATTATACAGAGATCATACGATCCTTACTAATGGTGATATTAAAAAATATTTTAGGATTAATATTAAGAAATGTGCAATTAAGTACTCCAAATAAAGTTTAATTATAATATTTATATCAGTAAGTCTCAAGCGATATGTCTGTAAATATGTTAATGGTTTGTAGTTTACTTATTATGAAATAAATGTATTTTAAATACATTTTCATATAGGTTTTTTCACTAGGGTATTATTTCATTTTTCCATGATAAAGATTTTTTTAAATAGTTTTAGAGATACTAGGGATACTCACAAACAGCATTTCTACCTGAAGAAATACTTTAGAACACATAATATAATATTGGATGAATCATGGATGTATGAATGAAATAAAAGGCTATTTAAGAGAGTATTTTTTTCATAGAGTACACGTTCAAGACTGTTTCTTATCACTCCTAAGTACACTTTTAAAAATGTATTAATAATCTTTTGTCATACTTTAAAGTAGTACACTTATTTTAATCTTGACTGAGCCTGGTTTCTCCCAAGGCTTTTTCTCTGTTCTGTCTCCTGATGGAGTCTTGGTTCCTTGCCACTGTCGCCATTGGCTTTTGGCTTGCTTAGTTGGGGACATTAAATTTAACATTTCATTTAATATTCAACAATAATACTGATCTGCCTGCATTGACACCATTATATGAGAACTGAACTGAGCTGGACGATGACATCACAGTTTTCTCCAGAGTGGCTATATATATATATATATATATATAATATATATATATATATATATATATATATATATATATATATATATATATATATTAGCGCTGTCAAAGTTAGCGCGTTAATAACGCGTTAACGCAAAATAATATTAACGGCACTAATTTTTTTAACGGGCGATTAACGCAGCGCATATTTTCTGTTTGACCCGTGGCCCAACCCCTAGTTGGAGAAATGGAGATACACCGTGTTGGCAACTTAGCGACATTGCAGACCCCTTTAGCGATTTTTTTTCCTTCAACAAAGCGCCCAAACCTTATTTAGTTTCGGAGAATCTACCGGTACCGCCGGTACTGCTCTCTCAGCACGCGCGCGCGCACCTCTCTCTCTCTCTCTCTCTCTCTCTCTCTCTCTCTCTGCGTCTCGCGCGGAGGAGCAGCGCTTTAATTCAGTTAAATAGATATTATGTTGCTTCTCTAATTTTACAAATATACACGGATATTGTCTTTAGCTTATGTGTATTTGATTTCACCAGACGACGGCTCGATTATCAGAATTTTTGTGCAGATTAACGTCTTGGAAGGGAGAACTGGTTATGTTTATTGGGTCGCGTTTCAGTCACCATTTCAAATTCATTCCGTTGTTTGACAACAGAAACAGTAAAATATACCAATGAAAACAGTTTTATTGAGAATTTAGCTTTATCAAAATGGGCACAGAGAGAGACAAACTACAATGTAGCCTAATAATAAATGCTAAATGTACATTTAGCATTTTCAGAAGAGCTGCCCTGTCATGCAAAAATCTAAACATTTTTTTGTTAGTAAATTGCTCAGTGCAAAGAAAGAGAAGTAATGGGAACATGGCATTTCTTTGTTCTTTCTACATGTGTCTAATAGACATGAACAAGTTCTTTGAAAAAACATTATGACCTTTGAAACATGTCTCGTCTTCATGCTCTATATTGACTATGGTTTCAATAATAAACATACATTTGCATAAAGCATCTATATTTATCCATGCCCACGTTGATTAGAGTATTACAAACTTGAAAAGTATTAATTTAAGGTATATTTAGAACAAATAAAAAAATGTGCGATTAAATGCGATTAATCACGAGTTAACTCACGACAATCATGCGATTAATCGATTAAAAATTTTAATCGATTGACAGCCCTAATATATATATATATATAAATTAACTAAATTAATAACTTTTTACAAAAAAAATGAAACATCACTGAACTTACTTAAACTGGACTGTGACGCTATTTTCTTCTGGAAACAAATTTGTTGCATTATTTTCCCGTTATCTCTGTAAAGCTGCTTTGAAACAATCTGTATTGTAAAAAGCGCTATATACATAAATGTGACTTGACTAACATTCTAAAGCACATGCAAAGTACATGATTGTAATTTTAACTGTAATGTGTTATTCGATACTACATTTAAAGTTAATATTTTATATATACCAAATTAGAAGTTCATCATTAATAATGTGCAATTACAAATATATTTAAATACATTAAATTAAAAGTTTCAATATTTCTATATTTCAAAGACACGTACTTAAGTCCTACTCAAAAATCGAATACATTTTAATTTAATTACCATTAACATGCAGTGTCTGAAAACATTACAATAAAGTATATTATTTCTTTTTAAAAAAGTATGCTAAAGTATGCTTCTTTCTCACAAGGGCATGATACTGTATTATGCAGATTTTCTCTGTGCACATGACCTACTATGTCTGCCAAAATTTCCACAACACAGTCAAGGCGCACTACCATTAATGCTGCATACATAAGAAACGTTTTGTTTGAGTCCAGTCTTTGTTAAAGTTTCACTACTCCTTTGTGACTTCCTCTATTTTAGGAGTGCTGCAGGTCATGTGAAAACACAACAATGTTAGCAACTTACTACAGCATATTAAAACTGAGCAATGTATGGGGTATCATATAAAACTTCTGATTAAAATCATAGTGTGTACTGTGTCATTTCTTCTTTCTCCTATCTCAAATTAACATGCAGAGACAAATAAGTCATTCATAGGTGGATTTCCACCAGAAAGTATCAACACAATGACACTATTTAAACATCCAGACCAGCAACGGGCCCAATCAGTGGAGTTTTGGATCAGTTTGTCTGTCCAATCACAGAAAAGGCAAGTTTGTGAATCCACATTATCATTATTTGCATTAAATTTCTGACACACTTCATAAAAGTGTCCACTAGTGTCATCAAACAGAATTGTAATATAATAATGGTAATAACGAGGATTTTCAAACTCACCCCTTCTGGATTACAATATTATATACTATTATATGTAGTTAGTACATAGTAAGCAGAAGTATGGTTGCAGAATGTGTAGTTATTTTGAACACAGAACGGTGAAGACTTACAGGAGTGCAGGATCGGGATCTTTCCATGAGTCTGTTTTCCCACTCTGTCAGTCTTCTTTCTCTTTCCGCCAGCTCTTGCTCCTTACAGCTCAACTCTCTCTCCAGCTGCTTCAAGCGTTCCAGCGTCTCCTCTATCTCACACCTTACACACAGAAGACAGGAAGATTTAACAACACAATTAACCTATGTACAAAAAACATGCAAATAAAAATAGAGAATATTCATTTTGTTATTACACCAAAATGCATCTTTGACCTAAAAAAACCCCAACATTTTCTGCAATTTCTCTCCGTGCCAGTAGGTGGTACTGTACGCTAAACAATCAAAACCCCCACACAAAGTCTTTAGTGTGGCTATTTATAAACCGGTATGTGAAGGAAGGCCAGAATGCCCCCCTCCCCCCTCCTCAACCCCTCTGCCCTCAAAAGCCATATCAGCCCCTGCCAAAACCTCTCCACACACACTCTCAAAACCTTCCTCCTGCTAGAATTGATTTCTCTACCACTCTCATGAGGAGCGTTTCCAGAATGTCTCACCCTCCCTCTTCCTCCCCACTCCTCGCTCTCTTTTTCCATTCCTCTCAGTTCATTTCTCCCTTCATGCACTGCAGCTCTGCTGAGGTCCAGCACTCATTGTGTTTGTTTCCTCCATTTGTCTTTATCTTGCAACTTGTCCCTCTAAAGAAACAAAACCTAGTCTTGCTACATACAAATGTCTAAAAACAAGTGCAAAGTTCAATACAAGTTAAAATTCTCAGACAATAATTTCTATAATTTCAGAATTATACAAGCTTCATATTTCTGCTTTTAAACTCCAAAATACCTCATAAGTGTACATAAACACTTGCTTTGCTAGTTTTCACACATCAGTGGACGGATTGAAATAATTTTCTTCAGTAATTTCATTTTTGTTCATGGCTCTTATACAGTTTATGCCTAACCTGTTTTTCATTTTTGTAGGTTGTGTAAAATTGGCTATTGATTGTTATATGTGCCAAAAGTATACACTTTTTCACGCTTCTGTCATGTGCAACTATTTTTTTTTTAACATAATTTGGGAAAATTAATACAAAACCCTTTTGGCAACTTTATTTTTATTTATTTGACAATGCTTATAACCTTAATTGTGAACAAATAAAACAATTCTTAATGTTTACATTTTTAAGTACTTCAGAACTACAAAAAAAGTTGCCAACGAGTTGTGGACTGTACGTACCTCCACTCCGCTTTGTTGTGTAAGAAGGAGTTGCACTGGTCTGGCAGTTTGCTGTCATTTTTCATGGTCTCTAGGGTGCTCAGGACCTGCTTGAACTGTGGCCTTTCCTGCAGATGACAGAGCACATTTATTATGGTCATTCTTTAATTAGCACAATGTAATACAGAGCAACTAACTCAGAGTAAGTTTGTTTCCAAGCCTTCTAATTATAAACTCATCCTGCAAATTTTTGCTTATCTCTTAAAATCATAGCTCACTTGAGAACTCATAAAAATGCATAGGCCTACATCTTAAAGAGGACCAATGAGGCTTTTTTTTTTACATTTTCAACTTTCGTTAGTGTGTAAGGTTGCTGTTTGACCATGAATTAATGTCTGCAAAGTTACAAAGCACAAAGTCCCTCCAAAGGGAGTTATTCTCTATATCAGTGCGCACTTTCTTTTTGGGAACAAACATGTCATACTATTCCTCATTTAAATAAATCCTGCTCAAAGGGGCGAGGCCTGGTTGAGTTGCGCTAATAGTGTGTTAAAACTTGTGGTTATGGTAAGGGGCATGACATTTCCAAAATGGTTGACTAACACACTGGTCCAGCTGACCAATCAGAGCACATCGCTCTTTTCAAAAGGAGGGGCTTCATAGAGACAAGAACTGAAACAGAGCGTTACTGACAGACTGGGAAAAGAGGAGCTGCAACAATGTCAAATATGTGAAAAATTATGCGTTTTTGGCACAAAAATAATGCGCAAAGGCACACTATGCAAGATTTGTACCTTGATATAACAGCTTCGAAATCATTTAGATGGAAAACTAACTCGTAGTAGGGCGAATCATCCCGATAGCAAAGTAATGGGGGACGCCGCTGGCAAAACCAGCAATGCAGGTTTGAGAGGTGGCGCCCCGACAAATCTCGCGAGAATCACGACTTGCTTTACGGCACAACGTCACATACATCAACAACATATGAAGCAGCCTCTATGGAAGACACTAGCACGCATTGCAGACGTGAATCATGACAGAGCAGGAAGCAGGGCCGGAGTGGGGCCACTTTTCAGCCCAGGAGTTTCAGGCCCAAGACCGGCCCACTTTTTCCATGATGGAATTCCAAATTAGCACTTTTTCCAAATTGGATAAATGAAGCAACAGTTCAGCTCTTACTATTATGTAGTATGTATTAATACCATGGTTCAACAAATAATGTAAAGGTTAAATAATAATTCACTTAGACTTTATAATAAGCAATTGCGACTTTATTTCACACAATTCTGACTTTATATCTTGCAATACTGACTTTATAAGAAGCAATTGCGACTTTATTTCGCACAATTCTGACTTTATAACACGCAATTGCGACTTTATTTCACACAATGCTGACTCTATATCTCGCAATTCTGACTTTATAACACGCAATTGCGACTTTATTTCAGGCAATTCTGACTTTATATCTCGCAATTATGACTTTATATCACGCAATTGCGACTTTATTTCACGCAATTGCGACTTTATTTCACGCAATTATGACTTTATAACACGCAATTGCGACTTTATTTCACGCAATTCTGACTTTATAACACGCAATTGCGACTTTATTTCATGCAATTCTGACTTTATATCTCGCAATTATGACTTTATATTACGCAATTGCGACTTTATTTCACGCAATTCTGAATTTGTAGATGTAAACTCGCAATTGTGAGATAAAAAGTCGCAATTATCTTTTAAAATGTTTTATTCTGTGGCGGAAACAAGCTTCCATACCTCCTGGCCTCTTCCTCCCATCCATCCTCCCTGACGCGTACCGTTACGGTAGGGCCGGCCCAGCTATCGGTAGGCGCCGGCGGTGCCGCGGTAGCCTACCTGAGAAAACGTTTTGGAAAAGACGGGCTATGGACCCAACCAACTCTATAGAAGGGGAGGGGAGAACTCCCTCACATGGTACAACCCATGCAGAGGCTGCGCGCTGCAGTGTCAGAATGCGGAACGTGTAATGTAACTAACGTGACATTGAAATGTAAAAAAATAAAAAAATAATAATCCTCGACCGGCCCAAAAGTGAAGTGGCCCACCGGGAATTCTCCCGATTACCCACCCCGGGCCTGGTCGGAAGAGTGCAGAGACGGCTCTGCGTGAGTGGTATTTACGACAGTAACGTTAAATACAAGTACTCCACAGCGACTTTTGAGAAAATGAAAACTGCATAGTGTGCCTTTAACATTTGAGCATGAAAACCTGTTCTAGTAGACGCCAAAAACAAAATCAAGACTTTGTAAAAGGGCATAATATGGCCTCTTTAAAGGGATAGTTCACCCAAAAATGAAAATGCTGTCATCTTTTACTCTTCCTCAAGTTGTTCCAAACCTGTATGACTTTCTTTCTTCTGCTAAACACAAAAGAAGATATTTTAAAGAAGGTTGGTAATTAAACAGTTGCTGGTCCCCATTGACTTCCATAGTATTTTTTTTTTCCTACTATGGAAGTCAATGGGGTCCATCAGTCGTTTGGTTACCGACTTTCTTCAAAATATCTTCTTTTGTGTTCAGCAGAAGAAAGAAAGTCATACAGGTTTGGAACTTGAGGAAGAGTAAATGATGACAGCATTTTCATTTTTGGGTGAACTATCCCTTTAAGACCTGTGTACACTGAATTGAGAATAAATTGCATAGTTTGATACAACAGCAAAAAATTGCTATGAAACTGTTCACATAGAATCCAATTATTATTTTCACCTTTCCTTGAAATAAATACACTAATTCTCCATGTTATTTTGGACTTGATGTGAAGATCAAGTCATTTTGTCAAAAGACAAAGATGCATAGTTTCATTTTAAAATCTTGATTTATTGTGAAAATCCCTAAGACATAATTTGAACAGATGTTCCTCACTTGTCAGTCTCTTTGGATAAAAGCATCCGCTGAATGACTAATTATATTTAGATAACAGTTTCTAGTGATCCTGAGCATCATACTGTATGTACTGAATTTCGTCTCAGTCCCACCAAGTACCTTGGGCTCTGCAATCCAGCAACATCTCATCAAGTCTGCAAAGCTGGCGGGACAGCTGCTGGGAATGGTCGGCCTCTGGAACACATAACCCACACAAATACCACAGACACATGCACACACATTAGAATCCATTTCAAAAACCCATTATAGCAGCCATTACATAAAATCCTAATTTTAGCACGAGTCCAGCTTAAGCTCCCAACACAACTGCAGCAAAGCGCTCCTCTGGGCTAAGTTTACATCACAACTCAAATGAAGCATATATCTCCATGTTCAAAGAGTCTGATATATCATAACTGGTATATAAAGATTAACAAAGAGCTTTTACATGGGCGCTGTTTACACTACGAAGTGATAAAATTTAGTTCACACTCAAGATAATGGAAATTTAAGAGCATGTGAGGAGAGATGCTGTAATGGAGACTTTTTTTGATAAGCCACACATGTAGGAATGTAATACTGTCCAAGTGGCTCGTCCAATAGAAAAGCAGCTCTAGTAAACATATTGCACACAGTATTATTTCGGACAAACTGTATTAGCACACCACATAATCACGAGCCCACGAGAGAATGGAAACTGCTCCTTACCTCTGGGAATTTAACATAAACCAAAATATCTTTTCATCCATCGTTTGACCTCTCCTATTGCCCTTCGCCAACATTTTCTCTTATAAGTACTTTCTCCCTTCCTCTGTCTCAGGCTGGGATGTTTATCTAAAAAGGTTTCCTGACTGTCCCCCTACAGCACTAAAACCACTGTGGTCTAATCTGATGGCATCACGGCAGAAACGCATAAAGAGAACTGCAATATATCTTATGCTAGCGCTCAATAAAAGTTGTAGGGGTTCTCAAACACGCACAGAGTGAAGCCTTTAGATCAGTTTGCTATAAATATCCAACTAAAGCAAGCAATGGAATCCATGATCATACTGTTCCGTAATCCACGATCATACTGTTCCGTTACCCACAGGATGAACATAAAACATAACAGTTCCAAAACGTTATCATTAGATGTGATCTAGATGCAAAGTTTGAAAACTTAATCAGCGTAATTAACCTTCTAAAATACATTCTTTAGGCCAAATTCTTGGGAAGCATCACATATAGCATTTGTGGGGAATGCAATGGGGAATCGAACTGAAACCTTAATGTAAACACCTCCAAATGAAATTTCAAATGGATTGGAAGGGGTGGTGTAGACCTGAAATAATCCGATCAACAGGAAAAAATTAAGCATGTAAAAACTTAAATTCAACCATTTTCTCAATCGGATTCGAAAACACCTTGCGCACAGCACGCAGTGCCATGACGCATATGTTTACATATGTTTAGTTTACATATGCTTATTTGCATCTTACAAACTAGTCAGTAGAGGAGACTGAATGTTTGATAATATTTGCTAAAAAGCTCTTCTGACATACACTATATTGCCAAAAATACTATGACACCCCTCCAAATCCTTGAATTCAGGTGTTCCAATCGCTTTCATGGCCACAGTTGTATAAAATCAAGCACCAAGGCATGCGGACTGCTTCTACAAACATTTGAGAAAGAATGGGTCGCTCTCAGGAGCTCAGTGAATTCAAAAGTGGTACTGTGATAGGTTGCCACCTGTGCAATAAGTAATCAATATTCGTGAAATTTCATCATTACCAAATATTCCACGGTCAACTGTTAGTGGTATTATAACAAAGTGGAAGCAATTGGGAACAACAGCAACTCAGCCACAAAGTGGTAGGCCATGTAAAATCACAGTGGGGTCAGCGCATGCTGAGGCGCACAGTGCGCAGAAGTAGCCAACTTTCTGCAGAGTCAATAGCTTCAAACCTCCAAACTGTGTGGTTCAAACCTTCAAAGCCTCGGATACAGGGGTTTAAAGCACGCCGCCACTGGACTCTAGAGCAGTGGAGACGTGTTCTCTGGAGTGACGAAACACGCTTCTCTGTCTGGCAATCTGATGGACGAGTCTGGGTTTGGCGGTTGCCAGGAGAACGGTACTTGCATGACTGCCAAGTGTAAAGTTTGGTGGAGGGGGGATTATGGTGTGGGGTTGTTTTTCAGGGGTTGGGCGTGGCCCCTTAGTTCCAGTGAAAGGAACTCTTAGTATTTAGTATTGAAAAGTATTTCTTAAAGTAGGTTCAGTCTAATTAAGGTGGAGTATTTTGTACAACATTTATGTGTTATGTATTTTTATGCTCTCTGAGTATTGTGTCATTAGATAAGCAGCGTGCTAATGACAAACTCTAATGAAATCTACTGTTTGCAAAACTATTTGCTGACTGTAATGGTCACTTCGGAGCACATCCCATGTTTTAAATGGATCTGAGAGTACCACACTCCTATTTATAGATGATTGCATGATCAATTCAGGCAAAATGTGATACATAAAAAAACAAGGGAGATGTGAATTACAGCTCAAATTCTGGAATTCTGAGTTCTGTGGGCACAGATTTCATGTGGGCCTGTTTATGAGCTTCTATTCTAGTTAGGATGCAGCTGTCTATATAGGGCAGAGGGCAGTTCACTAGGTTTTGGAACAAAGCCAAGGAAAGAGTCTTCCAGGACATCAACAATGTATGACATGGACATATATTCATAGGAAAACTGGCACACTTTAACAGCAGTATAACTACACTAACATTGTAAACATTGATTCATGTGGTGGTTCTACAGTATTAACATTCCTCTCTTAAGAACACTGAGGGATTGTGGGATACTGTGCAGTACCTCATGTTTTTCCACCACCAACCAGGCCACCTGCAAACCCTCAAAACCTTTAAATGGCACTTCTCTGGTCAGCATCTCCCATAGAACCTGCAAGACCAACCACAAATCAGACAATAAATGTCCATACGTCCTGCCATTGCTCTCTGCAAGGAAAAAAACAAAACAAAGCTGGCATATTCCACAACACAAGCATATATGGGGTGAACAACACTTGGGATGGAGGTTATGCAGACTGTTCTTGAAATAATTAATTTAGACAGTGAGACATACATAGACACACAGCCTTGTGGATACATATCCTTGCACGAACAATCATTTAAATACGTTTAATGACCTTAGACTGATTCTAATCCTAAAATACAATATATGCTATATAATATAGAGTTACATAGACTAGTTTTTTTTCTTCTTTTTTTTTCTTTCTTTCAGCTACACATCATGTGGACAGTTTATGTTTTCAGTATATATGGAAAAGAGCTACACTGTAATTTCTTTAAAATAGAAATTTAATTTATTCTTGTAATGGGAATAGTTGAATTTTCAGCATCATCACTCCAGACTTCAGTGTCACATGATCCTTTAGAAAGCATTATAATATGCTGATTTGGTGATCAAATAAAATTTATTTTGCTTAATATGTTTGTGGAAACCATGACACTTGATCATACAAAAAAACTTTCATTCATGTATAAATATGAGTACTGACCACGCCATATGAGTAGGTGTCACAGGTTTCTGAGACGGGTAGACTCTGGATCACTTCAGGGGCCATCCAAGGGAATGTCCCCACAAGAGACATGTGTGTTGTGTGAGAAACCAACTTAGATGCTCCAAAATCACAGATCTGACACAGACAAAATGCATTATGCAGGGACAGTCACATTGATATTTTGGGCAGAGTTAAAATCCTAGATTTTATATATAAATATATAGGAATGTGAAATAAAAACAGGAAACACACCTTTAATACATTGTCTGCTGTTAACACAACTAATAGAGAGAAAAGAAAATAGTCACTGGTATGTAATAATCATGTTTTGCTTGTGAAATTGCTCACATCACAGCTAAAAACTCACCATTTCTTGACTTCAGGTCCCTATGAATGACTTTCACAGGGGCCTCGGCATGTAAATAATGCATTCCTACAGGGAAACAAATCACAGAATCAGCCATTAGCTCATAAGGAAAATGTGACTGAGATCATTACATAAACACATGTATTCATACAGACACATACCTTTAGCAATTTCCATCGCCCAGGTCATTACTTGACCCATATCCATCTCCTCACTGTCAGCACTGGACAAATATTCATACAATGATCCTCTGCTGGCATATTCTACAACACAAACACAAACACACATAACATATTACATATCATCACATGTGTCAACTAAATGTTGTGGAGATGATATATATTGCAGGTGAAAGCTAAATAATTACAGTGAGGAAAATAAGTATTTGAACACCCTGCTATTTTGCAAGTTCTCCCACTTGGAAATCATGGAGGGGTCTGAAATTGTCATCGTAGGTGCATGTCCACTGTGAGAGACATAATCTAAAAAAAAATAATCCAGAAATCACAATGTATGATTTTTTAACTATTTATTTGTATGATACAGCTGCAAATAAGTATTTGAACACCTGAGAAAATCAATGTTAATATTTGGTACAGTAGCCTTTGTTTGCAATTACAGAGGTCAAACGTTTCCTGTAGTTTTTCACCAGGTTTGCACACACTGCAGGAGGGATTTTGGCCCACTCCTCCACACAGATCTTCTCTAGATCAGTCAGGTTTCTGGGCTGTCGCTGTGAAACACGGAGTTTGAGCTCCCTCCAAAGATTCTCTATTGGGTTTAGGTCTGGAGACTGGCTAGGCCACGCCAGAACCTTGATATGCTTCTTACAGAGCCACTCCTTGGTTATCCTGGCTGTGTGCTTCGGGTCATTGTCATGTTGGAAGACCCAGCCTCGACCTATCTTCAATGCTCTAACTGAGGGAAGGAGGTTGTTCCCCAAAATCTCGCAATACATGGCCCCGGTCATCCTCTCTTTAATACAGTGCAGTCGCCCTGTCCCATGTGCAGAAAAACACCCCCAAAGCATGATGCTACCACCCCCATGCTTCACAGTAGGGATGGTGTTCTTGGGATGGTACTCATCATTCTTCTTCCTCCAAACACGTTTAGTGGAATTATGACCAAAAAGTTCTATTTTGGTTTCATCTGACCACATGACTTTCTCCCATGACTCCTCTGGATCATCCAAATGGTCATTGGCAAACTTAAGACGGGCCTTGACATGTGCTGGTTTAAGCAGGGGAACCTTCCGTGCCATGCATGATTTCAAACCATGACGTCTTAGTGTATTACCAACAGTAACCTTGGAAACGGTGGTCCCAGCTCTTTTCAGGTCATTGACCAGCTCCTCCCGTGTAGTTCTGGGCTGATTTCTCACCTTTCTTAGGATCATTGAGACCCCACGAGGTGAGATCTTGCATGGAGCCCCAGTCCGAGGGAGATTGACAGTCATGTTTAGCTTCTTCCATTTTCTAATGATTGCTCCAACAGTGAACCTTTTTTCACCAAGCTGCTTGGCAATTTCCCCGTAGCCCTTTCCAGCCTTGTGGAGGTGTACAAGTTTGTCTCTAGTGTCTTTGGACAGCTCTTTGGTCTTGGCCATGTTAGTAGTTGGATTCTTACTGATTGTATGGGGTGGACAGGTGTCTTTATGCAGCTAACGACCTCAAACCGGTGCATCTAATTTAGGATAATAAATGGAGTGGAGGTGGACATTTTAAAGGCAGACTAACAGGTCTTTGAGGGTCAGAATTCTAGCTGATAGACAGGTGTTCAAATACTTATTTGCAGCTGTATCATACAAATAAATAGTTAAAAAATCATATATTGTGATTTCTGGATTTTTTTTGTTTTGATTATGTCTCTCACAGTGGACATGCACCTACGATGACAATTTCAGACCCCTCCATGATTTCCAAGTGGGAGAACTTGCAAAATAGCAGGGTGTTCAAATACTTATTTTCCTCACTGTATATTGTTATAGGGATGGCAAAATATAGATCATAAAGTAATGCAAAAAAATAATTGTTTCACAGTAAATTTTGAATTGGTGTTGTGAGAAGAAAGTAGACCTCATACACTAAAAGTTCATTTTCGAAAGAAGTCTCTTATGCTCACTAAGGCTGCATTTATTTCGAAAATACACATTTCTTATTATTATGATCTATGTTGAAAAAACGTCAATTAAAACGTTGCGCGGCTTAATATTGTTGGGGAAACCGTGATCAATTTTTTCAGAATTCTTTGATGAATAGAAAGTTCAAAAAAACAGCATTTATTTGAAATAGAAATCTTTTGTAACATTATAAATGTCTTTACTGTCACTTTAAAATCTTTTAAATTTAATGCATTCTTGCTCAATAAAAGTATTAATTTCTTTAAAAACAAACTGACCCCAAACTTTTTGAACGCTAGTGTATTTATACAATATGAATGTGTATTGCTTGTCATTAGCTATGTATCCTATCCAACCACCAATTTTAATGCGCATTTTGAGATATTGCATAAAAATATGCTGGATGGAAACGGCATGATGCGCATACATTCTAAAAATGCGCATAAAAATGTATGCGCTCAATTGAGGTGGATACATTTTTTATCTGATAAGACATGCACATAAACTATGATGGAGAAACATTTAACGAATAAATCCCTTGATGCGCAACAAAAAACTTGTGAATTTGTGACAATTTCATTGCACAGCATCGCAAATGTTGATTTTATCATACTGAAATCATCCTGTCATCAAAATGATTTAGTTAAACGACCCTTTAGAAGCGTCTCATATGATTGCGTTCACAAACACCAGGCATTCGTATGCAAGACTGCATCAATTGCATTTTGTCATTTATAATGTAGGAAAAAAAGAGCCACAGTTTCTTCCCCGAATGCAGAAACTTCCATTATCATTACAGATATTTTGCGCCAATTTCCCAAGAAGTGCTGATTATGTTCTCTTGAACACATGGGATGGAAATGCTGCTTTATTCGCAAATGTTTTATGCAATATTCCTTTGGATAGCAACTTGGATGGAAACAGTTATTGTAACCAAATTTACATATAGAGAAGAGACAAGGAGTGGGAGAGGCAGGCTGAACAAGCAAAAATCTAGTCTCATGTCGAGATGTCAATCAACACATGAGATCATCTATCACCAACCCTCGAGTGAAGTCAAACACAGCTTAGCACACTCAGGGTTTCCCATTTACACACACACACACACACACACACACACACACACATATGGAGCGGATGCTGGCAGCAGGAGTTAGAAGATGACAGCATGCACAAACGTTAGATTTACTGAATACCCAGCTGACCAAGCGCTCTGAAGAGCCGCTGAAAGACATGCTCTCGAGAAATGATTAGGCCACATAAATCTGCTCATAAGCACATTTACATCCCTGGAGACAAAGATCACAATAGGATGTTTAAAAAATGGCAAGACAACTGCGTGTAAGTGTGTGTGTCCTCTTTATGAACTCTCCTCACACTACGATTACACACAAAGCACAGCAGTATTACATTTTTGGGAGATCATAGCATCCCTTACGAAAGACTAATCACAAAGGAAATCTCTATAATATCTTATCTATTTCTCTAAGACAGCAATGAGATGAAATGGAGAACAAATGGAGACTTCTTTTTACAACTCTTGCCTCTCACAAAAGTTGTAGGCAAGATCTCAACGGTAACTGAGAGACATACACTTGCAGTCAAATGTTTGGAATAAATACGATTTTTTTAATGGTTTTGAAAGAAGTCTCGCCAGCTCATCAAGGCTGAATTTATCTGATCAAAAATATAGTAAAACAGTAATATTGTGATATATTATTACTACTATATTAAAACCCGTTTTCTAATTGAATATATTTTAAAATGCAATTTCTTCCTTCGATGGTGTTACGTACGTGTACGTATTTAGAGTAATAGGGATATGTGTGTGTGTGTGTGTTTCAGATGTTCATTGGATCGATCTACAGTCAGTCTTCCTGGTAAAAGCTACTAAAGCTGAATTTTCAGCATCATTACTCCAGTCTTCAGTGTCACATGATCTTACAGAGATCATTCTGATATGATGATTTAGTGCTCAATTATTATCAATTATTATTATTAGTGCTCAATTATTGATAATGGCTCTTATTATTATCAATGTTAAAAACTATTTTTGCTTCTTAATATTTTTGGTGAACCTTTGATACTTGTTTACAGGATTCTTTGATGAATATAAAGCAGAATTGAATTGAATGATGAATATAAAAGTGATTTTTTTTTTTTTTTTTTACATTACAAATTTCTTTACTGTCACTTGTGATCAATTAAATGCATCCATGTTGAATAGAAGTTTTAATTTCTTTCTTTTTTTTTACTTACCCCAAACTTTTAAAAGGTAGTGTATCAAGGTTTTCACAAAGATATGAAGCAGCACAACTGTTTTCAACATTGATAATAAGAAGAAATGTTTCTTGGGCAGAAAATTATCATATTAGAATGATGATTTCTGAAGGATCATGTGACACTGAAGACTGGAGTAATGATGCTGAAAATTCAGCTTTTCCCATCTAAGGAATAAATTACATTTTAAAATATATTCAAATAGAAAACACTTATTTAAATTGTAATAATATTTCACAATATTAACTGTTTTTGATCAAATAAATGACACTTTCAAAAACATTTTAAAAAATATTCATATGAGAATTTTAAGTGGAACCTCTGAGCAATAAAACATTTGTTGGTGAAACTGAAACATTGAATTATTACCTGTGACAATGCCGTAGTTAGGTGTTTCCAGTATGGCTCCGTAGAACTGAATAATATTTTTGTGGCTCAGGACACTCAGAATCTCAGCCTGGATGAGGTGAAGGAAAAACCACACAAAAAAAACAGATGCAGAGGTGAAAGACTGCGGTCAAACACTGAGGCTCAAATGAGTGCTGCATCAATGTCATAAAACTATTTTTTCATTACAGTATGTCGAGGTCAAATATTACACTAGAAATGTCCGTGAACATGGAGCCATTAGCAGTATTGTGGGACATGTCCGCTGGGACTCGAACTGCATGGCATCAGCCAGGAAAGCTGCTAAACTCCAGTAAACAGTGGAACAGACTCTGGCAGTGCTGCTGAGCATGCATTAATACTGACAGTAACACACACCGCCTGCAAACCCACATTAAGATGCTACATTTTACACTTACAGTATATCAAATTGACTTTAGACAAAGAGAAATAGAGAAAGGCGGGGGAGAGATGATGGGGAAAAAAGAGAGACGATCATGGAGAACTGTAGATTCTTACACTCCCCCGCTCTCATGCACATAAACAAGCCTGATGGATGGTAACAATGGCTACGTTCACACAGGCTGCGTCCAAATTCCTGAACATTTGGATTATGTACCAAATTTGATGAAGAATTTACTTCTTGACCAATGTATTTTCTGTGTACATGATGCTAGTGTACCGGAGGCCAGCTAGTAAGATTGTGAGTAGAAATGGAGGGGTTACATTAGCATGTTAAAAACTCTCTAAAAAATGTCATCTGGTATTGTTCACCTACCGTTTCATGTATAGCAAGTATTCGGAGATCCTGCTGATTTGATGTATTGCTTTTTGCATATTCTGTTGCATTGATAGTACGCACATTTTCACTTTCAAAACAAACTGAACTGTGCTTGAACACAATTGCATTTAGCATTTCAAACAGGCCTGACACCCATATTCTGATGCGGTGTGTGAATGTGGCTGATAACAGACTGTAGCTCTCGATAAACAGTTTACCCATAAAACTCCCCTTACGAAAAAGAAGTTTATTCAATTGTTCTATTAGTATACTTCTTTTAAACTAAAAATAAGAAAGAATACTTTCAGTCTACACTTTATATACTTCTCAGAAATATACTTAAAATTACACTTAAGCCTACTTCAAGAGAAAAGTCCAAATATATTTGGCCTGTACTTGTACTCAATCTTTTGATCGAGATATACTTAAAAGTATAATTAAGTAGGCTATTCAAAGTATACTTGGCTTGTAGTTGTGTTAGCCCTTTTGATCGAGTGGCCTATTAAATATACTTTTTTTTTTACATAGTTTTTCATAAACAGTCTTATGAAACTTTCATTGTTTGAAAATATTGATTAGAATATTGATATAAAACAGATATGTTTCTAATTCTGCGTATCTGATTTTTTGTGTAGGCTAGTCCAAAAATAATGTGATCATCAAACATTAAAGAGCGTGTAAATCAAAACTGCTTAATATTACCAAATGAAATGAAGCGTAACCCATGAAGAGAAAACGACTGTGAAGCTTTGTTGGACTCGATCTACTCCATCTGTGTTTTGATTTTCGTTCTGAATCTGATCAAGGCGTGTAGTCTTTGGCAAAAATTGGATTTTCTCAACTTTTTTGTTTAAAATGTTGCCTTTCTTTATGAAACTTACCGACATTCAAGTGTTGATAAAAAAGGATGCATGAAGCTGATAAAATGTTTTTAAAATTAACAGTACAGCTAAAGGTATTTTTCAAGTATAAAAAATAATATCTACATTTGAACATAGTAGTATACTGCAAGTGCAAAAATGATATATAAATAGTAAACTATAAGTATAATGTTATGTTCACAAAGAAAACTTACAAGTATACTTGCAGTATAAACTACTAAACTAGTAGTTTACTGAGAGTACACTTCAGTGTGTATTTTCATGAACTAAAAAATGTACTACTTGTATTAAAATAGTAAACTAAGTAGTTTACTACTCTTACACTTATAGTATACTTAAATGTATACTTTTATTTACTAAAAGTGGGCCAATTTAGTCCCAAGAAGTATTGAAACAGTACACTTACAAGTTTACTACAAGTACACATTGATATTAGTATACTTACTACATAAAGTATACTTAAAAATATACTTGAACATTACTTAAGTATACTTCATAAAATGAACTTGAAGTATACTTATTTTTTGTCTAAAGGGTCTCTATAAAACGATTGATCAAAATAGCAAATCTCAATTGCTTGATTGTTTATAGTCACAAAATGTAAACTATATTATCGCCCAGCTCTAATTTGCTAAATAACTTAACTATAAGGTAGAAGATATTGAGATATTATAAACATTAACATCATGAGCTGCTTTGAAACAATGTGTATTGTGTAAAGCGCTATACAAATACAATTGACTTGAGTTATAAAAGTAAGAAGCTAAAATAACAATAACTTCATCTGAACTAACCTCATCATCAATTTTCAGCAGTTTTTTGACAGCCACTTCTTTGTCCTGTGAGATCCAGTGTGCCCGATACACGCTCCCAAAACTCCCACCACCGCAGTTCTCATAAAAGCGGATGTCATCAAAGCGGATCTGAACGAAGCTTGCACTGGGGGACGACATCTCATACTGACATTCGCTGTGGCTGTAGAAAGAGAGAGACGATATAAAGCTACTATTCAAGTTTTGACAAAAAACATATTAAAGGTATAGTGGAGGATCTTTCCGAATTTTAGATAAGACCCGCCCTCTCCACTTTTTGAATAAGTTTGATTGATTCACCAGAATGATTGACAATTAGGAGGACCAATAGTATAGGTGATCCACCCGGAAGTAAAAAATCCTCCGCTATACCTTTAAGAAAGTATAATAATACTTTCGAACAGAAAAAAAATACTGTAAAGTCAAAACTATAGATTTGGTCAACATCCAGAGTTAACAATTTTTTTTTCAGTTTGCAATGTTCCTTTTTGCTGATCTGGATTTGTTCTCCTGGAGTTTTTATTTACTCTTCCAAGTTTTTGTTTAGTTTTGTTGCTGCAAACCTCTTGTATGAGCGGGCCTTACAGGGAACCCTATGCTGAAAAATCCAGCATAAACCAGCATGAATTCCATGTTGGTTTATGCTGATTAGAACAGGTGGATCAGGACAGTCATGCTGCACTCAAGCAAAAATGAGCTGGTGTAGCAGATCCAACCAGCATACCATGTTGGGCCCAGCATGCAAAACAAACCTCATGCTGCTGATCACAACTGTCCTAGCTACAGTGATCAACAAGTGTGTCAATACATATGTACATTATATGAAGAGTGCTTGTTTATTAAATAATAATAATAAAAAAACTAATAAAAATGTCAAAGTCAAAAGTACATATCAAAATTACTACACTTAAAATGAAAACTGAAAATCTAAAAATAAAATCCAATTCAAAATATGAATAAATACTATAATAGCATATAAATAAGTTCTGTCATGAAACTTGTTCACATCACATCTGCAGCCAATGAGCTGGCTGCTCAACATTTAAATAGCTGGTTAGCGTATACTATAAATTCTTCTGAAACCCTCCACCTTCCCCAGCTCCACCTGTATATATCTACCACGGGTCATTATTTTTATACATGCTATTTGTGCTGAAGCCATGTGTCTTTCAAGCTCACAGTAGCGTATGGGTGTATGTATTGCAGTATCAAGTTCCAGTTAGCGCTGTCAAAGTTAGCGCGTTAATAACGCGTTAACGCAAAATAATATTAACGGCACTAATTTTTTTAACGGGCGATTAACGCAGCGCATATTTTCTGTTTGACCCGTGGCCCAACCCCTAGTTGGAGAAATGGAGATACACCGTGTTGGCAACTTAGCGACATTGCAGACCCCTTTAGCGATTTTTTTTCCTTCAACAAAGCGCCCAAACCTTATTTAGTTTCGGAGAATCTACCGGTACCGCCGGTACTGCTCTCTCAGCACGCGCGCGCGCACCTCTCTCTCTCTCTCTCTCTCTCTCTCTCTCTCTCTCTGCGTCTCGCGCGGAGGAGCAGCGCTTTAATTCAGTTAAATAGATATTATGTTGCTTCTCTAATTTTACAAATATACACGGATATTGTCTTTAGCTTATGTGTATTTGATTTCACCAGACGACGGCTCGATTATCAGAATTTTTGTGCAGATTAACGTCTTGGAAGGGAGAACTGGTTATGTTTATTGGGTCGCGTTTCAGTCACCATTTCAAATTCATTCCGTTGTTTGACAACAGAAACAGTAAAATATACCAATGAAAACAGTTTTATTGAGAATTTAGCTTTATCAAAATGGGCACAGAGAGAGACAAACTACAATGTAGCCTAATAATAAATGCTAAATGTACATTTAGCATTTTCAGAAGAGCTGCCCTGTCATGCAAAAATCTAAACATTTTTTTGTTAGTAAATTGCTCAGTGCAAAGAAAGAGAAGTAATGGGAACATGGCATTTCTTTGTTCTTTCTACATGTGTCTAATAGACATGAACAAGTTCTTTGAAAAAACATTATGACCTTTGAAACATGTCTCGTCTTCATGCTCTATATTGACTATGGTTTCAATAATAAACATACATTTGCATAAAGCATCTATATTTATCCATGCCCACGTTGATTAGAGTATTACAAACTTGAAAAGTATTAATTTAAGGTATATTTAGAACAAATAAAAAAATGTGCGATTAAATGCGATTAATCACGAGTTAACTCACGACAATCATGCGATTAATCGATTAAAAATTTTAATCGATTGACAGCCCTAGTTCCAGTACTTGCTATACAAATAAATACATACTGTAATATGCCATAAAAAAATAAGAATTGTAAATGTTGAATTTATAGTGACTTTAAGTTATAAACAAACTACACCATGACTTCAGCATCGCAACTATTAAGAGTTTGAGTTAACATAAATCAACGAAGCTGTGAAGCTGTGTGCTGAGTTTTCCTGTTCGATGTGCTGATGTACGACAGCCGATGTAGTCACATTTAACCACTTATTAGTGACTTATTAGTAAAAGCTTCTTTTTTTTTAATCACAAGTTTAGTATTACTGGTGTATTTTATGTCGTAGAATAAAAGGTGAAAATATCTTAAGCTTATGTTCCCCACAGACTTTATTTCAGGCATTTAAACAAGAACTCCATATGACTTGAGGATTATGGAACCAGAAGTGTAATAATTCTAACATGCTCACAAAACTGCGGGATGACTTGGCTTGTCTCTGCCTTCAGTCCTTCAGTGTATTCTGCTACATCTGCAAATGGACTCCTGCCACTTTTGTCTACACTACTTTACAGGCTTTATGAGAACACAAGAATAGACAGAATAGAGAGAGGGAGGGTAAACAACTATTGTAATGTTTTGGATTACTGTTAAAATAGAGATTAGGGATTGCTGTTTACACAAAGTAAATCCTACAAATATACACCAGAAGAATATAATAATAAATAGGGGAAATGTAACCATCTGACTATAATTTTGAACAATAAATCCATAATCAAATTTGGAAACTCTGAACTGTGGTTTATTGAACTGAAAACTAGAGAAGACAGAAAGTTCAGCACTTGTTGATGTGTTTGTTGTTTGTACTAACTGTTGCAGCCATGAAGAACTAGGGAGCCAAAAAACTGGATATATATAACTGGTATGTTGCTTGTCCAGAACTTTCTGTCACAATGTTGGAGTGGGCCTGATCATTTTTCCACGATTTCCCATGTCTCTATGATATTCCGATATGACCGGGGGCCATACAGGGTTTCGACTGCTCTATTATATTCTGAGGTCATGAACATTACAATCAGTGGAAGTGTGTGGGATTTTTACTTTATACTATTCACCAAGCAAAAGTTGCAAGTCTGATTGCTTTTATATATATATATATGTATATACTCACACACGCTAAAATAAACTGTTCAGAAATGTTCTTTATAACACCATTAAGGTTCTAAACACCACTTCTATTCAGAACCAAAAAGGCTTCTACTATTGTTACAAGAACCCTAATTCGGTACTGATTAGAATCATTTTTATTAGGAGTATATTATTATTTATTTTTTATTTTTTTGCAGTAGACTTAAAAAGTCCTGCAAATTTTTTATAAGTACAAATTTTCCTTGTAGTCTCTCAGAGGGGTTAAAACACCTACATGTGTACAAGAATAAGAAAAAATGTTGTTTAAAATAATGATAAATCCCACTGCAGGACACTGCTGTTACTGCTTGAGCTGTCATGTCAAATAACCATAAAGTGAGCTGCAACAGTTTGCAACAAACACCGGCTGAATGCCTGTGTATTTGATCGTTTTTCTAATCCAGGAGTGCACATGTATAAATGAATGTTCAGGGAATCAAACTTTCACACCAGCCTCATGTTTTCTTTCACCTCTAATGTAGTAAACTCTGATGTAGTTGTAGTTAGTGGAAATGGGGGTCTGGTTTCTTATGCATTACTAGCCTACATGCGTCACTCTTCCCTGAAATCTCTGACCTAACCTCAGATTGGTTTCCCCGGTGTAGAGAGAACAAGCTATATACCGCCTATACCCGTCCCGCACACAGTCTAGGCTATCTATCACTTAAAGAGCGCCCAGTCGCTAAAAACAACCCGCATATCATCTCTGTGGCCCCTGGCTGTGACATCAGGGCCCAACAGAGGGCAAGTGTGTCACACGTTCGACTATTCTTAACTAGAAACAGCTCATTCATACCTCTGACTTGATTTATTGCCCAAAACAACATCCTAATGTTTAAAATATGAATTGTGCAAAGAAATAGATACTTTCAGATAAAAGATTAATTTATAGTATTTTTATCGTCTGTGTCCATATGCATTTGTTCTGTGTAAAGCAATTTGTAAATTTTGTTGTTGTTGTTCTTAAGTTTATTTGCCTACTTTTAATTCACCACCATTTCATGTTCACTTAATGTTACTTTGGAAGAGTTTGGAATACTTTTAAATCATTTTGGAGACTTTTTTTGGAATACTTGTGGATATTTTGGAAAGCAAAAACATATAGGCTAAGTCACAGACATTATGTCACACTCTCCTGAAGTCGTCAAACACGAGATCAGCTGCAAAGTTAAAACTCTTTCCAATAATGTTATAATTATTTTTAACACATAACGTGTAGTCTGATTAAAATGTAAAAGCGTGCTTTCCTACCTGTTAGTCGTGCTTTCCGTGCGGTCCGGTGAAACGCGCTGGCCTGTCGCTCTCTGAACAATCCCAGTCATAAGATAATATGCGGAGCCTCATTGTCTCGTGTTACTGCACTTCCATAAGAGGACACTCGCTTTGGACCGGTGGACAAATTATGAATCCTACTACGGTAAAGGATTGGCTTATGAATATTAAATACGACAAAAAGACTTTACGTGGTAAACACATTGGAGCGCCTAATGCGCAACCTAATTAATATTCATGAGTCAAACTGCGATTCGTTTATTCGTCAGATTAGCGCCCACCCACTGGCACTTTAGCCAATGGCGTAATAGGCAGTCGTCACGTTACCTAATTAATATTCATTAAACGTGCATTGACCATAGTAGAATTCTTCAGTTCTTGAGCGTAGTCGATAACGGTGTCACTCACAACTTTAATGACAATGACAATAGCGCCTCTACACGGACAGACAGACAGCGACAGGGTATAAAACGAGAAAATGCAAATGAATTAATATATCTGTATTATATCTGCAAAACTTTCCACCAGCCCAGTCATATGGCAAGTCTATTCTTTTTAATGTAGCATTTGAATATACATGAACTATTGTTCTGTTAAGCATACAATATTAAAACGTTAGTTCACCCAAAAATTAAAATTATTTTAAACGGTTTAAAACCTGTTAAAAACTCTGTTTGTGTTCCTCTGATGAATTAAAGCCATACATGTTTTGAAATACATGAGGTATTGATGACAGAATTTCCTTTTTCGTCCCAAAGAACAAATAAGAGCAAAACAGAAAAAAAGACTGAAGACATAAAGGCGAGTGAGAAGTTCAATCACACCGACAGAAAGTGTTCAACGGTACATTTATTTAGATTATACTATTTACAAGGTAGGCATGGACATTTTCTTAAAAGAAAATAAGTGCCCTACACACACACACACACAGCATCTCACTTTCCAAAAGGCAGGATGAGAAAAAACATAGGCCTTCTCAGACCGATTATGATAACTTAGCAAAATGGGTCCAACCCAAAAATATACATATATAACTCAATATACAAAATGACATCAATGCTACAGGCTATGGCGAGAGGTAATGTAAGTTACTAGCACAAAATTTTACCAGTGGTAAAAAATAGTCCTTGAGCCAGAATACTGACATTTATATGACTTGAAACAACATACCACAAGACCTTGAGGCCTGGAAGGTTTTACGGAGTACCACTGATTCATTTTTTTCGTGGCTGGCAAATGATCCTAGTGTCACTGTTATTTGTATACATAATAGCTTGTAGTAAACTCTTATTTTTAGGATTGTTCTGAAGGTTTTGTAGGATCATAGAAATGCAGGCTTGAGTATAGGCAGCAGGTTTTCAGCGTTCTAGAATGTTGTATCATGGGAATAAACTAGGGCCTCACATGACTGAATCTATGGATACAGACCTTGACCAAGTGCATTCTGGTTTTACACACACACCCATACACACAATGTCAAGGTAGCTCTTATGACTAAAGTCATTAACATGCAACTCACACAACCCACACACACACACACACATACACAAACAAACATACATATGAAAATGCATCTCGTACATGTAGTTCAGTTGGCAGTGATAGCACATACAGTCGGCATTCAACTGCTGTGGCAGCTGATAGATGTAAAATTGAGTTGTACTGTAGTAAACTGGATATGCATTGGTTGTATTTCAAAGAGAGGGGGGGGGGAAGCAAGAGAAAGAAAGTCTGAGCATTGGTCTTTAGCCCCGTCTTGGCTCCAGTCTGAAGGACAGTTGGGATAAGGTTCTCTGGTTGTCAATCACACTCAATTGACGTACGTAATTCCTCACTTCCTGTGGATTCTTACTGGCTGGAGATGCCTCGGCATCTGTGGGAGGTAGGAACAAAATTTAAGCCTTTTACATTGTGTCTATTCATTCACCCGAGTTTGAATCCGCCTTTTTCCGAACTCATACTCCTCCCTTTTCCCATCGCATATCAGGAGTTTATTTTAAATAAAACTTAAGAAAATATTTGAAAAGCGGAAATAAAGTGCCTAATGGGTATTTAATAGTAGGAATAAAGTGTTTTAACGGGTAGGGTTAGGGGGTGGACTATAGGAACAGGGACAAGTAATGTCCCAATAAAGCAGCATCAATTTATGATTTTGATAAATATAATCATATACACTAAATATGTTGTCATTACTGCATACTATTTTATAATATACTACAATACACTGAGGTGCAAAATTAGTATCTGCCACTTTTTGCACTAAGTATAAATAGCATCTAACAACTATTTATTTAAATGTAGTGTGAAGAAAATACTGCTACTATGTGCACTTAGTGCAAAGAAAATATTTTTTGTATTTTCCATCTATCGCTATTTGCACTTGCCAAACTTTTATGAGTAATTCATGTATACAGCACAGCACAATGTGTGGAATACTGTAACACACTATGAAATGCACTTGAATAGACCCTTCACAATTGAGCCGGATATGATTACAGCTTTAGTGTCACGTGCATTACTTTGCTGGTGTTTTGTCTTTGTGTGTATGACCCTATGCATCATCTGTACGAGTAATGGTCATGTTTTATGGATGGGCCACTTATGACAGACTTTGATTCATCATGCAACTTTCTATTGTACCTGTATTATTATGCTGGTTATCAGTACATATATTAACATTATATCAATTAATGAAATATATGGCTATAAATGGTAAAATATACAGGCACAATATGCCATAGCAAAATACTGAAATACATTTTTTGCTATGTCACATTATTTTTTTTACTGTGAATTTCTGGCAGCTACAGCTGCCAGTTTTCTTACCATCAATTTAATGGGATATTTTTAGAATATTGTTTATATACATTTATACATTTGTTGTGATTTAATATGAATCCCTGCTATTTTACCTCTAGACATGGCCAGATATGTTTTCCCAAATACCAAACCTCAAATTGTTATGAATAAGATATGATTGAGCAGTCTCTGGGATGTAGCTTTTTAATAGGCAGTACCATGAGAAATGAATTAGGACCACAAAGAAAGCATTAGTGTGTAGATGACTCACTGAAGGGCTGGCTCCTGCAGTGCCTCACCGCCCGGACTGTGTTTGCAATCAGCCGCTGAGGAGAGAAAGATGTATAAATATAAATAGTGGTGCAGATATGTCACAGATCCAGTGTTGTTATTGTTAACTAAAACTATTAAAAATCGCTTTAAAGCTGAAATAAAATAAAATAGAACTATAAAAAAAAAAAAAGACAAAAACTTGTGCAAAATTTAAATGAAAACTGAATAATAAAAGATGAAAATATAATTCAAAATATAATAGTATACAAATAATACTACAATAGCACTGCATATATATACCAGTAACATACTCACCATCTTCTCAAAGTTCACCAGTCCATCAATAAAAGTCTTATTCCCCTCATGAGTGAATGTCATGTCTGATAAGAGAAAAAACATTTCATGCTGTAGACCAGAACTATGAGACAACCAGTAATTATTATTAAGGATATTGGGGCTAGGCCCTGCCCTCACCTTTAATGAGAAGGGGCATAAAGGGAATGATTGGCGGCTCCATCTTAGCCACAGTGAGGCGGTATGCACGGTGATTCCTGGATGGATCCTGAGTGCAACAAATAAATCAAAGTTTAATGATCAATGACTGTCTCAATCATAGAATCATTTCTATAGGGAGAGAGCTGGAATTCATAATGTTTGAAATAGACTCACAAGCAAACTTTCAAACTCTGCGTAGAACTTCTTGAACTTACTAGGTAGTTTCTATAAAAAAAGGAAAAAAAATATGCCCATAGACACATTATTAGTCATATTTGAAAAGCCCTTTATGTTTGTCAATATTTAACGACGTGACACTGATTTTTTATTATCATGGCCTATTAATTATTCAAAAATACATGAAAATTGCAAATTACTTCAATAAATCTCTTCTGTGGTTCCCAAGTCTCACTGTGGTGAAAATCAAGATTTTAATGTTGTTTATATGTCTATGTGGTGTTTTTAATATACTTTAAGACAAACCATGTGTAAATTCATAAGTCAAAACCATTGCTGAGTATTTTCTCCTTAAAGTCCCTGTGAACCAGAAGTTGCAAACAACCTCTTCTCCAGTGTTGTTTTTTTCTCATCTTAATGTAGGTAATCAACTGGGAAAGTTTCATGGTGATATCTGCTAGTTAAAAAATGTACCCTATTCACCTGTAGTGTCTCGCCTTAACTTGCACGGATTAATTGTTCACCACAAGACTAGTATATGTGCTAACAAAGTAAATAGGGTCAATTTTGATTTCATGTTGACTTTAAATGGATAGTTCACCCAAAAATGAAAATTACCCCATGATTTACTGACTCTCAAGCCATCCTAGGTGTATGTGATATTCTTCTATCAGACGAAAACAATTGGAGTTATATTAAAAAATGTTCTGGCTCTTCCAAGCTTTATAATGGCAGTGATCGGCTGTATAGTTTTTGAAGTCCATCAAAGTGTATCCATCCATGATTAAAGTGGTCCACACGGCTCCGGGGAGTTAATAAAGGTTTTCTGAAGTGAAGCGATGCGTTCGTGTAAGAAAAATATCCATATTTAAAACTTTATCGACTAAAATAACTAGCTTCCGGCAGACGGCCGTACGCAAGTCGACTTGCGCCGAAAGAGTAACACTTGATGATCTATGACATAGATGTAGGAGTAGCGTAAGCTTAGACGTCTCTCGCGGTTCAAACAAACGCTGGGCAACAAACTCAAGCTCCTCCAACATTTCTCTTTAAAAATGGTCATTTTAGACTTCTAATTCGTGACTGGTGTTTTGTTTTGTGTTCGTCAATACGTTGTGCGTCGGGTCAGGAGTTACTCTTTCGCCTTAAATCGATGCGTACGGCCGTCTGTCGGAAGCTAGTTATTTTAGTCGATAAAGTTTAAAATATTTTTCTTACACGAACGCATCGCTTCACTTCAGAAGGCCTTTATTAACTCCCCGGAGCCGTGTGGAGCACTTTAATCATGGATAGATGCACTTTGATGGACTTTAAAACAGAAACGGCCATTCACTGCCAGTTTAAAGATAGGAAGAGCCAGGACATTTTTAAAAACACTCCGATTGAATTCGTCTGAAAGAAGAATGTCATATACACCTAGGATGAGGGTGAGTAAATCATGGGCTGATTTAAATTTTTTGGTGAACTAACCCTTCAAAACTAGTGAACCAAAGACAGTCTCAAAAACATGGTTTGATATCGCTGGTGTTTCTGACATCACAAACTACCTTGTAACCAATCACGTCATTGTGTGATCGTCAATGAGTGGATCTGAGCTGGTGTGAGTGAGTGGCAGGGCTAATTTGCATATTCATAGAACAGCATATACTAAATGAGGCAAGGGTGTAGAGTTACATTCAAACTATTTTAAGGCATGAAGGCTTTTTATTGAAAGATTTTTTTTTTTTAATATGTCATTTTTGTGATCAAAGGTGAGTTTTAAGGGATAGAATGACAGGGTGACTTTTTGGTATAAGACTTTGGTATAAACACTTCAAAATATAAAACCAACCATAATATTAAAATGACTTTTCTAAGATTATAGCATAATAGACATAATAGAGTTTTCAAATAGACTCATTTGTGCAATATGGCACTAACCTCCCATGTCTGGCTGAGTCTGCTCACGGCTGGGTTGCACATGCCCATGATAATGGCGAAGAAAGAGTTCAGATTCTTAAACTCTCTACAGCTGAGGGAATAAATGCACAGCACACACATGTAATGTGTTTTTCAAATATCGAATGCATCAAATTTTTTCAAAGTTTTGTTCAATTTGTATATGTGGATGCTGAAGAACTCACTGGGCGGCAATCTTGATGAACTTCTTGAGTAGCTGTACCCGTTTGCTGAGCGTCCCGCACAGACAGACCTCTGTGACCACCCACAGCTGCACCTGATTGAAGCGCCTCAGAAACAGCTCCAGATTTGCTGTGGAGCGTCTGTATGCCTGCCGTCCGAACGTATGATACACCAGCTCATACTGCACACAAACACACACAGTCAAACTGCACGTTTTGTGGATTAAAAACGTCATTTGTGCGTGAGTGTGTATCACTATATGTGCAACTTTACCTCATGTACACAGCTGAAAAGCTCCCAGTCATACTGGGTCATCTGGAAGGCCAGATCTTTAGAGCTCATCAGCTCAAAACTGGACATAGACCCTGTGGAGGGACCCTCCTGCTCTGGAAGCGGATTCTACACAAATGTACACAGTCATTACTAAACACACACAAACACAAACACTTACTTAATTTGTACACCTACTTAAAGTGCCCCTATTATGCTATTTAAGAGGTTCCTATTTTAGGATTTACAATAGATTTACATGCATTCGAGGTAAATAAAACACTGATTTTCACATAATATACATTGCAGCATCATCTCAGTGTCTGAAACGGTTCTATAAATGATCGGTCTCTCTAGACACCTCCTTTCCGAGAGCCTACTCTGCTCTGATTGGTCAGATGGGCCAGTCTGTTGTGATTGGTCTACAGTGTGTTGGAAATCAAACGCCAATTACCATATCTGAATTTCAGCTCAGCACTTGTATATGAACAGTAACAATGGCATCAGTTTTACCGTATCAATTCAAGCCCAGGTCCTCATCCTTTGGAAATGCATGCAAAGTAGATTTACTCTCGCAGCGCAGAAAACAGTGATTTCTCAACATGTCGTCAACACAAACCAAACTCTTCCAAGCCTCACCTACAACTAGTGTTCGAGGGCGGGTCAAAGTAGACGTTGTTCACAGGCAGCCAATGAATACTATAGGCTGCCATTATCCAAATTTGTTACAAACCTATGTAGGATCATGCAAGAAGTAAGGCTGGAATTACTGACGACTCGTTTCAGGCAGTTCAGAATCGGCTCAGTCAGTAACTCCACTTATTGTGCAGTTTGATCTTTGAAACTTTGCAGACCTTTTACATTCACAAATAGATATATTACATGAAAGGTATTTTACAAATTAGCATAGCAGGGGCACTTAAAAATAAACTATATGCTCAAATGTATGTTGACACCTATTTTTAGTACAAAACTGATTTTGGAACCCGGTCTAATGTAATGACATTTGTAAGTGTGCTTTATGTGTCCAAATGCTCTACATTTGATCTCACCAGTGAATCGAGCTGTTCTCTGGAGCAGACAAACAATCGTCCGTTCACTCCCAGCGACTGAAACACTGATACATCATTGGGCTTTAAAATCTGCTTTTCTGTAAAAAAATAAAGCTCAGAATTAGTCAGACCACAAATCACATTGTGAACACTTTTTCAGCTGTACAAGATCAACACCTAATAAATCTTATGATGGATTTTATGAACTTTATTTACTATCTGTAATCTTTAGACTACAACATAAACTTCAACCTTTAATACGATTTACACTTTCACTGGTACTTTCTGAAAGGTTTTATTTGAAACTGATCTGGAAGGGGATTATATAAAAAGAGTGTGATTCAATACAGAATGTTGCCAGAGCAACAAAAGGGCTGAATATCTACAAAGTTGTGTGTGTATTTGTTTGTCACATCTCCAAGGGCAACTACTATTTCATCATGAATCAGTGTGTGTGTGTGTGTGGACCACCTCCAGATGCGCTGAGGTTTATCAAAAGCAGCTCTTCAGTCGATCCCAGTTTATCCGCTACAGCTGCGGTCACCTCTCTCCCCGTGGCCAGCACAGACACACGAATAGTAGTGTAAGTGTGATCACTGCAGTAAACCTTCAAGAGAACTACACACACATGGAAAGACAAAGATGAAGAGAGGTCATTTGATTGATTGATTGATTGATTGACCCATCAATCCATCCATCCGTCATTCTATTGTTCCATCCATCCATCCATTTGTCATTCTATCATCCATCCATCTTTCCATCCATCCATCCATCCATCTGTCATTCTATCGTTCCATTCATCCATCCATCCAACCAACCATTCATCTATAGTTCTTTTTTCATCAATCCATCCATCCATCATTCTATCAATCCATCCATCCATCCATCGTTCTATTGTTCCATCCATCCATCCGTCATTCTATCAATCCATCCATCCAACATTCTATTGTTCCATCCATCCATCCATCCATTCATCTATCTATCCATCCATCATTCTATTGTTCCATCCATCCATCCATCCGTCGTTCTATCAATCCATCTATCCAACATTCTATTGTTCCATCCATCCATTCATCTATCTATCCATCGTTCTATTGTTCCATCCATCCGTCGTTCTATCAATCCATCCATCCAACATTCTATTGTTCCATCCATACATCCATCCATTCATAGTTCTATCATTTCATCCATCCATCATTCTATTGTTCCATTCGTCCATCCATCTATCCAACCATTCATCCATAGTTCTTTTTTTCATCAATCCATCCATCCAACCGTCGTTCTATCAATCCATCCATCCATCCATCATTCTATTGTTCCATCCATCCATCCGTCATTCTATCAGTCCATCCATCCATTCATAGTTCTATCATTCCATCCATCCATCCATCCATCCATCCATCCATCCATCCAATATTTTCAAAAAATTAAACAGATATATTAAATAAAGTCAAGGATTACTTGTGGACATGGTATTACTTAATTATTTTTTCTAAGTTATCACATTTTCCCATAAAAAAATCCATTAAGTTTAAATTATAAAAATAAACGTTTAAAAGAAAAATTAACATGAATATCAGGATTTCTTATTAGTATTTAGTCACTTTTGCTGTTATTGACAGCAGTACTCAAGCTGACATGAAGTGCAAAGGTTAGGCAAAACCTGGTGATTATGTTATCATGATTATGAAATAGCGATTATGAAGAAGTAAGGCATCTTATATTTCATATTCATTGTATTTAACTCTCAGAACTTTTTTAATGGTTTTGTTTATTTTAAGGTTTAAATAAGATATTGATACTCACTGTCATCAAAGCTCCTCATTGGCTGCTTTTTTGCAAGCCTTTCCTCTCCAGAGCTGAACTGTCGCAGGAGGACTTTAAGCTAAGCCATCACAGAGAAAAAAGTTCATGAATATAAAGCAAAACTTTAAAAAATGCATATGAACAGCAGATTATTAATTATTTTTACCAATTGACATAATAAATCTATAAATAACAAACATAAAATGTGAGAAAGCAGATCTACAGTACCTTTTTTTGGGAGGTTCGTGCATCATCTGGACTGAGACAGCGAAAGGAGCAATCAAATATGTGGGTATCAGTAATATTAACCATTCACATTAAAGCACTAATAGCAGTTACACAACACACTAAAAACCTACTAATGTTTGATGATCCTCTCAAGCTCAGGCAGTAGCTCCTTCAGTGGACGCAAAACTCTTGCGTCATTAGATACGAAGCCATGCAGCTCCTGCATACACACAAAACACATTCACAGTATGCTTATCATGTTAATAGTCAGTTATGAATTCATGCATGGAATCAGATCTCCATGCAGACTGGTGGTAAGTGATTCTATGCCAGCGCATGTGTGTGTTTGTGTATGATTGTAACCTCCAGAAAGCTGAGCGTGGTGTCATCCTCCAGCAGATGGTGGCCCTGCAGGGCAGCCCAGCGCAGAGCCAAGCTTAACACCCGTCTCTTGCTGGCAACAGCGTAGTCTAGACGCTCCTGCTCTGAGCCCTGAGATGCCTGAGAGTGGTAGGTACACAAACGCTAAGGAACATATGCACACTTACAAAAACAGTGTGCTGTACTGATATATAGACAGATAGATATATACTGTAGATAGATAGATAGACAGACGGACAGAAACAGAGAGATATATATATATATATATATATATATATATATAGAGAGAGAGAGAGAGAGACAGACAGACAGACAGATAGAAAAATAGACAGATAGAGAGACAGACAGACAGATGGAGGGATAGATAGATAGATAGATAGATAGATAGATAGATAGATAGATAGATAGATAGATAGATAGATAGATAGATAGATAGATAGATAGATAGACAGACGGACAGAAACAGATATATATATATATATAGAGAGAGAGAGAGACAGAGAGAGAGAGAGAGAGAGAGACAGGTAGAAAAATAGACAGATAGAGAGACAGACAGACAAATGGAGGGATAGATAGACAGATGGACGAACAGACACAGATAGAAACATAGACAGACAGATGATAGATAGATAGATAGACGATAGACAGACAGACAGACAGACAGACAGACAGACAGACAGACAGACAGACAGATAGATAGATAGATAGATAGATAGATAGATAGATAGATAGATAGATAGATAGATAGATAGATAGATAGATAGATAGATAGATCAGGTTGATTCCACTAGAAGGATATTGAGCCACAAGGGCAGGGCACAGCTGGCTGTTGGGCATGAAGACACAGTGCATGAGCACAAAATCATCCAGAGTCGGATCTGTGGGGGAAATGATTAGCAGAATTATTCAAATTAATGAATATAGTGTTGGGTGATTAATCATCACTTTAATCTTATTGAGAGATGAATGAGAAGGTCCAGTACCTGGGTCAGAGAAATGAATGTCCAGTCGCATTGTCTCCAGCAGATGCTCTAGAATCTTCTCTGGGCTGCCTGACATCACAGTGTATCTGTCCAGCAAACACATACACAGGAAAAGTAGTTGGATTAAATAAATGCATGTATAGATTCATTTATTGCTGATGGATAAAGAAATTCTTCAGCAGACGGATGGACGTGATCATGTACTTGAAGTGGGCTGGGATGTTTCCATGGCTGGAGGGCCGGAGACTCTTCTGTAGTACCAGAACATCTTGCTCATGTTCTTTTAGACGCACTGTGTTTGCTTCAACATCCTACACACACAAACAAGCCAAAATACATGCATCAAGAAATATGTCATTCAATTTGTCCACCATAAGGTTCAATGATTCACCAACTAGTTCAGATGAACCATTCTCCTGGTGTTTATATCTTTAGATGTTTGTGTACCCTGAGTATACGGTTGAAGTCCTCTTTGTCCACTCTCAGGAAGTGGCAGTTGTCCTCTCTCAGAACGATGGACGCAGCGCGGGGGGCGTCGTTCACCAGGGCCAGTTTCCCAAAATCATCTCCTTCATGCAGCGTACACACCACACCCTAAACACACACACACACACACACATGAATCATCTAATAGCATATGTCACTAGTACCACTCAACATAAACAAGTTAACAGAATTAACGTAAGCTGACATTACCTTGCCATAGATAACAACATTTACTGATCCCTTCTGGATAATATACCAAGAAGTGCCTTCCTCCCCTTGATTAAACACTGAAATACAGAAAGCAAACATACAGAGAACACGACTAAGCCAAATACATTTAAAGAAATTAATACTTTTAGTCAGCAAAGATGCAATAGTGACAGTAAAGACATTGATAATGTTACAAAAGATTTATGTTATAAAATATTCTATTCATCAAATACTGTTTTGTTTCCACAAAATATTAAACAGCACACATTTTTTTAACATTGATCATAATAAATGAGCAGCAAATCAGCATATTAGAATGATTTCTGAAGGATCATGAGACACTGAAGACTGGAGTAATTATGCTAAAAATTCAGCTTTGCATCACAGGAATAAATTACATTTTACAATATAGTAAAATAGAAATCAGTTATTTTATATCGTAATAATATTGCATAGTATATTTTACTGTAATTTTGATTAACCTCAAGCTTTTCAATGGTAGTAAACCTATGATTATACATATCTTTCAACAGTATTAGTTAATCATGAGAATCTAAAAAGCAGTAAAGAGGCATTGAAACTCACAGACAGTGCCTGCTTTGGCATGCGACTCAAAGATGAGGACCCCAGCGAGCTCTCTCTTCACCTGCAGGGGGCAGCACGATCACAGCTCATGTTAGTGTGTTCACACCAGGCATTACTGTGTAAATGAGGCTCAGAGGTTGTATGGAGGTCTTACAGTGTTAGATAGATGAGAGAGCGCTTTGATATGCAGCAGCTCATCATAAATAATCTCTAGGTCTTCAGCTGTTCTTTGACCTGGCCTATAAAGGGAGCAAGGGACAAAGAAAGAAGGGAGGAGTTCGGGAAGAGTAAAAATGGACAATATCAGAATGTGAGAGCAAATAGAACTAGTAACATATAATGGGACCAACATGCAAATATCAAATGAATAAATACTGCAGGGGGCGCTGTTGGTCACTCACGGTTTCCTGAGGATCATTCGCATGTGTGCGTCAGGGCCGATCTGAGAGAGGAAGAGGAGGGTCTCCTGCAGCTCTTCCTCAGCTTCACGTTTCTCGTCGTCGCTAGGCAACACCGCATCCTCTTCCTCGTCATCAAGGAAACGATAAAATAGGTACTTATCTTGAAAGCTGAGCTCATGGTCAACTGTCAACATAAGAAAGCACAGAGATGAAGTACAGCATGTGATCTATTGAAGCCATTCAGAGGCTCTAATTAGTATTTTAAGAAGTTCATGTGGGGTTATTTTTATTTTATCAAGCTATTACTTGTTTTAACAAGCTGGTCATTCCTGTTATGCATCATAGAACTCAATGTTCAGCGGCGACAGATGAATGTGAATTGTAATAGATTTGTTTCTCATTGCAAAAACAAGATATAAAGTCATTTTGAAATCAATTTAAAAACCTAATTGATTACTTGGTAAAATCAGTGTTGTTATTGTTAACTAAAACTATTTAGAATCGTGTTTGGTTATTAAAAAAAATTGCTGAAATAAAATAAAATATAAATATTACATAAAAAACATTAAATGGCAACTAACTGAAATAAGTACAAAAATTACTTAAACTAAAATAAAAAAATAATAAAGCTAAATAGAAATATTAGAAAAAATAAAAATGTCAAAACCACATAATGACTAAAACAAACTAATATTAAAATATACAAATATATTCTGATGCAAAATATTAATAAATAATATGATAGTATATAAACACTCCTAAAACAGCACTGGTTAAAATAATATTCCAGATAAAACATTTGAAATTTACATTTCAATCAGAGAAAAGAAAATGAAGAAACATTCAACATAGCAGGAATGACCCAGCCTAAAGGTAGGTAGGCAATGTTTTTCATAAACACTCTTCACACTCTTCATGTTATCAGTGTGTTCCGTAAGGCTATGCAGAAGTGTAGACAGTTACCGGGTGCCAAAAAGTTCCTCCTGAACCAAAACAACGAGCTTATGCTGCGTTCACGCAGTTTCATAACCGTAATTATCAGATGGCAACCCGTGACGTTCTCCCCGAAGCTGTTCAGATTTAGGTATTTCTATGTCAACACTATCAACGCAGAAATTAATCTGCAGCAGTCAGGTGGTACAATTAGAGCTCTGTAAGTTGTTTACATGTATTATTATTGTAATGTTATGTGCTTTCAGACATGAGGTAATTTAACACCATCTCTCGTAATGCTTTTGTTTGCTCCCTGCTGTGTGTGTTCATGTGTTTGGAAGGAGCCGTGATTTTGGAGACGCTCTGAAGTGACGGTGGGATCTCATGCTTTCAGACTATCTTGCTATTACTAGCCTCTCCGAAATTGCCTTCCCTACCTTTAACCTGGCTGTCACAACAGCAAATGGTACAGGTGTACGTGTTTGTTGTGTACCGTGATTCAGGACCCCTTCCTCCAGGAACACCTGCCACATTCCCACAGCGTGAGCTCGACTGTGAACACATGAGCTCTGCTGAAGCAGCCAGTCGACCAGCTCCGTGCCGACACAACACTGCCTGCACACACACACACGCACACACACACACACACACACACACACACACACACACACACACACACACACACACACACACACACACACACACACACACACACACACACACACACACACACACACACACACACACACACAGGTCACACAGAGCAGTGTAGATATATACTATGGCATAAATGAATAAATGAAGAGTTCAGATGCAAAAGCCTCTAAGTGTCATCTGAAATTTTCTTCTAGAATGATCATTTTTTATCAAGCTCATATATTTAAGTTCAGTAATTTCACTTAAATGGCAATGAAAATTACCTATTAATTGTCATTTAAGTGAAATTACTGAACTTAAATATACGAACTTGATAAAAATGATCATTCTAGAAGAAAATTTCAGATGACACTTAGAGGCTTTTGCATCTGAACTCTTCAAATATAGCAAATTATATGCCATATAACATTTGTCATAGGCAACACACACACACACACACACACACACACACACACACACACACACACACACACCTGTAGGTTTTCAGATGATATTTTCTATCTCTGATCATGTGGGGAGCTCTGGCCAGTATAGCGTTACGTAAGACTTTTTCTGCCCTCAAAATCTTTTCTGATGGGACCTGAAACAAAATCCGGAACAGAGAGAGAGGAAGTTGAGAGCACAGCCTTTTTACAGCCAAAAAACACTCATTGAGATCTAATTGCCTGCACTCAATTTGCAAGTGTAGATGACAAAAGATCTTTTTCAAAAGATTTTTAAATTGAATTAAAACCCTCTGGTGCTCTAAGTGTGTCAGTCAAAAACTGACAGAAATGTTGTTTAATTTCAACGAATTTAATGTACTATATTTTAGTTTGATAATGTTTTTTATTCAATATTTTGTATTTTTAGGCGATTTTATGGTACTAAATTATATTTATGCTGTAGTTATATCCACTTTTTGAGCAAGGACCTGAAAATTAAATTTCTAACTTAAACTGTCATAAATCTTGAATGCTTTAGAGTACAGTCTGAAGTTTGATCTCTTTTTAAAGACGACAAAAGTGAACTTTAAAAAAGTTCAAAAATTGAACGTTTGTTGTTATGAAAAATGCACAATAAACACACAAATACTATTTTAAATTTTAAAACTATTTTAAAGCCATAAATTTAAAGTTGTGTTCCAAATTTGAGCTTGATATTTCATGATATGAAATGAGCTTTCAGGAAGATTTAGTTTGGCCGCAGTACCAAACGTTTTCACTAGATGAAATTCGTCCCTCATTTTTGACAGCGAGGAGCACAAATGTGATTTTTTTTCAGAACCATTTATATGAAGGTAATATGATGCCATAAAGAATTGCATGCGCAGGGTAAGATTTGTGAAAGTGTACATAAGATTCGCTCTGTTCTCTCACGGCCCTCGGCCTCGTCCTGCTCACCACAGTATTATTACATAAAGAATGGGTATTAAATGTTTTAATTGTAAAGTTTAACATCAGCTCAGTGGTGTAACAGATTATATAATATATAAAATTTCAATCCAATAACATTAACACCAGCTCGAAATTCAGTATGAATGTCAGTCAGCCATAGTCAGACTAATGGTGCACAGCTTATTAAGCAATCATGATTTATTTATTTATTTAACATGTATGTGTGCAGTAAAAGTACCATTTCGGCAACGAGAATGATTTTGAGCCAAAAGAAGATAAAGATGTGTTCTGGCGACTGGCGTGTTTATTGAACCAATCAGGTAAGAGTAAATTAAAATAAACATTAGAATAAACAAAAATTGGTTTTGCGCGATCAATCTGTTTTGCAGTTCCTGACTCTGTTGTTTTCGCTTGCAAATTTCTGTTCACAGGCCTTGCAATGCTTTTGGCCGTATTTGTGCGAAAAAAACATGCCATAAGTGTAAGCGCGGAAAAATTAAAGTCAGAAGAATACAGATCATATTTATTTTGCGTTAGCATGAAGCTGCAGCTTCACAATACATGAATTACACTTACGAATAACAGTAAAATGCTGAAAATATTTTTTTCTTACACCTGAAAGGCGATTTACACCTTTACAAATCTTCTCTTATACACGCAAATTTTATTTATGCTTGCAATTTTATATACTGTACACTTTCACAAACCTTACCCTGCGCATGCGATTCTTTATGGCATCATATTACCTTCATACATTTAACCTTTTCGAATCAAGTCCATGATTTTTTTTTTTGTGTTCACATAGCAAGTACCAAAACCTTTACCAAGTTTCGTACCATTCCGATGAAATAAAAAATTCTTGAGAGAATTACTGGCAAATGAATCATAAAAAATGTTCCACTCTCAGGAAAGAGTAGCAGATCATTAAATAAGTATTTTTTTTATTGATTTTTACTGTCAAAAGTACAGAGGCAGTAATCAACATAGACACTAGACAATCCTACCTTATTCAGGTTTTTTGACATAAAATTGAGAGGGTCGCTGTTTAGATTCTCTTTGTCTGGCATTCCTGCATCAAACAAAGAAATTTCTGAGAAATCATCATTGATGTCTAGTGTGAGTGTGTATGTTTGCGTGTGATACTCACTGTCATTTGTAGCCCCACTGTCCATCACTCCGTACGGCGGAGCGAGAAGCCCTGCCATGCACTGCCTGTATTTCTGCAACATAAAGAATAACACAATGAAAATTTATTCCAAACCCCAGATACCTCAAAGCTGTACTGAGTCATTTTCATACAGGTGCCTTTACATCATTAAAGTGAAAAGCTCTATAGTAAGAACGCTGAGCTCCACCAATCAGATTGAAGCCTTTTGTGGCTTGGCAGCGATCACTATGAATATTCAGATGTTTTCATTATTTTCTTTCCATATCGCCATGGTGATCGGTGACGAGGTGCCACATGCAGCTGAGGCAATGAATGAGACACTGATACCGGCGCAAGCTCACCTAGAGTTCAAACATACACACTCACACACACACACACACACACACACACACACACTCACACACACACACACACACACACACACACACACACACACACACACACACACACACAATAAACTAAATCTAAATGAAATTCACTGCTTTATGATTAAAATGAGACGTGTATGACAAATGAGAAAAAAAACTTGTTCACCAATGGGTTAAAAAAAATTAACTAGATTCAAGATATACCCCTCCTTATATGACTTTTTCAGTCGTCACCCACATTATAAAGTAAGAATTTATCAAGATGAGGACATTTTCACATACATTTTAAGGAGAAATATTAGAAATAAAGGTTTTAGAAATAAATATTAGATACATATTAGAAATAAAGGTTTGTAAAATCACATTCACACACAATACCGTTTAAACATTTGGGGTAATATTATTTTAATGTTTTTGAAAGAAGTCTCTAATGTTCACCAAGGCTGCATTTATTTAAAATTCTACTGCAATTCAGTAAAAACAAGAATAAGGTGAAAAGTAATTACCCTTTAAAATAACTGTTTACTATTTGAATATATTGAATGTAAAATGCAATTTATTCCTTTGATGCAAAGCTGAATTTTAAGCATTTTACTTCAGTCTTCAATGTCACATGATCCTTCAGAAATCATTCTAATCTGCTGCTCAAGAAACATTTCATATTATTATTAATATTGAAAACAGTTATATTTTACAGATATTTTTTCATCATTTATTTAAAACAGAAATCTTTGCATTATAAATATCTGTCCTGTCACTTTGATCCAAAAAAAAAAAGAAAAAAACATGACCCCAAACTGTAGTGTAAATTCTAGTGCAAATAGAACAGAATTATGACCTATACATATTTAACAGCATCCAAAAGTATGAAAAGTGTTGTGATTTTTCTCTTTTAAACATTATGTCAGACAGGGACATGCATATTTTTGTAACTCCACAGGATCCTTCAGCACACACTGTGAGATTAAGGGTCTCTGAATGGACTGATGTCATACAGCCTTCATTAACTCTAAACGCAGAACTACGACCCATGGCACTCTGAGGCGTTGTGCTTCCATTGAGTAGAACAGACAGTGTCCAGAGGACATTCTTTCTGTATGATAAAGTGAGCTGAATGTCTAGTGTTAAAGAATCGCTGAGGCTTACAACTGCAGATTACAGCAGAAGGTTTCCTTTGGCCACTGATTTGAAGTCTTCAAACAGGCTTTGTTCCATTCACACAAATGCACTTTGTATATCCTGCTTCCTTCCTGTTTCCTGAAGCTTAAACAAAAGCTAACTTTTTCTTAACTTCTCCCATCCCCCAGACTTGCAGACCAACACACACACACACACACACACAAACATCATGTTGTTCTTTCCAGCTGGCTGTCTTCACATAGGTTAAGTAATTCAGCTAGGATTGTGGAGTTAACAGCATATAAGCACACAGAACAAGGGCCCAGTCAGGCGGTGTCCCCTACAGCCTGGCACAGGACTGGCCCAGAGAGACAGAAGCCCCTCAACATTCAACGCACATCCTCGGCTTTCAGCTGCTGATATTCACCTCACATTGCCACACAAGAACAGGGCCTCTTTATCAAGTCATTATCATCCTATCGGGGGAAAAAATACATTCTGAAAACATATTAAAAATCTGATTTAAGGTAGGTACGCAGGAAGAGAACGTGTATCAAAAAGCACGTTAGCACCAGTAAGAATCAATACCACTGGTGAAAAAGACCTCTGACATCATTAACCTCAAAAACCACAGTGATATCGATGCGGCTCTGAACCCAGTGCTAGTACTAATATATCGTTTTTAAGTGTGGTTTCTTGATCATTAACTATGAAAATAGCACCAAATCCTTGTGCATGTGGCATAACTGAAGCCAATGGGACTCACCCTAAGAGTTTGTGTAGTGTTGTCCGACAGAGAATCCCACAGGGACGTGATGCTTGTCTCCTTCCTAAACCTTGCCAACTTCCCAGCATTATCCAGGAAAACCCAGAATACCTTTTCTCTCCTTTTCAGTCAGATGCACAGACATCAAATCAGACACACACACACCCTGATGCTCCAGTTACACACGTGTGGATAATGTGATCCAGTGTCTGCTGCTATTTGGATCTTTCTGGCCGAGAATCTGACTGGACTTCAGTTGCCGTTGCCAGGCAATAGCTGTAGCCAATCAGAGAGCTGCGTTCACTCAATTCACCCTGTACCACAGCATTACACATGAGGGAGAGAGAGGGAACTATGGGCTGCTAAAAGGCTCTCAAAAGCTCATGGCTTCATCAATTATTAAGGGTATTAAATTTACACTGAACAGACAGCTGTGTGTGTGTGTGTGTGTGTGTGTGTGTGTGTGTATGTGTGTGTGTTTGTGTGTGTGTGTGCACACGTGCGTGCGTGTGTGTGTGTGTGTGTGTGTGCCCTACAGCTGTAGTGAAATCACCGTTATCACATTAGTCTGTCTTTGAGGATCAGTAAGTTCAGCCCTTTTCCAGTCAGGTAGACACTAATGTAGTTTAGACTTTAAGAGGACCCTGTTTTTTTGCACATCAAAGATCAAGTCCAGTTCATTTGTGAGTGTAGTGTTGTTCTAGTATTATTAATATACTATTATAGTATTTAGTTTTTATTTCCAGTTTTCATTTTTAGTAATATGTGCTTTTATCATTTTTATTAGTTTTCAAAATATTTATATTTAAATTATTTTTATTTCAGTTTAAGGGTGTGTTCACACTTGTTTTTCAGTTCGCTTAATTCGTTTGGTCTGTACCAAAAAAAAACAAAAAAAACATGAAAACAAAACAAAAAAAACATTTATTCCTGGTCCGCTTAGCGTTCACATTGGCATTTTTACTCCACACCTAAAGATACCAAACCTAAAGGCATGTTCACATTGATGCATTTATTCTGTATATTTTGACCGTATATTTGACCAGTGGTTTAGTCCAAATTTTCTGAAGAGACGCAATCACTTTATATGAGGAACAGATTGAATTTAGACTTTTATTCACATTTAAACATTGATCAGCGAACTTAAACAGAAGCTCAACTGTACTTGCTTGAAACACGAGAACAAACCTCGTTTGTCAAACCTTCCATTTACCACAACTGATGTGTGAGTTGATGAATGTTTATATGTGACTAAAAGCCTAAATTCAATCTGTTCATCATAAAAAGTGATTGTTTCTCTTCAGAAAAATTGGACTAAACCACTCAACTCACATGAATTAGTTTTACGATCTCTTTATGAACTTTTTGAAGCGTCAAAGTGGTAGTTGCTTAGCTGTCAGTGGAGGGACAGAAATCGCTCAGATTTAATCAAATAATTTTGGGTGAACTATCCCTTTAATAGTTTAATACGGTGAACGTCATTTCATCAAGTGCAACATCTTCCGGGAAAAACATTCCAATCAACCAATCAGATCTGAGGTTTGTTTACAAGTTTACAGTTTATGTCAAGTTTAGGCTCCCAACCAGGGTTAGGTGCTTCTACATCAGTGTTATTCACCTATCATTTCCAGGGGGGCAATCCAGCGCCCGAAAAGCATACCGCCCCCGGGGGCCGCCATTGGCTAACAAGCCATCACCTGCTGTTAGCATTCCATTGACTCCCATTCATTTTGGCGTCACTTTGACAGCGAATGACTTTACATCTGAGGCGTTTAAAGACTCTATTTGTCCATTGTTTATTTCTAAAGAAACACGACAGTGTATAAAAGGCTCCATTACTTTGTATCTTACGTTATGGCCCCGTAGAAGCCGTTTTTGTAAAAATAGGCTAACGATTGCGTCATAACCACGCGACTCTCTGGAAATTACTGTATAGACAGGAGGAGAAGCTTGCAGTCAATCGGGGGGACTTGGAGGCATAAAGTCCGATAAAGTCAAGGGAGAAGCCCATAGAGAGTCATAAAGTTGCTCCTACTCTTAGCTCATGGACAGCTCCTACTCACACTGCAAGATTCGGAAGGGAATGACTCAGATTTCTCTTGGCACAGCTACTAGAAGACTTACAACTGTCAGACAGGTTGCTCACGTCACATCTACGTCATCAAGCTCAGTTTGAGTCTGCGGAGTACGCTCAGCCATCAGGAAGTGAGTGCTTCTAATTTGCTTCACTTTTCTCCGTTGAAGTCTATGGGGTCGCTGTGTCCATTTCTTCTACTGTCTATGATCATTTCCCTCTGATTTTAGGGATGAGTTATGGGTAGTAAAGTTGCACAGCGCCACCTTGTGTACCGGGGTATTTCTGTTTTTCAATAAGCGGCATCTACTTTCAGGGAGTGAATTTGCACGTTCACTCGGCGCATTGCCAGTGAAAATCGCTTGGGTATGAACACAAAGACGCATCGAAAAACGTCTGGCGATAAGCGCGCACGATAATCGTTGCGGTGTGCACGAGGCTTTAGCCATGCATATCTGAAATTATGAAAACACTTTTATAGTTGAGTTTATAGCCATTTTTATAGTTGAGTACGCATCGTGAACGAGGCTAGTTTGAAAGGGTTTGAAATGGTGCACCACACACATATACACAAATATATGAACTCTATCACCTTTTCACACACACTACTAGTACACAAACAAAAACACTCTCATGAGCACTCGTCTGAATGAGAGGAGCTTTACAGAGAGAGAGAGGAGGAAAATGGTCGAGAGAGACAGAGAGATCTTCGCCCACATTGTTCTATTGATGAAGCAGAGACTGATACATAATTCATGTTGTATGTTTGATTATTCAGCTGCATGTGTAAGAAATATAAAACAAAAATATGGCACATATGGTCACTATCAAGCTGTGAGACGCGGGTGATACTATTTACACACACAGCATTAAAGACAGAAGCCTGACAGCCTCTGTGTGTCACACACATTGAGTCACAATCACAATCACTGAAAGGATCAGAAATGATCAGAAATGATCAGCACAACAAAGTTATTACAATACAGAACACACAGATTATTCATGACACTACATCAGATCCTGGCTGTGCACGTTCAGAGCCGTTGGCTTTAGGGAGCTCATGTTCAAGTCTTGGATCAACATGTCCTGATCCTATTCCCATCCCTTACCCCATATACAGTATATACAGTATACATTTCAAGGTTTGGGGTTGGTAAAATGTTTTAATGTTTTGAAATAATAAGTCTCTTTTGCTCACCAAGGCTACATGGATTAGATCAAACAATATATAGTAAAAACAGTAATATTGTGAAATATTATTTCAATTTAAAATAACTGTTATCTATGTTAATATATTTTAAAATGTAGTTTTTCCTGTGATGGTAAAACTGAATTCTCAGTCTCGTTACTCCAGTCTTCAGTGTCACATGATCCTTCAGAAATCATTCTAATATGCTGATTTACTGCTCAAGAAACATCTCTTAATGTTATCAATGTTGGAAACGGTTGTGCTGTTGTACCTTTACCAAAAAGGGTAATGTTAAGTTAACAACATGGATTAAGGTCAGGTTTAGGGGTAGGTTCAGGGTTAGTACCTAGTTATTACCCAGTTGCGTAATAGCATTTAATTGAAATAGAAATCTTTTGTAACATTATAAATATCTTTACCGTCACTTCTGATCAATTTAATGCATTGCTGAATAAAAGTATTCATTTATTTCCAATAAATAAATACATTTTGTATAAATCTTAAACTTAAACATATTTTCATTAATTTACGAATCACATAAACTAAATGGTCCATTCTCGTTCTATTAAGATTTATACAAAATGTTTTATAAAGCTCTAGTTTTTTATTCACTTAAAATTCTTAATTCATTATATGAATAATATGTAAGGATTATTCAATTCAATTTGATTGAATTTTACTATTAATTGAAATGTGTAAATCTTGAAAAAAAGGCTTACATTTTTTTTGTGTGTGTATTTTATATACTTTCAGACTATGTTTCGCATGACGGAAAGATTCAAGCATGAAGACACAAAAAAATACAATATTTAAGTGTCTGTGTAATGCGTTTCATATGGTCCCAAACACACTCAAAAGCTTCTGACATACTGGGAATTAACAACTATGCCAAATCCATTTAAGGCAATAAATACAGATATCTTGCCATTTTCACAACATCTCAATGCATTTATCCCCAATTCTCTGCTCAGTTAACGTGAAAAACTTCAAAGACCAACACAACACAGACTCCTGAATCGATTATTGCTGAGACCACTGGTTTACATTTACAACACACACACACACACACATTCAAACACTCTATGAAAGCCTGTTAAAGCCTGGGATTTGGCAAATGGCTGTGCTGAACAGCCCAGAGGAACTGACCGAGCTGTTAACAGATCAGAGAGCGCCACCCAGTGTTACTGATGCTCAGTGATTGGTACTGAAAAAGTGCCTTATTATAGACACAGTGGCATTGATCGAAGTGGAATATATAAATGCATACTGCTTACAGGGCTTTATGATAATCCTGCTTACAGGGCTATAAGGCCTACCATAAAGAATAGTATGTAATATGCAATGATAACCAATAGCATGTGACAGTTTTTTTGTCAATTCAATATGGTTAGTTTGCATTTTTGGTCCAATTCTATATTTTTAAAATGTAAAAATATTAGGCAGCCTAAAAAAATAAGTAGTCAATAAATAGATGTTAAAACTCACGGTTGATATGAAATAGAAGAAACGTATACAACTTACACCATAGTATACCGCACTATTTGGCAACTGCATGTGGGTATTTCATGCATAAGGGAAATTATAAAAAAAAAAAAACTTTTTCACTTTTTTTTTTAAATAATTTTTTGGTCCAAGTATCTCATATGGACGTTGAGTTTTTGCCTATATTTCATGCATAAAGCACATTTCTGCAAGTATATAATGAGTAGTACGGTCGTATGACATTTGAAACATTCAAAATCAAAGATGCCAGTGTTAATCGTACATCGAAAAAAGAGAAAAGATTTTCTTACTAAGTATTTTTGTCTTGTACAAATATTTAGACATTCTTATATAAAGATACATTTACTTAAGAAGCAAAATTACAAGATATTAATGTCTTGTTTTTTGAAAAACGTATCAAAATTAAAGTGCCCCTATTATTTTTTGGATATTAGCTTTCATGCGGCGTGTAATATACAGCTGTTTGTGAATGTAAAAGGTCTGCAAAGTTTCAGAGATCAAACTGCACAAGAAATGGAGTTATTGTCTCAAAAAAAGAAGAAGAAAGAACTGATTCTGAAACGAGTTGTCAGTAATTCCAGCCTTACTTCCTGCTCGAACCTACGTAGGTTAATAGTAACACTATTAATGCCAGCCTATGGTCTTCATTGGCTGCCAACTTTGACGTTGATTTATGCGAAAGCAATTCCACTTTGCATGCACTAAAGCATGAGGACTAGGGCTCAAAAACTGATGACATTGTTACTATCACTGTGTATCAAGAGCTGAGGAAGCCTCCAGAGCTGAATTTCAGAAATGGCAATGGTAATTTCTGACACATGCTGTAAGCGATAGACCAATCACAACAAACTGGGCCATCTGACCAATCAGAGCAGAGTAGGCGGAAAGGAAGAATCTACAGAAACTGGATCCTTTATTGAACCATTTCAGACAGTGTGAGAAAAGAAGTGATACTGCAATGTATTTTATAGGAAAATAGTGTTTATTGGCCTTGGATGCATGTAAATCTAAAGGAGACTACCAAAATCAGAAACCTTTAAAATAGCATAATAGGGGCACTTTAATATCTGCCACACTTAGCCACTGAATTACATAACTTATAAACAACCTCTAAATATGCTGACCTCCAAAGAAAGGGAAAACCACTGTGAGAAAAACACAAGCGGGCCACGGTCAGATTCTTTTTTGCATTTTAGAGAGCCATTTCTGTTCTGCCTGTCAACCAGTTAGGGGTATTGAATCACTAATAGCAGCTGTAATGAAAACATTGAGCAACACTTGCACACACACAAACCTCCCACAGAGTTTTGAACTCCCTCTGTTCGATGCGCAGAAGTTCACTGTTCTCTCGGCTGACAATCGTGGCATGTCGAGGAGTGTTATCCAGAATCGACTCCCCAAATGCCGTCCCCACTCCCAGAGTACAGATCGTTACAGCATCCTACCGAAAAAGGAGAAATATTAAGAAGAGTAGAAGAGGGAGAGAGACCATGATAACATTTTTACAAACTTATCTATCTTAAAGGAGTAATTCACCCAAAATGAAAACAGCCATAATTTATTCACCCTCGTTTTGTTCCAAATCTTTATGGCTTCGGTGAATTAATTAAATAATGACTTGAATTCAAAGCTCCACTCAGTCCTTATTCAATGTAATTGCATTGAAAATCATTTTCATTTTTGGGTGAACTATTGCTTTAATGACTCTCCTTATTCATGCAATTTATGTAAATGCACACTGTAAGGGAATGTGCTCAATGAGGTTTAAAGATATTGTTGCACATAACAAATGATCCGAGATCAGAATACACAAGAGCACACACTCATTTAACATACAATACGTTTATATTTAGCACCCAACTGCAAGGTTTACATTCATTTGATCAGAGCAGCGTGATAATAATATATTTCCCGACGGATCACTCCATAAAACTGGAGCAACACACAATGTCAATATTGCATCTATGAAATGTGTTCTCACATGCACATACCACACACACACACACACACACACTTTCAGCTCTGTGCAGGACATTCATAGCTGCAGGGCAATCCTTGTGAGAAAGTGTGAAAGAGAAGCATAACATGATGCCTTGTGTCAGTTCTATGAGCAGTTGTGAATGTAATCAGGCAAGTACAACCCAAAATGCCTGGATGAACACTTTACAGTTGGTTTTATGACTGTAAGTCATTGTTTTCAAATGGTATTGAGCTTTAAATATTGTCATATTTTGTATATGACCACATACAGCAGTGAAATACATATGATTACTATTTACATATGATTTAACAGTTTATTGTCATACATATCAAAAATCTAAAAAGGTGTGCATCATACTTGACACCTAGATGAACACTTTACAGTTGGTTTTATGACTGTAAGACATTGTCTTCAAAATGCAAACGTCGCAACTTTAGAGACGGTCCCTAAATACGCGAATATCGAACGTCCATCGTCAAACCAACTTCATGCCAGTGTAGAACTGGGCTATTTGATCTTTATGTAAAGTACTAAGGACGTTTTTGTGCTTAAATTCAACGATGTTACAGTTACGCGCGCTCCCGAGAGCTTTTCATCCGTTTTGTTTACTGCTGCGTTTTCTCGCTGTCATTTTTGTTGTGTTTTTATCTTGTTATTGAGAGGAAAGCGTCAGCACATACTTAACGTTACACATTCATTCAAACGTCGCAGCGTGAACGGCGTCGCGATGTTCGTTAACAGTATATTGCTGCAAAGGTATTTCCAACTTCTTTTTACTTCTAAGCAAACACGAAAAAGCACTCGTGAGTAGATCATTGAATCACGTTCAGTCTTGTGCGTTACATGCCATGGTGTGCACGAGATACGAGTAGCCTACGAGCAATAAGTTGCTGGCTGAACTGAAATTCACTTAACGGCCACCGCCGGTGTCTCTAATAACAAGGGTTTCTAAATTATACATAGCCCCTTTTAATTGATCAAACATTTACAGTAAAGACATTTATAATGTTACAAACGATTTCTATTTCTGTTTTTTTTTTTCTATTGATCAAATAATCCAGAAAAATGCATCACAGTTTCCACAAAAACATTAAGCAGCACACAACTGTAATAAGAAATGTTTCTTAAGCAGCAAATCAGCATATTGGAATGATTTCTGAAAGATCACGTGACCCTAAAGACTGCAGTAACTAATAAATGTAATTTAAATTACATTTTTAAATATATTCCAATTGAACAGAGTTCTTTTAAATTGTAATCATGTTTCACAATATTACTGTTTTTCCTGTGTTTTTCTGCGATTTGTTCCAGATTTTTTTTATTGTGCTGGTTGAAAGTCTGTTCACATCCTGATAGCAATCATTAAGTTAAGCAGTCTAAATGTATTTATATGTAAACCGTCCATAAGGGGTAGGACCATCAAATGTTCGTCCAATCATTGCATTCGGTCCACCAATCACCTGCCACCTGCCTGTCAACATATGTATTCCCATACCTCCATGCACCTGCTCGCACAGACATCACACGTCATCAGCATGTTTCATGCTATGCAGAGTTAGACAGACATCAGCCACTGAACACCGCAACCGAAACAGCAGCCGCCTTTTACAGTTCCTCCTAAACCTCCTAAAACAACAAGCTTATGCTGAGTTCACGCCATAACTACTGCAATGGAAACCCGTGAACTTAAACTCAGAGCGGTTTGTGACTCAAATTTATGCATTACTCAACACTATCAACGCCGAAATGATCTGCAGCAGTCAGGTGGTAAAGGTCAGTGCTCTTTAAGTTGTTTATGTTCATTATTATCGTAATGTTATGTGCTTTGAGACATGAGGTAGTTTAATGCCGTCTCTCATGACGCTTTGCAGACTCTGCTCTGGCTGTGCGTGTTCATGTGTTTCGGAGGAGCCGTGACTTTGGAGACGCTCTGAAGTGACGGTGGGATCTTGTGATTTCAAAGCTAACTTGCTATTGCTAGCCTCTCTGAAAATTGCCTACCCTACCTTTAAGAAATCTTACTGACCCCAATAATAAAAGCAATCTTAATAAAATACTTTCCCAGCTTAATATGCATAGTCTAAAAGAATGTCTGATTACTCCAAAAACGGTCCAATAGGCCTATTGCTTTACTTGAACCAGTGTTTGTGTGTTTGGTGTGGAATCTGTTTGACCGACCAATGGCAAATGAGGAGAGTGTTCAGGAAACCTTTTTTAAAACAGTGATTTTTCGGTGGAAATTAACGGCAAAAAATGTCTGTACAGATTCTATAAGCTCTAATATGCAAAACACAGACACTTCTGGAATCTCTAGAAATCTCTCTACATTTGTGTGGGAGTGATAAATGCTTCAAGGTCAGTAAACACATCTGACAGTGTGACTCATTGTATTCCCAGTGGATTCACAGAGAGATGCTTCCATCCCCAGCAGCCCTGGCTCGCCGTCCTCGTGTATCAGACTATTAACAAGGCCAGTCGTGGACCGTGCATCTGCCCACTCACAGCAGCTTCTGTAGCAGTTTCTGTATGCAAATGATGTCTGCCAGGGCAAACTATTTCTAATCTCAGCTGACTCCTAGCAGATTGAGGCTTCAAATGAACCTGACTGTGGTCCCTCTTACCTGATGGTTGGCTGTCTCAGACACTTTCACATCCAGAGATCCAGACAGAACCGCGTACCAGCTGGTCCCGATGTCACCCTGCCTATACACTGCAGGAAAACAAAGTGAGTCTATGAATACTGATCTGCAAATTGCAGAGGAATTTTTCATTTCGATGTCTGGACAGTTACTTCTTTTCATTAATGTAACGTGGTTCTTATTGTCTCATTAGATGGCAAAGTCTACCTTTAGCACAGATTCAGGACCACATGCTTAGCAATAAAAGTTTCCGTAACACATTATTTCAATGATACTTTAAACATTCTGAGTAACTACATGTCAGCCTAACCTTACAGTCTACTAATACTCTAATGAGAGTTAGTTGACATGTAGTTGCAAAGTTACTTATAGTTAATAGAATGTCTAAAGTGGATGATTGAAACTAAGTGTAACCAAAGTTTCAGTTATAACAGAGTTTTACAGCCACAGGAGAACATTTTTAGGTTCCACAGAAACATTTTATTTTCTAGTTATTAATAAAACCATCTAGAATCCACTATGCTGATCTGAAGAACCTATAATGTACAGTACCTTTCAAAACTTTGGGACTTGTTTTTGAGATATCTCTTATGCTCACCAAGGATGCATTTATTTGACAAATATACAGTAAAAACAGTAATATTGTGAAATATCATTACCATTTAAAATAACTGTTTTTGAATATATTTTAAATCGCAATTTATTCCTGTGATGGCCTGAATTTTCAGCATCATTAGTCTTCAGCTTCTTAATATTTGTGTTAACCGTGATAAATATTTTTAGGGATAAAGTTCAAAATAACAGCATTTATATGAAATATATATTTTTGTAACATAAAGGTTTTTACTGTTGCTATTGATCATTTTAATGCATCCTAATGCATTTAATGTAAAAAGTATTTAAAAAAATCGTACTGACCCCAAACTTTTGAACATGATCAAAAACTGTTTTAATCTCCAAAGAATCATACAGGCGGAAACCCTACACACACAAAGAATCTTTACTTTTCATGTGTCGATTCATTGATTCATTTCTTTCCTATATTTGAAAACACATTGCCTGACTGGTCTCAATGGAATAAAATCTGGAAGCGTCATGATGAAAATACAATAGTAAATTGTTCTTACAGGTGATGCCTTTCTCCAGGAACTCATAGAAGCCACACATGCAGATCTGCTGCAGCAGGTTTGGGTGAAACTTCTCAAAGGCCTTCACACCCTTCAGCCGAGCCAGGATTATATCCACATCTTCTCCCGAGCGTTCTGCTGGCCTAAAAAACACACAGACAAATAGGCATTACGGTCTGGGACACTCTTTTACCAAACTGACCTACAAGAATCCTGACATTGCAGTGATGCATGTGACAGTTAAGTGAATAGGCTGCTGAGGAAACAAACAAAGTTGTGTCTGTTAGAATGCAACAATTGTGCTGTCCTGATAAGGAATGTGTAAATGTTTTTGTCATCAGTCCTGTCAAAATACAAGCTATGAATCACATAGACCTGTCTTTTCCAAAATAATGGGTCATTAGTAGCTTGATTTGAACTAATAATGTGAAGAGAAACTGATAAAAGTGTTTGCAGCTTTTGAGCTTAGTTTGTCGTCGTAACAAAGAAGTATTTGCATGGGTTTCTGACCATTATGAGGACTTTATGTGTGAACCGGATCAGACAAAAGTGCATAATCCTCAAATTATTTTTTTTTAATATTATGTTCAGTGAGGTAGCATGATTTTTCTCTAATGGTGTATGAGAGATTGAGACACTTGATGCAGGCACATAAATATCCTCTTTCCTTTTTGCATAAATATAGCTATGTACACTCACTTCTCAGCTCATTAAGTGACATGTATATTAGTGCGTATGCAAGCTGCCTCTCTTAACGATGTCAGTATGCTGTAATTTGAACTCATTTTATACAGTAAAGCCTTGTTGCTATGGAGATTACAGCATGGAGAAATTAAGACTTCAAAGGCATTTTTCAAACCAGAGGGCAGTGGGACAAATTTGACATGGAGAATAATCAAGCTACTGGAGTTCCACAAAAGACTCCAAATGGAAAACCAGACCTCGTCTGCTCTATTAGTACTGGCCTTGCAACTGCAACAAACCAAAGTGGGTCAGTCACTGTTTCTACACATCAAAACATTTTTTTAAAAGCTGATTCTTTTGATGTATACTTTTAATGCTCAGATAATTAAGATGATCAACAACACACACAAAACAATCTATTTGATCTCTAACCAATTACTAATTTCCATTTATAATATAATATGTATACATTTTGGTACTGAGGATGCCATGGATGACGTAATTCTGTCAGCCAAAACCCAGAAACTTGTAAGCATTTTAGCACTTCTGGTTCCATTGTCCCAAAGTTAATAGGTTGTTTGAATGGGTTTTTGGTTAAAGAAAACCCACAATGAAATCAAAATGGACAATTCTTTTTATTTTTTTTTATTTTTTTTATGGAATATTGCAGTATTTATTCTAAATGATTTATCTGTTCACATCATATTTTTTTGTGCCCTCTTAATCTGTAATCAAAATAACTTCCCTTCCAGCCCTACATTTGTTCTTGTTCGAGAAGCCATTTTACCGAGATATACCTTACTATAGGGAATTTCATGCAACTTTAAATGCCTGAAATAAGGTCTGTGATTAACACAACCTCAAGACATTTTCACATTTTATTCTACGACATAAAATACACCAGTAAAACCCCATGATATTTGTGAAGCTTTTGTCTTGAAAGAGACGTTCGCTAACTAATGGCTAAATGGGACCACAGAAGCTGTTGGGGACATTAAACGGAGAATAGGTAAACTCATCTACTCACTAGTGCGCTTTCACAGCCTCGTTGTGTTTATATTCCCATTCTTGTGAACTATTATATTATTAACTCAAACTTTAAAAGGAAAACTATTTTTAAAATAAAGACTGAAAGAGTTGACGGAAGCGATGGCGACGTTGAAGTCATGAGACCGTTAATAGCCTACATTTAGCTTTTAATTCTAGCAATTGTAATTAGGCTTTAAAATTCATAAAAGTGTTGATTTGTGAAGATTATCATGATGAACAAAGCGTCACTGAGCCAAAAGCCAATCACAAATCCTATTGGGTTTTTGTCGTAAACTACTCATATACAAATGTTGATTATATGTATAAATACAATATATTTTAAGTTTATTGCAAAATATGCATAGCCTATATTTACAAACATTTCAGTATTTTGAGAGCAAAGGGAAATCAACTCGATTACGTCATTCGCAGTGCTTCATGGGAGTGGGCGGAGCTAAAGAGCTATTTTTTTTAGAGAGTGTTGAATTTTCTGTACAGTATCATGGGTAATGTAGTTTTCACCAGGTATTCAACTGTTAAATACAATTATTTATAAAAATAAGCATCGTCTCATAAATTGGTAAGTTAGATTAACAACCTCGTAGCTCACAGTTGGTCTGTCTCTATTAAAAGCATTCCAGAACAGACTTTCCGAAATACTAACAGAAATGAAAGACTTTGCCTTTAGATTAACTTTATATTTTCTCTGACGCCATGCACCTTGCCAGCTTCTTCGCATGCCATCTTCATCCAATACGTTGGAAATCGTCACATCTGTTTTTTTTAATCGCATTAGTTTAACGATTGATAATTAAGTATAGTGGAAAATTATTTTTTTTTAAAGTTACTAACTTCCAGGTTGGCCTACAAAAATACATCATCACTGCAGCTCTGTACACATTTTAGACTGAATAGCTACTGTCAGAATGACCGTCAAAAGAGTCAAATGGAAATTCCAGATTTAACAGAAATGCAGATCCCAGGCATCTTTTCCCTGACTGTGATCTCTACAGTCCTGCAGGACAGAGACACTTACAATTCCAGTGCTTGAACTCTCTGAAACCACAGAAAGAGGGAAAAACCACATCAATGACTGCAATGGAGACCTTTTTCAGCCATTACTGTACATGCACACTCTGTGTAACTCTATGCATTTAGTGCTTCCAGTTGACCTGATGTGATGAGCATAATGTGCATTAACTAGTTCTATTTCTTTGCCCGCAGGATACGCTGAGCCGCACCAGGCCGATCTCATGTGAACCGGACCAGTTTGATCTTGTGGATGTGAGAGGGCGAGAGTGCCGCTGTCTTTTATGTGCTGAGATTCACTGGAGTGGAAAAACATTACAGGCATAGGCTATATCTGCTGGGCACAGAACGGACCCTGCATTACAGTGGCCGCCAGTGCAAAGCCTTGCCTCTCTCTCTCTGGCTCGCTCACTCTTTTCATCCATGTGTGTTTCTTTTTCCCATAAAGCCCCAGCCCATTGTGAAGAGTCCAAAGAGTCTTTTGAAAAAACACTTTCCCCTTTGTGTCTCTCTGTCTATGTATTTTTTTGAGTTCCAAATTTTAAACCAAATATGGAAAATAAAGTAAAAGCTAATACTATAAGAGTAGCCTATAAATAACACTATCTATTATCACACTTCTTTGTTTCTCACAGTGTTTCGAATCAGTGCAGAGGGGGATCATTATTCTGACAGGTGGCTTCATCCTTTCGCATAATATGAATATCAATGGAGGCGAAGATAACGGGCGACAGAGACATGTATCCCTTTAATTATCAAGCATATTTACTAAATAGAACGCAGCACATCAAATTAGACATATCTAGATTAACAAGCCAAAAATTCTAATTTCCAGACTATGGAGCGACTGATCTGTAGAAACTGCTAAGACAGCAGCACAATGCAGAGAGTCTCATCCAACAGCGCAGCCTGTTATCTTCTTTGTGAGTGTGGAACATTTATTGATCCCCACAATGCATCCTGGTGTCGGATGTAAATGAGACCATGGACATCCTTAAGAACCATTACATTGATCAGAGTAAAGACGACGTGCTCGGCTACGTTTAAAGAGTCCATTACAAACATCAGCCTCTGAAACCCCATCACACCCAGTAAGGTGATCTCACTTTTCCCTCCCATCACCATGGTAACCTGCAGGGATGTGTCTGGGCTAGGAGGGGCTGTGAGAAGGTAACAGATATTTTTAATAGTCAATATGTTCGTTTGTCTTGGAGACCTAATAACCAAAAGTTGACTCTGCGAGTGCCTAATTATAAGTAGCCTAACTCATCTGGTTTAAATGACCCGCAGCACATAAATGGAGAGTCTGATTCATACTGCAGAAGAGTATTCCAAAGGATGCACACATCAAATTCAGATGATATGAGACCAGCAAACGAATTATACAGAGAAGCATAGTCCCTGGTTGAAGAAAGAGAGCAGCTTCTGTTATTTTCTTTGCTTACAGAAATAAATGTCCCTTCAGGAAGAAAAGGTAAATCTATAAATGATGAGAATTGCGATGCAGGTGATGCACCAGAGACGCAGGACGCATTCTGCTGTGACTGTCACCTTGTTGCAGCCCCTCCGGACATCGAAATGAACAAACGCACGTAAAAAAAAAAATCGCTTTCGGACATGGTCGGGTGTCTCTCACCTCTTGTCCAGGCAGATGATCCACTCGGAGGAGGCCACGGAGTGCGCAGAGACGTGCACCGCTACCATCTTCGGCTCGACCGGTGTGAATCGCAGATCTCGTCGACTCGCGCGCATCAGGGCTCGTCCCCCTCCCCGCCTCTGTCGTCAACTGGATCACCGTGGCGTGGGTTCATCGTCACCACGTTCACGCGCACTACGATCGTTTACAACCGTGCCTGCCCACTGATACGATAAACAAGTCACGTTCCGAACAGCGAGGCATTATCGGTTGGAGATCTGTTTTGACGATGGTTAAGATAACATTACGTGGGTGCCATGGTTTAAACATAACGTCAGTGGGAGGCGGCGTGGGAATATCACGGAAGAGGCGATGAGAGCCGGTTAAAATACTGATATGATGCATTAAGGTTTTGTAGGTGACAGCGGTGATGCTGATGCTGCACTGTCACCATGGTTATGACGGGCACGCGGTCAGCGAGATGCTGCATCTATAGACACGAGATGGAAAGGGAGCGCGCGCTGTCAGGTGTCTTGTTCTCCCCGGGGGTGACACACACACACACACACACACACACACACTGTCGGGAAAGAGACAAGGAGTCGCAACTGTCGCATGGCTACACTGTAAATAGGGAAAACAGTTGCAGTTGTTTGCTATTTGTACCTGATCTTACCTTTAAACCTGGTGTAACCTATAGATTCATTCATATTAAATAAGAATTTTAGGTTCTAGTTTAGGTAAATAGAATTTAAGAACACTTTATTTTAAGGTGACGTAGTTACATTGTAATCACTCAAATAAGTACTGAGTAATATAATTCACTACATGTACTTACTAGAGGTTTGGTTTAGGGTTAGTTACTTGTGCATAATTTACTGTTATTACTACAGTAAATACATGTAGTAACATGTACCTCACCTTAATTCATTTTATTATATCAATTATTATTTAATTAATTAAATATTAATATAATCAATCAATTAATTAAAAAGAAAAAATACATAACATAATTATAATACTAATAACCTTTTCTGGGTGTAACCTAATGTATTTTCATTCATATTAAATAATACTGAAGAATCTTTCTGCAATATTTATATAATTAATTATTAAATAAAGTAAAATAAATTCATTTAATTTATTATTTAAAATAACATTAAATCATATTTTGACATACCCAGGGAGGTGGCTACACTGTAAAAAGGTAACAGTTGAAATTGTTAGATTTTTTTTTGCAACCTAATCTTATCTTTAATCAAATAGCCTTTTATATTGTAAGCTAATGCAATCTGGTTTATTAATACATATTAAATATTTAATAAAAATTTTGCAACATTAATATAATTAATAATAAATATAATTATTTTAAATAATAAAATATATGATCTAATAATATTAATAACCACATGAAGTACATTTTAGGTAACTCATTTTAAACAGTATGAGATAATAAAAAGAAGAGACGCTTTATTCCTGCCGTTCAAATACCACCAAAAAGAGTAAAATATTCACAAGTTCAGTGTTTAAATTATATCATTGACAGCTCAGGAATCTGGTAAAAAACACATTCTCAGCACCAAGTGCATCATACATGTTGTGGCACAATAATATATTACATGTTTACAGTATAGCACATTTAGACATTGGCTGAAGTATAAGGAGCAATGTGTTCCTATTTCATAAGAACAAAGTGAGAAAAAAAGCTTCTTCAGTCAATTTGTCAGTTTGCAATGTCACTGATGCATCTCTATTGTGCTAAAGTAAAAGCAACCACATGATCATGCATTATCTCTGTTGAAGCTCCCATTCTGAAAGCTTCTTCCCTTAAAAATGGTTCACTGTGTTGATTGAGTCTCGTGACAGCAGAGGTGACAATTCCTCTGACCAAGCAAAAGCTCTGGACACTCATGCGACCTGAATGCAAAAATAGCTTAAAGATTATATACAGACCTCTGAGCGAATCCCTGACACCTTTTTATACATATAACAACGACACATTATGGATTTCATTTCAGTCTTAGCATTTTTGGGGACAGACGCTACATTCATCCTGAATCAAAAGAAATCTCACAGGTTGGATACCACATTACTGACAATGCCCATTATATCTTATGCCCAGAAGATCTATTAAACATTTCTATTTAAAACGTATCAATATTTTACATATTTTAATATGCATATATTTGCCACTTTCCATGAATGTGGCACACTATGGTGTCCCACTCCTTTTTTTTTTTTTGCATATTGCATGCAAGCCTGTTGCAAGCATGCAAGCCTATTTGTAATATCCAATAAATAACATAATTCAGACCCTTTAGTGGGAAAGACAAGTATATTATCTTATTTCATATTCTTAATTTTTACACAAATTATTTTGACTGCAATCATGAAGCTAATCTTTTCAACCCTGTTACCAAGGTTATTGTAAGATTAAAAACAACCAAACTATTTTTGTGAAATATAAGTTATATCCATAAATATAAACCAACATTCGGTCCCAATCTAGCTAGCGCTTACTTGCAATCCTGTTACCCAAATTTGTTTTTAAACTAAACAAACCACATGTACCCTCATGGAAAGCGTCAATTACATCATTCTTTATTGACAGTCTTTCATCTTGCAATCTTTATACACAGTTTTTAAAGTCACACCCTGAATAAACATTTTCCTGCTCTTGAGTGTTCAGGCATCGTCCTGCTCTGAAGACACGGGCGTGGGACAGTTTCTGTTGGCTATCCTCCTGTAGACAAAGTAAAAGTGTTGAGGGTTCGGTCGACTGTGTAACTCTGCCTTTATCCACTGTGGTTGTGTGTCTCCGGCCAACTGCTGGCTGCTGTCGTCTGTGAGAAGAAAGAGGCCGTAGTTTTCCGGATCAGACACACCGAATTTAAGTGCGCAAAGGCGGCACACCTCTTCTGTTGTGGCGTAGGGCCGGACCTGAAGGGTTTTAGCCGTGCAGCCGCTTCCTGCCTTCTGCAGAGCCACACGCAGGTAATTCTTCACAAACAAAACAAAGATATTATAGTGAGTTTATAACCACTGAAAATAGTTAAGGCGAGACACTACAGGTGAATAGGGTAAAATTGTTAACTTACAGATATCACCATCAAACTTTACCAGTTGATTACTCACATGAATAGGAGAAAAAAATGCATTGCAAGTTTTCTGTAATTTTATTTTTTAAATATGCTAATGAGGCTATATCTAATTAAATATGTGTTAATTTGCATATATTCTGAAGTGACGAATCTGACCATTGAAAAAAACAAGGTTCAAAATTATTTTTCATTTTGTTGATATATTCAATGGAAAGACATTACCAGAGGGGATTATGAATATCCCCTTTTGTTACCCTGTAAATCAGAAAATACTGCCAATAGCCTTAAAAAATTTCTTTCCGCCCTATTTTTAGGCATAAAATGTCATATAAATCAGGCCAAGAATAATATATCAACAAATCCCTCTGGACAAACCTTCACAATATAGTTAGGAATACGACTGTAAAGTCTGGTGTGTGTAGGTGCTACAGAAGTGGAAAATCATGTGAGTGTGAGAAAAAACAAATTTTGAGAAAACGGCCTTTAAAGATTTTTATGGCAAAATTCCACTAATTTCTATTGAAAACGTACTCGGTTACTAACGTAACCTCGGTTCTCTCTAGAAGAGGGAACGAGTACTGCGTTTTTACTAAAACGCTACGGGAAAAGTCTCTTTTCACGAAACACTGAAGCAAAAAATTATCCTTTAATTTTCATATATGTAAAACGCGTTGCAGCAGCAGTCAGCTATGGCGAGACGGCTTGCTCGCTCATTGGCTGCTCTGCGGCAACTGCATAAGCCTATCGAGCGAGGCCTGGGGTGACGTCAGGCCAATGAGGGCGCTTCGCGCCCTCCTCGCCACTTCCCGCCGAGACGGGCGTGGCTTACCTCTATAAAAGGAGCTCGAGAAGGCTGATTCACTTGATTTTGATCGCCGAAGCGAACCAGAGTGAACCATACGCACGGCAGAGAACGCAGTACTCGTTCCCTCTTCTAGAGAAAACCGAGGTTACGTTAGTAACCGAGTACGTTCTCTTACGAGAGTTCTCTCGTACTGCGTTTTTACTAAAACGCTACGGGAACCCCTTGTAAAACGCCGTGCGTGCTGGGATAAAAACACCGATCACCGGAAGCTATTTCAGGCATACAGTGCATAATCACCAGATAGACTCACACAGAGTCAGGGAATAAGGGAGGGGAGCCTTAATTCCCTATACTGTAGCGTCCGCAGGCTTAACGCGACCTCACAGGGAGAGTCTAAAGACAAGAGGGGATTCCCTCCGTCCTTATATAGACATGTCCACAGACGCGAATATGACATCACATAGACAGGGTAGGGAGCCTGAACTAATGTGGGAAATGTGGGTCTTACACAGTTCTGCCCAAGATAGTCGGTAGCACATTGCGCCTGCGATTTCAGAGGTCTAGCTAGACAGCTGAATCGACTACACCGACAAAAGCTTAGCCTGTAAGGCGGGAACCTCTAGGTTATAAAACCTGATAAATGTAGACGGAGAGGCCCAGCCTGCCGCCGTACATATATCCTGTAGGGAAATCCCGCTAGACCAAGCCCACGAGGAGGCAACGCCTCTCGTAGAGTGCGCTCTAACTCCCAACGGGCATTGAATGCCCTTGACAGTATAAGCCAGCGCTATGGCGTCAACTATCCATCTGGATAGACTTTGTTTCGAAACAGCCATTCCTTTGGAACGTCCGCTGAACGAGACAAAGAGCTGCTCTGTCTGTCTGAAGACAGCAGAGCGGGACATATAAGCTCTTAAAGCCCTAACAGGGCAAAGAAAACTCGAGTCCCCCTCCTCACTCGATGCCGGCAGGGCAGACAGGGAAATAACCTGAGCCCGAAAAGGCGTGTTGAGGGATTTCGGCACATAGCCGTGCTTAGGTTTGAGTATGACTTTAGAGTCATTAGGACCAAACTCCAAGCATGCCGGGCTCACGGAGAGCGCGTGCAGATCGCCTATGCGCTTCACTGAAGCGAGAACCATCAAAAACACTGTTTTGAAAGACAAATGTTTGAGGCTAATAGACTGGATAGGCTCGAAAGGGGCACCTTTCATGGCCGCCAAGACCGTAGAAAGGTCCCACATAGGGACTGAAGGAGGTCTGGGTGGATTCAGTCTCCTAGCTCCCCTGAGGAAGCGGATGACTAAATCGTTCCTTCCCAGTGACTGACCCAGCGTTGAACCGGAGAACGCTGAAATAGCCGCCACATATACTTTGAGCGTGGAAGGGGATCTGCCCTTATCCAACAGCTCTTGTAGGAAGGAGAGAACCTCCGTTACCTCACATTCGAGGGGTGATAGGCTCCAAGCTGTACACCAGCCAGAGAAAACCGACCACTTCGAAGCATAAAGCCGCCGAGTCGACGGTGCTCTAGCCTGAGTGATGGTATTCATGACTCCCTCTGCGAGACCAACGGATATCCGTTGAGCGCCCACACATGAAGGGACCACAGCTCCGGGTGTGGGTGCCAAATCGAGCCCCCGGCCTGCGAGAGGAGATCTCTCCTCAACGGCACTGGCCATGGAGCGATGTCTGCTAACTGCATCAGGACTGGGAACCATGCTTGGTTCTTCCAGAACGGTGCTACAAGCAGCACTGGGCATTTTGTTTCCCTGACCCGTTCCAACACCTGTGGCAGGAGGGAGACGGGGGGAAAAACGTATAGCGGGCAGCGCGGCCACCTTCGGGACAGCGTGCTGTCGCTCTTTGAAAAGAACGCAGGGCAGTAGGCGTTTTCGTGGGACGCGAATAGGTCCACCTCCGCTCTGCCGAATCTCTCCCACAACAGCCGGACTGTTTGTGGGTGTAGAGACAACTCGCCCGGGGGAACGTTGTTCCTGGACAGTCTGTCTGGGCCCACATTCTGAAGCCCAGGTACATGCACTGCTCTCAGCGAGCGTAAGTTGTGCTGAGCCCATATTAGGAGGCGTTTCGCCAACCTGTACAGGGATGTGGATTTCAGACCGCCCTGCCGATTTATGTAGGACACCACAGCCATGATGTCCGAACGGACTATGACGTGTTGGTCCTTGATGTGGGATAATAATCGACCGGACACCCGCGCTTTCAACCAGAACTGCAGCGGGCGCATGCGGAGCAAGCCCAGCCGGAGAACTGACGATGCTGAGGCCATAAGACCCAGCATCCTTTGAAACTTCTTGAGCGGGGTGAAAGCGCCGCGGCGGAAAGACTTCGCCGCGCGCTGAATGTGCAGCACGCGCTGTGGCAACAGCCGCGCTGTCATAGACTGCGAGTCCAGAACGATACCCAGAAACGAAATCGTTTGACTGGGGTTCAGTGAACTCTTCGCCCAATTGACCGTGATACCAAGATTCTCGAGGTGATCGAGTAAAATGGTTCTGTGCTCCACGAGCTGAGATCGTGATTGGGCTAGGATCAACCAGTCATCCAAATAGTTCAGCACTCGCATGCCTCTGAGTCTGAGAGGAGCGAGCGCTGCGTCCATGCATTTCGTAAATGTACGAGGTGCCAGGGACAAACCGAACGGCAGGACTGTATACTGGTATGTCTGACCCTCGAAGGCGAATCTCAAGTATCGCCTGTGATGTGACGCTATCTGTATTTGAAAATACGCGTCCTTCAGATCTATTGACATAAACCAGTCTCCTCGGCGAACATGCGCGAGGATTTTCCTGGTCGTGAGCATTTTGAAACTGCGTTTCACTAATGCTTTGTTCAGCCGTCTTAGATCCAGTATGGGTCTGATACCATCGTCCTTTTTGGGGACTAGAAAGTATCTGCTGTATAGCCCCCCTTCGCTTTGAGCTTGGGGCACACGCTCTATCGCCCCTTTGCTTATCAGTTTTGATATTTCGGCGCGAAGTAGGTGTGCTACTTCTTAAACCACCGTAGTTGGACGCGCGCTGTGAAGCGGGGAGGGCGTCGACAAAACTGTAGCGAGAAGCCTCTCTTTATAATGCCTAGCACCCAGTCCGAAACCCCTGGAATCGCTGCCCACAGAGGCGACAGAGGCGCTTCGGGGCGCAATAACGTAGGCGTTATGCCTGTGGCATTCGAGGCGGGGGGCGCGCTTATTACAGCGGGCAGAGCGCTCGTCCTCGACCTTACTACAGCGCTTGACTGAGTGAGGGAGGGCTGAGCGGGTCCCGCGGGACTCATGTCTGCGAGTAAATGTGGGCGGGAAGCGGGCACATTCACTGCTTTGGGCGCGCTGTCTGACTGAGCAGAGCGAGCGCGCACAGGTCTCGTTTTTACAGAGAGCCTGTGGTCTGTGAGACATAGTGTTTGTGCGGGCACTTTCACTATGTTGGAAGCGCAATCGACCTGAGTCGATTTTATGTGCGCGAGCCCTAAGTGTAGGGCTGTGCTTGTGTGTAGAGATGGGCACTGAGGAGTGGGCATCGACACTACACTTATAGCACCATCGGCCGTGGCCGGGACACCAGAAAATACCGTGAGTAAGTGTGGGCGCGGGAGAGCGGGCACAGTTACTGCAATGAGTGCACTGTCTGTCTGAGCAGAGTGAATGCACACAGGTTTCGTCTTTACAGAAACCACAAGGCATGCAGAACATAGTGTTTGTGGGCACTAGGCAGTGGGCACGCACGTTCACTATGTTGTGTGCGTGATCGACCCGAGTCGAATATATGAGCGCGGGCCCTGTGTGAAGGGCTGTGCTAGTGTGTAGGGATGGGCACTAGCAGTGGGCATCTTCTCTACACATATAGCATCATCGGCCGTGGCCGGGACTTCGGTAGAAGTCCGGCCATGTACCACGTGCTCGTGGGCTGCAAAAAACACGTCTGCAGTTGCCTCTCGGGAAACAAACAGAGTGATTGCATTCGGCGGCATAATATTTTCTGTCAGCAGGCCTGCCGCGCGAAAGTCTAAGAATCTACCACTGGACCACAGTGAAGATACATAGACAAAGTCAGCGCGAGTATTATCCACACTGGCGTTTGCTTGCAGGCATGTACCACGTGCTCGTGGGCAGCAAAAAACACGTCTGCAGTTGCCTCTCGGGGAACAGACAGAGTGATTTGCATTTTCAGACGCCTGCAAAATGCCAGAATGTGAGAAGAGTGGATATCGCCCAGTTTCAGCGGGGCTGAAAACACTCCATTCTCCTTTCGCCAGTGACGCACGGGAACCGTAGAAACGGTGTTCGGTTGCAGGCAAGCGGGTACTACGCGCTCGCTGGCTGCAAAATGCATCTCTGCAGTCGCCTTCAGGGGACTGACAGTGCAAAGCATTGGCGGCATAAATATATATGCCGCTAGACCGGGATACGAACCCCGGTCCCCCGTGTGGAAAACCTATAATTCCACCACTGAGCCACAGGGGGATACAGGCTTTTGAAAGCGGCGTCAACATGTATTCTTCGGCGTTTGCTGGCAGGCAAGCGTGTAACAGACTCACTTGCTGCAATAATATTTCCAGTCGCCGAACAGGGAACTGAGAAATGTGAGAGAAAAGAGGTCAGACCGACCAACGGTGGGACTAAGAACACTCTTTTCTCCTTCGCCGGTGAATGACGCGTGCAGAGGCAGGGTAGCTTTTCTTGTAACGTAAAGAAAAACTAATCCCGCCATCCGCTTCCAGGAAGGGCAGCCTCGGAAAGGATGCCCGGCGAGTCCTCAGAGTCACCGTAGGCAATTGGCTCGGAGTGAAGGCGTTTCGCCGTCAGTGAGCGCGAGCGCTGCATGAGAAGGCATCTTGAAAAAGACGCAGCTCTTTTAGGGGTGCGTGTTGCAAAGCGAACACACACACACACACATACACAAGAACAAAGAATGTAAAGAATATGGCGTCGGAAAGCGCAGCAGGTACGGCGGTAGAAGGCGGCGTTGGCCAGCGGCTTCAAGGGCTCGTCCCGCTGAAGTGCTTGCATCAGACGACGCGTGCTTCCTCGTGATCCAGCGATGCGTGCGCTTCGCTGAAGAGATTAAAATCAAGTGAATCAGCCTTCTCGAGCTCCTTTTATAAAGGTAAGCCACGCCCGTCTCGGCGGGAAGTGGCGAGGAGGGCGCGAAGCGCTTATGCAGTTGCCGCAGAGCAGCCAATGAGCGAGCAAGCCGTCTCGCCATAGCTGACTGCTGCTGCAACGCGTTTTACATATATGAAAATTAAAGGATAATTTTTTGCTTCAGTGTTTCGTGAAAAGAGACTTTTCCCGTAGCGTTTTAGTAAAAACGCAGTACGAGAGAACTCTCGTAAGAGAACCATGAATTACAGACAAAATATGCTTTAGGTCCAAGTAAAATCCATGTATCACACTGTTCAACATCCAAAACTCATTATTGCATTATCACATTGTCAGAAATTGGCATCAGCCAATGAGATTGCGCATTTCGAGTTAAATCACCTGTTTTACTTTCATGATTGGTTGCTGATAGACAGGAAATGACCATATTTGGATCCGACAGCATTGCAAAGGAGAGAGAGAGCTTTCTAACGCCGAACGAGTGCGGTGCGAAAAAAATCGTGTCAGTTGGTCATCCGGATGCGTTCAAAAAATTGAACTCTTGCGAAAGGCTACGGACGGTTCCTATCCGACAATTCCAGTGGAAGTTCCACTGATAAACAAACCTGAATTCTTAACTTTTAATAAAATAAATAATGTTTTTATAACGATAAGTTGTCATGTCATTTTTTTATTTTCACGATTTTCTAACGTTATTAGGGCAGTTAATACAATTAAAATGTAATATATAAGTTACCACTATATCACATTTAGCCGACCTGACATGTCAACGTCCTGGGCAACTTTCCTCCACGTGCAGCCTTCCGATTAATGTCTCTATAACCCTCATCAGAGAGATCATACAGAATTGTACATTCTGACACTGACAAAATCAACCGTTCTAATCTCTCCGCCATTTTTGTTCTACTCGCTCCCGCCGCTTTTCAACAGTGTAGTACGACGTCCGCTGGGGGCGTATTGCGTATTACGGAGCTGATTTCAACTGCCAGTGTGAAGGCGGCGTAACGGTGTATGTGATGACACCAGACAGCGATCGCGGAGCAGCGGGATGATTTAGAACGCCAACTTTTGATGAATTTAGGCGAAATCTGCACACTCAAACAGACAAAGTGTAGTAAAATAAAGACCTAAATGTGTATTTTGGACTTTTTTTCAGCACAAGTCTGAAAGAATACATGTTATTGAAGACAAATAACCCAAAATCTCAAAATTGACCAGTGAAAAAAAAAAACAATGTTTTTGCCTGCCGTGTCTCGCCTTAAATGCTTTCCATTAAATGCAGTCAGGAACTACGCAAACGCTGAGCACAAACTGTTCTGAGGTCAGGGTTTTACCTGGAAGTCGTCCACTGAGGGCAGGTTTCTCTGCAGTGTGCGACGCTGGTGCCACTGGTGGAGTGTGTCGCGTGCTGCAGAACTGAGGATCCGTGCAGCCTGTTCCTCCTGGAAGTTCTTGATCAGTGACATCGCTCCGTAAGCACTGGTGAGGTAATAACCTCCTGTACAGGATCAAGACAAAAGGAGAATCTTACTGTTTTAATACAGTGAACCTTCCAAAACCTAAATAAAAACTCGTTTGTCCAATACTATAAAGTATTTATTATTTTACTGTTCAGAAGTTTGGGGGTTGGTAAGATTTTTAATGTTTTTGAAATAAGCTCACAAGGCTACATTTATTTGATTAAAATACAGGAATTATTGTGAATTACTGTATATTAAGAAATATTGTATTTAAAACTGTATTTTACTGTATTATTTTACTTAAAACTATTTTATATTTTAATTTTTTTATGTAAATAACTCCTGCTGAATTTTCAGCATCATTACTCCAGTCTTCAGTGTCACATGATCCTTCAGAAATCATTCTAATATGCTGATTTGGTTCTCAAGAAACATTTCTGATTATCAATTTTGAAAACAGTTGTGTCGCTTAATATTATTGTAGAAACCGTGAAACATTTTTAGGATGCTTTGATGAATAAAGTGCAAAAGAACAGCAATTATAGTAAATAGAAATCTTTTTGATCAAATTAATGCATCCTTGCTCAACAGAAGCATTAAAGGGATAGTTCACCCAAAAATGAAAAAAAGGACCCCATTATTAACTCACCCTCAAGTCATCCTAGGTTTATATGACTTTCTTCTTTCAGACGAATACAATCGGAGTTATATATATATATATATTAAAAAAAATCCTGGCTCTTCCAAGCTTTATAATGGCAGTGAATGGAGGACGAGATTTTGAAGCCTAAAAAGTGCATCAATCCATCATAAATGAACTCCTCATGGCTTAATAAAGGCCTTCTGAAGCAAAGCGATGCGTTTGTGTAAGAAAAATAGACATATTTAAAACTTTAAAAAATAAAACAACTATATTACAAAGCCCATTACAAAGCTTGGAAGAGCCAGATATATATATCTCCGATTGTATTCATCTGAAAGAAGAAAGTCATATACACCTAGAATGGCTTGAGGGTGAGTAAATCATGGGGTAATTTTCATTTTTGGATGAACTATCCCTTTAATTTCTTTCAAATTAGGGTGAATTAGGGTTTGAAACAAGGGTGAACAACCACTATAATGAGGACAGATCCCATTGGATCATCAGGTTTGTGACCTGACTGTGTACATACAATATAATAAATCTTTTCAAAGAATGTCTGCCGCACTGAGCTCAGTGAGAACAGGAGAAACACACCCTTGGAGGAAATTACTCTGTTGAGAATAGAACTTAGGATGTTCGTCACACATGGAAAATGCTTCTGTTCTGAAACTCCTCCAACTCCACAATTATTAAAGGATTAGTTCACACAAAAATGAAAATTCTTTCATCTATTACTCACCCACATGTCGTTTCAAATCAACAAGACTTTAGTTCATCTTTGGAACACAAATGAAGATATTTCTACTGAAGAGACGTAATCGCTTTATATGATGAACAGATTTAATTTAAGCTTTTATTCACATATAAAAATTGATCAGCGAACATGTTAAATTTGGTCACGGATGCCCAAGCACGCTTGCAAAAGTCTTATGAGTTTGGAGCGACAGGAGAGTGAGTAAATGGTGACAGAATTTTCATTTTTGGATGAACTAACCCTTTAAATTCATTAATATTACAAAGGGTTCTGATTCACATTAAATATTGGACAGGAGAAACAATGTAAAATTACATTAATTTAAATAAATTATTACACAAATATAAGGACATGCTAACGCACCTTCTCCATGCAGTAATGGAGGATCTATCAGCTCCATCATATACAGGATCTCAGTGTCCAACTGTGGCATGTCACACTGGACCAGTACATATGTCAACATGGGCAGGAAATCATCCGCTCCAAACATCCTCACTGGCGCAGACAGAGGAAACATTTATCATTGACCTTTACACGAGCCATATTTTCACCTTTAAAATACTAATCTCATATGCTGCATCCCAATTCGTATACTATCCATCCTAAATAGTATTCAAAATTAGGATTTGGTGTTCGAAACAGTAGCATGTTGAAACGAGTATCCAAAAACTACCCGGATACTCTTTCACACTCTAACGGCTAATACTGCCCACATCCCAATATTGGTTTGATGAAGATTAGATAAGAACTACAAACATAAATAAAGTGTTAAAAAAAACTACAAACATGGCGGATGTGTGAAACCGAAGGTTAAGTAGAGAGGTTTAGATAAAGGGGTTTGATAGTCAGTATCTAATCTGCTGAAAAAACAATGTTATCCACATTATATTGCATCTTCAACAACGTTGTAAACTTTTATAAAGATACATTTGGTCATATATCTTTTAAATACATCATTCAAAAACACGAGGAGAGTTTTCCGCATAAAAGGCCCACGAATGACAGATCCAATACGGTAGGAAATTAAATTGAATGTGGAGGATGTTACCTGTGACAGGGCAGATTAAACGGTGACGGGATGCACATAACTAAGCGACAGAGCTGTGCTTTAAAGAAGCAATTATGATGAAGTAGTATCTTGCCTACTCTGCTGCTACACATTTAAAAGTCTGTACTTTTCCTTCACAAAAAGAGTACATCATTTTAAGGCATAGTATAAGTAGGTGAATTGGGACGCAGCAGTACACACCTAAAACACAAACACACATAAAGTCTTTAAATAAACCCTTGAGGCAAACTCCACCTGTACACACCTTCATGATCTTGCATGATACTGTAGATGAGTTTGCAGACTTTCAGCAGGACCGATATCTTCCTCTCAGGTGAGTACATGCTGCACATGGCTCGGAGTTTTCTGCGGATGCGGTGGATGGCGAGGGCGTCTGGTGGCCGGGCTCCGATCGCTCCCAGCTCGTGAGGGCGTTTGGTCTTGGCCAGGGTCAGATTCTCCTGCAGCCTCTGACACACTCCTCCGGCCACCTGGAACTCATGCAGCGCTGACTGCAAGCAGCCGTACAGAGGTTTCAGCACACACTTATGCATGGCCTTCTCCAACACCGGATCTGAGAAAGAGATGGACTTTCAGTTAACGCTTCAGAGAAACTTAACATCTTCATAGTGATAAAAAAGGAACAAAAAGACATGAATTATTAACTACTGAACTTTTTGTTTTAAAGGAATAGTTCACCCCCTAATGAAACGTCATAATTGACCTATTGTTCTGCACGTTCTAAAGGTTCAGATGTTCTGAAGCAGGGTTACAGGGTTAATTTTATCTTGAAGTACTAAAATAACTAAAACTGAAATAAAAATGAATAAGAACAATATAGACATAACTTAAAGCTACTAAATAAACAACAATAAAATTACAAACACTTTAAAATTAAAACAGAAAATATAATACTAAAAAAAGTTCTGAAAAATATTCTGAAGAACATACATTTCAGACTATTCCTCAAAGCCATCATATGACTTGGAATATAGCACATATTAAGTCAAATGGGCTACTTTTGTGATACTTTTTTTTAATGGTGCAGTTGTTTTTCATTCACTTACATTGTATAGAAAAGAGCAAAAGGGCAATCATACAGGTGTGGAACGACATGAGGGTGAGTAACTTTTTCTTCTTTCATATTTTTTGGGTCAGCTTTCTTTTAAACATCTACAGTGTGAATCATTGCATTTGTGGTGCATTTTTGTTAAACAGCCATAGTGCTTTCATTGAGTCCTGTCTCATATTAGCAATTGTGAAACAATTGTGTGCCAGAAACTCAATGATAGAACAGTTACCGTTTGATAATGAGAGATTTTAGCCACGAGTAGATCGAACCATTATGAAATTCTGACTGAAACACCTTTTAATTCAAACTGACACTTTTTTTTTTCAATGGTACAAATATCCAAATGGTATTCTGTTTTCCACAAGTAAAAAACTGACGCACACACACACACACACACACACACACACACACACACACACACACACACACACACACACACACACACACACACACACACACACACACACACACACACACACACACACACACACACACACACACACACACACACACACACACACACAGAGAGCGTACAGTGTCAGCTCAGTTCATGGAAAAGCTGACACAAACGTTACAAGATATATTAGGCCTAAGCTCTCAGGAATTCATTTAGGTCTTGCTGAAGGCTCTCTGAGACACAAAGGGCCAGTCAAATGAGGACAAAAGCAGGCCTCACATCAGTTGTCTCTACACTATAGAGTTATAAAACAAGCAATTACACACTATCATAACACTGTTACTGTAATAAAACTCTATAATAAAACACTGTACACAAGAGGTCTAAATATTAAAAGCACCTGTAGCTTACAGATTCACTATCATAATAAATGGCTGTATATAATGTTTTATGGAAAACGAACCAGAAATTCATCAACTTCCTGTGTTACACTGCTATGATGTTTGTCACTAAAACTTATCTTTATTGTGACATTAAAAGACACTGACTTTAAAAAACAAAAAATATAATATAATACGTATAAATATAATTTCTTTCTGTCTGAAACAATTGCACAATTTTAATTGTGCAGCATGTTCTGAATATCTAATTTCACTAATAAAAAGCACCATGGCTGTTGATGTACAATGTAATATCCTGATATTCTTTGATATATGATCTATCACTGTACTCTGGTATGGCCACAGTACTATTTTGTAACCTCAGATAAATATATTAAAAGATTCGTTTTAGACTTCTAGGTGGCATGGCCACAGGAAACATCAAACTGTACACAAAAAAGCAAACTGTACAAATCAAGGATCTTAAATTTAAGTTTTTTTTTGGTCTTTACATGCAATTTTTCTACCATGGTATCATCACCACATTGTTTTAAAGATATTAATTTAACAAAGTAAAATCTGACATTTAGAAAAAAAAAAAAAAAACATTAATAAGGTAAACAATACATTAGTTTATCTTTAAGTTATAAACAGCCAGACAACCTTTTACACTAATGTAACTTCTCCACCCAATGAAGAAGTGAAGAATTTATCCTTTGAATACATTTTTTACTTGTCTTTAGGTTTGATATGCAAGCATTACTTTTGGTATGATGAAGAAAAAAAATGCCTTCAAGCTGTTTATTGGTCCAAACCCACCAACCACAGGGCGGACCTATAAAAATGTCTTTCAACATTCTTAATACATTATGTGCTGTGAGACAGGATTATAGCATAATATGTCTTAGAATGAACTTAATTAAATCTTATTTCAAGATGCTCTTCTCTATGAATTGTGCTCCTTTTTTTTCAACTCAGTATTTCCACAGCAGTCTGGTCTAAACTGTCATTCTTTATACAAACCAGACTAGTTACAATCCCTTTGGCCTTGCACTTACTTCAAACAGTATTTTCAGAATTTCCATACATTTTACAATACAACTGCAGGGAAAAAAGATGACTTGAAAGGTATATTAGATATCAGAATGCAGGTATGGTGCTTGTATTTCACTGCTAAATTGCTCTTATTTTGAAATTATTAAATGTACCCATATTAAAAATATGAATCATAACATTTGACAATAAAACATCTCCCCATCCAAGCCAGAAAACATAATATGAACTATATCCTCCATTGACAGACTAAGATAAAAAGTTTAAAAAACTTATATTCTCCCTCACACTATCAAACACATTTTTCCTGCATTTGCTTCCTGAAGGAAGCATTACAAAAGCCGCTCTATACTGATAAGGGTAGATTGACATTCAAAACAAAACATGTTTCTGATGTCAGGTATAAAGCATAATCATAATCTAAAACACATCTTTTTGGACAATATACATATTTTTGACATGCATTACTTTAACAAGTCAAAGAAATCAGACCTTGAATTAAACTAAGAGTTTGAAAACTGCACAGACAAGGAAACAAAAAAGGCAAGCTGAGGATACATATCTAAAAGACAAGGTCAACACTTCAAAATGCCAAAACAAACATACTAGTAAAATATAGTAGATTAAACTCGTGGATAAAACTACAAGTGAGCCAGGGGTGTCCAATCCTGATCCTGGAGGACCACCTTTCAGCAGAGTTTAACTCTAAACCCTAATTAAACACTCTCAAACCAACAAAGGATTCCTAGAAACTTCCAGGAAGGTGTAGTGAAGTTAAACTCTGAAGGAAAGTGGCGTTTCAGAAGCAGGACTGGACACCTCTGAAGTAAAGCCATTTGTAGGTTGAAAGGTGCTTTTAAAATTGTTCTCTTTGTTTGAATGGTTTAACATGGCCCTAAAAGACTTAACCTGAAATCTTCTTACCAATCTGGTCCTCAGGTATGTAGGACTCTATGGGTGGGTTCATCTCTGAGCTCTGTATGAGGTAAGCCTTCATCTGGGTCATGAACTGCCGGAGCGTCTGCAGAAGATCCTGGCTGGATGAGTGACAGTTTTTGTTCTCCTGCACAAAGCTCAAATAATCCTGCACCAGGCAACCAAAGTAGGAACCTTTGTCTTGGGACAACTCAATGATCCGGAGCAAGATGCGCTTTTCAGGTGTAGCCAGAACATTGAGGACACCTCGGACCTTTCGGAATTGTCCCCTTAGTGCTCGTGAGATAACGAGCGATCTCGGATGAGCGCCCACTAGTTCAGCCGCCAGGAGTCTTTTTGTCTTGCGGGCGGAACGAAGGCGAAGATGCAGGTCCCTTTCAAGTCCCACACCATAGTCTTCCTCCTCTTCGTCATGCTCATCACTGCTGTCATCTGTGGAGAGGCCTTGGCCCACACTCTGGGATAGGCCCAAAGGAAGAGGATGCGGAGGACAATCCAGAGAGTCAGACGAGGAAGTGGACAAACCACTTGAGCTTCGCCCTTTCTCTTCTGGACCGGTCCATTGCTGCAGAATGGTGCTGCTGGTTGGGTTGAGAGGTGTATGCGTCCGGCTGGCTTGAGACAGGGCCCTAGAGATGGTCTCATCATCTAACGCAATGGTGCAGCGGTAGCTGTCTATGTCTGGCGGTTGAGAAGGTCGTGGTGGAGGTTGAGGTGCAGGTTTCTTAGAACTGGGGTGTTTGACGATCGATTTGGGTCCCTGACTCATTCTGGTAATGCCAGCACTCAAAGGCATAGTCCTCCGACCTGGGGGTAAAGCAGGGGTATGAACCAAAATGCGAGGCGGAGGTGGCCTTGGTGGAGGAGGGGGACGAGATTTTCCGTTTTGTGCTGTTGTGTCTTTTGCGATCACTGTTGCTACATTTCCAGTTAGATCTTGCTGTGTATTGAGGAAGACAGGGTTGATAAAAGACAAAGCACTGTTGGAGCCACTTCTTTCACCTTCGGGGGCATTCGGGCAGGTGTCAGTCAGAGGTAGTGGGACATTTAGATTGCCAGTTGGCGTACAGGTTTGATCCTCTGTCAGTAAGATGTCAGAGAAGTTGCTATGCAGAGAGATTGACCGTCTGTCCAGAACCAGGGAACTCTTTGGGACTTGTCTGCTGACAGAAGATTCCCAGAAAGCTGGAATAAAAAAGAGAGAATCTGATTAATGTTTAACAACTCATACGCACAATCTTTGAACAAACACAACCACAAAAGCAGCTAACACACCCACTCCAGCGTCCTACCATAGACCACCACACGTTGTCAGCAAACATGTGAGTTTGAGAGTGTGTGGCTATATCCAGTTACAGCCCGGTTGAAGCGTCTGTTCACTTCTCTCGTCCTCAGGCCCACTGAAGTTCTTGGAGAAATTTAGCGAGCTCAGTTGTGCAAGCTGATTCACAAATGCCATACAAACACACCCAACACAAAGCCGGCCAAAACTCAGTGAGTCATTTTTAACCAAACAGACAGGGGAGGTAGACTTAACAGAACACACCAAACCACTCCTCTTTCTCCTCCCCCATGCTTTCTCTCTCTCTCCCCACCCATTTCAGTTTGGTTTCTCATGTTGGTTTGCCGGGCCAGTTTTTATTAGGACAGGATAGTTTTGTCAGTCAGCATCTTTCAAACTATTACTAGATCAAACAATTGTTCTGCGGCAACTTTGGTGTACATTTCAAGGGTGTTGTGGATGGGTGCCAGGACATATTTATGTAGTTACTAAGGTAATCCAAGTGTTTTTGGCACATTTCTAACTTCTCAACCATGCGTTGTCTCTAGGGCAGAACGGATTTATCGCTGACAAGCAACAAAGGAAGTCACACACACACACACACACACACACACACACACACACACACACACACACACACACACACACACACACACACACACACACTCTTTCCCTCAGTAACCTCTATGCTTTAATTGGCTCACATGGTCTCACCCACTATCTGGATTCTGGAATGCCAGCTGACTAATAATAACATGGAACTGAATAGTAGGCCAGCATGTTCGCAGCTGTGGTGGAATGAGAAATCCACACACACAGTTACAAATGAGACAATCATGCCAGAGGTGCTGTCTTCTCAATGAACATTGCAATGTTTCTTTATTATCTCTATTTGACACTGGTCTGAACCTTTTAAGAACATACAAAAATATTACATTTCTAATTATTACTTGGACATGCAACATTGTCGAGTGTATTAAAAAACACACTCTGCTTTCCAGATGTGTCATGCTATGTATTTGTTTTGAACGGAGCACCAGTGGCAGTCCTGACTCACTTAGTGCCCTAGGGAGAGGCACGAGCAGAAAAAAAAAGTAAGCTGAGTTAGTATAGTGCTACTGTTTTTATTTAGTGTGCAAGGGTCACCGGGGTGTAATTTAAAACTAAATGAAGCAAAATTGCAGCTTAACTTGACAGCCTATAATAATCATGTGTTTAATGGTAGTAAAAGGGCAGCGTTGAATCCAAAGGTGCATGACTCCTGAATTTGACTTTAGACATTTGGACAATTTGACTGAATGGACTTTGGACATTTTCCCCTCTCACCTATTTTGAGAAACTTCACAATTATGTATATATATATATACAGAGTATATGATATTGATCGTAATTTTAAGAGGGTCAGACTAGGTAGGTCAGTATACCTGCCCCTTGCTGGGCCACCTCATGCAGTTCTGACAGGGTCTCAGCTGAGTGTATTTCCTCAGGAAGCTTCAGGGTAGATGGCAGAATGTCTCTAATATGAAACAAAGAGAGCCAGACAGACAAATAGTGCGTGAAATAGTGTAAAGAATGAAGAGTGGGAGAAAATACACACAACATAATTCACTCTTTTCCTACATTAATGGTGACAGGTCAAATTATTAATCTAAATTACATTCAGCTAATTTAATATTTCTACTCTTAAATGGCGGTAAAAATTGCTATTAATCAGAGAGAAGGCAGACTTTCAGTTTCTATGAGCGGTTTGAGAAAACAAACATAACGTGGAGAAGTGTTGCAATCTTCTGATTTATGGATGATTTGAAATAAATCATTTGTACTTAGAGACCTTTTTTACTATATCCTGTTGTTAATAAGGTGATGGATATCATTGGGTTTTATGAGCAGTGGGTTTATTACTGCACAATCATTCATTGTTTCTTTACTCATACTCATTGCTCTTATCATGCTCTAGCATTGCAATCATGGTAAAGACAGCAATGAACATTTCATCCATTCCAAATGTACGAAATCAAATTGTTCATAGTGGAATGTTTTTATATGTTACGAAGAAAATGTGAGTGGTCGAGTTACATGGCACAGTATAATGCTTTGGGTTAGGGTTTTGTTCAAATGTATGTATTAGCATTCAGTATGTATTAGCATTTGCAATTGTGATGCCTGCCTTAGCAATCTAATACCTGTCCATTTGAACAATTGTCAGTCATTGAAAAAGTGTTACCTGCTAATACAATAAAAGGCCACAAGATGAAAGAGGTCAGCAAAACTAATTCCTGAGCCCTCCAGAGAAAATGCTAGGAAAAAAGAACAATACAGAACAATTATATGTAATCTTCAAGCATTTCCACCATTTCATCCATCAAAACAGCACTGCAGTGTCCCTCGGGATTCTTCATTTGTTGGGAATTTACAGAAATTTTGGAAATTTCTGAACTGACTCTGAACTTGGCAGGTAAATTGTTCATAAGCCTCCAGCGCCTTTCAGACCACATTATTTTCCAAGGCACAGAGGATATTCACAGCGAGATTGTGCCCAGGCCAAAAACACTAGGGTGTGTCTGATATCTCAAATGCAGAATGTCTTGGAACCGCACTGCTGTAAATGCCTGAAATATTGCCAGGCTACTACTGTGACGTTTAGCATCAAATATGGTGCCTCTGTTTCAAAGCAAGCCAGTTGCAAACAGCCGCTCAGGTTATTACAACTGATTAACTACCTGTAAAACAAGAGGGAAATATGTCCCGTTCTTTCACAAAACAGAGATTTATTAAGTGATATATAAAATGTGTGTGCGGTCAATGGCGAGCAATCTTTGACCTCTCGTCTGTGTGCACGTGAAAGCAACAGCCCCCACAATATCAACAAACCATAAAAAAGACAGATACCCAATAAAAGACCATAAAATGAAAGAAGAAAACTCTACAAATCTTTCACAGCCAAACTGAACCGAAGGTGACACGGTACTCAGAAGTAAACATAAACAAATGTGAGCAGGGTGTCAACAAAAGTTAATGTTATGATATAAGAGACCTGACATACTGTACTGGCTCTCCTTTACAGGGATGTGAATCACAGAGGAGTCTGATGTACCATCCATGTGGAATGACAAGACCTTCTTTTGCAGGACAGATGACCTCCAGACCAAAAACACCTGAGGAGGAAGAAAGAACATTTTTTTTGAAGGAGGAGGATTTGCTTAAAAGGTTCTAATGCTGTGGTTTTTAATATTTTTTGAATAATATGGAGTATTGATATATTAAATTATTTAAACATGATTCATTTTTGAATTCCAAAAGTTTCATGAACTGTATGTTCTTCAATAAAAACAATAGTTATTGAGGGGGGAAAAAGGATTTCTGTTTACATCTTGAATTTATGTGTTAATTTAAATCAGATTATTTTAATGTATTAAATATTAGCGCTGTCAAATCGATTAATCATGATTAATCACATCTAAGTTTTTGTTTACATAACATATATGTGTATATATTATTATATTTATAAATATTATACATACAGTATGTCTGTGGGTATGTGTATGTGTGTGTGTGTACAGTACTTATACTGTATATGCAAACATAAACACATTTACACATTCATACATATATATACACTACTGGTCAAAAGTTTTAGATCGGTAAGATTTTTTATATTATATTTAATATTATGACAATTTAAAATGACTGTTTTCTATTTTAATATATTTTAAAATGTAATTTATTCCTCAGATGAAAGCTGAATTTTCAGCATAATTACTCCAGTCTTCAGTGTCACATGATCCTTCAGAAATCATTTTAATATGCTGCTGTTATGCTCAAAAAACATTCATTATTATTTTCAATGTTGAAAACATTTTTTTTTCAAAATTCTTTGATGAATAGAAAGTTCAAAAGATCAGCATTTATTTAAAATAGAATATTTTCTAACATTATAAATGTCTTTACTGTAACTTTTGATCAGTTTAACTCATCCTTGATGAATAAAAGTATTGATTTATTTTATTTCTTTCCCCCAAACTTTTGAAGGGAAGTGTTTAATGTTACAAAAGCTTTCCATTTCAGATAAATGCTGTTCTTTTGAACTTTCTATTCATCATAGCATCATGAAATAAAAATGTAAAAAACTGTTTTCAACATTGATAATAATCATACATGTTTGGTGTGCATCAAATCATCATATTAGAATGATTTCTGAAGGATCATGTGACACTGAAGACTGGAGTAATGATGCTGAAAATTCAGCTTTGATCACAGGAATAAATTACACTTTACTATATATTCACATAGAAAACAGCTGTTTTAAATTGTAATAATATTTCACAATATTACTGTTTTTGTTTGTATTTTTAATCAAATAAATGCAGCCTTGGTGAGCAGAAGAGATTTCTTTTAAAAACATAAAAAATCTTACCGATCTAAAACTTTTGACCGGTAGTGTATGTCTGTGTGTGTGTATAAATACACAGACACGCACGCACACACACATATATATAATATTTATAAATATATACACACACATATATTATGCAAACAAAAACTTTAATGTTAGATGCGATTAATCACGATTAATCGATTTGACAGCACTAATTACTATCAATAATGTGTTAATTTAAATACCTTTAAGTCATCCTGAGGCCCCCTATTGGGCCCCGGCCCCTTGATTAAGAACCACTTTACAAGTTATTTGCTCTTTAGTCTCTAATGAGTCTTAAAATGTATTCATCAAAAGTTTCTAGTTCATATTTTAACAGTAATTAAATAATGGAAAATCTGTAATCATTTATTCATCCTCATGTAATTGAGTTTGAATGAGATGAGAACTATTGTGGAGAGCAAAATGTTTAGTACATAATCATCTTTCCAAAACACAAAGCTATAATTATGGCTTCAGATTTAGAAAAGATGCATGAAACGTTTTACAATACTTTTGTCATTTCTGGAGCTGTATAAATCATCTATTTAAAAAAAAAAAAAGAGAAGGAAAACCGCAACGTTTTGTATTTCACAATAGTCAAATGTGTCTGAAACAGCCATGTGGCAAAATTAAATGATGACAGAATTAGAAATTCTGTGAACTATTTCTTAAAAAAAAAAAAAAAAAAACTGTCTGGTGTCTTTGCGTTTACCCTCTCTAACATGTTTTACCCCAGCTTGTTGCTGCTGTAGGATGCCAGTGGCCTCTTGCTGGTCGATGGAAAGCAGAAGCCAGATGGGGTGTGTGTGTATCAGTTTGTCCAACACACTCACACTTGTGCTTGTACCATGATCCCCATCAAACACAGGATACTGTAGACACACAGCGCTCATCTCTCCCTCTATCCTACAGAGAACAAAACAGGGGATGGGTGTAGTGGGTTGTCTTTGTTTTGATCGAGATATCTTTTTATGTCCTTTAATGGAAGAAAAGACTGACTATAGACTGGCGCCCTCTAATGGACAATGTAAAACATATAGAGGTTCTTTGGAAATGTAATGACATTTTACAGTACATAAAATTAATAGATGTAAAAGCAATGCATCTATTAAGAGTACAGGTAATACAGGCACTGTTGCATTTAAATGTACTCCTATTTAGCTTATTATACAATGATGTTCTTAATGCAAAGGTCATCATGTGTACAGCATGTGTACTCACTCTACGAACATAGAAGTGTCTGGATCTCTGACTGGATCTCTGTCTTTTTCCTGCGTAGCATGAATCATTTGCTGCTCCAACGTACTCAGTGACAATGCAAACGCATCGACAAGCTGCACATGGATAAAAAAATAAAAGCCAAATCTTAGTTGTCCAAGCACCTAAACATTTTGGTGAATCTGCAGTGCCTTTTTAAAATCCACATGGGCAATATTGCTAAGCAATAATCTATGAAAGAGAGAAACTGACAGGAAAACTGAAGAGAACAGTGAAGAGAAGAAAAAAAACAGAAAGCTGGAAAATACTGTAAAAAAACAAGCTGAAAGAGGCTTATTTGTGACCAAAACAAGAGAAACAGCTTCAGACTAATCGGACATCCATCCACGAGCAGGAAGAAAGTTAGTCAGTTTCCTGTGTTCTTAATCTACTCTCCCGAACAGGAAATGGGATTTACCATGGCAACACAACCCAACCATCACAACCCAGTGTTGTAATGAACCATTAAGAAGTCCTGCATTTTCATTTACTCTGTGCAAGTGCTTATGTGATCATGTAGATATGTAAATAAACTACAAACTGAACTAAAAACATGATTAGCCAAAAGTTTTTTTTTCTTTTCTATGAGTTCTATGACAACCAAACGACAAGACAAATAGTTGAAAAGGGTAAAACGTGGTAAATTATCGGCAGGTTTAGTGGTTTCTGAGGTATTCTGGGTGGTTTATAATATGTTACTTTGTGGTATCTTTGCTGCTAGTTTGCCGGTAGTTGTTAAACTGGTCTCTGGGCCCTCCTGCAATGTAAGTCCATGGAATTTTTGGATGCATTTGATTGTCCAGTAAATATACCTTTTTGAAGTATAATAGCACATCTCGCCTAAACAAGGTGCATGATTTGAGGTAACATGCATGTTCATTGAACAAATGGAGCAGGACTTGATACGGTTCCCAAACTCTTTCTATATTATATACATTTGAATTTTCTGCATAGTTAAAACAACCATGTAGTTTATAGATAAACTATATAAAAAGCCATGCCTGGCAGGCTGTTAGTGGCATTCTAACCAAAACTACTTTCAAAGCAATGTTTCCAATATGCCACTATAGTGACTGTGCCAACTTCCTGGGCTTTTTAATGTTGACCTGCAATTTTGGATTAAATTGCGGGTCATTAAATGCAGATAAAAATAAATTCAAAAGACAACAACTCTTTCAGATGTATGTTATATTTCCTAGTGGTGATTAATTCATGGAGTGAATGTCATTAAATAAAATATATACTAGGTAAGATAAGCTTGAAGTGAGTGAGATGGAGGATGAGGACGGAACAGAGATTGCAAGTGTTTAGACTGAATGATAAGATTAAAAAAGCCCTGGGAGAAGAAGCAATGAAGGACTTATTAAGGAGAGAGAGAGAGAGAGAGAGAGAGAGAGAGAGAGAGAGAGAGAAAGATAGATGTACAGACACATCTATTATGGGATGCTTGAATGATTCTGTCTGGGCAGGAAGCCCTGCTGCAGCCCTACACACACACACACACACACACACACACACACACACACACACACACACACACACACACACACACACACACACACACACTGTCTGTCTATTGATTTTTACAAGGAACACCAGACAGCCAGTGAATGTACGCAGTGGAACAGAAAATGTTCTTATGGAGAATGGGGATATAATCCAAAAACAGTTCCTGCATGAGCGCATTGGATAATGAGAGTCTGTAGCCCCATCTGCGTGTCCTGCTCTTATTAAACTGTTACAGAAATGTTTTAAGCCACAAAGGAAAAACTGTGTTATACAGAAGCCCTGAACTACAATGTAAAAAAATAATTAAAAAATCCGTAAAAAAAGAAAAGAAAATCTAGCATTTCGAGAATAAAGTCGAAACATTATGAGATTAAAATCGAAACATTACGAGAATAAAGTCGTAATATTTTGAGAATAAAAGTTACGATAAGTCTTCCGTAGAAGTTTTTGTGTGTGTTTAGCCAGTGGCGTACCGCACATCTCTGAGGCCCCCCCGCAAAGAAGGCGACGGGGCCCCTCCCACCAGCAGTGATGCTATGCCTATCACTATCAGTGATGCGCGGGTCAATGTATAAACAACCCGCACCCGACCGACGTTTTAAACTAACCCGCCCGCAACTCGGACCGCAAAAAAAAGAAAAAGAAAATATTGTACCCGACCCGCTTCCTGACCCTCATTTTTTAAAAGTAGTAAATGCTCATCGTTGCGTCGTTGGGAAAAAAAAAGAATATAGCCTAGGCTATTCTAATTTTGTCAAGAATTATAAAAAATCGTCAATAAGCTCATAATTTGTAAATAGTCTAAATGTTTAGTTTTAACAACAGTTTTAAAAAGCTGGCTATGTCTATTTTGATGTTTCTGTGCAAGTTCAGCAGACAGTGAGGTTCGGGTTTGTTCCGAGCTCGTGAGCGGAGAGCTGAACCTATTCCGCTCCGCTCACTCATTCCGCAGGGTCGCTCGCTCAACCCAGAATGGCCTGCTGGTTCGAAAATATGTGGAATAAGGGCTACCTCTGACTAATTATTTTTTTTTTCTAGTCGACTAGTAGTTGTTCATTTAAGCCATTCGTGGACAAATAGCCCCTTTATATTAATTTAATTAGCCTACTTAAATAGGCTATAGCCTATGGATAATAAGCGTTATGACAGCACGCATAAAGCTTGCCACAAAGAACCGGTTAAAGTAATGATTATGAATGTGTCTAAATTAGCAAGGAGACATTTAATTGTTTAGTAATAAACTGGTGTTTTCTGTGTCGCTGCAAAGATGAAGTTGACAATTCGGACTCGCCATGAACGCCAGAGAGAAATGCACATTTCATTTGGATTACATAATCAGAGAGTAGCCTATTTATTTTGGTTTGAATATTTTCGTTTAAAAGTAGACAATTGATTGATAAAACATTGATCAAAATTAAGATACAATTTATACAAAACGAAAATCTTTTAAAAAGAGTTTTCAATAAAACAAAACGTCGTCAAAATCATGTTTTACCAAAAACAGCGCCGTTGCTAGGAGGGCGCCAGCGCCTCTGCCTCTCAGCGGCTCTGCCTCGCGAGTGGATGATGATAGCCCTGAAGACGCCTAGCAATGATAGCCTATACATTAGTGGTAGTATACCTTTAGTTAAGTTATACCTTAAGAGTCTTCGTAGCGCGCTAATAGACAATATTTTCGGAAAATGCAGCCCAGGTATGATGCGTAATGGAGATTCCAAAGCGCTCTTCTTTGGTCAGAACCATGGAGAGCGATCGCGGATAGGTCCGTCCTATGCACCGAAACTTTTAACAATGCAACATAATATTTAAAGAGCATCAAGCTATTAAAATCTATATTATGTATACGCACGCACAGATAATAACAGCTATATTAGTCAATATTTTTTTATTAAGTTAAGCAGTGATTGGATAACGTTTTTTATTTTTTTTATTTAACGTTTTTAATTTAAGGCCCACCCACAATTGGTCTGGCTTATCCAAAACTGAAATCCTGGCGCCGTGCCTGGTTGGTCGTGCCAGTTTTGTGGCTATCAAATGTGTAAATAGCATCGCAAGAAGTACACATGACAAAACCAGCACTTTGGTCATCATCTTTCATTATTTCGGCAAATGTCTCCCACACTCACACAGCTTCCACTCCCCAGTCTTCACCTTTTCTCTTGCCGCCTCCATCTCTACCTGCAGACTGAGCTCGTGCGTCATCATACTTCTTGCCAGTTATTCAGCCAATAAAGTGTAGGCCTATGTATTTCATTGAAAATAGTGTCTAGTAATATATAAATTACAAAGGTTTAATTGGCATCTTTATTTCAAACGACCCGACCGACCGCGACCCGAATATCATTAAAAATATTTTTGGATGACTCGTAACCGCGGGTGACCGCAGGCACCCGCTCATTTCGGATCAACCCGCGCATCACTGTAGGCTATAGTGTTAATGACAAGTCAAATGTAAGAGAAAATTGATTTTCCCTGATTGCTGTTTTAGAAAATTATTTAGCATTATTAAGAGTTTTTCACGTACTTTTTCAATCATTGCACTACCTTCACGCTTTGCGTGCCGTTTCTCCAGCATGACACGGCATTCTAAATTCATCTCAAATTCATTTGCCGCGTCTTGAGTTTTTCAAAGCAAAAACACGTTCTATCCTATGTGGTGTGTGAACGCCTTTTAGAAGGGCCTGGGCGGGGCCCTCCAAAGAGGCGGGGCCCCCACGCACCGCGGGGGCTGCGGGGGTGTCCGGTACGCCACTGTGTATAGCCCCTTTCACACAGCGCTTTGAACCCGGGAAATTGCCGGCAAATTGCCAGAGCGCCTTCTGTGTGAATGCAAACACTACCCGGGATTTATGTTGGGGACCTAGTAACATTGCCGTGTTCAGTCCCGGAACTCGCGCTGTGTGAACAAAAGCCGTAATAATGCCGTGTCGTAGTGATGACGCTGAAGCCAGGATCGTTCCCCAGCTGTGAAACGGTGCGTAATGCGCAAGTTTATGATCGAATCAGAGAAAAAATGCACAAGCGTGGTTTTTCGAGAGAGAAATCGCAGCTCATAAGCAAACTTAAGACGCTGATGAAACATTAAAGTCACATCGATGTCACATGTCTTTACGGGATTTTTATGGGTTGTGTGTGAACGCACTCTCTGATTCCGTAAAATCACTGGCAGTGTGAATGAACCAAAATCAAACGAACCCGGGTCAAATCCCGGGTCACTTTATCCGTGTATTTTCCGGAATCTCTGTGTGAAAGGGGCTTATGTGTGTAGCGTAGATTTATAAATTCAGAAACATGAATTAGGAGAAAAAAAATATTTTAGTGCATCAATGGAAAACATTTACTGTACATCTAAAGATCTTACATCATGATTTACTGCAGCCTTCTATTCAAGAGTGTGTAGTAATGAAGAAATAAGGCCAGGATCACTGTTACTATTACATGTGTTTTTGCTATGAGTGTAATCCTAAAGTTTATGCCTCAAATCATGCAGTTTGTTAAGGAGAAGTGTGTGTGACTAATTTTCTATGATTAGATTTGATGATTTTTACCAGTCAGACAGTAAAGCATGTACGCATGTCACGAGCACAACGCATGATGTAGTCAGCCGGATCCGGGCCGTATCCAGACCAGATGTAGGACCTGCACCTAGACACGACCACAGTGCATCCCTGTAGTGTCAGCAGAGATTGTGTCAACTAGACTCTCCCCTGCGAAGGCCTCATCGACACGACAGCCATCGGCACTAATCCTCAACAAACCCGTCTCCATACCGGCGTGACTCCGATCTTCAACCAGATGGAACTGGATAACATTCTGATTGTTCCAATCTGACTTCTGACCTATAATGCTGCCTGAATCATAATCATACACTGTTCGTTCATTGGCCAGAGGAGAACTGGCCCCCCCGACTGAGCCTGGTTTCTCCCAAGGTTTTTTTCCTCTCCATTCTGCCACCTGATGGAGTTTTGGTTCCTTGCCACTGTCGCCTTTTTCACCTTTGTTGCCATTGGGTTGGCTTGCTCAGTTGGGGACATTAAATTTAATATTCAACAATAATATTGATCTGCCTGCATTGACACTATTATACAAGAACTGAACTGAACTGGACGATGACATCACGGTGTCACGTGTGTGTCAGTGTCTGTTTGGACTTTCAGTCTGTGTTTTGATTTGTTCCTGTTTTCCTTTGTTCTTTTCCCGCCACTCCTTCGTTTCCATGGTTACTGTCATTATCAGTTCAGTTGTATCACCTGTTTAGTCATCATCGTCATCTGTATCACCTGTGTTCTGTTAATCAGTGTAATCTGTGTTTGTATTTAAGTTTGTAGTCTGTTCCATCAGTCTTCGTCTGTTCTCCGTTACATTTAGTGTGTGTTGCTACTTGTTCTGCTGTCCTGTGTTTTACTACATTAAACCTTAGTCTTTGGAATTATATCCTTGTCTCCGTCTGCCTTCTTGCAACCACCCGTGACACATGGTTTACTCCAGAGTGGATATATATATAAATTAACTAAATTAATAACTTGTTTAAAACAAAAATGAGACATCACTCAACTTATTTAAGCTGGACTGTGAAGCTATTTTCTTTTGGAAACAAACTTTTTTGCATTAAAACAAAATTAAAACATTTTGCATTCTGCTTTGAAACAATCTGTATTGTAAAAAGTGCTATATAAATAAATGTGACTTGACTTAAAGCAGGTTTAAAAAAAAAAAATCGAGAAAGGTAATCAATCAAATGATATTTATGGTCCAGATTAAGAGACCTGTGAGTGAGTACTTTTTATTTGGGCCAGTAAAAAACAACACCACCTAGGCTGTATCCGAAAACTACGAGGGAAGGCATCAAAGCACGTCCGAATCCAATGTTAGCTTCACTTCCTGTCTCCTGAGATACCTTCATCTGATCAATTGTTGAAGGCAGCATAGATGTAGAAACACTCAAACAACATTTTCTTTAAAAACATGCAAAAAAAACCAAGTCTCAAATGCTGTCCTTTATTAGTCAGGCTCCTGTTAAGTGCAGGTCTACATATGAACACACATTATAAAACACAGAATGGTCATTACCTGAAGAAAGCTGCCACTTCTGTCTATCCGACTGAGTTGTAAAGATGACTCCATCGCCATGTTACTCTTGTTGATTTAGTCCTGCAAGTCAAAGAAGGCATTAGGATCACTAAATAATGCGATATCTCTGATTTAACTGACTCTGGTATTCAGAATGACAGATGCATACATTCGTACTGTATTTGCCACGCTCTTGTCTCCCTTTTCATTCAGTCATACTCTGTAGGGGTTTTATTATTATAATGGATGAAAGATTTTGTCTGTGAGCCTGTATTTAGAGTCTAGAAGCTGTAATCATTTTCTCAAAGAATTTGTTACACACTGATGTCTGCCTGACATTTCTTGAATCTATTAAACACATATTTTCTAAAGCAATATTTGTTTAATTAGTTACACACTGATGTCACAAAGCAATATTTGTTTAATTAGTTACACACTGATGTCTGCCTGACATTTCTTGAATCTATTAAACACATATTTTCTAAAGCAATATTTGTTTAATTAGTTCACAGCACTGAGAAGTCCACAAAAAGTCGCATACACACACAAACAGGTGCAAACACAAGATCTTAAGCAGATCATTCCCTCAAAGCTGTTTAAAACACAATTTGCAGAAGTTATTCATGAGAACATACAGTGTGTGGCTAGTACAAACCCTGGATCTAACATGACAGTATAATGAAATTAACGAGATTACACTCACTCCAGTTCACCTTCAGATTTTCTGAACAGCTAATCGCAGATCAGGGAAGTTATCGTGATTATGAAAGCATACCTCTCGCTTTCTGAACTGCAGCTTCAATGGAACATTGTTGGGTTCTCCACACTGTTGATTCTGTCTTTAGGGACTTCCAAAGACTGGAAATAGTCTGAAGTGAAACTAGTGTGCATGTGAGTGTGAAACACAGCTGCAAACAGACAAAGACACATGTAAAGACATTGAGAGCGAAAGAGCAATAGAGGTTTTTAAAGAGTGCATAAAATTGTGGTTTGTCATATACACAACTCATCAGTCTCTCGACCAACTTTATGAAATATAAAAAGCACTTAAAGAGTTCCCTTGCGTGCTGGACACCACATGTTTCGTGAAAAAGGAAGCATGCATGTTAATTTATAATATATTATAAAATTATAAATAACAATAGTATATATCCCTAAAGGTCTGGACACTGAAAAAGTTGAGTTTTTTTTATAGTTTTTTTTACACATATTCCATTTCACACACCAACGACAATCCAATAAGAGGAATCTAAATCAATCTAGTTCCTATATCTATTGTAAGAACATAATTCTTAGTAACCCGAAACCACAGGAAAAACACGCATACATACACAGAAACATTTCTCAATAGGCAACAAGGTCTAAGGCTAAAAGTTTGTTTCTGCACAGGAGGGTGAATGCTCCACAGCTCTCTACCCTCATCCACCCTCTTTCTTTGTGCACAAACACATACATCTTCCAGTTTGTTCCTGTCACTACAGTATATGGACGCAGTTTGATGTGATATACTGTATGCATAAAACATCCTGACAGATGGACCACATCATTACACCAGTCCTCAATGCATGCTGGTGCGGTCAGGGGCTGGAGATACCACAAACTAACTAGAACCAGGATTACACATAGTTTAACTTTTTTGTAGACTAGTAAATATTTTATATATATCACACACATACACCCAAATACAAAATACTTTTAAGAAGTGGACAAAGTGGATACATTAATGTTTTTAGATTTGTGGAGTAAAAAGTATTGTTTCTATTTTTGTTAAGTGAAAATATAAAACAAGACCCTCAGGCTCAATAAATGTACAGTTAAATGTACAAACGTTAAATTTATGAACTAAATTAGCAAATTTATTTATCCATTTCCCTATTAACAACACATTGGCTGTTCACAACAGTTTAGAAAAAGAAAGAAATGAAATTAAAGTGTTGAAATAGAGAACTCGTGTGTGAATAAAACAGTTAAGTTACACAGCATAGCGTTTTAAACGGAAAACAAACAAGCCCAAGGCAAACTGAAATAATGCTGTTAACGCATTTAACAACTAATTACGCAATACTATGAAATATGAAAAATGATATTACACAGACCTGCTATGAGTGCTCCTCAGAAGACATTGGCTGTATGCTTCTAATAATGACAGTCCAGTGATTCTGCTACTATCCGAAAGTTTGACACGCGCGTCACATCCAATACTACATCACATCATCACAGCGCTGAGGTCACATGATCACATGACTGACGCTGCACGTAATTGGTGGCAAAGGCGTGTAAATAAGTTGACAGTATAATTGCTAAATATGGTAGATACATATGGGGGGAAACTAAAAAAAAACAAAAAAAAAAAACCTGTTAAACTTAATGCAACTTCTTTGATTGCTAAATATGCTGACACTAACTTACTACTAAAAATGTAGTCTTGAGCCCTGACTAATGTTCTTAAATGTTGCTCGACAACTTTTATAATCATAAGAAAACATGTACACTTAAAATAAATATAATTTAAAAGAAAATTACATTAAAGTATTATCCTTAACTTTGTTTTTATAATTATAAAATAAAATGTATTCATTCTAAATTAATCAAAGCTGTACAGATACACGTTTTCACGTTCAGGAATAATCCTAAAGTCCCATGCAAGCAGATTACCTCACAAAGCGCTTTTGTGCTTTGTTAGCTGGTCACTCTTTATAGATTCTAAACTCTTAAATTAGCTGTCCAGTTTCCTTTGACTGCCACCAGCTCTGTAGCGTCACCTGCAAAGCATTTTGAAGTAATGGAAAATATATTCATGAATAATGATTTAACTCTGTAGATCTAAACGAGAACTTAAAATAAGATGAAAATATGATTTATAAAAAGAACAACACTACTTTCCCAGTAATGTAATTAGCAAAAAAACAACACTCATTTTTCTTTTCCATTTTTATTAAAACATATCACAGATATGTATATTTTCAAATAAATTAGATGGTCTAGTAAATATTCAGGTATGTTCAAAGCTGTACTAAAATACTACTGATATGAGCCTGAGTCTTTTTTCTACTAGTAATTATGGAGCTGCCACTTGTTCTTGAGTTTATATACAATCCAAGTTTCAGAAGAAAATGCAACTGGGCACAATTTGAGAGAACAGTAATGAGCCGGAGAGTCTCAGCGGGATGAGAGATGTCCCTGAAGACAGCAGCATTCCCCTGGGAAATCTGGATCTGCAAGTGGCAAAAAACAAAGAAATACAATGAACAGACTGCGCTATTTGGTGTCAATCTCCACCGAGCTCGATTCATTTCAACAAAAATAGAAAGAATTAACTCATTGACAACTCATTTACTGAATTATAGGAAATAAGAGATAGATAGATAGATAGATAGATAGATAGATAGATAGATAGATAGATATTTCAGTTTACGGTGAGGTACTCTACGGCTCCCGCTCAGAGGACACGTCTCCGTCGGCTCCGCTGCTGGCGCTGGGATCAGCTTTAGAGCGCAGCGCTGCCTTCTCAGAGGGGCCTTTTGACCGGCTTTTTTCTTTTCGCTGCTGTTGCTTCTCTTGTTTGTACAGCTGAGGCATGAAAAAGGGTAGAGGTAAACTGTTTTATGGGTCCATACAGTCCCAAAATAAGTCATGCAGTACTAAGAACTGATAAAGAATTTACAGTTTGTCAAGAAGATAATATTAAGGCATCCATTGCAGCACAAATCAGAGCTAGATACCTGTTTAGGGTCTGTAGGGCCAGTAGGAGACTCCAGCTGAATGGTCACGGGTCCGTCATTCTGAATAAGTACCTGCATTTTAGCACCAAACTGCCCATCTACAAGACAAAGCTGCTTGGTTTCCAACCTTTTTACTAACAGAAACTGGGAGTGTTGATGTATTAATTAACAGAAATCAATTTTGGGATTCCAGAAATTTCAAAAACTGTGTGTATATATATATATATATATATATATATATATATATATATATATATATATATATAAATAAAACACTACTTATTGACAATACAGTTATTACACTAGTTATTGAGGAGGGTAAGTGGTGTATTAAATATTTTGAATGTTTTTAATTTTTAGCATTTTCAATTAAGTTAGATTGTTTTAATAGATTAAAATGTATTAGGGTTATTATTGTTAAGTTAACTAACACTAAAATTAATATATATATAAAAAAATCATTTCTCTTAACTGACAAAGTTCATTAAAAAAAACTAAATAGCAATATTACAAAAAAGACAAAAAGTAGATAAAAATGACAAAAATTGCAAAAGCACAACAAAATGACTACAAATTAAACTTAATTTAGCACTTTTAATGATTAATACAATTATTAAATCAATTAATTATTTAATTATCTATTAATTTATTATTAAAGTAATTAAAGTAATAAATAACCACTACTCTAGCGGTCATTTACTACATAGTAAGTTTGAGTTAGTTTGATTAATTATTTAGTGACTAATAGTATTAAAGGAATAGTTCATTTTTCATAATTTACTCACCCCAAAACAGTTGAAAAATTCTTCAAAATATCTTCAGTAGAAAAGGGTCAAACAGGATTGGAATGACATGAGAGTAAAAATGTCATTTTTGTGTGAACTATCCCTTTAATGCAGCAACAACCTTAAACAAGCTAATCTTAATCAGAAGAATGAAATCTTCAGGGTTTAGCTGGTCTAGCCTCACCTTTGATGAGTTCTGGTTTATACGTTTCCCTCATCTGCTCCAGCATGCGGTTGTAGAAGGGCTGAGCCAGGTCAGCTGGCATGGCGGAGTGGAAGTCAGGCTTATTTGCCTTGAGGATACACTGCAGAGTGAACTGACTCACACACAACACCTCCAGCCCTCCGTCCATCACGCTGCGGCTCCAGGCACGGCCGTTCTCATCCTCAAACAGACGCAGGTTAAGAATCTTACGCACCCTGATGAACAACATCATACTGATCAGACGTACATATTTGACATTCCCTGGTCACTGTAGGCTAAAATGGCAAAGAGCAGCATGAACATTCCTTGAAACATCTTTAAGGAAATACATTTGAAAAACAGGGTGAAATAATGACTACAGAAAATTCATTTTTGACTCAACTGTTCCTTTAAGGCCACAATGGCACTACATTTACACATTTCTATGTTTGTCCCTCAGGAGGAGAGTAAAGAAGTGCATTTACTCGAGCATTATTTTGGGGTTTGTACTTTACTACTCAGTACAGACACAAATTGTAATCAACTAATCAGCAGCAAATCAGCATATTAGAATGATTTCTGAAGGATCATGTGACACTGAATGATGCTGAAAATTAAGCTTTACCATCACAGGAATAAATTACATTTTAAAATATGAAAATAGAACATTTATTTGAAATTTCAAATATACTGTACTGTTTTTGATCAAATAAATGCAGCCTTGGTGAGCATAAGAGACTAAAATGTTCAAAAAATCTTTTAAAAAATCTAACTCATCCCAAACGTTTCAACAATAGAGTTAACTATATTTTTAACTTTCATTCTTTTTGTTTGATTTAGGCTTTCAAAGTACTTTTTTTTTCAGGTTATCGTGACTTAAAGGGTTAGCTCACCCAAAATTGAAAATTCTGTCATCATTTACTCACCCTCATGTCGTTCCAAACCCGTAAGACTTTCGTTCATCTTCGGAACACAAATGAAGATCTTTTTGATGAAATCTGAGAGCTTTCTGTCCCTCCATTGACAGCTACGCAACTACCACTTTCTTTGACGCTTCAAAAAGTTCATATAGAGATCGTAAAACTAATCCATATGAACTGAGTGGCTTAGTCCAAATTTTCTGAAGAGACACGATCGCTTTATATCAGGGCCGGAGTGGGGCCACTTTTCAGCCCGGGAGTTTCAGGCCCAAGACCGGCCCTCTTTTTCCATGGTGGAATTCCAAATTAGCACTTTTTCCAAATTGGATAAATGAAGCAACAGTTCAGCTCTTACCATTGTGTAGTTTTTATTAATAACATGGTTCAACAAATAATGTAAAGGTTAAATAATAATTCACTTAAGCTAAGAAGTTAGCAAAAAAATGTTCCACTGTTCCACAAGGATAGGTTGATAAAGAAAGAAAGAAAGAAAGAAAGAAAGAAAGAAAGAAAGAAAGAAAGAATTTGAAATGTATCCCACTCTTCCACAAAGAGGCATATTAAACTAATGTTTACAGATTTATTTGTATTCAAAAATATTCAAAAATAATGCTTTTTTAATAAAAAAAACGTGATACCTAATGACATTTGAGGTTATTAAAACAGTAAGTCCCGCCCATCTGGCAGGACTGCCAAAAATAAAAGTGTTCGAGCGAGCAAAAGCAGGAGATCAAGAGCGTGGGGAATAATCATGCGCGCGGGCTTGTATTGCGTGCAGAGGAGATGTCATGCGCGCGCGAAGGGTTTGAATGAGCTCACGAGTTCCCGTTTCCTCGCTTGTAGATCTGTTATCCTCTCGCGAATGTCATTTACTGCGCGCGCCAAGCATCAGTTGTGCGCTCCGTTAATTTTGTCATTGATTTTCCGCCATAGGGCCGGCCCAGCTATCGGTAGGCGCCGGCGGTGCCGCGGTAGCCTACCTGAGAAAACGTTTTGGAAAAGACGGGCTATGGACCCAACCAACTCTATGGGAGGGGAGGGGAGAACTCCCTCTCATGGTACAACCCATGCAGAGGCTGCGCGCTGCGGTGTCACAATGCGGAACGTGTGTAGCCTAATGTAACTAACGTGACAAATGTAAAAATAAAAAAATAAAAAAATAAATATCCTCGACCGGCCCAAAAGTGAAGCGGCCCACCGGGAATTCTCCCGATTCTCCCGATTACCCACCCCGGGCCTGCTTTATATGATGAACAGATTGAATTTAGGCTTTTATTCCCATATAAACATTCATCAACTCTCACATCAGTTGTGGTAAACAGAAGCTCATGCATGTTCGCTTGACGTGCGAGAACCAACAAGGTTCATTCTCGTGTTACGCAGCACGTTTGAGCTTCTGTTTACGTTCGCTGATCAATGTTTATATGTGAACTAAAGTCTAAATTTAATCTGTTCATCATATAAAGCGATCCAGTCTCTTCAGAAAATTTGGACTAAACCGCTCAATTCATATGGATTAGTTTTACAATCTCTTTTTGAAGAGTCAGAGTGGTAGTTGCGTAGCTGTCAATGGAGGGACAGAAAACTCTCAGATTTCAGCAAAAAGAACTTCATTTGTGCTCCGAAGATAAAATAAAGTCTTACGGGTTTGGAACGACATTAGGGTGAGTAAATTATGACAGAGCTTTCATTTTAGGGTGAACTATCCCTTAAATCTTTCCTCTTTTTGTAAATTTTACTGAGCTTACATGTCTTGTCAATCAAATTACACTCCCCACTGAACTTTTGGTTTATGGTAATTTGTCCTAGTGACGTTGTATTAGCAACAACCACCATCTTTGCCCTGAAGCTTTTACAGTGTATTAATGGATGCTGTGCTGAACTCAACACAGGTGTCAATCAAAAACAAACAACAATAGTCGAAAATCTATAAAATCAGTTGTGAAACAATTTCAGGTAACACGTGTCAGGACAAAAGTGTCAGTGTAACATCTTTGGGATACAGCACAAAAATCAAATTACACTTTTCCAGGATATACCACTTACTAAATCAATCCTACAGCCCTTATGAATGAAATCTGAGCTCTATCTCAAATAGATCTGCAATTTATTCATTAGTATGTACTGTATTATCTTAGATATGAACTCATTTTGACCAGACATTAGTACTTACATGTAGTCAACATCTCTCTGTGTGTCCTCCACTGAGATGCCCAGTAAGACACACAGTCCTCTGCCTATGGAGCTGATCTGCTCCTCCCCAACTGTTTCATAAAGTGCATGGATGACGTCATCGTACAGTAAAGTCAAAGCAACACGAGCTGTGTTATATTTAGTGCTAATCTGAACAGTTTTATCTAATGCGTAGATTTCAATGCCTGTGTATAGTTGTTATTAAGTTATTAATGTGAAGGGGGGCACATTACTGACAGCATTGTGTTGTACATACTACGCCGCATTCAGTTTCATTTCAATTAATTAACCGAAAATATTACAAGGAGCGCCCAGCTGACAACGGCATTCGCTACGAAATTAGGAACTTTGTGCCGTACCTGTTACGCTTGCCTTCGTTACTCTTTGAATGGTCGCCTTCATTGTTTTGGTTTCCAATCATGTGTAACACTCGAACACTTTGATCTTCCGGTTTCTACGAAGCCCCGCCCATGTGTGCGGCCGCGCGCATTGACGCGTCTGCCCCCTTGTGGACTAAAAGCGCAATGCCTTATATTATTTCAGATATTCAGGCGTTTGACAAGCATTTAGCATTAATTCCATTTAAAAATCCTCACTTAATTGGATACTCATATAGAAACATTAAAGCCTAGTTTCACATACAGGGCTTAGATTAAGTCAGGAGTTGGCTTTAGTTAAATTAGGTAGCTTTTATAAACTTGCCTTACAAAAAAAAAATGACTGGTGTGCATCTTGAGAAAAAACAATGGCATATTTTAAGATGCACTATATTGCCAAACGTTTTGGGACGTCTGCTTTTACATGCACATGAACCGTGGCCATGGAACTGATTGGAACACCTGAATTCAATGATTTGGAGGGGTGTCCCAATACTTAGTGTATAATATAGTGTATGTCAGTGTAAGTTGCTTTCAGTTCAGACTGCTCAAACATGCATTTTAGAAGATATTTTGAAAAATGTTGGTAATCAAATGGTTGACGGTAGTCATTGATTTAAATAATAGGAAAAAAATAAAAAAAATAATACTATGGAAGTCAATGATTATTTAAGTCGACTTGAACTATCTTTTTAAGTCTCGTCTGGGAAACTGGGCATCAAGGTTAAACCCAAAACACGACCCACCCAAATGACCATCATGCAAAAACAAAACCCCCAATAATATGAAGTGAACATTGAAAAAATACATTTCAATAAACACACCAACAAATATTTAGAAAGAAGTTTATCATTCATAATATAGTTTCTGGAAAGTTTTTTTTCCCCCAACAATATGTCCAGCTCTTTTTAAAATAAAAGCTTGGGATTTTAGGTGCCAGTTAACTTAACAGATGCCATGAACACAGTATTCATTCCTGTAGAGGTGTTGATTGATCCAAAAGATGATCTTTAAGATGCAAGGCGCATATTCTGGTTGCACGGGAGTTTGATTCTCTTCATTTAAGCTGCAGGTGAGTCGAATTGTCCCAAATGCATTCATATCTCTTTTTTAATATTATTTTAAAACATGACAGTTAATCTTTTCGCTGGGAAAAAAAGACTTCTTCTTCTTCTTCATGTTTTTCACTTTCATTTGTAGATCTGAAGAGGTTTAAAAACCTTGTGGAAAATGGCACAAAATTCTCCCTGTGGACAATGGTGGATTTCATGTGTGTCGTTTCATATTTCTTCACATTAGGTCTGTTGTCTTCCTCTTCGACGGGCATTTCAACTAAAAAAACAAAACAACAACATGATATTATGAATATGTGCAATACAGTTTTAAAATTGACGCAACGTTGTCATTTCTTTAGTATAATAATGCCCCAGTGATTATTAAGCTGCTACATGACAAATTTTAAAAAACTGAGATCAACATTTACATAAGACATTACTGAAAGATAAGTCAAAATGGCTGTAGATGAATTGATGACAGCTGATCAGTAACGCTCTAGTGTCCTGTTATAATTCACCTGGAAAATCTTTTCCGTACGTGTATTGGTAAAATCCGTAACCAAACAGGGTCCACATGCCAATAGCATAGACCAGCGACGCACGCCTGTTCCATAACACAGGATCCATCAGTAATATAATGTCAAAATATGAATTCAGGCTACTGGCAACATTCACAAGGACGCTGCCATATTAAAACATGCTGTCACTTCCGTAGAGAATGAGCGACCAATCAGAACGAGTGCCTTAAAATATGCGGGGTTAAATGGTTCCCATTCAGACTCTTGCTTACGTTTATGATTTAATTAATTAAAATAACTAGTAAATAGCGTAATTATTCCTATGTATATTATTGTCCTGCCTATGTAGCAATAAAAAAATGAATAAAAAAATGAATCCTTGTAACTTTTCTCCGCTCTAGCCAGGATGAGCCAATCGCAGCTGTTGTTGGTGATTACTGGATATATTTTTTTTCAACATTTAATACAGCTTTATTTGAGTCAAATATAAATTACAAAAATGAATCAAAACGTCTTCAGATTTGGATGCGACTCCAATATTCTGTTAAACAACCAGCCAAGCGACCCCTAGAGGGCGCAAGATTCCACTAACCGGCCTGGAGCAAACAACGTTTCCGGTCCATTTTCTGCCGTCTTTTTTAGTTCCTATTGAAAGACTATAAAATAATTTTTAGCCTATAACATTTCATAATGCAGACTACTCATTTTTAATTAATATCTAATAATATTTTTAATATGATCTAATTATATTGTCTAATGTTCTATAGGCTAACAACAATTGTAATTTTTGATGGTAACAATTACATGTAGACATGGTTTAGAATTAAGTTACATTACAAATAATCAAGAAAAACTTTACAGTTAAATGAATGAAATGCAAAAGTACTATGTATTTATTTATTTTTTTTATTGTTATTTTGATGCCCCTTTTCCTCAGGTATAAAATCTTGACATAAGTAAGTACAGATGCCTCAGTCATTTTAATTTGTAATGTTTTATTTTAGATTAAGACCAGAGTTTGCACATTCAAGGTGCTCAACTTCATCTTTTGAAATGAAATAAACCTAAGAGATTCTCACTATAAATATTATGCATAGCATTAGTTCATAATTGTTGATCAAAGAAAAACTGGAATGTGGGTCACACTTCACATTTAAATTCTTTACATACAACATTCATTTAATTACAGAACTGGAGGAACAGGACTATGAAACACTGTTTCTCCCTGCACGTGAGCAGATCACAGGTACAGTTCATGAAAGTGAGAAGACTATAGATCTGTGCAATACAAAAAAAAAAGAAAAGAAAAGAACAAACGAACATAAGGATACTTGCAAATAAGCCTTAATAGATATTTCAGTCTGAACATGCATGGGAAAGAGCAGCAATCAACATGATAACAGAAGACATTCTCTCTTTGGGAAATCAGACGTTACAGGGGGAACGAATGAAACGTAACACTTCCTGTTAGACAAAACCAAACTAAATGAATTAAATAAGCAAACAAACATGACAGACAAATCCTAATTACTTGAGTAGATGAGAATTAGAAAACATCTAACAACCGTTTCTCTGGAGGACCTCCTAAACAAACATGGAGATGCATTTTGTTGTGTCAGGGTTGGATATGGAAGTTTCTTCAGATAATTGGTTCAAAAGTTCTTCTCCAATCTAAATGTACATCCTTTATTGAGGAAGTTTAGGCTGAACTCGAAACAGCCAGTTTCTTGAGATGGTCCATGAAAACTTGCAGACTAACGTCATCTGTGAGGATTGGCGCTCCGGACTCCTGCGAGAAAGATTTGTAATATTAGAGGTCAGGCATTCTTGAAAGGCCATTCATTTCAAGCATCTAAGAGAAGCACATGAAAGGGTGTGTACCTGGCCCCAGGCGTAGAGGTTGTTGTGTGTCTGGGACGGGTTGACTTTAGAGAGGAGGAAGCGGGCCTGTGAACCTCCGTGCTCGGTGTCGACGTATCTAGGCATTGGGAAGCGCGTCTGCAAGATCTCCTGAGCGTCATCCAGAGGAGCTTGAAGAAGCTGCTTGAAGTTCTCATACTCTGGCATCTCCTGGTATCCAGCCTTCCTCCACTGAGCAATAGTCTGTGAAGATGACAATAACACCATCACTAAACTGAACCATTGAACTCTGTAAAGCCTGACGTATGAAATAATAGTCAGAATATACATATTCCAATTTTATATCAAATCAGGCTTTTATGGCTCATATAGTACGATATAGCAGAATATGGAGCACATACTTGAAAAAAATGACAATTTTATTCAGAGCCCCAAACTGAGCAAAAATATGTACTTTGGTGCAGTTGCTGATTTATACAGCCAAAAAGCCAAAGACGAAATTCTGATTCTGCTTATAAAGTAAATCAGTGAGAGATCTTTATAACAGTATAGCGGCTACTGACATATCAGTTGCCACATCTCCCAATAATATGCGTTATTAAAATGAGATTTAAATGCTTAGTTTTATGTTCAAAGCTCTGTAGTTTTTATTATGGGGGCAAAAGTTATAATACAATGCAATTATAATGATGATTGAGAGATGAACAGATAAACGTTCCTCTAAAGCTTGATGTATCATATTTGATCACATTGTAATATGGTTTTTCTTAAAAAATGATGCATGGATAATCAAGTAAACCTAAGTTGCTTCAATACAGTAAGTGTTCTTCTTGAAATATTACTAATAATATAAGTTATTCTTATGTTTACTTTATAAAAATAAAAGACTTCACAGCAAAAGACTCGTGTACCACAACCTAAAGGTGGACGTGGAATGATACTGAATGGCCTTTTACTCGCTAAAGTAAAGCATCATACGTGCACTTCCAACAGGAAATGACATTGACATTTTGGCCAGATTCTAAAGTAGCATGTATCCAGGAGTGCACTGCAATTAGCTCAGTTTTTGGCACTGATTTTTTTAAAGAAATCATTATCTAAAGAGGTTTGATATAATGCAAGCATTTGAATTTGTACCTCTCCATGGTAAATCACCAACTGGAAGAAGGTGTCCATCAACAGAATGCGATCGGGAAGGATGCTGCTGCTGTCCAGAAGAACAGGCTACAAAACCAAACAAATACAGGATGAGTACAAGCTGAACTGCACTGCTCCATTGCTTCTGCTCTATAATAATGCTGGGATGGGTTTATAATCACCTCTGGAGGGCCGTAGAAAGAGTACGAGTAGAGGATGGGCTGTATCATTATCAGCGACTGTGTCAGATCCTGACGCACAAAATGATGTCTGTAGTAGGACGACTCGTCCGGACTGTTATTGAACACTTGCAGGAACGGGGATCTCCTCAAGTGGAACATGAACTGTCAAGAGAAAACCGACAACTTTTAATATCAGAAATGTGACATTCTCCAAACAGAGTTTTTAAAAATCAAATTCAACACCCTTTTAAGACCTGTACAAATAAAATTGTCCATACAATCTCAAATTAAATCATGTATTTAACTTAATTAAACAGGCACACATTCAACTGCAAAACAGGGCAACTGCAAGTTTAAAACACACAAGTCACGTTTTCTTCAATATACATATGTACTGAAATTGGTTTATGCACTATTATATCAATACATAAAAATTAGAGGTCGGTCAATATTGGATTTTTCTCCTCAAAAAGATGAGGGAGCTAAAATATGCACTCCTACAACAATCATTGCCATATTTCATCAACAGTAAGCAATCGCTTGGCATAACGGCATCCAATTGATTGCAAACTTTTGCCGCATTTTGACTTTGAACATGCAATGCTAACATTTATTTAAACCATCACCTTTTTTTCCCATTCTCAAAATTAAGACCTCTTGAAATGATAATAAAGATTTTTGTTATACCATTTAAGATATTTAAGACATCTGAACCTTAAACAAACTGACTTTTTAATCACCCGTGTAAACCTCTATTACGCAAGCGTTTAACTGAACGAGTCAATGTTTTACCTGTGGGTAGAGTGAGAGAGATTCAGACAGTTTGAAGGAGTTCGGATCATCTTTACTGAACTGGCCAAACTTCTGACACTGAAACCAAACAACAAACACAAAAACTTGAGTGTGAAGCAACTTTTACATTCAGAATTATAATAACGACTTAACGATTTGTCATATCGCCGCTTATGAATGGAGGCATTGACCTACATTTCCTTCTGAATAGCTGTGATACTCACCAAGCGAATGAGCTGCCTGTCTAGCCAGCGGAGAACGTCAGGCCCCTCCTCCGACTCCGCCCTGAAAACTCCAAGCCGGGCCATGAGGACGGCAGAGGCTTCCTGATCAAATGACGACTCGATGTGCTGGATCTGCGACTGTGCGTCAGCCCAACTAGGTGTGACAACAGAAAGAACCGGTTTGTCGAGAACAGATGACGCACATACTGAACACTCAAGAATTTGGGCTACAGAAGAGCTATTCAGGGGTAAAACTACACGCATTAAGTCTATTTTGAGCAACAGCAAACACAAATAGCACATGGAAACATGAGATATGTCGACGTAGATAACTTCAAGGCCACATCAAACGTTTATATCAACAAAGGAAATCTTATGAATGAAAAGCAACAAGCAAGTCACTAAATTCAACACGATATCGACTGAATCAGAATTTCATGAGGTTGTAAGCTGAAACCCAGACTCACTTCCTAGCAATGGTGGTGACACGGATCCGCCGCTGTGTGTTTGAGTGCTGGTACTGTGTGACAAACTGAACAGCTCCTCTTCCACCCTGAGGAACAGGGGCGTTGTGCTATAAAAATATAACATACCAGTGTTATTTTAACATCAATGTAAATATAAGCCTTCACACCCGAACAGACAATTATATGATAACATACCTGATTTACCACTTCAAAGTACATGGCCAGTGTGGTGGCAGGCGTAAGACTGCAAATCTTCCACTGACACGTTCCTCCTACACCCATTTCCTGCGGAAAAAAAGGAGACATTCTCACATATGTGTATACATGGGTGAAGTCTTATTGGAATCCATTGCAAAACTAGCATAAGCTCTTCTGCATAAATTCTTGTGACTTACATTGTCTGAAACACAGGGTCCTTTGGAGTTCAGGGACACACATGGCCCGATCGCACCCGATACCTTCAGCTCTCTTGAGGTCTGATAAGGAAAAGGCAAATGGGTTTAAGAGGTTGAATAAACAAGGGAGCATTACTTAATAGCTTACATTACTGTTCAAAAGTTTAGGGTCGGCAAGACTTTTTGAAAGAAGCCCCTTATGCTCACCAAGGCTGCACTGATTTGATCAGTAATATTGTAAAAAATAAATAAATTAAAATGTAATTTTAAATGTCTTTGCTGTCACTTTGGATCAATTTAATGCATCCTGGATGAATAAAAGTATGAATTTCTTCTAGAATTTTTTTTTCTAACAGACCCCAAAACTTCTAAACAGAGGTTTAAGGCCAACTATGTTACCTTCACTTCCAGAGTACCGCCAAAAGCCATGCGGAACTCTCCGTTGTAGTCTTTGCTGAAGACTCTTTGGAAGGTCTGCTTGAACAGAGACGTATTGAAGGAATCGCCCATGACAATGTGGCCCCTGAAACAAAACAAGAAATCATTTCAGCCATACATTACATTTCACTGGAATTGTTTGGCATTAAAGAAATAATCTGTTTAAATGACGTGTAAGATTATTAAACTCAATAATCTTCAATCAATGCTCACCCTGTGAGGTTGGAAAGACATTTCATCTCTAGCAGTCCCGTCTGATCCAGCGCACAGGCGTAGATATCGACGCTGTGTCCGTTTACAGCTGCGCGGTTAGACAGAGTCTCGTAATACTAAATAGAAGTCAACAGAAATTCTTATTTAGCTTTTGAGGAATCAAACAGAATGTTTATGGATAACCGCAAATATAAAAAGTACATCACCAGATCCTTTAATTAAAGTCTGTAATCACCTTAGTGGCCTTCTTCAGATGGCGAGCGTTGTCTTTTTGGATGTCGTGCCAGGAGCGGATGGGGGTCTTCAGTTCATCTCCCACAACCATGCCGGGTCCCTGTGTTGGCGGGCCACCGGTGAACAGCATCACACGGGCTCCTGTGTTAGGAAAAGTTCCCTACGAGCAGAATGATAGATAGAGACAATGAACGAAATGCAAACTTGTATTTAATTCTTGAGCATTCTATCCTTTTTAGGGTCGCATCTTGTTTTTGGTTCATTTGTCTTTGGTCCGAGATCGTTTGGAAGTGCATCGAGACCCCCTGAAATATGACTCTCTGTCCGCTTATTTGGTGCACACCAAGGTTTCGGATGACAGTGTTTACACTTATTGAAATGAACCGCACTAACAGAGCAACCGCACCAGAGTTTGTTTTAATCGAACCTAACATGCCAAGGGTAAACACACTCTAAATGGTGTATGTATTCCAGTCTAAACGTTTTCAAACATTGTCATCTTTTAAAGGGGGGAATAATGCATGCTAAAGTTAAATCAGTCATGCTAGATTTATTATCAAACAAACCCAAGAGTGCAGTTGGTAGAGTCTGAGTCTGAATCTTATCTTGAGAGTTATGTAAGAATAATGATTGGGTTGAGTACTAGGTACAACTGTTCTGATATGACATGACAGCTGAAGTGGACCTTGAATCTCACAGCCAGCATTACTGACAACTCACAGCTAGACCACAGTTACAATGTAAGGGGAAAATCTCTCCCACACAGTAGTGAAAGTTAGTTCAGTGAAGACGCATTTCAGAATATAATCACCTAAACTAAGTGTTTCCTGAGCTTTCCACATTTTTACATTCTCTCAATCCCTCTTCGGTCAAATACAGATTTTATTATGCCATACAAGATGAGCTTTTTAAACGAATAATGTGCTGGCTGTACCTCCAATAGTCCAATAGCAATGGAAAGGGCGATGCCTGTGGAACGCAGAGGTCTCTTCCCCTGAGGAACAGGCCAAGGGTCTCTCTGCAACTCCCCGAGCAGGTCGGTCAGGTTCATGTCCACTGCTTGCACAGGCTGCAGGAATCTAAACCAGGTGCAAAGAAAATAGAAAATGAGCACAACTGCCTTCATGTAAATCGTTTTCTTGCATGCTGAGGAGAGTGACGATTTCACAAGGTAAAATGATGATAATCTCATACCTGCAGGAAGCAGCAGCATCATGGGGGGCGAGTGGTTTGCCTTGCTGTCCAGAGGTGGCTGGTTTCATCAGTCCCAGCATCTCCTGCAAACACATGACGCATCTGATTCATTTCACTGAGAACTCTGGATTTATACCCTCACTTGTTGGCTTTTTTAGGAATGGTAAATCAAACACGATAAAGAAAGATCACTGACCTGTATCTGTTTGGGTGAAAGCTCCTTTGTGCCACGGAATACGAAGCTCTTGGCAATACCTTCACAGCTGAGCTCATGGACCTGAACCATACGGCCGAAGGTGATGAGACCCACCAGGGCGTTGGGCGGCAAGAGACTCAGAGACATCTGTAGGGATTCTTTTAGGGCCTGGAGGTCTTCCTCCTCCAGACATGTGTCCACCACATACAGGAAGATGAGAGGGGTTGGAGGTCCACGCTGAAGAGAAATACACCAGGTTACATAATGGTGACAATACTTACAATTTTGCAATAATTACAAAAAATTATTTATCATTATTTATAAATAATTGAATTTATTGATATTTATTTTTGTTATATTACTTGTATGAATAAATACAGTATTCAAGACTTTTATTAAATTAAATTAATACTTTTATTCAGCAAGGACGAATTCAACTGATGAGAATTGACATTGAAGGCATTTTTAATGTTACAAAAGATTTTTCTTTTGAACTTTCTATTAATCAAACTATGCTGAAAAAAATGTATCATGTTTCATTAAGTTGCATAACCATCTTCAACATTGATGATAAGAAATATTTCTTGAGCAGCAAAACAGCATATTAGAATGATTTCTGAGGGATCATGACACTGAAGACTGGAGTAATGATGCTTTACTATATTAAATTAGAAAAAAATAAAAATTTCACAGTATTAATGTTTTACTGTATTTCTAAATAAATGTAGTGAGAATAGGAGACTTCCTTAAAAAGCATTTAAAACATCTTACTGACCCCAAACTTTTGAATGGTATGTTCATATTGACAGGAAGGACACGTATAAAAGTTTTAAAAGGTCACAAATGGATCACTTATTTAAATTCACTGATAGTATCATCACACAGAACGACAACGTGGCTTTTGACGAGCTTCTGTCTGTGAGCCAAAGGAGTTGTAGCTAATCTATATGTTTGTACAGTACAATGTCTATGTACACTACAGAGTAAACAGAGTAAATGTAAATTTACCTGCACTATGTACTCAATGGTGGAGAACTGAGGCATTAGTTCTGCGGGCTGGTTCACTTCTGAAATGCCTGCGTATGATGGAGGAAACTGTGAAGAAACAGATGAATATTTACTTGCAGTGACAAGTGTGACTGATGCTAGAGAATCACATGGATTAAAGCCAAGAATGACAATGAGTTTATTCAGTAATGTATTCTTACAGAGTTTCTCTGGAAGCAGAAGTTGCAGGCCCATATCTTGGCTCTGAAGTCCACTTGACTACAAAAAGAAATCAAGTGTTAAATGGGCTAAAGTTGTCTAAGATGAACCCTTTCATAAGCAAGACATTAGCACATGAAGAGAAACAATCGTCTGCCTTCATTCACAGCAGTTAAAAGCAACAATTAGCAGTTCACTAACCTCACCCAATTAACATACCAAATGACAATGCGAGTAAATAACTCTTTATAGACGGTTTTAACATTTTAATAAGCTCTGGGATAATGTGATTAGCAAGTCTGTGGAAAACTATAGGAATGGACCAAATCTCCACTTGATCAAAGCATTATTTTACTAACCCTAAATTAAAAAACAGTCAAAACCAAAATTTTGTGTCACAACAAATGTTGTGTTGTGCTTTACTGTGGTTATAAATTGACGGCAACAACAATATGATAAAAGACACCGACGTTCAATTAAAAAGACAGAATGACCTGTTCTTCTGCTGACTGAAAGCTTAATTCCAGTCCACCAACTAATTAGTCATTCAGATATCATGATGAAATGTCAACATATTATTAATCTATAATGGCCACACACTGTACAAACAAACAGAACTCAACACTGCTTGGAAAAGTGATTCAGTCCTTACCAGAGTGGGTTGAGTACGGCTTTGCAATTGGCCCGGCTGCACAGTACGGGCTCGTACTGGACGGGAGGCAGGTCCGGTCTCTCTTTGAGAGGAGTGTAAAGGCAGGACACAGGAACCACAAGCCGTGTGGCCTCCAGGCGGCTGGAAGGCCAGAGGTTCCAGCTGCAGCGTATTCCATCACGATCCTCGTTCTGTTGGATGAACTCTTGGTAGGTCGCCATGACAGTGCGAACAACTGTGAACGACCAGCAAGAGCGAAATGAGCAAACAGTGAGCAGGGAAGTCTTTTTAACCCTTAACCACACCTAATGGGTTGTGTCTCCAAACTGGACGAGTAGGATAGCAGAGCCTAAAATTAAAAGCAAATACCTGAGTGACAAGAATGATTTCGCCCATGTCAGCAATGTGAATGGAAATTGCATTCTTTTATATTCGTTCTGACGAAGGAATTCTTTACGCGACTGTCATCTTTGAACAAGAGTGTTATCTACGCCAAACCCAAAACGTCACTAAGAAGTTGTTGATCAGAGATCTGCGTAGATGATTTGAGGAGCACCCCAGATGCTATTTTTAAGACACACTTGTCCTAGAATACCTACTCTCTCAGACAAAAATGTACAAAAGCTGTCACTAGGGCAGCCCTCTTTCAAAAGATACTATTGTGTACTATTTAGATACTAATATGTACCCTTAAGTGGTAAATAAGGTACAAAGGTGTAACTTTTGAAAGGGTACTTCCCCAGTGACAGCTTTTATACATGTTGTTTCTGAGTACGTACTCAACTCAAGCCACAGGTTTGCTGACTAGACACAAAACAAAGTATTAGAGAAGATTTTAACCTCTGATAACCCTAAACCAGAGGGATCCCTGGAAATGCTAAATCATGGTCCAATGCCAGTATTGACTGGTTACACAATGATAGAGTTTCCAGACAGGCATTAACTCACTGTTCCATGACACTACACATGACAAAAGTCACAAAATAGGAAACAACTACTAGGATAAAATACCGAATGAGTACAACAAACTGGTAACTGTATTGTATTGGTGTTAATATTTTACAATAGTACATATTTTAGTAAATAAAAACATCTCCTTGACGTCACGCTAACATTTTAGTGGCTAAACTCGCGCTTGATTATTCCATCACACTTTCATTACACCACATAAAAATGAAATCAGGGGAAAGCAAGATATACAGCAGAAATATCATTTAAAATAGATTGTCCTTAACATTATTGTCGAAACACACTGCTAAATAACGTTAACTTACATCCGTGTAACCGGTTAACACACTAACATAACTGACTTCCGTTCATTAATCCGGGGTCTGCGATTTAAATCTAACACATCACCGGGCCCCATTTCATTCCTAAAACGCGGCAATAGACGTACCTTTTTAATCAATGAGGATTTTGATCCAGGCTGTAATAAATAATATGTAATAATCGTGATCACACCACCATTGACAAGTGAAAATGACTTCGTCGTGCAGGATTCGCCCCGGCCGGTGTTCCTGGAGCTCAGAAGAGAGTGACGTGTTACTACACACTCGGTGCGCAACGATTGGCTGCTTCCGTCTGACGTCAAGAGAACGTTACGCCGCAGTGTCGAATTTCTGTGCGTAGATGCGTAGACGCAGCGTAGGATGCAAATGAGTTCTGCGTAGACCACAAATTTCTCGCATACCTTTTGCGTTATACATTATATCCATGCCGTGAAATAAAAAGGGCTAGGCAATGTATTATATTATATTATATTATATTATATTATATTATATTATATTATATTATATTATATTATATTATATTATATTATATTATGTTATATTATATTATATTATATTATATTATAAAAACTAGCGCTGCATTATATTATATAATAAAAAATAGCATTTAGTACTGAAATCTGTTTATTAATATTGATGGATTCATATAATATGTAAATAAGTGAATTTTCATGAGATGTGCCTAATTTTATCGTTTTAAAAGTGTACATGGATAAAGCCACAGTACAAAGAATCTTGTGTAATGTGTAATTTAATATGGTTTTATTCAGAGTATAACATTAGGTCAAGGGGAAAAACGTCACTGAATGCTAAATAAAAAAGCTGTTATCTTTCAGGTGATATAATAAATATTATAATATTATTAAGTAGGCTAATATCTGTCTCAGAGGCAAGTGTAGCCTATATGAATGGGGTTTTTAATGTACAAATCAGCTTTGAAAACACACTCTAAAAACTGAAACTATGATGTACTCAGTTTTTAGTGAAACAGTTTTACACTTAAAAATATTCCGTGAAATTGATAAAATATAGCCTACATCGAATTGAGTAAATGTAAAATGAAGTTGACCTAAATAGCTAAGTTTGGTAACATGACAAATAAAACTTAGTAGTTAAGGCAATTCAAATATTTAAGAAAACCATTTAAAAGCTAATATTTATGAATAATGTGAACTTTCTTCATTTGAATCCACATGTTTTGGTATGTCCAACAACAACTCAAACAATCACTTAATCCAGAGATTGTATTAAGGTATAGCGAAGTTTATTATTGTGATATACAGCCGCAGAATTATTTTATAGAGTGCACTGAATGTACTAAAAAAAGGCAAAAAATGTTAGCCTATTCATCTGTAGTACCTCAATGTGTCCATAGATGGCGCATAGATACAATCTTAAATGCAAGTTTCACCACAGCATCACTTCACAACTCACACACACACAAACATAGACGACACACGCACTGAGTGTGTGTGTGTGTGTGTGTGTTTGTATGAGAGAGAGAGAGAGAGAGAGAGAGAGAGAGAGAGAGAGAGAGAGAGAGAGAGTCGCTGCAGTCACGCTCATTTCTCCGGAGCTCAGGCTGAGGATGCTGCCGTCTCTCCATGAGGATGGTGAAGCGCGCAGAGGCAGACGGAGGCGAGCGCATCGGGCCGCCTGAAAACACCCACATATCCCCTGCTATCCGATACCGTCACTTTTCTAAACTTACAAGAACTATGAATAGGAGTCGATGCTGAATCATCCGCGCGCACTTGTTCTGTATGCCGCCCTTCCTTCTCCTCGTCAGCTGCATCAGCTGTTGCTTTGGGAAAAAGTCGAGGCGACTCCCACTCTAAGGGCATCGGATACGGGCATCACTCCACGATGCGTCCTCTGTCTCCCTGACTCCTCCTAACAGCCTGCCTCATTAATATTTGATCAGCACCTGGTACCACATGCAGTAGCGGCTCACCTCTTCTGATGGAGCAATCTCTTCAAGCACAGCCTGGATCTAAGGCGTCAGAAAGTCCAGCAGAAGAAATCACCAACCTCACGGACGAAGAGCTCCTCCAATGGAGCAAAGAGGAGCTGGTGCAGCGACTCCGAAGGTCTGAAGCCGATAAAATTAGCGTCATCCTGGATCACAGTAATCTGATTCGGGAGGTGAACCGCAGCCTCCAGCTGCATCTGAACGAGATCCGAGGGCTGAAGGTGAGCAGATGAGATCATGGGTGTCTGGAGCACACCTGCGCTCATGAGGATGCGCCAGAAACATCATTCTTCCTGTAGGAATAACGCCTTGAATATTTTCTTGCCGTGTTATATTCATAACTTCTGATTAAAACAACTTTGCAAAAATCAAGCTAAGCAATTAGAAACTTCTTAGCCAGACAATAATCCTATTTTCGTTATTTGAGTTTTACATGTGTGTGAGCCTTTTTTCACCTGATTTTAACCATTAATGATGCATAAAATAAACAAAAAATGTATCTATTAACGGAACAGATTCTATATATATATATATATATATATATATATATATATATATATATATATATATAAAACTATCATTATATGATCGAGCTGTCTTATATCAATATGCTGTTATTTGTCTGTGAAACACAACATGTGAATTTTTAAAAGGATTTATTCAGCTTTATTCCATACAATGACAATTTTTATAGTGACCATATGTCAAGCTCCATAATAATAGTCCATACAACTCTATATTGTACAGCGCTATATTTTAAAGCCATATCTTAGTTGTCATTCACTACAAAAATTTTGAAGCTCTGAAAATCTTAGTTCATCAAGTTCAATCATCACTCATGCAAAAAATGCCATTGCTTCTCATGTGTGTCAGGTGAACTATTGCTTTAATTGAACTCAGGTAGATGTTTGGCAAATGTGGCACGTAAGACGATCATACCTTTAGACTGTTCTATCTTAGATGAATGATGGACTTTGCTTGAACAAACCCTTTCAACCACACTTCCAAACTTTAGTCTCATAATGAATGATTAAATCAGAGTTTGTGTGGTCTCAAAATGTCCATATCTTTTATTCTTTGTCTTTAAATCAAAACATTTTATGTAAAAACTCTCTGTAAAAACAATTTTTTGTGTTCCCTATAATGCCGAAGGAGGTAAACCAGAAGCTGCAGGATGACAATCGGGAACTGCGAGACCTGTGCTGTTTCCTGGACGATGATCGGCAGAAGGGCAAGCGAGTGTCGCGTGAGTGGCAGCGTCTGGGCCGCTTCAGTGCCAGCGTCATGCGTAAGGATGTGGCGCTGTACCTTCAGAAGCTGACAGAACTAGAGCGCAAGCAGGAGGAGGTCATTCGGGAGAACCTGGAGCTGAGGGAACTTTGTCTGCTGATAGACGAAGACAAAGGTGGCAGCGGAGGGGAAGGAGTCCAAGGTGTGGCGGGGTCCATTGGATGTCGCAATTCCATTGACAGCCAGAGTGGGCTCCTGGTACCTGGCTTGCTGCGGGACGTTGGGGATGGAAGCAGCACTTCTAGCGCCGGGAGTGCCGACAGCTCCGAACATCCACACCATAAGCAGCCACAGCCGCCGTCTAGCGGAGGAACTGGGAATAAAAGCCCGGATCTCCAGAAGTCTCGCCCTGGGAAGAGAGGGGAAGGAGATCGCGGGGAGATCTCCAGCCCTGACCCTCCTGTCCGACACAGAAGCACCAGCCTGGAGTATCCCTTCATTCTGCCCCAGCCCTGCCGACCTCGCTGTGGCTCCATATCTGTGCCTGACCATCGGCTGATTAGAGGGCTAAGTCCAGAAAAGTACGGTCGATCTCTGGGCCACCGGAGTCCGGAGACTCATCCGAAGCACCATCTGGCTACAGGGCAGCCCATGAGTCCCGAGCTCTACATTCAGAGGCACAGGGGAAGCTTAGGAGGTGGGCCTGGGAGTCCAGAGTCTAGACACGTGCTGCTAGGAACGTCAGAGTTCCTCCATGACAAAAGCAAGCTGGGAGGAAGTAGTCCAGAGATGCTGAGGCACCAGTACAGCATGAGCCCTGAGCATGGGAAGTTTGGCAGCCCTGGTAGAGAGACGTCACCTCGTAGACTGGCAGGAGACGAGCTGTCGCCACATCATCGGAGCCTTTACAATGGTGTGAATGGTGGGTCTGACTTGACACATATATGAAATTAAATGACATTGAAGGTGTGCTGTTATGCCTGAGAAATATTTATCCTTTTCTATCTTTATCCTATTTTCACCCAGCTTAGTATTTGCCAATAAGTAAAATATTATATGTTCCGATAAATGACATAACGAGAAACATAGAGCATCACGAGATCCGATCAAAGCATTTGCACGTTCTTATGCTGCCTTCATGTGCTATTAGAAATGTCCTACTTCTCACTTCTGAAGTCTTTATCACGAGTTCATCACGTTCAGTTGCTTTATTGTCGAAAAGAATAGGAATCGTGGAGGATGGCACGTTGATTCTTGCCTAATTCTTGGGGAAATCTTATTAAAGCCAAAAATGTATAGAAGATAAATAAAATGTAGCATCCCTTTTGTTGGCAACCATCTAAACATTCCCCGTATCTAGATCAGGATTGTCCAGTCCTGCTTCTGGAGGGACACTGCATGTCCTGTAGAGTTTAATCAAGCACTTGTAAAATAGAATATTATTAATATACATAAGTACACATGACTGCAATTGAAAGAGAAAGCAATATAGATGTAGGAAAGTAGGAAAAAACAAATCAAATTTAACAGTCACTACAGCAATGGGTCTCTCCTCTGCTATTTTTTTAAAGTTTAAAGTTTATGGCTCACCCAACTCTGAAACTTAGGTATAAAAATTATCTCTGAGATTCCCAATCGTAAATATGACTTGAGAGGCTGTTCATGACCCATTTCATTCCGATAGCACATGAAGGCGGCATAAGACACAACATAAAATCAGAAGAACACTTTTTTTGTCACCTGTTGCTGTCGTTGAGGTCTATACAGTTTCCTTCAGACTAGCCTGCAACCCACAGTCAGATTGCCACTGACTCATCCAACTTAAAACAGTTAGTTATTTTTACAAAGACACCAGACCTATGCCTGGTATAATTGAGAATCAAACCAAAGCAAGTGGACACAGTGTGTTAGACTTCCCCATTCAGACAATGCCCTATTTTGCCTCATTTCTGATGCACATTTCTGTGCAAAGTTACAAACACATAGCCCTATAGTATACAAAAATATTCCATAGCACGATATTAGTATGTTAATTACCATGGTTTATGTCCAAAAAGCATAATTAGCATTAGCATTAGCAAAAAACATCACAAAGATCTTGCTAATAGGCTACTATGGTGCTTTTTTTATAACTAACACAAACACCTCAGCACACATAGAAAAATAATATAGGCTATTAAAATGCTAACAAGCAAAACGCTATGTCTGAAATCGCATACTGTCTGAGTAGATACTGCATTTGTTAAACTTACTTTGCGACTGTTACAAAAGTATGTTCTATATAGTATGAACGTTTGTAGTATGAATGAATGATGTACATCCACCATGTTGGCTTTGTCATGTGACCAACCGTGTCGCTTCACTACCATCTGGGTACTTTTCACCTACTGTTAATACTATGTATTCGGACAATCGGACTCACTATGCTGTACTGTTTTTCGTGTACTAAGGTAGTAGGCATATTCAGACAGCTAGTGTCTTGTCTTTTTGCAGCTTTACGGAAGTTCTTTATGAAATCGTTAGATTATGGGATGAAAGATTTAATGACCCCACATGATTTAAAAAAAAAAAACACACACACACAAATGCATATAACTTAGTTTATAAGAAATGGTGCAAATCAAAAGCGTTAGGCAGCTATATCCCACAGCTGCAGATAACGATTTCTACAGGAGAACATGCTGAGTAACCTATAGTTCACACCACCCATAAAACACTCACCTCAAGGTGAAAGATGTGACTCACTTAGCATTCATTAGCTTCAAGAAATGCCCCCTTAAGATGAAATAAGGACCACGAAAGATCAGATGGATGTCCTCATTTAAATAACTCAAAATACCAAAGAACTTCTTTAGCTGACTCTTTACATTGTTGAATTAGCTTCCCTCATCTTTACAGATGAGATTTATTTGTTACGTTTAAGATGGAACCTCCCTGATGGAGAAATAGCATTCTGTCACTTGACAAGGTCAAAATCAAATCAATAATAGTCGTTGAAAGATATTAGCTTTACAAATTGCAAAGAACCATAAGAATGCCTTTCAGCTAAGCACTAACAATGAAAGGTAATTGCTAACAAGATGACTGTTGTTGTCGGATGCTGTGGTTTCAGCATGTCCTGCGTGTCTGTAATGCTGCTGTAGACATTTGTCACTGTCACAGGCTGTTCTGGTGTTGGTCCCAAAGGGAAAACCATGGTCCACTGACCCCATACACATCCATATCATCCCTATCTTCCCCAGGACAACCCTAATGCTGCTCTGAAATGCTCTGTGGTGTTGATGAACTAATTGAGTATTTGTAAAGTAATGTGTTTTCAAGGGATATTTTACCACAAAAATGAAACTCTATCAACATTTACTCACCATCATGTCATTTCAAACCTTCTGTAGAACATGAACAAAATGCTATTTTTTTGTCCATACAGTGAAAGTCAATAGATTCCAATGTAGTTTGGACCCTAATGTTCTACAAAATATCTTATTTTGTTTCACAAATGAAAGAAATGCATAGGCCTACAAGTTTGAAATGACATGAGGATGAGTCTTCTTTAGCATCTGTGTTTATTGCATACACTTACAAAAATAAGTATGCTTCATGTTCATTTTATGAAGTATACTTAAGGAAAGTTCAAGTATATTTTTAAGTATACTTTATGTAGTAAGTATACTAATATCAATGTACTGTACTTGTAAGTGTACTGTTTCAGTACTACTTGGGACTAAATTGGCCCACTTTTTAGTGTATAAAAGTATACTTTTAAGTAGCCTACATTAAGTGTACCAGTAGTAAACTTTGAGTACAACTAGTTTATATGTTTTTCGTTTGTACTGCAACTACTACAAGTGACCATACGGATAGTGTACTAGTTAAATACTTGTAGCACATTTTTAGTTTATGAATGTACACTTGTTTAGTAGTTTTATACTTAAGTTTTCTTTAAGTGAACATAATATCATATTTGTATATAAATTTTGCACTTTAATTATACTACTATGTTCTTATTTAGGTATTTTTTTTAAATACTTGGAATATACCTTTAATTGTACTTTAAGTCTTTCCATTTTAAATGTTCGGGAACTCATGTGCCCCGAAATCACGAGATAATAAATAATAATTTCCACTGTAATTTAAATAATTAGATACATATAATTTCGTAGTAAAAACATAAAGTGTTGCACATTTTATTGGTGCAAAGATGAGTATGGTATGTGTAGGCCTATTTTGTACAACATTTGCAACTGTTTTAATCACTTAAAGGTGCAGTGTGTAATTTTTAGCGGCATCTAGTGGTGAGGTTTGCGAATTGCAAACAGTCAGTCACTCACTGCCTATCCTTCAAATTGCAAACTCTAAGGAGAAGCTACGGTAGCCGACGCAGGATTGGAAGATGTCGTCGTCTGAGTCTGAGTCAGCAGAGAGTAGCAAGTCAAGCAATGAGGTTTCTTTATATTATATTTTATATTAAATTAATTATTCAGTAAAACCACATGTTATTGCAATTGTTATTTTTACTTGTTCATCGTGTTAGTCTTTTATTCACTGACTTTACCATAGCTTGTTTCCATGCTAGTTAGTATAAGATAAGAGCTATGGATAAGAGCATCAAAGCAGCTGGTAAGGTGAAATAGCTAACGTTACGATGTCCGAGGCGTCATTCAGACAGCATGTTTTTCTCCACGTTTGCAGAGTCAGGGACAACCTGAGTATTCTGCTGCGTCTTTTTCTGCTGCTTCTCATTCAAGTTAGTGACGAAACGCGCTCTGTAGCGCTGTTTGTTCGCTGTCGGCTACGGTAGAAACATGACGTCACGATATGTCGACCTTCATAGAAGGGGGTGCCCGCGGTTATGTAGATATAAATTACTCATTCTAAGGTAATAAAAACATAACGGTTCATTAAGTAAGGTCTTTATACACCACTGAAAACATAGTTATGGATCTTATATTGCATTTCTGTCAATAGATCAATAGAAATATCACACATTGCACCTTTAATTAGAAGCACCACAATTTTAAATGTGTGTCTTCTGTTAGTTACATAGCGACTAACAGACATGTAGAAGTTTATTTTAAAATGCAAAGTATTGAAAATATAATAAATAAAAGCTCTGTAAACACTTGCATTTTTTGCAAGACTATAAGTGTGTCCCATCGAGGAATCAAACGTTCTACACACACTTGCAGTCTTTACGCCTACTTGAACACTTGGGCCAAATAGAGGAAATACGTCATGATGTAGACAAGTGGGCAAGTGCAAAGTCCGCAAGTGTGGGTATTTGGACAAGGCATATCACTTGTTTCCGCTTCTTCTTCACCTGTGTTTTGATCGGGAGATTCTGTACTGTTTTTAAAGGTGCCTTGTGTCAAAAAAAATAAATTCATACTCCACATTCCATACCAGATGGGGGCAGTATACCTCCAGAAAGTGAGTTGGTCTACTCTAGAGTATGAATGTGACATCTTCAAGCTTCTCCCCTTCACCTTTACCAGTGAATATGTTCATATTCGTTTTGTTCATATTACATTTTTATTGTTAGTTTGAATTACATTAATTTGACAGACAGCATTCGCTGATGTTGACCAAGCTAGCGCCAACATAACCAGAGCTGCCAACTCTCACGCATTCACCGTGAGACTCACGCAATTGACACTTTTCACACGCTCTCACGCCACACGTCCATTTTCTCACGCACAGAAAAATCGCGAAGCAAAGAGGACACGGAGACCGACAGACTAGACAGAGCAGGTTAGTTATGATATAAAAAAATCTCAGCTCTCAGATTCTGTCAATTTTATTATGCAATTCAAACAATAAATACCGTTTTGGCGCTTGTAAATGTTACACGACAGATCCCTAGCGCACGTGAACCGATCATCTCTGCTAGCTAATAGTAAAAAAACACGAACACTGTTGAAAGATACAGTAGGCTACAACTTACCAAAATGTATTCATCATACATAATATCGACCAATCAGTGTTTTTTATCAGCGTGAAGAGGTCAATAACACAGTTGGAGAACAATTATGTCAGATTTACCTCAGGAAAGCCATTTAATAAACATAATAGGTCACGTAGTTGGCAAGAAAAAAAGAGCTATAGAGATTGTGCTATATATGTGTACTATTACAATACTATATGTACGTTATATATACGTTTATCGAACAGCCTTCGATACATTTCTATGTTATAACTTGCCGAAAAAACTACACAAACATATAAAACAATCTTCTAATGAAATACTAACAGCATCTTACTTACCAATCCAAAAGAAATGTTGCAAGTTCGGAGTCGAACCTCATTTCTTTCATGTCCATTAGTTGTCTCCAGCGATGGAAAGCAGTGCCAATGTTTACTCTGGTTCTGTTCCTTTTTTTATCAGATTTTATTTGAATGTAGTAGTGGGCTGTACTTTCCACACGATTGACATCAGGTTCAAGTACGCCCACAAGCCGTGCGAGTTATTCGTGTATTGCATGTTTGACTGGTGTTTATGTTGCCCGCATACCACCTCCCATGGCCGAAACTGGTATTACGACACCTGTCGGGCCGTGGCTAGTAATGCTAATGCTAATAGGCTCTATGCACGATCGCTTCCGCGTTTTGTCTCAGCCCGCCCAGTTACATCCGGTGCTGCGTCAGAAGCCGTTTTTGCATTAGGTGGAGATAATGGCAAATTACACTCGCTGTTTACAAGAACTTCCAGCGGTTAACGTGAATGATGTTAACAATATTGTGAGGCAGTTAACTGTCACACATATGAATAAGAAAGAGAAGTTCTTTAAATTATAAATTTCGAGCTACATCAACAACTTTGAGGGTGAGTATTCTCTCATATCGCGCGAAATCCGACTAGCGAATCAGTTTCTAAAATCGTTGTCTCCGTTTCTGAGAAAATGAATTTTATTAAAGTGAATTGTCCTATAGAATGCGCTATGCGGAAGTAAAGACGCCGGCTGAGATCCTACCGGAAATACGTCAGCAGCGTTCGTGCATAGAGCCTATTCAGGTTGATATCTCTGCAGCACTATAACTTGTCATTTTTTTAATGACATCATCGCCCTTATTTCTTCTCATTCTTTTGATGCGTGTAGCTCATTTTTTGGATATTTTTACCTCAATTCTGACACATGGCACCTTTAAAGATGTGTAATAGCGCCCCCCTACCATATAACAGTGAAAACATGGATAGCCGGAAAATTCAGTCAATGGCGGTGAAAGAGTATTTGTAGTAATGCTGTATGTAAAACTATGTGGAAAAAGTTTTTAATAGGTTTTTAATTTTAACTCAATTTAAATACATCTCGTTCAAATGATTGAGTACAAGTACGTAGACCTTTTTGTCACTTAAAGGGTTAGTTCACCCAAAAATGAAAATTCTGTCAGTAATTACTCACCCTCATGTTGTTCCAACCCCGTAAGACCTTCGCTCATCTTCGGAACACAAATTAAGATATTTTTGATTAAATCTGAGAGCTGGCTCACTCCTCCATAGGCTTCTAAGACACTATAACTTGCTGGTCCAGAAAATGTATTAAAGACATCGTTAATATAGTCCAAGTGACTACAGTGGCTCAATCTTAAGTTTATAAAGCGACACACAGACGCACTGCGCTATTACACTACGTGAAAAAACTCGAGGCCCAGAGAGAAGGAAATGAATAGTGGAATAAAGTCGTTATTTTTGTTTGTTTTTTTGCGCACAAAAAGTATTCTTGTCGCTTTATAAACTTAAGATTGAGCCACTGTAGTCACTTGGACTATATTAACGATGTCTTTAATACATTTTCTGGGCCAGCAAGTTATAATGTCTTAGAAGCCTATGGAGGAGTGATCCAGCTCTCAGATTTAATCAAAAATATCTTAATTTGTGTTCCGAAGATGAACGAAGGTCTTACGGGGTTGGAACAACATGAGGGTGAGTAATTACTGACAGAATTTTCATTTTTGGGTGAACTAACCCTTTAAGTGCAATTTTAAGTATATTTCTGAGAAGTACATAAAAAGTAGACTGAAAGCATACTTTCTTATTTCTAGTTTAAAAGAAATATACTAAGTGCACACTTGAATAAACCTCTTTTTTGTAAGGGTAGATAACAAGGATACTGTTCTGACATCTGTATTTGTTGAAGTGCCCTGTCAGTGACTACTTTTATAGAGAATCTATCAGCATTGTCAGCATTTACTGTTGCAGTCACGGTGCCCAGGCAGCCAATGTTATTTATTTATTTATTTATTTATTTTTGAACTCAGTGGTAGCTGAAGTGAATATAAACTGAACGTTTGAGTTATATCACAGTTATATCACAGTTTAACCATGATTATATAACAAAACGTGACATAAGAGCTTTGGTTGTCTATACTGAGTGTGTTGCAGTGTTAGCAGTCACTACAACTAGTATTTGTTGTGGGATTTAAACTTGTGCGTAGATGTAGACTAGGGATGTATGATGTTGAAGCTCTGGATAATCCTGTAAGAGGTTTTCAGAGAATTATTATTTTTTCTGCTTTCTTAGCATGTGGCTCTTATTCAAAAAGCCAAATCACATGATTATAAACATCACAGTGATTTAGTCAACAAAAGTTCAGATGAACGAGCATCTAAATAACAGCGTCACAATACAATCCCTCTGCATATTTGGCTGAAATCCTGCATGAAAACAAGCACCTCTTGACTTCCTCAGAACTAATCTTAATACCATCGTGCTGCTAGTTTTCTTTTTCTTTCAGGGAGGCTTCATTTTGCATGGGAATCACGTTATACAGTAGCTAATGCTGTCAGCTCATGCCGGAAATGTGGTGGTTTTGGATTTCACATGAAAGCTGTTTTCATAGAGGCAGTACGTGGCCACACTGATCTGGCCATGTCTGTCAATATCCAGCTTTATGCTGAAGAAAACGTGTCTTGAACGTCACTAAACACTAAAATGAGGGCATTGTTGTATAAGCAGAGAAAAATGGGCACTCTATTCTCTGTTTATCTCTTGGCTCAGATTTGTATTGTGAGCAGATGGATGGACCAAAGTGTTTTTTTTAACAGTACAAGGTTAAATGATTAGTTAACCCAAAAATGAAAATTCCGTCATCATTTACTCACCAACATGTCTTGCCAAAGCTGAATGTCCTGTTTCCTCTGTGGAACAAAACATTTTTAATGATGCCAAGCTTTTCCATCCAATTACAATGAATATGGACTGTACATTAAAGCACTATAAATATAAAAGTAGTCCATGTGACTCATGAACTATATTCCAGGCCTTGTAAAGCCATACAGTAGCATTGTGTGATTGTGACAGAAGGTTGACTTTTACTGATAATCATCGAGTCAGTAAACTCATAAACCAAATCATGGTTAGAAATAAAGGTTCCAAAAGGGGATTTTTCACAACCATTTTGGGGTCCAAATAACCTTTTACTGAACAATTCTTAAAATAACCATTTCTGTCTTTGTGTCAAGAACATTTCTAAATTTAAAGAACCTTTTTTACACTATAAAGAACCTTTTGTGGAATGGAAAGGTTCCATGGATGTTAAAGATTCTTCATAGATGCCAATAAAGAACCTTTATTTTTAAGACTAAATTTATGAACAAAATTAACTCGTTTAACAAAAAGATCCTGAATTTGTTCTTAAATCAGACATTGTTACTTCTCTCATAAACCAAATGACTATTATTTTTTCTTTTTTAGCATGTTAAATCACATTAAACATTCTGGTCTACGCTTCTCTTCTTAAAAACTCAGTGGAAATTTTGAAACTCTTGAGCATGTGAGATTTCTTTCTCAGCTTTCACTTCAGTTTGAACCATGGCAAATCTGAGACCTTCCTAATACCACAGATAAGGGTTTTAAAGAGGAGACAAAGCGGCCATTACACAACTTCTGAAAAACAAGCCATTTCCCGATAATACAGAAGTCAGACCTCTTCAGACTCAAACTCTCCAGTCCCCAGGGAAGCCTGTGGTTTAGGCAGACCTGTATCTCAATTGCTGTGTGTGTGTAGGTGTGTGTTAGTGTGAGCATGAATGCTGTTGTGTGCGCTTCTCCGTGACCTTGGGAGATACCCCCTTCTGACTCCAGCTCTAAATTTAGCCCTGAAGCTGAGACTTTCTCTGTGTTTACCTCCCCACATACAGTAGGCAAATACCTTTCCCCTACTTCCATTAACACACAGTCTTACAGGTGTCCTGCTGAATCATTTTTTATTTTATTTTATTATTAAATCATACTCTAAAAACGTCTTGTAAACTGAAGTCTAATTTTTATTTATTATTATTTTTATTTATTTTATTTTAATAAAGCTTTGTACATTTTACACTTTTAACAAATTACTGTATATATGCATTTTATTTTTATTTTATTTATTGTATTTTATTCTTTTATTTTATTTTAGTAAAATGTACACTAACAAAAGTCTTGTATACCAAAGCCTTTAGTTTTTATTCCACTTTATTTTATTTTATTTTCATAAAGTTTACACTTTTTTTTACCTATATATATGTATGACTGAAGGCTACATTTTAGTTTTTTATGCTATTTAATTTTAATAACATTTTAGTTTTACAGTTTTTAACAAATTACTATAGGCTATATATATGCATTTTATTTTAGTCTTATTTAGTTTAATTTAGTCAAATTTACACTAACAAAATTCTTGTATACTTAAGCCTACATTTTAGTTTTTATTTTATATTATTATAATTCAATTTTAGAAAAGTTGAATAAGATTTAGTGAAGTTTACACTTTTTAACAAATTACTGTATGTATTTTGTTTTATTTTTTATTATTTTATGTTATTTTTTTAAATGTTATTTTAGTAAAAGGTTTACTAACAAAATTATTGTATACTAAAGGCTGCATTAGATTTAGATTTTTATGTTATTTTATTTTAATACAATTTTAGTACAGTTTACACTCTACAGTAAATTACAGTATATACGTATTTTTTATTTTATTTAAAATGTATTTATTTATTATATTTTGGGACTCAGTTACAAAAATAAATAAATAGACAATAACAAATCATCTGTGTTCAACAGAAATATCAGTTACAAAGTGATAAAAATATGTAAATACTGGGAAAAAAAAATCTAAATAAGGAACTGATCACATGTGAAATTTATTGAATGATATGTGGCCTCCTTGTCCCCTTAGCAGTGTTTGACCGGTGCACAAAATGCTATAGAGGAATAGGCTTACATATAGGCAGTGGCATGGTTTAAGCAGATAAACTGAACAAAAACAGAATCTGGCAAGTGAGAAAATGTCCTATAATTCTTGCCCTGTGCGCCATATTTGAGTATTTATATTTCCCCAAGAAAGAATATTACAGTGAGCTCTTAGTCACGGGTCCCCTAATGGATTTTCATGGCGAGCTCAGCTTAGAGTGTTGAGTCATGGCTTTGTGTGAGGATTGTGCATTTCACAAAAAAACAAAACAAACCCTGCTTTGCATTTTTTTCTCCACATATTATTTTTTTTTTGCACTAGCATTACTAAATGTAATTGCAAAAATAAATGTGTTCTAACAGGTTTCCGAAACTCTGCAACATATTTAATGACATTTCAGTGAGTTTAAATGGTCATTTTAAAAAGCTTGACAATAGCCAGAAAGAATGAATTAATGCTTTTGATTTTGTGTAATATGTGTGGGATTAAGACAACAAACTCTGCGCTACAATGGATCCCGCATCCGTGTGAAGCGGCTGAGCTGACCATGACTCTGCCTGAAGGGATATGGGTTAACACTGTCATGCACAAATGTGCAGTGAGCTTCATTAGGCGATGACCTTCAGTTAGCATGCTCTGTGAGGGGCATTGTGGGTATTCTTTGGATGATACAGTATGACAGCATTTAAAGGCATTATTTTAGTGTGTTTAAAGGTGCTGGAAGCTGTTGAACCGCACGCCATCAGCAAACCCGAACAGACAAAATGATTGACAGCCAGAGAGCATTTCTGATTTTTTTTCTGCAGGTTCCCTGAATCTTTTATTTGTATTTTTTATTTTGCTGGTTACAGAGTCTATGGGTCTTATTTTAATGATCTGAAACGCAAGTATCAAACGCGAAACGCAACAGGCGTATAATAATTTGAGTAAATGTGTAAGCTAGATTTTTGCCTATTTTTGCACATCTTCATGGACAACATAATGATTTCCCTCGTGTGGTAATATTTTTCCTTGTAATTATGAATGGTTTGCAAAAATGGGAACTGCTGCCAGCTGCTGCTGTCTGTGTAGATGAGAGAAGCAACTGTATGCGCGTTGTGCACACGCTACATATGGCCAAGCATGCGCCCTTAATAATGCGCCACTGACTTTAGACTAGGTTTTTCCTGGTCTGTGGCGGAATTGTTTTCTGAAACTGCAAAATAGCACCAGGGAACGTTTGCGCTGGAACACGCCTCTTCTTTTCGCTGAACCGCGCCCGGGAGTGCAAGTTCATTCCCTAATTTACCGACGTGCGTCTGTGGAGGGAAAAGTCCGCTGTGCGTCGAGTGCAAAATAGGAATGATACATGCGTCGGTGTACAAAGTCAATTGCGCTGGGTGCAAGATAGGGCCCTATGTCTTTATTATGTCTTGCAGCATAAAATCATTTTTTTTTTTTTTTGACTAAAATTTGATTTGAGTTGATTTTAATATTAATTTTTTTAATTTTATTTTTTATTTGCAACAAGAAGACTTGTGCAGATGCTGCATGCTTTTTGTTTTTTGCATTATCTATTGCTAAAGTCTGCTAAAAATCTGATCTGGCAACATATAACTTTCAGTTTTTAGTCTACGAAATTAGATTAAAGACAAAAAAAATAAAAAATCATGTTTCCTCTGCAGTGTGAACAAAGCCCAAGGCTGTCAGAGAGGTGATTATTTCAATGATATCTTTTAGGTAGTAAGACATTTTATACATGCTATTAAAAATATTTGCATGAGCTGTATTATTATAGGACAGAATCTACAACTAGTAGTGCAGATGTGTGAAAATAATAAACTGACAACATAAAAGACAACATCTGTGTTTGTTTAGGCAGATTTATTAAACTACTTGGAATTACAAATATGATGCAGGCAGATGTCCTTGTGTGACAGAGGGGATCATGGAAAAGAAATGTGAACATTTACATAATGGCAATGTTTACAGACTCCTATTTAATTATTACTTCCAAACAATTCAGAGGAGAGCAAGTAGATGCTCTTCTCATCGATAAGAGAATTTTTTGGCCTCATTCCATGTCAGAGCTTAAGCGTTCCCATGATCTCTGAAAATATAGGACATTCTCCTGTAATCCCTGTTTTACGATAATGGAAATGTGTAAGTCTTTCTGCGTTTGTGGTAGCTGTGTGTGTGTGTGTGTGTGTGTGTGTCTGTTATAGATATAGGAGAAAAAGAAGGAGATTTTCATCTTGACACAAGTTTTGAACCTGCACAAATATGAAATCACACATCTTGACCTTCGCACCACCTCTCTCAGGATAGACTGTATCTGACAGATCTGAGTCGCCCCACATGGCATAAATATCTGACCATGAGCTTTCAGGGCAAATTGAATGTTGTAAGCCACCAGCCAAGAAGCACTGTGACATTATAAAAGCCTACACAATGCAATTTTAATATTCAAGCTCAAGAGCTAAACTCATGCTTAGACAATTATTATAATGTAAAGCCTACTATGATTGTTAATGTTAATGGTGGATACAACAAGAGATTTGGATCTCCTGCCACATTTCAAATGACTGATCTAAGGCCCTGTTTATACCTGGTATTTGGTCGATCAGATCACAAGTAGACGAGGGAGACACATTCCCGTTTAGCTACACCTGGTATTTTAATCTGTCTCTTTCACACACTTTCAACCACTTCTGTCCTGATTTCTTTGAGAGGATGGTCTATGGGAGGGTAAATGAATGGGTTTTTCTGTAAGTGGTCGAAAATGGACAAGCTCAAAACGTTTTAGATCCCGTTATCACCTGTATTTAACGTCATCCACTTGTGATCCGATCGACCAAAATGCATCTTAATACCAGGTGTAAACAGGGCCTATGAATTCAATAATCCAAATGAAAGAACTGTCTTTTAACCCTATACAGTATCAGATTAGTCGCCATACTGTCGTAAAGATCTCACTGATTTGCACTACAAGCTATCAGAATTTAATGTTACTTTTTGGTGCAGCAACTGCACCAAATTGCATATTTTTGCTCAGTTTGGCCTCTGAATAAAATTCAGGTGTTTTTTCCTCCACAAGTGTGAGCACCATATTCTCCTATATCATAAGACACTTTCCACCGTCTGGCCGAACGGTTCTAGGAACGGTAAGGAACAGTTCAGAGACTGAGGGTTGTCTGTAGGAAATAAGAGACTCCCAACATAAATTGTTGCCCTCTCAGCGCCTGAGCAGTTATTTTCTCTTTTTAAGGTTTAGTTGCACACTGGAGACCACACTGTTTTACTGAGCTCGGCAAGACTAAACCAACTATAAACCTGTCTGCTTTTCCCAAATGCCACCCCATCAAACACACACACACACACACACACACACACACACACACACACACACACACACACACACACACACACACACACACACACACACACACACACACACACACACACACACACACACACACATAGTGACAACCTTTGGGCTGAGAAACCTCACACTGTGGAGGGTGTAATCTGCCAGAATAAGAACATACGCTAAGATATTATTCACAGTGTCATGTCTACATTCTCAGACTTCTTTATGAGTAAAATCTGACATGCAACATATACAGCGGTGAAGTAAATACTACAGAAAAAAAACAATGTAATTTACATGAAAAAGTTAGTTCAGGCAAGATAAAAAAAAAACTAAGTAAATTCTATATTAGCACTCAATTCAAGCGTGTAGAAATGAAAGCATAAATATCAACGTTATAAAATGAAGTAACTCAACTTTTCTGATACTGGTGTTCCCATCATGCACTGGGCCTTGAATAATTAATGAGGTTGATTTTTCACTGTTTTCCAGCTCTATTTACACTGTTTTATCATTGCTTTTTTTGTTAGGATTAGTAACTTGCCATATTGTGACATTTGGAGTTCATTTTCTACTCAAAATGACATTCAAACACAAAAACATTCCATTAAATGTTACCGTCATTGTGTATTGTCTACCAAGTATTGAGGTCTCTGCGTTCACGTAGTGCGCAACTTTTGAAATGTAGATATGGTGTTTCACACAATATCTATTGTATTATTTACTTATATGTTTCTAAGTAAAGCATATATTTTAAAAGTGTGGTTTAATTCAATGTTATATTGTTTGAGTGAAATGTATTGCAAAGGAAACTTCAACTAAATAGATATTACTCAACCTTTTACTAGCCAAGTTAAAATTACTTATTTTCTTTGTTACTTTCACTTAACTTAGTTAAGTAGAGGTTACTTAATTCCATATGTGAAATTTACTAAAAAAAAATTGTACAAAAACTTGCCAAAGAAAAATTAAAAGTTTTTTTTTCAGTGTATGAGCACTGTTTCATTGGCAGGCTAATCTGGGGATATCCAGCTTTCCTGCACTCTGACTGTTCAAAGTCATTCGATATTCATTCAGATAGAGTGACGGCACATCCATTCTGCCTGAGCTCGCCTCCATTAAGCCGGCATCAATAGTGCTCTATGTTTCATTCACCGCTTCAGTTTTTCATCTCGTTATCATATTTGCTTCAGGCGTGCGATTGCAGTCGGCCATTAAAGATTCATGCCAGTCGTGGACTTCTAAGAAACACTTTAAGAGGTTTTAACAGACATCCTGACCGGTTTACCCGCCAACATGACAACGTGAAGCAGATAAAGCATGAAACAGTGCAGAAACAACCGAGAACGCAAACTAAATCTGATGTCCATGGGAGCTTTGATCAAACAGCAGATAATAAGAACGACAAAGTGGTTTAGGAATCTGCTCCACAAATGCTCAAAGAATGATCAAGGATAAGCATCCAATCAATATTTGGTGATGAAACAAATCAAAAAGCAAGGATTCCCAGTATCACGCAATCATGAATGAGATTTCCATCCATTGAAGCACAAGATGCTCTTTGGAACAATCTCAAATCATGCTGGATAACATGATCATCAGGATTTGCTGTCATTAAAGTTGGCATGAAATAAAAATTCAGTTATTTTAAAATGTTCTTGTTACACATGTGACATGTACAGTAGTTACTGTAGTAATAACTATAAATTATGTTACCTGCAACTAATCCTAAGCCAAACCTAATCCTAAACCTAACCCTTTTGGAAGTACGTGTAGTTTTATCAACACTTGAATGTGGTTAAGTTTCATAAAAAAGCATCATTTTGAGCAAAAAACGGAGAAAATCATGTTTTTGTCTAAGACTACAGATCGCGTTTAGAACTATAATAAAAACACAGATGGAGTAGATTGAGTCCATCAACATACCTAATGGTTTCACAGTCCTATAGCTCGTCCTGTGTCAACATTTCATTAAGTAACATTAGGCAGTTTTGATTTATATGCTGTTTAATGTTGATGATCGCGTTATTTTACATATGCATCTGCTTATATTTGCAATCGCTTGTTTCTGCTTTTTCTTCACGTCTTGATCTGGAGATTCTGTACTTTTTCAGTAGATGCCTAATAGCGCCCCCTACCGTATAACAGTGAAAACACGGAAAGCCGGAAAATTCCGTCAATGGCAAGGAAGAAGTTAATTATTACTACTCAGTACCTAAATGTATACTGTAACAGGGACACCTTAAAATAAAGTGTCACCAAAATTCATTAAAAATCTAATTTCATTTTATTGTGAAAAATTCACCCATGCATATTGCTTCATTTCTGAAAATATGTTTTGACCTTGTAATTTTTTATCAAAATTATCTTCTGGTGAAAACAGACTTGCAGGACTTCTACACTCATGTAGTCCACTTAAACTTAAGTATTGTACTTAAGTTTAAGTCCACTTAAATATATATATATTTTTTTCTTTTCTTTTCTTTTCTTTTCTTTTCTTTTCTTTTCTTTTCTTTTCTTTTCTGATAATCTGTTTCACTTGAATGTACATCACAATATGAAAGAAAAGATCTGTTGCTACTTCCGTTTCATCGCAACTTTAAGCAAAATGGTCCAATTTACCAATAATATGAAATACCGTTCTTGTTGCTTAACTGTTCCATTCCGTGCTGATCCGGCCCAGCTGATGAGGATATGGTTTAATTTTCCACTGTGGGACTGATAACGGAGCTCTTTGGAATGTAATACAAATGTGTCAGTCATTGCCTTGTCAAGAGTTTACAGACAATTTGAGATGTAAATAGCGACCTCGTAATGTAGGATAAGATATTTCTATTAATTAGGCTACACTATTAACTTTCGTTAACTTCGCTCAAATAGCGCAAACCACATCACATTACCAACACCTCTGTTGACCAGCCAAATCCAAATTAGTTACATTTTGTGTCTGCTGCTGAGGAGTGCATTAGGAGGGTATTAACACAATGTTATAATTCATCAGAAGTACAACAGCAATCGCCCACTTTTTCCAGCTGCGTTTGTTCCGGAAATATTTTTCTCCCTTTATTTTCATTATAGGCATTTCTTCTTCAATAAACAGCCATGAAATAAACCAACCAGCTCCAAGACAAATCACAAAAATTACAACCTTAGATTCATAGCAAAAAAGTATAGGCTTATGAAACCTGAATATGAAAAAGTTATATAAAAGTCTTTTACAAGGGTCTCAATCCCATGAAACATTGTGAATGATGTAACAGCAGTACAATATAAAACTTCAACAGATGGGTGATAAAGGTAAAATCTATATTTTCAATGTATTGCAAAATATTGGATTTTTTCTTTTAATGGTAACAGTGTGGCCTCTGCAGAAGCATATATCATTGCTGAACAATCTCTAAGCTTTTGGTAGGTCTGTCTTGGAAGGTTTACAGGCTATCATTAAAAATAAAGAAAATGGGCTTTGTACTTCCAGACACTAAAATTCACAAAATTCTTTTTTATCTTCACAGCTTTGATATCAGCAGGATGTTGCAGCAACAACTGCAGGAACGTGAAGCTCTGGGACAGGTGAGTTCTGCTTCAATGTCTCTGTTCCAAACCCTAGTGAGCTGCCTACCTAGACAGCATTTTTAGGCATCACTGGTATGCTCCTGTTTATTCCAAAACAGTAGGCAGCTAAATTATGCTGCCTTATAAGAAACCTTATTTTGACCAAGGCAGCATTGTATGTACCCTTTGCTGATGGAAGTATGAAAAAAAGGTTGATAGCAAATACAAATTATTCAAAGTATAAATAGAAAAATGTCAAATGTACCAGTCATTAAAAATAAACTATTCTACCCAATATTTATGTGTCAAATTGGTCATTTAGCAACATTCTAAAGTCAAGCTCTACTAAGATTAATAGTGAGCACTTGTCAAGACAGTGTTGCTATTATTAAAGTCCCCCTGTAGCCAATAATTTTATCCCTTAAAACACATCTTTTTGTTTTAAGGGATTAAAACACATCACCAAAATGACATTTTGAAACATTTTTTTTCCTTGAAAAAAAAATTCTTCATGCCTTAGAATAGTTTGAATGTAACTCTACACCCTTGCCTCATTTAGTAGTGGAGGTTCTATGAATATGCTAATTAGCCCCGCCTCCACTCACTCACAGCAGCTCAGAGATCCACTCGTTGACGATCCACTCAGTTTTTGAGACCGTCTGTGGTTCATTGCAGTTTTAAGGAGAAAATACTCAGCAATGGTACTGAGTAATCAATTTACACATAGTTTGTCTTAAAGCATATTAAAAACACAACACAGACATATAAACAATATAAAAAACTTGATTTTTTACCACAGGGAGACTTTAACTAAAGCTAAAACCATTTAAAATCGTTTTTGTTGACTGTAAAGCTGAAATATTCCACGAAAAGCTTAAACTACCTTGGTAACTATAACCGAAATAAAATACGTTTAAGTTGAAGTACTAAAAATGACAAAAACACATTACAAAAAAAAAAAAAACTAAATCTTACACTAAAATTTAAATGAGAACTAGAAAATATAAAAATAAAAGCTAATTCAAAATATTGATATATATACTAAAATAATTCTGATTCACAGCTTATTCTAGCCAAGAACGGTTTAATTAGAAAGGAAGAAACTGACTGACTGATCGACGTCGTTTGACAAACTAAACCAGTGATGACACAATAACAGACTGACATTGAAAAAACAAAACAATTCTAATTGTTCTACAGGTCTACAGAAAACACTGTAAAGAAAGAGAATCTTAAAAATGTGATGCTACAAACCTAACAAACTTTGGCAAATCCAGAGACTAGCTCAGTGAAGTGCTCATTATATTAACCAGGTACCTTTTAGGGTGTGTTTACACTTGACAGGTTTGATTAAAACGAACTCTGGTGCGATTGCTCTGTTAGTGCGGTTCATTTGACTAAGTGTGAACACTGCCACCCGAAACCTGGGCCGCACCAAACAAGCGTACCGAGACCGCCGAGAAGATGGGTCTCGATCCGCTTCCAAATGAACTCTGGTGCAGTTTGAATGATATATGAACGCAACACGGACCAAAGACATGTGAACGAACTGTGATGTTGCACAGAACTGTGAGTTCAGTAAAGGCATCAGAACCGCGTCTCCTCGCAGCAGATCTTTGTTTGTGTGTGTGACGGAGGGATTCCTGCCACTGTTTTCACTCCTTCACACATTTTATAAGTTCTTCACAAGTTCTCATCTGGTCAAAATATGATCATATGTCGGCTACGCACATACAATGAACGCATTTAGCACAGCACTAGAGCATTGTTTTGGATGTTCGGTAAGCTACGTCTCAAACTATACGTAATAAAAGCAAATCAGGTTGTGAGCATATCCCTATGCCTTTAGGTTCTATATCTTTTTGTTCGGTGTTAAAATGCCAATGTGAATGCCAAGCGGACCAGGACTAAATTTTGTTGGTCAGGACCAAACGAACCAAGTGAACCAAACTACAAGTGTGAACACACCCTTAAACACGATTTTGCTTCCTGGCAGACCGACCTGTTCACCCCGACTCCCAGAAGTTGCAAAGTTGTCAAGAGTTCTGTCTGATCTGATTTTCTGAAGTGCTTTCCAGTTTTGTGTGCAATATGCATGAACAGACTGTACTGTCTGAGGCTAAGACTAATGGGGTTGCTGCCTGTATAGAACATTTCAATTGTCATTTCAGGTAGAAAGCTGTTAATGTAGAGAGAATCCAGTGAGGTGTGAGAATCCCAAGTGTCACCATGATCCATGCATGTATGCTTCCTTATGTGTATGAACGGTAGAGGTGACCCTTTCTATCTGTGATCTCGTAAAGCTGCCCAGCAGGGGCAGAAAATGGCTTTGTTAATATTTAATAGCTCAAAGGCAGACATTTATCCTTAGGTTTTACTCATCAATCCCATCAAGATTTCACTACAGTCACAGGAATGCTGATTTTTCCCTCCATGATTTTCAATTTCTTGTTGTTTGTGGTAATTAATGCATGGGTGATTTCTGTAATCCTCTTGTAAAACCTGTGATTCTGAATTTTGTCATCATTTACTCACCTTCATGTTAAGGCATCTGTATTATTTTCTTTCCTCTGTTAAACAAAAAATGATATAACTGCTAAGCTCCCCCCAAAAAATCTTCCCCTATGCTGGAGTTCTCAAATATTTTTTTAATGTTTGCATTCAGAAGACTTGAAATATAGAACACAAGGAGTATGGACTACATTTATGGTGCTAGTATGGCGCCTTTTTAAAAATATAAATCACCATCCATTTTACTTGAATGAATAACTGAAGCTCTTCTGAAGATATCTCTTTTTTTTTTTTGTTTCACAGAAGAAAGAAAATAATACAGGGTTGGAACAAAACAGAGGTTAGTATATGATGACACATTTATGGCGAACTATTTGTTTAAAATCGCTTAACAGGCACAGCTTTATGTCCAGTGTTGACATATGCTGGATTCGGAATAGCATACTATTCTTACTATTTCTGCTGTATCTTTATATTGCAGAAAAAGTGTTTTTAAGTGCTTTTAAGAAAAGTGCAAAAATGTCCCATTAAAGGTTTTCCTTCAGAAAAGTACATTTTAAATCATTATGTTTTAATAATCTTTTGTCATGCTTTACAGAAGTACACTTTACACTTTACACTTATTTTGATGTGTTGAATACTAAGGTGAAGTAGGCTATTGATTATAATTTGTGGTTATCAATATTACATTTAAAGTTACTATATTTTAATTGTACTAAATTGCAACTTCATCGTTACAATTGTGTAATTAGAAATATATTTAAAATACATGATACAAGATTCAGTAGAAATGATAATAAGAATCGACATGGAAAAAATCATTAAAATTGGCGATCTCTGAACACATGAATCACTGTCTGATTTTTATCTGATCTCAGATCAGTTTTATAAATTTGTGGAAATTTAATGACACATTTGTATAATTGCATTTAATAGATTACACCTTCAATAAAACATTTGCAATTGGTTTGTAAAATGCATGTTTGGGCACGTTTCCACCAAATCGTTATTTTCTCGCGGCTAGTGAATTTTTCCAATTGTTTTCAATGGTGGCGCCGCATTTTTAAAACGGCAGGTGTCTATTTCATGCTGAAGCGCTGAGAGTTTGTCGTTTTTTAGCAGTCGCCGAGAGTTGAAGAATGTTCAACTTTGGGTAAAACGCTGTCACTTTTTACCCAGCCGTCCAATCACAGTGAAGGAGGGGCGGGACAAATACAACTGACCAACCGTCACATCCTGCTTGTACAACGTCAACAGCGTAAGCATAATGACGGAACAAAATTATTTAAAACAAGAGCTAGAACAAATACTTTACATTTTATTTATTGTTATAGAAACAAACGATTTGTGAAATGAGATACTAATAACACTTCCGCGGATATTCCGTATCATAGCAAGCAAAGCGGGACGTGATTACTGGATGGTTGTGATTTGCTATTGGTGGATTTCATGTGAGCGACAGGTTGTCCCGCCCTCGCACCGGTAAACACGTCATCAGAGAAGAGAAGTCATTGCAAGTGGGAATCAAAGATCATGAGGGCACATTCATTTTGATGTCATGATTTTTACTGCTTTAAATTGTAACCGCTGAAAGTGAAATTTCTGTCTCCACAGTTTTGATGGCTCCTCTTGACCACACCCTTGCTTGGAGGTTTGGGGAGACGCAGGGGCCCCTGGAGCCCCACTCTAACCAGGCAGATATTCCATCCCTTCACCTTGTGTGCGATGGGCCGAGCAGTCTGGCCCCATTCCAGTTGTCATAACAGCAGTTCGCTTTGTGGACCCTATGGTGCAGTCATTTCAAAGGGGACTAGAGCGAGACGCAGGATGTTTTCCCAACCCGTTCTGGTGAAAGAAGACGCTCACACAAACCACAGAAACAGACACACCCACACACCGCTATGAGAATCGAAATGTCTCCTGTGGTTTACAGATGTTTAACAGCACTGCATTTGGGTAATCAAACACTCGAGCCATCCCTCTCTCTATATCGGTGTCTCTCTGTATCATTCTGAGTAGCAATAGGACACATGAAACATGATGCTGTGGCTTCTCTGAAGGTGCTTCCCTGTCCTTGATATTTATTTATGCAGTTTCTTTTCAACCAAAGCTATTTGAAATATCTTTAATGTTCATTTTTCATCCAGACATCTATGAAGGAGTATCAGTGTCATGTTTTCTAGTTTTTCCATATCTTGTTTTTTTTTACATGACTGACACCAGTGCAAGGTGTTCGCGTATGGTTTATGGTCGTCAACGAAAGCAGAATGGACTCTGTATATGTTGTCAGTGACTGAATAACCTCATCAGTGTTTTGCACTGATTCTGTGTGTGTATGTATGCGTGTTTATTGGCTTTATTATTCCTTCCCTAAAAGCTCCTGTATATAAGCTAATGAGGTGTTTCTTTATGTTGTTTTATATACAGAAGTACAGCATAGTATAGTAAATTAATGGATTAGTTTTCTATGCATATAATGACTATTATTTTTGACTTACAGTTATTATTATAACAATAATAATATGAAAATATATCTATGTGCAAAATATTAAAGGATTTTCATTATGTATGCATGCATGGAATTTATTATTTGTTTCACTAATACTAAAGCACAAAGCTTTAATCAGCAATCTGCAGGGGCAGTTAGATTCCCAGGTTGCCAATTTGAGTTTAACCATCCGATCTGTTTTTAAAATCAAACATCTCTCTATATGAAGCAGAGCTCTTTATTGTGCCATAACATCAGTGAGTACTTTATTACAAACCTTTATTTTTGTGTGTCATGAATAAATTCATATTTTCTCAACTGTTATACCATGAATTTTAGAAGCTTTTCGCTTTGGTTTTGAGATCCGGCTTCTGAGCCGACCTCAATCCGCTTCATCATTACTCAAGCAGGGAGGCTCCGGACGGATTTAAGTTTCTGAGCATTTGCCTGTGATGAAATCAATTGATCCTCTTATCGACGACAGAAATGCTGTTTAGATAAGATCTGTGTGGGGTCCCTGTTAAAAAGGCCTTTTATCGTAGATCTGCATATACCTTTATGTTCTTTGCAGATACTTTCTCTTGGTTTCTTTGAATTTGCAATTCTCTGTGGCTTGCAGCCAAATTACTGCTAAAATCAAATCCCTTGTGGGTCTAAGGCTATGAAATATAAAACTAGTGTAGGCTACTATTCACTGAATATTACGCAGTGTACACTGCCTATTCTTTAGTGAAACCCTGTGCATTATACCACGATAAATATTTCAAACAGCTATGCTGTTGTCAAATTTTGCATCTGGAATTTTTCTTTTTAATTTTTGTGTTTTTAAATGTAGTTTTGTTTAAAAGTGTGGTTACACTTTATTTCGATAGTCCACTTGAAATATTCTGCTAACTATAAGTAACTTTGCTACTACATGTCAACTCTCATTAGATTAAAGTATTAGTATACTCAGGTTAATGTTAGGGTTAGTAGAATAAGTTGACATGTAGTTGCAGAGTTACATACAGTCAGTAGAATGGCTGTTCAGCTAACATCAAAATCAAGAGTTAATCAGTCTACTAATACTCGAATGAGAGTTAGTCGACATGTAGTTGCAAAGTTACTTATAGTTAGCTAGTAGAATGTCTAATGCGGACTATCGAAATGCATTTTTACCAAAAGTGTCTTAAAAGTTATCAGCCCAATCAAATCATGATTCAAATTAGACATTTTTACAAATGGAGATTAATTTATTCATTATTTCCAGTTCATTCATAACACTAGAAATATAAAGTCACGTGCACTGCATTGTGGAATACAGTATTTGACACACTGTCGTATACACATTTTGCAGTAAGTCATCGGTCTCTATGGATACAGAAAATTTGCATAGTATACGTATACTGCGGAAATAATAGTAGGTTATTAGTTTAATAATACAGAACCATACACAAGTCTTATTTGCTAGAAGATTCCACTCTTTCACTGTGGAAAAGTATCTGAATTTTGTGGAAGCATCCTTTTATGGAGCAATTGATGCCCATATCTATGAATCAATATAAGTCTCAATTTCAGACAAACTCATCCAGTGTAGACTATATGTGGAGAGTAAGAAAGGCAGTGCAGTGTGATTAAGACGCATCCTTGCCAGTGCAGGCGAGCTGACAGAGGGCTGGTCTCTCAGGTTCCCTGAGCTGCGCCCAGTTCCGCTCTGCTGCATTGCAGTACAGTAAAGAGACGTGAATGAGAGAAAAGTGAGGAGAAGAGGAGGTAAGTAGAGATGGCAGAGATATGCAGAGGAAAGATGGAGAGGAGATGAATCAGAGCAAGGAAGTTGGAGGCCAGTGGGCAATTAGAACTATAAGGAACAGAAAAGTTATGATTAAAGGTTATGTTAGAGTGGAGTTTATGGAACAGATGAGTTTATATTTGTGGAAAGGAGGTGCAGTAAATAAGTTAAAGGTTCAGAAAAGAGAATAATATATTATTATACATAAGAAAATTAATGATCAGAGAGCAGGAGGTGCAATAGAGGAATTATGTTTAGAGGGAAGGAATACAGTAGAATACATTAAATTAGAAGGGAGTAGTGAAGGAGTTATCACTACAGAGGAAGAACAAATGTGCAGTAGAGGAGGTATGATAGGGAAGGAGGTGTAAAAGATACATAAAAGGAGTTATGATTTGTGAGTTGGAGGTGCAGTACAGCAGTTATGTTTTAAGAGAAGGAAGTGCCGTTGACGAGTTATGATAAAAGAGAAGGAGGTGCAATAAAGGAGTTATGATTAGAGGGAAGGAGCGACATGGTACAACCATTCTAAGAAAGAGGTGAAGCTGCTGAGCTACGACTAGAGAGGCTGTGCAGCGAAGAAGAGGAGATAATGATTATAAAGAAGGAGGTGTAGAGGAGTAATGCTATAGAGGAGGAGGGGCATAAGGGGAGTCATAATAAGAAAGAAGGAGGTGCAGTAGAGCAGTTATGATTAAAGGAAGTTCAGTTGAGGAGTTGTGAGAAAAGGAGGTGTTATAATTAGAGGGAAGGTGGAGCAGAGGAGTAATCATAAAGATGGAGGTGAAGCAGCTGATTTGTGGTTAGAGTGAAGGAGGTGCAGCAGACAGGGCCGTAGAATCGTCACTAACATTAACCCCGCTAGCGACGGCCCAAGTAGCGGAGGAGAGGAGAGGAGAGGAGAGGAGAGATGATTATCGAGGAGGAGGAGGAGTTGAGGAGTAATGGCTAAATAGGACGAGGAGCATTCCCTAAAGAAGGAGTTGCAGTACAGCAGTTATGATTAATAGAAGTGCAATTGATGAGTTAAAAGATAAATAATGCTATAGAGGAGGAGGAACATAAGGGGAGTTATAAGAAAGAAGAGGGTGCTGTAGTTATGATTAAAGGAAGTATAGTTGAGCAGTTGTGAGAAAAGAGAAGGAGGCGCAATATAGGTATGATTAGAAGTAAGGTGGTGCAGTAGAAGAGTATTCATTCTAAAGAAGGTGCTAAGTTACGATTAGAGAGAAAGAGATGCAGCGGAGGAGAGGAGTTAATGATTATATAAAGAAGGAGGTGTAGCTGAGGAGTAATAGCTATAGAGAGAAGGGGTGCATTAGAGCAGCTACGATTAAAGGACATACAGTTGAGGAGTTTCGAGAAAAGGAGGCTGTATAATAGAGGTGTTATGATTAGAGGGAAGGAGGTGCAGTAGCGGAGTAATCATAAAGATGGAGGTAAAGCAGCTGAGTCATGGTTAGAGAGAAGGAGGTGCAGCGGAGGAGAGAGCATAATGATTATAAAGAAGGAGGTGTAGTTGAGGAGTTAGAGAGGATGAGGTTGAACATAGTTCTGATTCTGATTCTGATTTGTAGAAAGGTGCAGTAAAGTAGTTATGATTAGATGGAGAAAGGTGCATAGGTTATGATTAAGGAGCTGAAGTAGAAGAGATGTATGATGAGAGGGCAGGAGGTGCAATAGAGTAATTATGGTTAAAGGGAAGAATGGCAGTAGAAGCCGTATTAAAAGGAAAGAGGTGCAGAAAAGGAGATTAATGACAATAGAGAAAGAGATGCAGAATAAGAATTATAATAGGACGAGTATGCAATAGTTCAATTGGTTATAAAGAAGGAGGTGCATAAGAGGAATATGTGTTCTAAAGAAGGAGGTGCAGCAGCTGAGTTACAATTAGATTGAAGGAGGTACGGAGAGGTGACAAAGATTATAAAGAAGGTGTAGTTGAGGAATCATGGCTATAAAGAAGGAGGTGCATAAGAGGAGCTATGATTAGAGGGAAGGAGGGATGCTGTACAATAGTTTTGATTATTTGAAAGGGGGCACAGAAGATGCGTTGCAGTTAGAGAGAAGAAGGTGCAGCAGAGGGGAGGAGGATGATGGTAAAGGAGCTGTAGTTGAGGAGTTCTAATTATATGAAAAAGATGCATAGGAACAGTTGAGTGGATGGATGAAGAAAAAGAGTATCATGGAGACAGAGTATCAGAAATGTAAAAGAACCTGTCATTGTTCCAGGGAAGGGCACCAGTGCAGTCTGGGCATCCCAACAAGGTCGAAGCAGGTCAATTGCTCAATCTGCATATGGAGCCCAGCACAGAATCTATAAATGCTGAACACATGCACATGATCTGGTTCTGATGAAGGTGGACTGACTGCTCAAGGTTTTATGGCATGAAGGAGACGTCAGTCTGTGAGCAGATCAGTTACATTGTCACAATTGGATATTTCGTCAAAGACATCAACTGATTGTGTTGTCTTGATCATTTTATCATAATTTCAAAAGTCATATTTAGAAGTTCGGACAAAACCAATAGCAATTTAGGTAAAGACTTTTTATATATTAAAATATAAGTTCAACGGTCAAATTTTCTATAGCTGAAAGATGGTGAGAGGTGGTTTATAAAAGTCTTTCAGTTATCTGTGCCTATTTAAAACGCCACAAAAATTGTCTAATGAAATATTTCAAATTTAGACTGTTTTTCACTACGCCTGTCAATGACATAATACCTGCGTTATACTGGTAAGGTATAAGGTTTCCGCTCGTACTGCCATAGTAACCATGGCGACAGACGTGGACAACTGCATTATGTCTAGCGGCACGCTCACGCTGTTGTTGTTTCGTTCAAACATTATGGACCATGGCAAGCAGACTTTGGGACAACAGGAGAACTAAAACAAGGATCAATATCACCGTGGCGTTTTCGAGATGCCGAGAGCTCCACGTCCACGACTAACTTCGACTTGACAGAGACGCGCAAATGTACATAAAACTAATCAATGTTATATAGCTCAACATGATGAAATGTTAGAATATTATCAGTATGTTATTCTAATGTTGATCTAGCTTACTTCTAGTCTCATATAGCAAACAAACTAACACCTAGAATAACATTATAACTTTCAACACACTCAAATACTGTTTTGTGTGATAGTGTAGACCAAGTGAAACAGCGCTGTGTTACCTCACAAGTTTAATTCGTCAAATAAACTGACGTGTGAGTAGTAATTCAGCACTTGCGGGTAATTCGGTAGAATGAAATATCCTTATTCCTTCATATCCGTGGGACTCTCTCATTAGCAATCGCGCCCTGCTTCCTACCACAGTCATTTTAAAAACATCAATGTATTCACTCATCCATAAACATTATTAGATCCTTCGGCATGACGGCAAGTTCCATAATTCCACCTATGCGTCATCAACCTACGCCTTTGTTATTGTAAGAGGTTAGCGATCCCTAGCGGCCCACAGTTCTTCAAAAATCCTCCAGGTCCTGCACATTCTTTGGCTTTCCATCCTCTTTTGCATATTTGAACCCTTTCCAGCAGTGACTGTATGATTTTGAGATCCATTTTTTCACACTGAATACAAATGAGGGACTCATACACAGTGTTGGGGAAAGTAACTTTTAAAAGTAATGCATTCAAATATTGCATTACTCCCTAAAAAAGTAACTAATTGCATTACTTAGTTACATTTTATGGAAAGTATGTTACATTACATTAAATGTTAAATGAAACCCTCTTATTTTGTTAAAATTAACATTTTTGCAGATTCTGCAAGGGGTATGTAAACTTTTGAGCTCAAATGAAGGGTCAAATGGCATCCCAAAAGATAATTGTTTATATATTACGATTATATTTGAAACCTGTTACACTTAAAGCATGAGACTTTATACTTGTTGGAGACTAAATACATAAATGCTTGGTGAAGTAGGAAACTAAATGTCTCGATAGAGATCAAAGGCAGAGATAATGCACTTAGATAAGTTCTATAAGCACTGTGTGAATGATAGTCTTTAGCCTGAATGGGTTCTAATTTACCAGCTCTAATTACTGACTGCTAGTTCTCAAAGTGCAGAGAGATAGCATCAGTCATTAAACCTTTCCTAATTTCCCAGCCTGTCCATTTTCTACCATACCAGCCTTTATATTATCTGCTCTGTGCAAGCAGCCAAGAATAGAACAGGGGAAAGAGTGTTTTAGGCTTCATCTGGCATGCTTCTCACAGACTCATGCTTTGAGACGGGTAAAAAAACTGAAAGGTTAGAGCAGATGAATGTTGCAGATTGTTTGTTGCACTTTGCTGCAGGACTACCTGTTTGTTCAACCAATGTGCGCTGTTACCACAATGCCTTGTCCACTGGGAAAAGGGAAGCTCTTTGAGAGGTTTAAGAGTAGTTTAGAGGATGTTTTTGAAGTGTTGTAGTGTGATAGATGTCGACAGCTATAAAGGAGTACAGCACAAAGCTTTGCAGGTCACTGCACAGTCATGTAGTACAGAGACCAAATCTGAATGCAACTCACTCACAAACTAAAGCATAATACTACTCAAGAGCATACCAAACTGAATGCATCACTGGCCATGTTTCCATCCACCTATTTGTATGTGAATTTTGGGATATTGCATAAAAACACTGGTTGTAACTGCCAAGATGCACAGTTTCATTGCACATAATCTCAAATGTCGTTTTAGTTATTCTGAAATGTCTCAGCCAAAGTCTGTCATTAAAATGATTTGGTTTAATTCCCTCCCAGAAGTGTCGTACATGATCGCGTTCACAAACACCAGGCATTCAGACGCAAGGTAACATGACAGCGTTTATTGCGTCATAGGAAAAAAGAGCCACAGTTTCTTCCCCGATTGCAGAAACTTCTAATATTATTAGAGATATTTTGCACCAATTTCCCTGGAAGTGAAGTGATCTTTTGAACACATGGGATTGAAACGCTGCTTTATTCACAAATGTTTTAAGTGATATTCCGATTATGCGTGTAAGTTAAATTCACAATTTTGGATGGAAACATAGCTACTGACTGAATATTAATTGCATGATGACACTTTTTAATATAAATTATAATGTGCGATTTCCTTTACATCAGTGAAGCATAAGTCTGGAATTATTTAACCACACTGTTGTATCTGTAAACTACTTTTATCTGAAGCTAGTGCCCATGAGACCATAACCTGACACTGCATGAAAAGTTCAAATGAAGTAAATGCCACCCAATTAGAAGCTGTTTACCGCGTCCCAGACAAGACAGACTGTTGTAAACGGGAGAAATCTGCTCCAGGCTGTTCACTTTCATTAATGCAGAGTTTGCTAAAAATACTAACTGCTGTGAGCTACCTCTCTGGTGGAAAAACAAACAAATAAATCTAAATAAATAAAGAGAAATGCACACTGCAAATTCGACTGGACTCTTATGACTGTCAAGGTCTGTTATGAGCATGATACTGAATATCTGGCTTTTTATGCTAATGTGATGACTGAATCCGTAGGGATTTCTTTGGCCAGTAGTCCATATAATCAGACAGAATTAGACACCGCAGTCACTGCCAAGTAGACTTTAGTTCTAATAAGAAGAGAGAAACTTCTCTGAGTCATTTTTGGAAATACGCTTATAACAGCTGCTGAGGTGATTGTTAGAGGAGAAGACCTATAATATCTGGAAAAAACATATGAATCCTATTAATTTCAATGACCACCATAACTGTAGGTATTTGTACAAAAAGTGATAAACACATTTTTGCACATTTGCATTATCGAGTGTTTACATATAAACAACTTTAGCGACATGCAAATATTTACAAATCCTTTCAGGTTCATAGAATAATATATAGCCTATATGGAATAAATAGGTTGATTTTATTGTATTAAATCAACTTATTAAATATTTTCAGTTTGATTACCTATTTGGATTCCATCACTTTACCAAAGCCTAAACATTAAAATGTTAAATTGAATGAAATTCTGTCATCATGTCATTATTCTTTAGTCTTTTAACTTTTATTTTGTTTATCATAAGGCAGCTATTGCTAAAATTCACCATACAAATATCTATATAATAGCACTTAAATACATTTATTTGCATTTTACGTATACTAATGTGAAGCGTTATGTGAAGGGGTGTGGCTCAAAAAAATTTTTAAATACATTTTAAAGATGCACAAACGTTAATATTTTTATGTTTTAAAAGCTGTCAATACATCCATATTGTATGTGTAAACTTTACGTAAATATACAGATTAATATTAATGAGACTGAACGAAATGGCAGTTGCTCGGCCTACTTGCTGCCAGTTACATGAGCCGTAAATGCCATGTGATAAATCACTCTGGAACCACAGGAAAAAGTTGTCATACTGTGTATGTGTGTGTGTGTGTGTGTGTGTGTGTGTGTGTGTGTGTATGTTTGTATGTATGCATGTACATATATATGTATATAGTTTTATTCTCAATCTTTCTCTCATGACACAGTGTTCTGCCAGTCTTTGTCCTCTCACACTCTATCATTACTGTCAGTCAGGGGTATGAGATAGATTTCATACAACAGATTAATGGACCTTATCTTCACACAAGCTCAATACATATTATATACCACTCACTGGCCGTCTGTTATACAAATCTATCCCCCCATATTCCCCGTAGACATTCATGCATTTACTACAGCTTCCTGTTAAACAAACAGATCAGGGAGCCAGTGCTATCTTCCAGCATTTATCATGAGTAACCGTTCACTCATCAAACATGCAGCGGCTCATTCTGTCTGCAGAGTGAAACGTGCATAATGCATAGAGACCGACTCTTTCTTTGGCCCATCTGAATCAGGCTCACTGTCAGAGTGAATGATTGATTCTGTGCAAGAGTGTTGTACTTCCTGAGTGCACAGCATTAGATGAACATCAGATGAGCTGAATCACTGGCGTGGCTGTGAAACCGAGCTGATTGACTGTGCTGTGGTGGCTTTGTCGGGCGCTCAGTTAAAAGGAATATTCTGAACCTGTCTTTGTAGAGCATATATAACATGTTGATTGCCACAGACAATCATTTTGATTGTCTCTCAGCATGGATAAAGAAAAGGAAAATATGCTAACAGAAAATATAATTGTAAAGGAAATATAAGCTATTATAGAAGGAAATATAGGCCAACTTATAAATCACCATGGCCAGGTTAAAAAAGTCGAAATGTGATTGTCAAAGTACATTTCACGTGTTAAAGAGACCTCCAAAAAACACCTACTATAAATAATGAAATATTTGCAATATTTATCAGAATACACAACTACTTTTGAATGGCCATCAACATAAAAATAATATTTAATGTTTTTAACATTATTATATTATATTTAATATTAAACATTTTTAAAAGATTTATGTAGCAAAGGGGAATCGTTAAAATTACTAAATATATTCTGAGTAAATGTCCTGCTGCTGTTGGTAAATTAAGTTATTTCATTTATAAAAATTATTTGTTGAAATAATTATTTGATGAACAATCATTATCTTAAATATTATGCAAAACATATTACTTTAGCTTAAGTATTTGTATCAATACTGGTGAGCTTTTTCCCCATAGCCATCTCATACATTTATATGATTTTGAAACAAAACAAACTAATTTTACAATTTATGATTTTAATGTGTTGCTGTAACGTCAACGGGTGGATGAAGAAGACGAAGGTAGGCGAAGATACAATATACTCAATATTTATTTCCATAGGCAGAATCCAAACAAACTCGAAACAGTGTGCGTGCACAAACAGAGTGCTAACCACACAAACAATAACCAGCAATGAAAAGGAGTGAGAGGGGAACTTAAATACACAGATAATGACAAAGACAACAGTCTGACGGTGATGATGATGATGGTGATGAGGAGCAGGTGCAGGTGATGATGACAGAGGATTTTGGGAATTGTAGTGAAGACACAGACGATGAAGAAAGCGGTTGCTTCATTAATGCTTAATACAAAGATATATATTTTTTCTTGAATTGCTGTTGCTGTTCAGCACTCAAAGACAAAGGAGACTTAACTAACAGACGTTATTAACTTTTCAAAATACTCAGGAGATCACAGGAACACTAACCTAACCCTAACCAAACAATGCATTAACAAGAACAAATGAAGAGCAACTGAAACCATCTTTCTAGCGTTATTCCCGCTCATTTGCAGGGTCCACTTCACACACACTTGATTTGGCACAGGTTTTTATCCCAGATGCCCTTCCTGACACAACACATTCACACACTCACACACTCACACACACGACAATTTGGCATACCCAATCCACCTAACCTGCATGTCTTTGAACTGTGGGGAAAACCGGAGAACCTGGAGGAAACCCACGCTGACACAAACTTAACACAGAAAGGACAGTCAGGACTCGATCTGGGGACCTATACCCACTGAGCCACCGTGCCACCTGAGGAGCAACTGAAACACAGGGTGTATAAATATTAGATACAAACAAAGGAAACTAGATGAAAACCAGGTGCACATAATCAAAAAAATCAAGTGGTAACCATAGAAACTAACAAGGAATAGGAAAACAGGCAAACAGAAATAGAAAAAGAAATAGAAACAGAAAAAACTGAAAACTTTTAATGCATTTTGGCTGTTCATTTACATGACAATGGCATTTTGAGGGCCTGAAAACACAAACTTTTGAAAACGATACCATTATCGTCTCTGTGTCGTCGTGCGTTTGAGTATTATGTGTTCAGTCTATAGGCGCGTAGTGTTTCTTTACAAAGTGACATCGCCCACTACTGGCCTGGCATGAAAAACACATCGTTTGTAGTTGTTTTTACGGATCTGTGTGAATGGGGATCGTTTTGACAACGTTGTCGTCTGTACACACGAAAAACGCAAAGGAAAAACTTTTCCATTTTCAGTACATTGTACATTGTCAGTACAGAGGGTTCACTTAGGGCGTGTCCAAATCCACTTTTGCTAGTTTAGCGATAGGAAAAATGGTTGGCGCGCCAGGTGCATGGTCTAAAAGGGTTGTCCCTATTCTCTTAATGAGTAATGGGTGTGTTTTGGGATTTATGTGCGTTAAACCAATCAGAGTCTCATCTCCCATTCCCTTTAAATGCCAGTTGCGCTCACGCATTGGCAGATTCGCTATTTACATGACGGAATTTGATAGTGGAAAGACCGAAGCCGTCTTCAGAGCGCAAACGGAACTGCTCGTGCGTGAGGTAAAAGTGCACAAGCAGATCAGCTACGGGACAAGCCGGATTCCACCATATCTTTATGTACACCATAATAATATTTTACATTGTAATCCTTTTATTTTAAATATTTGGCATGTTTGTGTGCTGCTGTGTGTCCCTATGTGTTTAATAAGCAGAGTGTACGCACGTTGTGGACCCGCCTATAGGCGCACATTACTAACGCGCTCTTTAAATAACAAAAAAAAAATTGGTCAATGGTGCAGTCTATTTCTGTTGCCTCAAAATAGCAACGCGCCAACAATGCGCCAGAACACACCTTGTTTTCAGACCAGCACGCTCATGGGTGCACAAATGGGTGCAAATGCATTTGCTATTTAAACAACGTGGCGCAGGACGTGAAAATGATAACTGCGTCGGACTGAAACTAGCAAAAAACACTTGCATCGCGCTTGGAGCTGCATTGTGCTGGGTGTAAGAAAGGGCCCTTAAGCTTTAAAATGTTCTCATATGTTGCATATTTTAAGTGTTTGTGGTACTGCCCATTTCCTCTGATAAGCTTTCATTTCAAGTGTATTCCAGTAAACATGTTTCCTGTTTGTTCATTCGAAGGGACAAGTCGATATTATTGCCAGTGCTAATCGACAGCAAGACACGGATGTGGTACATGGACATTAGGTTGGAAATAACCCAGAATTGTCCTATACTCCTACACAGTATGACTGCCTTGTTAGACCCTCAGGAAAACTAGACCACTGTGATTTGATTTCTAGACAAACTGCCGCCCACCACAACTCAAAACTCCCACAGTGAACGTAAGAATCAAAATGACCTTTCTCTCTCCGTCTTTCTGCCTCCTCATTTCTCATTTCCCCCCTCTCTCTCTCTCTCTCTCTCAGAATTTTCACACACACACACACACACACACACACACATCTCTGGCTCTGATTTTTAATTACTTTGAGGTGCCTCCCTTGAGTGTGCTCCCCTTAGCTCAGGCTGTTCAGTGTTGACTCGAATCTGAGATCTGATCCCCCTCATCATCACACAAGACAGTCACATCTCACAGCGCCACTCCAGAGGCCGTCACACAATGTGCTGATTCATTCTCTCATCATTCTCAGCCACACACCTTCGTCTCACTGTTACTGCAGCCAGTGTGCATTGAATTAAATCTGTAATGAATTTAAAATGTCTTAACAGGTTGAGCTGAGCAAGCAAAGAATATGAGCAGATAAATATATCATTTCACCAAAGCAATCAACATCAGTGTCCGTAATGCCCATATATCCTTCCTGTTTTGCACTGCCTTTCCCCCAATCCATCTCTCTTCCTCCTCCTCAGAATCAGGCACCTTGTTTATATGAGGAGCTGTTTGTTAGACTCTTTTCTATGCTGCTATGGGCTGCTCATTGATCTGGCCAGGTATCGATATGGGCCGATCAAGAGAGAGGTAGGTGGTGAGAGATATAGAAGGGGAAAAAAACAAAAAACAGAATGAGACTGAGAGAAGGAAAAGATATATAAATAAAGGTAACACTTTATTTCAGTGGTCCACTTAAGACATTCAACTAACGATAAGTAACTTTGCAACTACGTGTCAAGTACCAGTCATTAGAGTATTAGTAGACTGTCTGCTTAAAGGGATGGTTCGGAGTAAAATCAACCTAGGGTCCTTTGCACCATGACATCGAGCCAAACACCCACCCAGAAGCCTTTTTTCCCTTGGTTGAACATTATTAAAGGTAGAGCTTATTTCGAGATATCAGCCGAATGGCTTAGTGCAGGCGCTATTGGCTCCAACTTTGTATCTCGTAAATTACCCCACTAATAATGCCCAGAATGGTACCAAACTTCTACAGTAGTACAAATAGGTTCTGTACTCATAAAACGAGGCATTGGAAAGTTTGTAAGTACATCAGGAGTTTACTGATATAACACTTGCCTGACGGCTCATGCTACTGCTATCCCGGACACCGACGTCACTTCACTGAGTTGAGAAAAGCACGTAAAAGTCCTGACAGAAAGCGATGCATAAGGATGTAGTGTAGTCCTTGGATCCATTAGTGCCTGCACTAAGCCATTCGGCTGATATCTCGAAATAAGCTCTAACTTTAAAAATGTTCAACCAAGGGAAAAAGGGCTTCTGGGGGGGGTGTTTGGCTCAATGTCATGGTGCAAAGGACCCTAGGTTGATTTTACTCCGAACCATCCCTTTAAAGGGTAACTAAACCCTAAAACAACTTTTTTTAGTTAATGATCTGTAAGACTGGGGCTTTATTAATGCTGTTCATTGATTCAAGTAATTTTTTTGACATTTGGGTTTAAAGTGTTTTAATTCTACAATATATGGTGTAAAAACATCTGAGTGCTGCCCTCTTCAGGTTGAACGGTGGCTACTGCAGTTGAATTTTCCTATTGGAAGTTGTGGTACCCTATGACGTCAGAGCAGAGGGTACCAGCTAACCACGCCCTTGCCTACAGAGAGACGCGTCTCAGATGCACGCCCCCTCCGCTGGGCTCTGCCCACTTTTCCAGCATTTTTAAAATATTGCCAGTGGGTGGAGTCAGGCTCTGACCAGGGGTTTAGTTACCCTTTAATATCTGCTAACATTTTATTTTGATGCTCCCCAAAAGACATTCTACTGACTATAAGTAACTGTCATAACTCACAAAATGTCAACTTATTCTACTTACCCTAACCCGAACCCTAACCTAACAGTCTACTACAGTCTACTAATACTCCAATGAGAGTTAGTTTAAATGTAGTCGCAAAGTTACTTATGGTTAGTAGAATGTCTAAAGTGGACCATCGAAATAAAGAGTTTCCTAAGTAAATAAGTAAAGAAGCATCAGTTTTTTCCTCTTATATGGCCTGCTATATTAACACAAATGTTTTACTTAGTAAAAATATCTGTTTGTGAAGGCCACCAAATCATAGTTTTACACCGCCAATTTTAGAACACGTATCTGTAAAACATGTGGTTGCATTGATGGAATGCAAATGTTTGTGTCAGTCTGAACATTTAAACATTCAGTTAAAATGTTTTGCATGAACATTCATCTTGTTGTTAACTGGCCTTCACTCTAATAGTGTGTTGTACAAAAAAACTGTATGCTGCATACTTGGAAAAGCATCCCATACTTTGAAAAGTGCAATAGAATGGCAAACTTAGTCAGACTTAGCCTAAATTGAAAAGCAAATATAATGCTATGAGTTAAACTTTATACATTGCATCATGATAGAATGCATGTTAAGTTATATTGTGAACAATTCATTCATGCATGTTTCACAACGTTTATCAAAATGTCACAACTTGGTCCGTCCTGTAAAAACGACAGACTTCTCTCTGATGACGTCTGCAGCAACAGGACGCATCATTTAGTCCACTTAAACCCCTGCAACCTTGTGTTCATCTACCTCCATTATTGAGCTGGAAAGTCCACATCTCAAAATCCAATGAACAACCGATACATAAAACCAAGTCGCCGCTGTACATTTATTCTTTTTTGATAATCCATTGCATTGGGATGTGTCACAACATTGAACAAAAATTCCTAGCTTTTTACTCTGGCTGTAAACTGCACATTTTAGCAAATGTAGCAGGTCGTCTCTGTGCTTCTATCAAAACAGCCAAAAAGCCAAGATTGTATTTATTGCTTTGAACATTTCACCATCTTTCAAGTAATTTTTGTTACAGTGGGTTTCGTAGAGAGGGTACCATCTTTTTTTAGGAGAGGAAATGCTTAGCAGTGGGATAAAAAAACCAAAAAAAAAAAACAGGCCAAGCTGGCCTTAAAACCAGGGCCAGGAAAGAGATTGATTACATTTCACCACCTTGGATAAAAACAGCACATTTATGCCTGAATTTTCAAATCGAGGAGCGCTATCTTATTTTAGCTAGTCTTGCATTCCAGGATGTCAGGATGTAGGCTACATCCCACAGATCAGCAGAGGAGTTTAGAAATAAACTACGCTTACTGTGTTGGGAAGTTATTATGACAAAGCCAACATATAGATATAAGCTTATTATTATGTGAGCAAATGTTCTCACAATAGCCTGTACTTTCAAACAACATCCATTAAATTCAGCACACACCATCAGACTGTTCTGAATTATTTGCTCTATCTTTTCTAATAGCTAGCTCTGTAAAGAACACATTCAGCAAATGATTTACAACTTTGTAAGATAAGATAAGAGCAAAAATTGACTTTAAAAGTGGTTTGTCGGATTATTGTAAGAAAGGTCGTATTTATCAGCGTGCATGTGGGCATTCTCCCTGTTCCCGTCTCAGATCAATGCTGTGATCGTATTTGGCTGGAGCTGTGTGTTCAGCGTTGATGTCTGTGATTGTCTCTGGCAGACAGAATAGGCTGGGAGGTGTGGGACAATCCATCTGCTGATCTGCATCCTCAAGTGCCTCTAGTACTGACTTGCAAATTGAGAACGCACACAACACACACACTTTTTCCTCTGAGGGGATCCTAAACAGACCCCTAAGGTTGTTTAGACTTTACATGAGTGTATATTTCTGTGTGTGCAAATGACAATAACAATTTGTCTGTCATGTTATGGCTGCAATGAAGTGCACAACGCAGGAGATTCAGAGAAATAAACTGTATTTAATCAGATATCAATGGACAAACTCAGCAGAACGCAACCACAGAAAACATTGACGACACGCATCCCAGAACTGAGGAAACTAAGGACTTAAATACACAAGGAGTGGAAATGAACTGAACAGAAACAGGTGCATAATTAATTAGGAACTAAGGAAACTAATAGGGAAAACAGGCAGGCACACAGAAAAACCAAAACCCCATAAAACAGAACTAAACAGAACATAACTGTTACATTGTCAACAAACTCTTAACTAAACATTATCTCAAAAATGTTACTGACCAATCCTACTTTGGCAGCTGTTGCCGTTTTTTTTAGAATAAGTCTTGAATATGTGTTGGGATCAAAATGATCCAAAATATGATAAATTATCTAAAACATGTCTTTATCTTAAAATAAATCCTGAGAAGTGCCAATGCTATCTCACGACCAATTCGTACGAATTCGTACGAGGTGGCTAATTTGTACGAATCCGTACGACCTCACTCGTACGAATTCGTACGATTTGTCTAAACCCCAGTGATGGGTAGGTTTAGGGGCGGCCGGGCGGGGTCAGGAGTAGGTCATTCATACGAATTCATACGAATTGGGCAACTCGTAACATAAGTACGATTTAGCAAAAACAGTGAACAATTATAACATCAGTAAGGGCACCGACATTTGAAGAAACTTTCTCAGTCAGAATCGCTCAGTCTGCAGGGTATTTTTGTCTTCTTTCTGTGGTTATGTTGCTCTGAGGTGAGAGAGTTTTATTTCCATTCATACACAACTGCTCCAGATACTGAACCGTGGGGGTTGAGACGAAGAGAGAAATGAGGAAGGAATTCTCTCACTCTGTGACTTTGCACTTTTCTCCTTGTTAAAACTGAGATTTCCAGACTGTCTGAGGCAGCGCTCCTGGGAGTGTCTGGGGAATATATAATGAGTTCTAAAGTATGATAATTGTTTGGAAGTTTTAATTGGCGCCTCGCCAGTGAGGAAAGATTGATGATCTTAAGCGAAGAAACAATGTAAAGGAAGTGATATTATGGATGATATATACCCCCAAAAATGAGAAATATGAAAGACACAGCTAGCTGCATCCTTATAAATCAGCACTTCTACAGATGAGAGAGCGATGTTACCTATTATGGGTGAATCATCTAACTTGTCCAGAACAGTTCAGGTCACATTATGCCCTTTTACGAAGTCTTGATTTTGTTTTTGTGGTGTACTAAAATAGTAAGTAAGTAATATTGTAAAAAACAACAATTTTACATTATTACAGCACCTCTCTCCCCAGTCTGGCCCAAATGCGTCTTTTATTTTCTGTTTCTATGAAGCCCCTCCTTCATAGAGGGGCATTTCAAAATATGAAATGTGCTGAGATTGGTTACCTGGCCCAGTGTGTTGTGATTGGCACCGATTATCTAAGAAGCGTGCGTTCTGGAAATGTCACATCCCTTACCATAACCACAAGCTCTACTCAGATGTAAATATTAAGGATGCTGTCAATTTCAAACCAGTTCAAGCCTGATTCAGACTTAAGAATTTTAACAAACAAGAGGATCATCCAGAATGGATTTTATGCACAGACTTTGCAATCACGGATTTCACAGGACCTTTCAGAGTGGTGTTTTTTTTGCTGTTATACACCATACAATGTTATACACCATTTAATCATGATACTTGTCAGAAAACTAGTAACTATCACAAAACCATGGTTAATTTTCCTAAGGGGCGGTGAACAGTCTTACAAAACCGAGAGCTTACAAAAGCTACAGTAAACACTATATCAATACTAATGTTGGCTAGCAGGCGAGCTGAGGCAAAGCTTTGCCCTTTGTTTACATCGTAGCAACAACATAAAACTTTTTGGAAATGTTAATAGAAAACGCAACTAGAAATAATAAGACATACTTACAAGTTGTGATCCACAAACAACAGATTGTCCTGACAAGGTGGGAACTACTCCATTTCAGCAGAAGCTTTTGTGCATAGCCTGCATTGTGCTCTTTTAGTTTCTGGAAGTGTCTTCATAAAATGTGCAGCACACAGACAAACATTGGGGTTACAATGTTCAGGAAATGTATTAAAATAAATTTTAACCACTCTAAGTTCATCAGCCTTAGGAAGGTCAAACAAATGAGTTTTGGAAACAAACTGTGTCTCTTTGACATAGCGACAACACTGGCTGAATCTGAAATTGCCCCCTAAACCCTCAATCACTATTCTCTATGATAGTCCACCAACACAGCTCACTTGAAGGAGTCAATGAAAACGAGTGAGTGAATTCGGACAGCTGTTGAACGTACATCGACTGTACACTCGTTATTGCAGTGCACTGTGATGAGTGCACTCAATAACGTCCACTATGGTTTCAGACATATTCAGAATTATTATTATTTAATTATTATATAATTATAATGCCCTATTTGAGGGTATAGGGGGCGATTTTGGATTCAGCCACTGTCTTCTCTAATGCAGCTCAACCAGGCCTTGCCCCCTTTGTGTCATATTCCATGGTCAGGGATTATTTAAATGTCACATGATCCTTCAGAAATCATTCTAATATGCTGATTTATTGTTCAAGAAACCATACGTTATGGGGACAAAATGTCCCCACATAGATGGCAATACCAGAAATTTTTGACCTGAAACGGCTTGTAAAGCATGTTTTTTGAAAATGTAAAAATGCAGAAAGTTTTCTGTGATGTGTAGGTTTAGGGGTAGGGGATAGAATATACAGTTTGTAAAGTAAAAAGATAATTATATCAACATATGTGCATATGTGTGTGTGTGTAAACATCACTGCAAGGAGTCTGTGTTTACACTGAGTTTCTGCAGCAGGTGTGCATGTTAGGCCCTTGGGGAGAGTGATGGGAAAACAAGAGCCCTAAGATGCCTAGGTATGCCTATGCATTGGGACACTGAAGGACTGCGATTATTACATCAGAGAGCAGCAGATTTCTCTGATTAGACTTGTAATGCATATAGACACACATATTATAACCACACCCACTAAAATACACACAAACACATAGAAATACAAAACACAATAGAAATACAAAACACGCATATGCTTCCTGTTCAAGCCTGCTAGGTTCCACCCATATGAGTTCTCAACTCCTCATGGGAAATCTCAACAACACACAACAACTGCAATGGTGAAAGCTCCAAGGTTACATATCCTTTACTCATTTGTCTTCAAGGAAGCCAGAAGCCTGTGTTTGTCCTCTGACCCTGATGTTGTCTTATTGTGATTGATTATGCTGTTTTGATTCTTTTTGATCTCTCCATATTTTTGACCAATAAAATTAATAAAGACTGGCAGAGTCTGGAGCTCCATATTGGGCACCATTAAGCCTGTGGGTGTGGGTTTTTATCTATATACACAATTTGGCTGCCTATCAAACAAAACACTCTGCCCACTGTTTCTCCTCTAATCACTGGGTAATTAAGACTTTGAGAGGCTCTCAAGCTTCCAACAAAACCCAGCTAGTACCATTAAATACCACAGGGCTCCAAACAGGGTGCTGTTCAGTGATTTGTTAGCCAGGATAACTACATTGAAGTACCGACTTGTACTTAGTACTTAGTCTTGCGAGACAGACTAAGAATAGGTGTAAAATGGTCTACTTTATGGCTTATTCTGGACAAGAGCCTATTAGACAGGAAGAGTATGTCTGACCGACATATAGAGTAATCGTTTTTTGTTGTTTAGAGGTGGCTGAATCTGAAATCAAAGATACCAAAAGGCATTATATATATCTGCGAATAATAGTGCAGAAGTCCCTGCTGTGAACAGCTGTATACAAAACTGATTTATTATATCATTGCATCATACAATTACCCTGGAAATCCAGAGTTCTCGCGAGAGCACAATTTGAATTTGCTCAGCGAGTTGCTCTGGCATTGACTAATGATGCTCATTATGCCCTTGTAGTCGAGCTGTACCAATCACATCGGTGTATCTGATATAGGCGGGCCAGAGGTGAGATGACGACTGTGATGCAACATCGAAGTCATTAGTAAACATTGCAAGATGGCTATGGATCTTGAGTTTCCAATTACCGTTACCAGTTACCGTTACCAGTTGTTTGAAACGGCTTTGGCTGAACGAGTTAGACTTGGCTTTTTATCTAAAAGAGGAACAGAAGATGGCGCTCGAATGCAAGAAGGACGTTTTTGCTGTTTTGCCGACCGGATACGGCAAGAGTTTAATCTACCAGTTAGCTCCGCTAGGTAGCTAAGCGTATGGGGCTCTGGATACGTCACCCTGTGTGTTGTTGTGATTGGTCGTAGTGTTATCCAATTGCGTGCAGTGAGATTTTCAAATGCATGCTTGGTGCCGCCCCTCGAGTTGGGCGGTTTTCATTACTCAATGCCAGACCCTTAATCTTTCAGATTTGGGTCTGGATTTCCAGGCTATCATACAATTTATTAAACATGGACAATATAATCATTAATATTTGTTGAGATACAAGAATGGCATGGTTGGAATGACATATTTAGGAAAGGAAATATTCTATAAAATAAGGAAAGTTTTTCTGTTGCACATCTCTGTAAAACCTGTGTTGTTTTTACTGAAAAAAAAAAAAAAAAAATCACTTAAAATGTTTTGTCTTACATTTTCTGTTATTTGGTTAATGATTATTACATTATTTTATTGATATATGTGTTACCCTGTCCCTGATAGCATTTTCTTCAGTGTATTTATAACCCCATTTTTTTATCGAAATTTGACAGGATATTTTTTTACAGTGTCGATTTCTTTCTTACTGTATCTGCATAGGCCTACTGCACCATCCAGGAAAAAATATAGTTTGTTATTTTTCATTTTAAAAAATGATGTTACAATCCCCTGGAAACAGGTCAAATTTTAACTCAGCCAGTTACGCATACTGGGTCTGTCCTCTCTTCGGCTCCATATGAGCCCAGATTAGACTAAAGGAGAACAAATCAATATGTGTGAAAGCTTTTATGTGCATTATGGATTCATCTCCTCCAGTTCTGTATGTATACATAAACTACTCTAGATGCTTATCTATTGGTAACACAGTTAGAATCTAAACCACCTGAAGGCCGAATGAGCATCAAGCCACAGGACATTGCTATCTTTTCCATCTAATAACTGGAATCTTTCCCAAGACTAATTACCAGCAGTACTAAGACAAAATGATCACGGAGCCACAAGCATGTTGGCTGACATTTGGAGGAACTGTGTATAATAAGTCAAATCTCTGCAATAGAGACGTGAAGAAGCTCCCGGCTGCCTCCTGATGAGAGGAAAGTTTAGCAGACAGAAGCCAAAAGACTGACTCATACTGGCTGAATAAAAATACCACAGTTCTCTTTTTCTGCATTGGATCCCTGCTGAAAAAACAAACAAAAAAACAGGCATAGCTGTGTTGATATATTGTGTTTTACTTGCCGGTCCTTAGCATGGGATGCTAGCATGCTGGTGTTGAATCTGGTTGACTAGCATTAATTGCCAGCAAAGATTTTGTGGTAAACAACACTGATTAGACCAGCACCAATCCAGAAATAATCTGCATAAACTAGCATGGAAATTTTCAGGGATGAATAAAACTGGGAGTATTAGTCTGGGAACGCACTAACACCTTGATCTAAGCAGGCACAGCTGACACAACAAGCTGATGCTCACTGCACAAGGATAGGCGCACAATCATTTAAACTGTATCCTGCACTGAGACCTTTTAATTTTTAGTGTACAGAGTCATTAAATATTCACAGGTGTGTAAATACTAATTAAAGTGTACTTTTTGAAACCAGGGTAGCAGACATGGACTACATTTTTACATTTTCTGAAGAAAATGAGAGTGGTGCTATAGCCTGTGCAAAACTCACCACAATGATTAAAGTCACCATGAAATCAAAATGGCCAATTTTTTTTTTTAATGGAATATTGCTGTAGAATATTCATTATAAATGATTTATTCGTGCACATCGTTACTTTTTTAATCAAGTGCCCTCGTAATCTTTAATCAAAAAAAACTCCTAAATCTCTTCTCTTCTCTGATGAAATATTTACTGGCACAGCGAAAAGCCATTTAACTCGTATATCCATCATCACAATGAGGAAGAAAAAACTATTGTTTATGCAACTTCTGTTTCATGCCAACTTTTAGTCTTCTGGGTAGTTGCCAGGGAATTGCCGTGAGATCGTTAAGGTGTTTGCAGGAGTATAGCATTTTACAACATAGTTGCTTACTGACCAAAATAACCCACATCCTCCTGTCCATAGAGTTCAGGCTCCTCTTTCAACTTAAGCCTAAAACAATCCATAGCATCATGTTCAACTTCACATCCATGGCACAACTGAGGTGAAAGTTTCATACCAGAGCTGATTAACATGACAATCAGGTGCGGTTATTTCTCTGCAAAATTTTGAGGGTCCTTCCAATAGGAATCTGCGTGATTGGATCCCCATGCAGATTTCACTCATTCTCAAGTTGGTCACATGGATTTGCCATGCCGACCAACAGAAAGCTGCTTGGTTTGTATGCGACTTCTGTATGAGCTACACACGTGACCGCACCTTTGTTACATGCTACATAAAGTTACTGTTGTAAATACTAAATTATAATTACATGCAACTAACACACACCCTAATCCTAACCCTATAATAAGTACATGTATTTCATTATTACCAGTACTTAAATGTATAATTACACTGTAACACTTTAGTCTATGAGACCTTGAAACCTTTAGAAATTGCCTAGGCTTTTAGGCTAATCATAAAAATGTTGCTAGATGGCAACAACACTAGATTGTGCTGTGAAATGTAACGCTTTTAAACATTTAAAATGTATATCAGTTAGTGCATTTTATCATGATTAAACTGTTCAGTTTGATTCTTTGTATTTAGTTTCTGTTCCTATTGTTATTTGTTGCTATGGCTACTAATTTGTTCATTGATTACACTCACCTGCTCCTTGTTTTATCCATTGTTCAGCCTGTGTATTTATCCCTCAGTTTCAGTTGTTGGTAGTCTATTCTTAATGTTGATGTTAAATGGTTTGCGTATGCCTGTGTATTATTTGATCTATAGTTTGTTTCTGGTTTTGTTTTAATGAACTGCTAAATTGCCTTGCTACAACCACACCCTGACATGTTACCTTTGGTAGCCTATAATACTAAAACTAAAATTAAAACAATATAAACTGAAACTAGAAAAATCTAGGGGAAAATAACCATAACCCTAACCTAAAACTAACAATTATTGTTGCAATTTTTTTTTTTTTAGAAATATTAAAAATACAGAACTATAACAGAAGACATAGGAAATTAAAGTTCAAGGGGCTCAAAAATGAAGCTTTGTAAAGCTGGATTACCAGACCACATCCTGAGCTCTGCCTGGAGGACAGACTCCTCTACTGTCATACACAAGGAGACTGTCATCTATGTAGAACTCCCTGGAGAACAGCACAAATCACTGAACTTATTCACAACAGTCAGTCCAAAGAACTGACTGGCATCTCCAGGTTGGCAAGTGAGAGGGCTTATTTAGGTAAAGTAAAGGAGACATTGTTAATGTGTCATTTGGGGGGGTGGAGGGGTTGTGTATGTGTCCCTGCTGATAGGTATATTACATCACCTGAGATATACTTCATCTCCAAGTCTCCTTGGGAGACTTGCATAATAATACACCAGCATTATGCCTATAGAGATGCCATATGACTGATCTGATGGTGTATCCATCCAGCTGTGAATACACTGCATTTCACTACACCAGTCACACAGCAAACCTACACAAACCTTTGTGCGTTATACTTATTATACTTATAGCATGAAAGCAAGCAGTTTTGAGCAAGTACAAGTAGAATTTATATATATATATATATATATATATATATATATATATTTTTTTTTTTATTATTTATTTATTTTATTTTACCACTTTTAACAACAAATTAATAACCACACAGTAACACTTTGACAACCCCCCACATTTATCCCTTTTGTAAGTAACTTCTTCAGAAATGCAAAAAAAAAAAAAAAAAAATCATATAACAAATTTTCCCTTGATATAACCAACTACAGTTAACTGAATGCAAAACTAGTTTAAATAGACATTATCCTAGCAGCCTATTATAAGATAATGATGAAAATGGTTTGCCAACTATGAGGTTTTGTCAACTTACAGTACATAAGAAATAATCATTCAAATATGCCAAAGCAGGACTGATAACCTATTCTTATTGACAAGCATGTCACATAAAGGGAATGCAATGCAGAAAGATACACAGAATCATGGAATTTGTGTCTGTCTAAAAGTTAAATGTAATCTTTTTGAAGTCTTATGGAACATCAGCTCAAACTAAAGGATCTCACGAGACTAAAAATATCTATATCTAAAAGTGCAATCTGAAGCATATATAATAAACATCAAAGCATTGACAGGCCTGCACATATTTCCTCTTTTCCTTCATTCTTCTCTCTGAAGCTTGTGTAAGAGGCTGCTGTCAGAACTGCAGAACTGAATATGAACACATATGGTTTGGAGTTGAAAATATTGTCCTGTTCATATATGGTTAGAAAAAGAGTGACAAAAACATTCCATAACCAAAGTGAAGTGACAACCTGAAAATGTTCTCAACCACATGCGTGATTTGGTTGACCAGTACTGTATGCACGAAAATATTGGTTGTTTGTCAAGTCATTTACATTTGTATAACAGTGGGATCCAAAAGTCTAAGACTGCACTTAAAATCTATGATCAAATCAAGATTTTAAACCTGGAAATAAAGTTTCAAAGTGCCCCTATTATGCTATTTTAAAGGTGCTGTATGAAATTTTAGTGACTGTAAGCGTAAAAATACCATGTTTGCTGAGATTTAGGAAACACGCTAAGTTTAAAATGTGCGTTCCGTGTTGGAATGTCTGTTTTTGTTTTGGTCTGTGAGAACCCTCCCCAATTTACCAATAGTATATTGACACCTCAGGTTACCAACTGACGGAAAACACAGCGTATTGTAGCCATGGAAGCCAGCAAACATACTGGGTCAGAGAATTCATATTCTACCTGACATAAACAGCCTTGGGATAAAAACATTTCAAACATACATATTAGCTGGCCAACTTACAGTGTAAGGCTGGTCACTTTCCATTGTCAACTGCGCTCATTCCTGTTGCCAGTCGTCATTCTGGCAGCCAGCGTGAGTGTCGAGTGTGAAGAGGAGGGGGCGGGGGAAACAACTCGATCCGATATTTTGCATTTAAACTGCAGTAGCCATTTCAATCGCTATCATCAATATTGATTCTAATTTTGTCTCCTACAATAAGTTTACATGCATCCAAGGTCAAAAAACACTTTAATTTTCTCATAATGTACATTGCACATCACCTCTTTTCTCAAAGAGTTTGAAATGGCTTATTCAAATATTCAGTCTCTCTAAACTCCTCCTTTCCGAGAGCCTACTCTGCTCTGGTCAGATGGCCCAGTCTGTAGTGATTGGTTTACAGCTTACAACGCGAGTGTCATAAGCGAAATGCCTATTACCATATCTGAATTTCAGCTCTGGATCTTCCTCAGCACTTGATACACAGTGATACGAACAGTAACAATGGCATCGTTTTTTTGTATCAATTCCTCATCCTTTTGAAGTGCATGCAAAGTGGATTCTCGACTTGTCTACAACACAAACCAAACTCTTCCAGGCTTTAGCTACAACTATAGGGTCAAAGCAGGCAGTCAGTGAAGACCATAGGCTGGCTTTATGCAGATTTGTTACATTGTTGGTTTGTAACAGGTAGTTAGACTGGAATTGCTGAAGACTCGTTTCGGCAGACAGAGGAGACAATAACTTTATTTGTTGTTGCACTTTGATGTTTCAAATTTTCAGACCTTTTAAAGGGATAGTTCACCCAAAAATTCAAATTCTGTCATTAATTACTCACCCTCATGTCGTTCCAAACCCGTAAGACCTTTGTTCATCTTCAGAACACAAATTAAGATATTTTTGATGAAATCCGATGGCTCAGAGGGGGCTCCATTGACAGCTATTTAATTAACACTTTGAAGGCCCAAAAAGGTAGGAAAGACATCGTTAAAATAGTCCATGTGACTACATTGTCAACCTTAATTTTATGAAGCAACGAGAATACTTTGTGTGCGCCAAAAAAACTAAATATCGACTGTAGTCACATGGACTATTTTAACGATGTCTGTCCTACCTTTTTGTGAGTAATTAATGACAGAATTTTCATTTTTGTGAGAACTAACCTTTTAAATTCACAAACAGCTATATTACACACTGCATGAAAGGTATACGAAAAATCATAAAAGGGGCACTTCTAATCAAGCATCACTAATCAAGTACACTAATCAAATAAGCAAGTTTAACATTGATTTTGTGAAATGGAGCACAAGATGCTCTTTCTCTATTCTCAAATTATACTTCATTACATGATCACCAAGTTTAATGCAATCTTGCGAAGTTCACGCAGCTCGAGTGTGATGTTATTAAAGCAAAAGACCATATACTTTTCACAGGATTTCTTTATATTTTATAGCTACAGATATCTTTCCTTGACCATGAAGCCATTTTTAACATTTATGGACATTTAAGATTAGGCTTATAGTGACACAATGTATGCAGCTTCAACAATTTTGTGCTGTAGTCATTCCTTTTATGACAGCGTGACATCAGATTGACATCAAGAGAGACTCAGAGTCCCTAGATTGGAAAACATGGAGCTTCTGCAACAGGCCATTTTGCAGTTGGTTGGTTTCTTACTGAATATCACAACCGTGTCATTCCGTAACGGCTGTCACAACTTCATTAATTTGTCTCTATAGTGTTACGGAAGACGGCAGGCAATGAGTTCTGGATGCGCTCGTAATCCTGTTGGACCAAGGCCAAGACATATATCACACAAATAAAACAGGAGCAGCCAATGGAAACAGGAGCCGTGTAAGTTCATAACCTTCTGTCCTCCCTCACGCTGCCTCATATATCACAACAATGATTGGGTCATGCAGTAAACGAAGAGAAAAACCACAGGACAGCCGTGGAACATCAATTGAATGACAGGGTTACTGTCACATTTTCAGTATTAAGATGGGAAAAACCTCTGTCTGGTGATGTCTTTCTTTTGCGTGGGCAGCTCTGGTGGTTCACCCTAAAAATTTATGGCACAGTTGACAGCTTTCCAGCCAGGAAGGATTGAGTTTGTGTGTGACAGTTCCAATCTGTCCGAACATCACGACTCAATTTGCAGAGCCAGTACTGTGTCACACTGCCAGAGTGAATCCATTCATTATGTGCAACTAATGGCTGTCTGAACCATGTCAGTCATAAATTATGAAACCCCCTTCTCTCCTGTTCTCGCTGTATACGGAGTAAATGTCCACCAAGTGCTGTAAAAGCACAGGTCAGATCTTGTTCTAGGGCAGTAGTATCATGCAGTATATTGAACGTTTATATACGGGATCATGTACAGCCAGTCAGTCATTGTCAGGATTGTTATCGTTAATTAAAACTAAAACCATTATTGTTAATTAAAATAAAACAAATATTAGATGAAAAGCTATAAATTAATAAAATATTAATTAATTAATTAATAATTAAATAAGGAGGCAATTTACACATTTCTGGGTTGGAATGCAGAAGTTAACTATAGCAGGGTGAACTAGATGTAGGCTACAGACCATATAGTAAATATTATTTTTGCATTCTCATTTGCTCCACCAGTGAAATAAAAATAATCCCCCTTTGATTAAAGAGGAGCTATTATGCTCTTCTTCTTTTTTCCTTTTTTCCCCCCAACTTTCTTTAGTGTGTAATGTTGCTGTTTGAGCATAAAAAAGGTCTGCAAAGTTACAAAGCAGAAAGTCACTCTAAAGCGAGTTAAAAAAAACTCCCTTAAAAAAACGCCTCCATTGTAGTCTTGAGTTTTCTTCTGGGAACGAAGACGTCACAGTATTCCTCATTTAAACAATTCCCGCCCAAGGCATACGCAAAATATAGTCGGCAAGAGCTGGTTAAGATAATAGTGTTTGGAAAATTATGGTAAGGGGTGTTACATTTCCCAAACACGCTGGAAGCGTTTCACCAATCACAACACACTGATCCAGCTGACCAATCAGAGCACATTGCGCTTTTTGGAAGGAGGGGCTTCATAGAGACAGGAAGGAAACAGAGCGTTATTGACAGACTGGGAAGAGAGGAGCTGCAACAATGTAAAATATGTGGAAAATAAAATTTTTTTTAACATTCAAGCATGAAAAGAAACCTATAGTAGACCCCAAAAACACAATGAACAGTGGTATTGGGGTTGCGGCTTTAATTACAAACAAATACATACTTGTGTGTCTTTCACTATCTATCCGTCCATTCACAGCACTGGACTTTGGGGACACAACGTATAAGTGCTGAATGATGCAGCTTCCTCTCCAACTCCATGCATTATCAGCCAGCAGGATCATGTTACATGATGCACATCCCCCACAACAACAGCACATGCTGAATACACATCAGAATGGATTTTCTAAAGGAGTTTGGTAGCACTTTCTCCATATATTTGTGTTCTATGGACATAGGCTACGTCATCATGAAGTCTGCCATTTCACAGGAAGATTGAGTTATGCCATTTTATCATTAAAAATTACAAGCTCAAAAAAATAAAATAAAAGCAACATGCATGAAGAATTGTTCACAATAAGCTTAAGATGCTTTTAGAAAATAGAGGATGAATTTTCATTTTATGCCGACTTCAGTACAATCATCAGTATCAAATAAAAGGCAGAATATATTGACCTTGTAGATTTGCTGTTTTTAGGAATCTTAATAAGTAACTCCCTAGTCCACAAAAACCTTGACTACTCAAAACATTATCTTAGAATGAAATGTGCATCATAAATTATGCTCATATTGCTCACATACGGTTAAATCAACACTACTAAATGGGATTATTTATGTGTCAAGCTGAACAGCACCATTAGAATGTTCAAACTTCATTTGTAAGAATATAGTTCAGTTGTTAACAAGGACAAAATCAATGTTCTTGTGATTGATTGGTTTTGCTTTGATTGCTCTGAAACAATTTATTTCCATCTCTTGTCTTCATTTTGTCTTGATCATCCCACCTAGCTTGCCCTGACTGGAATCTTCTTGAAAACAAATCTGCCTTAGGTCAACATCCATGCAACAAGAAATGACAGCCACAGCCAATTTATTAGAGCAAATGTCTCATTTCACCTGTAAAATCAGGCACAGCCTACAGCTTCGCAGCTGCTGCAAAACCAGATCACAAGGAACAGAAGGGATAGAGGTGGGAGATCAAGGGAAAGAGAGAGAGATAAAATCAGGAAGTGATGAATGAGGGAGAGGAAATCAGAGGAGATGGATGACGGTAAGCATAGATGAAAAGAGGAAGCGAGTGAGATACGTCCTCCAGGCATGTGCCTGAACAGCTGTTGCAGTGTTAGCTTTGTTGGCGGCGTTTCATGCGGTCGTCCTACCCTAAGTACCACATATCCATTCATTTGCTTCAACGGCACATTACAATAAAATAAAATGTTATACACAGACACTGAGCTTCCTGCATGAATTGAATACCCAAATGGATTCATATCATTAGTGAGAAGAAGGAATGGGGAGATATAGGGAAATAAATAAAGAGAGGAAAACTGAGAGATGGCTGACCCTGACACTGAAGACAGGCTCTGCCATGCAGCTCAAATATATCACAGTTAGCCATCTGTGCTTCTGTCTCTCTCTTGCTCTTGGCTAATCAGCTACAAGGCAGACAAACTGAACAAAAGTCAGCATGGACAGGATGTTATAGTTCATATCAGCTCTATGACTGTCATTCACCCTCTGCCCACATGTGCCTTCATCCTGGGTGAGTTCGTGGTCTCCTTCCACTGGAGAGGCCAGTATCTACATTGTTGCCATTTTAAAATTCCTCATTAAGCAGGTGACACCTAACAATACCAAAGAATCCTGAAAATAATCTATCATGGTTTTTACAAAAATATTAAGCATCACAACTGTTCTCAACATAGATAATAATAAGACCCCTTTGAGCACCAAATCTGCATATTATAATGATTTATGAAGAATCATGTGACATTCAGCTCTAAAAATTCAGCTCTGTCATCACAGGAATAAATTACTTTTTTGTAATTGTAATAATATTTTTGTAATAATAATATTACTATTTTTACTGCATCAAAAAAAGACAGATCCCAAACTTTTGGAAAGTGTATATATTTGACTTATATTGTTACTGAACAATAATGTTTTAGATGTAAAATGTATGAATTTTCTTTTATTTTACAGTGACATTTTTACAAATAATTTAGACAACACATTGCCTATGTCACTATGCAACAACTATAAAATTGTTATTTTTCTATTCAGTCTGCTATAGGGGTTTTCCCTGTTGCTAATAACTAATTAGTCAGTTGGGATTAATTTAGATTAAACCTCCACATTCAATAGTAGTACTACCACTATATATACAGCCCACTTATGAAACCAATTATGCTGCTTTTCTTGATTAATCGTGACCCTATTGAAAAATATTGTGATTCTGTGTCTGGAAAATATGATCCTGGCCTGTGACCTTGCATACCTCCCTCTGGCAGTGGCAGTGTTTCCTCCTGCATTGATTTTCATTTCAGTGCCGCGTTATTTGGGCTCCTGCTTATAGTCTGGAGTCGCTGCCAAAATGAGAAGGAGCCAAGACTCCACACCTCACAGACATCTATCATCCAGTATTTAAAAAGTAGATGGAATAGGAAACAAGAGAATTATAACAATCCAGTAACGCAGCAGCTTATCTACAAAGGGTCAACAACAAGGAAACTAAATGATGGTATATTTCTGTTGAGAACGCTGTTGCCTTCTCCAAATTCAAACTCAGAAAAAAGTTCAGCTCCAACCCCAACCAGCTAACACCTGAACTAATCAAGCTCTTACTAGGCAGACTAGAAACTTCCAGCTAGGTGTGTTGAGGCAAGTTGGAGTTAAACTGCAGGACAGTGGCCCTCCACGACCGAGTTTGGATACCCCACTCTGTTATACAGAGCAGTGTAAAGAGGCGACAACGCTTTTTTACAACATAGTCCGCTCTTTCCATGGAGTCAGCAACAATGGATGAGTTATTCCCAGTGTTGTCTGCTCTAATAAGGTTTGTGTCTATGTGAAATGATGAATGAAAACTGTTGTGCTATAAATACATGTCATTCTTCAGATTTAAAAGGCCTTCTAGAATCTCAATGTAATATTCAAATAGCTGTAATATTAAATTCTGATTTAGAAATATAGATATGCCATTTACCTTTATTAAATGACTGTGTTTTGGAATAAATCACATGTAGATTTATAAGTATATACTGCCACCTCATGGCCAGTGCTTCTGTGTGAACAAGTTTACCTCCCTGGTTGTACCCCTAAAATGAATTTATCACAACATATTTTAATTGGTCAGAATGTACAAGGCTGCTTGACCATATATACAACTGGTTAGGTATTTCTTCCTGCTGACTAGGTAAATATTTCCATTCTCTAAGCATTTATTGAACTAACAACTCCCAGGCTACAGCAAAGAGTCTAAATGTTTAAATGTAAAGGTGCACTGAGTATTGTTTCACACATAAATTAATGACAAGTACCTTTGAAAAAATATGTTTAAGATGATGTACACTTCCATGAGATGAACACTGCACGTTAATACTCTGCGTGGAGTGGGGTCACATGACCAGCCGAACACTCCTCACTCAATCTCTCGGTAAACAACTAGTCAGTTATTGGACATTTTCGCTCATGGAATACATTATTCATTGTTGACTGTGACACCGGTGTTGTGCGGATAACGATCCCACCAGATTATTGCGTGATGTTGCATCCACAAGTAGTTCAAAATGTCAAAGTCAGAAAAAAAAGTGCATTATTTGCATCTAAAGAGTTGTTCAATATGTCTGTTTGCTTACGTAGTTTGCTGGTCCACATTAAGGAACTGTCCGACCTAAAAGCATTTTTTTTATTTCACTCCTGACTGCAGATGCCCATCCTCTACATTTACAGCGAGGTTTTGGGCATCTCAAATGAGCCTATAAGGATAAAACAGGTGTTAATTATGAATGTGCAAAAATGACTGATGTCTCTACACCATTAAAATTACAGTGACTGTTCGTCTGTTGTCAATGACTCAGTGTTTGTTGACGAATTGGTTGAGTGAACAATTTAATGACTCCTCACAACACAACACTGGTCGGCCCCTACTGATGTGATGCTGTAACCCTCAAAAAGCCACTGAATTGATCTTTTTTGAGAAAAAATATTAGAGTGAGATGAATCAAACTCCCTGTAGTGTACTACTCCGGTCTTCTGTTGGGATGAAAGCATACTTTAGAGCCACTTCGAGGGCTCTTACTTGGCTCTGATCTGGGGTGCGTTTCCCGAAAGCATTGTTAGCCAACTATGGGTGCAAGTTCCATCGTTATCTTATCAGCATTCAACGAGTCTGTGTTTCCTGAAACCATAGTTCCAATGAACATTCGCAAACAGCATCGGAACGTTATGTGGTTGGAACGACAGCTCTCGACCTGAATTTAGAAGCATAGTATCTTGTTTGTATGACATGTGGACTTAATAAGAATGAGCCTATGACTGAATCTGGAAATAAGAGAATTAGAGCTCAGATGCCATGTTTGTAATTTATAGCAAAAAAAAATCTAACATTAATTTGATCTTAAACGGATTCATTAAAAGTTATCACTCCATCACCTGCGCCACAACAAATTTCGACAATATGGTTTCGGGAAATAGTCGTGAGTGACTAGCTAGTTGATTTAATCAATGCAGAAATTACAGTGATGACATGTTTATAATATACAATTTTGTATACAATACACAAAATGTATCAGCGATATGTTTAATGTCATCAGAAAACAAAGGAATAAAAGGATGAACAATAATTGGCTTCAACGATGCATTGTACTATGGAGTTACGTCGTTGAAAAGGAAACACAGACCTGATGGCCCATAGACATTATAAATACATGTATTTATTATGTCTATGTGATGGCCAGCCACTTGGCACCATTGGCCATCGACCAATCATCCACCTCAAACCAGGAACCAATAATGCCGAGAAGTGGGAAAATGTGACGTCACCAGGAAACGTTTTAAAAACAACAGTCTTTCTAGCTAGTTTGTAGCTGTGTAGGGGAACTGCCTTTTAAATGTACATCACACAAAATGTCCGAAAACAAAAGTGTACAGCATTGGTCTTCAGAAGAAACCAACTAACGGTAACACTTTTTACATTTGAAATTTTGCAGTTTTGAATACATTTGTTATTGCAATTCCTTCCAAATATTTATTTTTGTAAGAAATAATATACACTTAATTTATTGGAACATTCATTGAATGTTCACACCGTAAGCAAGCAAGGATCAGGGGGAAAAAAACTATAGAAAAAGGCAATAAAATGAAGCTGCTACTTGAATAGTTCCTCTTTCTGTCTGCTAAAGTAGTCTAATAATGCTGCTTGTACATCCGTCCCTTCCGGTTGTCCATGTTCTGTTAATGCCTGAACAGGAGGCTGCACGTTCACATGGATGGCTGAAAGGTCCTCACTGAAGTGCTCTCCACGTTCTTCACATATATTGTGCAGCACACTGCAGGTCAAAACCATCTTCTTCATCAGCTTTCCTTTTTAAGAGACATCTCCATCGTGCCTTTAGCCTCCCAAAACTCAAGTCCACAACTGACCTTGCACTACACATCCTGAAATTGAACTTTTGCTGCTGGGGTTAATATGCCACAGTCAGAAAATGGCTTCATGAGCCAGTTTTTCATAGGATAGGCCGAGTCTCCGATCAGGTAGTATCCAACATCACAGTCGGAGATGTGTACTTTGTTTTGGCTCAACAGTTGTCCATCATTCAACATGTTCCACAAAAAAAGACTGTCTTAGTACCCTTGCATCATGTACACTCCCAGGAGACCCAACACACAAACCCCAGAAGAACCCTTTCCCATCCACTACTGCTTGCCGTACTATTGGATGCCAGCCTTTTCTGTTAAAATAGTCACAAGTGTATTTAAGTGCTATTATTGGGATGTGGATCCATCTATTGCACCAACACATTGTGGTACATTCCAGCGTTTTTTAAAAACATCTGCCATCTCCTTCAACTTCATAGAATCTGGGAATTATATGTGTACAGGCAAAAGAACTTTCATTACAGAGTTGCAGAAGTTGAATACAGTGCTAACGCCAACCCCGAAAAGCTGACTGACACTTCTGTACTCGTTGCCAGTGGCAAGCTTCCAAAGGGCGATGGCAATTCGTTTTTTTTACAGGTACACACAAACGGAAATTGGTGTTCTTTCGTTCAAGCACATGTCTGAGACGACAACATATGTCCACAAAAGACTCCAGTGAGACCTGGAAATTCTGGAGGAACTGTTCTGGTGTGAATTCAGGTACAATGGCATCCCACCACTTGCACTCTCGTGGATATTACCACACAGTAGACGTCCGTCTTCTCATGATCACCAAGGATATCTGTTAAAGAGTTAGTTCACCCAAAAAGGACAATTATGTCAGTAATTACTCACCCTCATGTTGTTCCAACCCCGTAAGACTTTCATTCATCTTCGGAACACAAGTTAAGATATTTTTGATTAAATCTGAGAGCTGGCTCACTCCTCCATAGGCTTCTTTGTAATTGAAACTTGCCGGCCCAGAAAGTTAGTAAAAACAATGTCTAAAATAGTCCAAGTGACTACAGTGGCTCAACCATAAGTTTATCAAGCAACGAGAATACTTTTTGAATACTGAGAATACAGAATACTTTTCATTTTTGGGTGAACTAACCCTTTAAGAAAATTAAGGTGTACATTTATGTAATGCCAATATATCTTTCTGTTATGGCAATACAAAAAAGCTGGAAGGAAATTGTGGTTTGCTATTCATGTGATTGGCAGGTTGTCCTGTCCTCGTGCACAGACATCAGAGAAGAGATGCCACTGCAAGAGGGAGGGGAAGTTATGTTGATTTAAAATTATAAAGACATGTGAATAATAAAAAAAAAAAAAGATGTGCACAAATAAATCATTTAAATATTAAACACAGCAATATCCCATAAAAAAAAAAAAAGAATTTTTAATTTCAAGTCACCATGAATTGTAAGATTTCTTGGAGACTTTAAGACTACCCCTACTCTTGTCTTTAGGACATCATGTTCCAGGACGTTTTATTTATTTAAATTTATTGCACATTTACATTGCAAGACAGAGAGCACACCAAGTTACAATATTGTAAGGCACAATTACTAAAAAAAAAAAAAAAAAAAAATAGTGAGCAAGTTTTGAAATGAAAAGCCTCATTAACAAAAACACATAAAAACAAATCAGGACTAAAATATAAAAACATTTGACACAGAGGAGCGTACGTTTTCTGACTTTCTACATTATTATTTTTTTTATATTTTTTTTTTACTTTCATCACAAATAATTAAGAAATAAAGTAAAGTGTTTGCATTTCTTATATTTAGATATATGAATGTGATAGCCTATATTACCAACAAAATTACCATGTTCACAGGGTCAAAAATCTGAGCATTAAAAAGCACATTGTAGAATTCTTTTTATTTTTTATAACAATTCCAATTATCATTTTTTACAATGTCCCGCCACAACTGAAATTAGAAATATTACTAGTTTGAAAATATCCCGCCCCCAGGTGTAGCCTACTAGCATGTGCCACATTAAACTTGATCGTGCTCCGTAGTTTAACTATAACGTCACACTTTCCAATTCTTTTCCAGGACACTGCGGTAATTTCCCCATTATGCATTGTACAATTCTACATGTTTTCCAGTAGGGAACCCTGCACGTTCATTATACATAAATATAATAATAACTGGGTTACCTGACGTCTTGAGCGTAGACGGTTTCTATGACATTGTCTTTGAACTGCATGAAGACGTTGACATAAATTGCTTTGGATGTTAAAATACGTTCACAAAATTAGTAGACAGACCCGTAAACAATGACTGTGTTTGTTTGTGGGCGGTTACGTAGCCGATTACGTCATTACGTGACTCTCAAATCAGTGCAAACTAAGTTATGATTTTTTTTTTCTCTTCCATGGTATGAATGTTACTATAAATAAATACATCTGATCTATGTAAAACATAACCCTAAAGTATGTTTGTTTGATAGTGAGAAAATAACTTGGGTAAATAACATTCACTAGAACAAACCAGCATTGCAAAAAAATTGTGAAAACAAAATATCAGAATTCTGTTCTTTAATAACCACCCCCCCCCCCCCCCCACACACACACACACACACACACACACACACACACACACACATATATATACACACACACACACATATATATATATATAGTATAATATAATTTGTAGCTCCAGTCATTGTGCATTGCACCGAGTGCACATCACCAGTAGAGGACGGCAAAACACCATCTCTCAGCCACATGAAAAACCTCACTGTTGTCAGGGCCTGGATCACAATTTGAGTCAAAATGCCTATTTGTTCATTAAAACTCTTATTTACAAATATGTAAATAAATGTAAAAAAGAGAGGACAAGGCGAACGAAAAAACTCTTATTCTGTCAATCAGCAATAATTGCACAATATTTTATACCATTCAGAAATAACTTTCTACACACAATATCCATTTACTCAGTTTCATTTTTGTTCCACTTGCTGTTTTCTGCAGTTATGCAGTCCGTGATGTTCATGTTAAGTAAAGGAATGAACCTTGACAAAAGCTGGGGATGGTCACAGGTGACTATCATTACTGATGATAATTATCATCCGTCTGCACCTGCTGCCACGCACTCATTAAGTCTCTATATGCAAACTAGACGTCCGCTGCCCAGTAATAGAGGTCCTCCTTGTTATTATGTTAGTTTTAATTAAGTTAATGAACAACCAGGATGTCGAAACTGTCCTGAAGAAGTGACTCACAAGTTTAGTGGAGGCGCATGGATTTTGCTTTGTTTCTGAAAATTTCTTAAATTCAGCAGAACTGAAAAAAGAAAGGAAATGAATGCAAACTAAAACACAAAGAAGGCTGACAATGCATATTATATGATTTTAGCATTATCGCTTTATCATATTAATGGACTTCAGCTACAATATATTTCAGTTTTACATCTTTTAAAGTAACACGGTTGAGAGAAATTAACTTTGTGTGCAGTCATGATGGGATACAGTATTGCTTTTAATTCTGAAAATTACTGGCAAGTGGCAAGAATAAGCAAGCATAATAATTAACCAAAATAACAATATTTTTTTTTAGCAATAACGATGTTTTTGCATTTTGCATTAAATTCTGCATTATGATATTCTGTTCTTATTTTAATTTTTGCAGAATTAAAATGCAACTATAAAAAAAAAAATATATATATTTCAGCTGAGGTCTTGTCTAAGGCATTGTTGGGGTCGTGGCCAAAAGTTCTTTCACATGGATATTTTGTGTATGCCATGCAAGTAATAGGTGTTGGAGTTCCACTTCAAGGTTTGCTCCAGGTTATGATGTCATGGTTTGTGGGTCCTAGGCTTGACTTATTAATATCATAGTTGATCTTGCATGAAACCATCTGTGCCATGCTAAAATACACTGGATGAAAATTAGATGGAATTTACTCAATGTTAATTAGCAGCCTTTTAAACACAGTTTACGGTATAAACAAGATCAAATTTGGATTACCGTACTCACTTTACTCTGTTATTAAGTAGGCTGTTTAACTAATATTACACACCTGAACATAAATAAATCAATTACTGCATTTACTTACCTGCTAATGAACTGTAATAAAAAGGTTCACCAGTTTTGATGTGTGTGTGTGTGTACCTTACAGTCTATGGTGTGTACCTACTGAACTATATTTTGGGGACAAATTTGTATACCCAGAAGTGACCAAAAACCTCCCTTTAGGGACGTCCTAATTTGTGTAAATCTAGTATAAAACTAATTAATGTTTTTTTTTTTTTTTTCAAATGTAAAAATGCAGAAAATTTTGTGTGATGGGTAGGTTTAGGGATAGGGTTAGTGTAAGGGGATAGAATATACAGTTTGTAAAGTATAAAAACCATTATGTCTATGGAGAGTCCCCATTTAGATACCTAAGCAAACGTGTGTGTGTGTGTGTGTGAGAGAGAGAGAGAGAGAGAGAGAGAGAGAGAGAGAGAGAGAGAGAGAGAGAGAGAGAGAGAGAGAGAGAGAGAGAGAGAGAGAGAGAGAGAGAGAGAGAGAGAGAGAGAGAGAGAGAGAGAGAGAGAGAGAGAGAGAGAGAGAGAGAGAGAGAGAGAGAGAGAGAGAGAGAGAGAGAGAGAGAGAGAGAGAGAGAGAGAGAAAAAATGTCCTGGCAGAGGAGGGTTCCATTCTGAAGATTTGTACCATGAGACTCTGCAGCCTTTAGAAACATGTGGAAGCAATTCCTTTGTTTTACAGCCAGAGTGCACGGGCAGAAAGCGCCCAGACTGGACTGCTGCATGTCAGGACGCCTTAGGATCAGGTTACTGTGACAACCCTGACATGAATTGTGTGTATGTGTGTGTGTGTATGAGCTCTGCTGGGTAAGTGGTTAGGCTCAGGGAAAACTGATCCCCTCTTCTAGATTCTGGTCCTTTTCATAGTTGGTGATCTGTTTGTGTGAAGTCAGGCCAAAGAGGCAGAGTCACTGCGAGAGGACAAACCTTTCACCCTTTCCTCTGCTGTTCTCATCTATCACACTCTCTTGACGTTTTAGACTTGCAGAATTGCCAAAAAAACATCTAAAATGACAAATGTCTACAGTCCAGAATGTGATCTGGTAAATAATTAGTTCACCCCAAAATACACTTGGGTTGTTAAGTTCTAAAATGACAAAAAACAACAACACACAATTAAAGTGTTTTAAGTACCTAATACGAGCTGTGTGTGATATTCTATAGCAGTCTTAAAATGTAAGGTTCCACAAAGGGGGTTCCTCATGGAACCAATAAAGAATCTATATTTTTAAGAGCGTATGTCTTCTGAGGCAATTTGTGTGAGACTTTTTTTCATCATTCACTTAAAAAAATTCAAAATTTTATTTCAAAGCTACAGTGGAAGGAAAGATTATCACTGAATAACGACTTTTCTTCTTTTTTTTTATCACACAGGGTTATGTGGAATATAGTGTAAGAGACCATTTTTATTATGCGTTTTTGTCACTTTGGGGCTTTACAGACCTGGTTCCACTTCCAGTACATGGAAAAGAGTGGATAGCACATTCATCAACATTTCTCCATAGGTTATAACTTTTAGTTTTGTTCTTATAAAGGGCAATAGTATGAATTTCCTCAAGTGTACTAATACAGTGCAGCCTCTGTTATTAATGCAATAATTATGCATCAGGGTGTAGAGCTGAGGGAATTTGCGTAAGATTAATGAAGGTCACTACTATTCCCAGATGTTTTCTCGTAATTAAAGCTTTGTTTATCACAAAACCCAGCCACATAAAGAGCAAAATATGCATGGTAATTATTCATAATGCTTACTAATTCAAGTGTAGCCACCTCGGTTTGCACCTAATTAATCATGCTAATGTCTTGAATAAATCTGCATAATTACTCGTGGTCACCTGTTGCAATTGGTGACCGTCGCAAAGTTCATGCGTGTCAATGATATTAAAGTGACAATTTGAATATTCATAGATTAATGAATGTTGTGTTGTTGAATGCAACCTGTGCTGATGCTCTCAACAGAAGCCTTGAGCGTCCACAAGTCAGTGTTCGGTCAATTTCCCAGGGTGCTTGCACTTAGGACCGAGATGGTATTGGTGTGCATATGAACACTCACATTAACATTTACTTGGGAAATGCGTATCCTTACACTGTAAAAAATTTCTAACCCTCCCAAATCAAAAATTTCGAGTGACCGATAACATCTAAATTTTTCAATTGGCCCAAGTGAAATTCTTGTTGCAATAGTCTGTTAACAATTGGCTCAATGAGAAATAATACGTCAGACTAATTGAAAAATTTAGATGTTATCGGTCACTTGAAATTTTTGACTTGGGGATGTATTTTTTTTTTAGTGTAGAGGCTCAATGAAACCAACAGCATGATCAGAAAATTGTAAATGGAGCAAGAGCTTATTCTGTTCTCTTCGGTGTGGTGCTCTACTGTACTATAACCATGTGAATTGATATGAATGGCTAAAATAGATATGTATCATGCCCCATGTCAAAATAAAATAAAAACTGAACTGGTTGGCGTTCTTAAAGGGAAGTTCACCGCTGACCAAACGGGCTTTCTATACAATTTGGCTGCATATGCGCTAGAAAGGTGAAAATAGTTTTGAATTTGGTGCTACCTGACTAGAAAAAAAAAAAAGAAAAAAAAAAGGGCTGCTGTCTTCCCTTTTGCCCATAAAACCCATAATGCACTGGGCATGTTGCCCTTCACGGCCACTTTCAGTGGCTGTTTACACAACACTATTTTCAACTAAAAACGCAAACTTTTGAAAACGGGTTTCAAAGTGCAAGTTTTTGAGAACGGTCTCTGTTTAAAGGCCCTTTCACACTGGACGCGATTTTGACGCACTAATAATTCGCGCGATGGTTTTATTTTTTGATCAGCTGTTTGTGTAATGAGTGCTTCCACACTGAATGCGAATGTGCTGCAGCAAAAAAACGACTTTTATTTTTTTCGCTTCAATGTCGATTTTTTTTTACTTTTGCGACGACAGAAAAGGCTTCAGCCAATCACATACTACAAGGACAAAGATTTGAAAGACAATGTGTGGCGTAGCATTGCCAACCAACTCGGTTATCACGACTGTGAGTATGTTGTGTGATAGTTTTAGTCGTTGTATAGTCCTGTGCTGTGTAGGCTAGCAGGCTAAACTACATTTGGGATAGAAAGCTAACACTATTATTATCAAAGATAGAGACAGAGGCCGTGTTTACTTTGAACATGTAACAAAATGTAGTGAGACTATTTAGGGCTGCTTTTAGTACTATACATTCTTTGTGTGATATCTACAGTTTCTAGTCGAATGATTTTAACTTACTTCGTGTGTTACATGTAATGTGTAGTGACATTAGAAAACGCACTGTGTTTAGATGAAGACGCAAAAAAACTGTGCACATAAGCATACTCCCCTTCAGACTCTCTGTGCTTTAAGATTGATTGCACCCAAAACCTTCTTTTCTGTCTTTTAAAGAAAATGAAAAGCTCGTCTTCACTGGATGATGATGATGAAGTGTCCATGTTTTCTCAGCTGTCGGCGCAAAAGTTTTGGAATGTTGAAGCTCTCTGAACGTCACAGACGTCGCAAATTCGCGTCGCGGCTGATGTGAATGGTTTTGACGCGAACTATTCGCACACGAACTATTCGTTTTTTCGTTTCGCTTTTTCGTTACGCATCCGGTGTGAAAGGGCCATAAACAACAAAAACGCGAATCTCTGAAGAAGATGACGTCATGCATATTCGCATTACGTGTTCAGTCTATAGTGTTTCATCGCCATCTACTGACCTGGCAGCAGAATACAGGGTTTTTAGTCGTCATCGTCTGCACGCGGAAAACTCAAAGGAAAAACTTCTCTGTTTTAAGCATTTCATTTTCATGTAAATGTACCCTCAGTCTGCTCCTATTGGATAGACTTGACCAGAGTCAAATACCACATTGCTTTAGAAGGAAATACTTTTTTAAGCAAACGTTTAGTCAAAATGCTGTTGACTTGTATTGTTCCGGAGTGCAAAAATTCAAAGAGTAAATGTTTAGTAGGACCAGAGTGGCTAAAGGCTCTAAATAACCGTCAATATAGAGAGAGCACTGTTATGGAAAACCTGAAAAACCTCTGTGTTTGTAATCTCCATTTAAAACACCAATCACAGTGTTTTAGGCCAAACAGATCGGAAACCCCCCCCCCCCCCAACAGAAACTGACGTTCCATCAGTTAATTTGGACGGGAAAAGAGGAGAAACTTCTGCCCAACCGCCTCAAACAAAATGCAGTGTGTGTGCCAGTAAGAAGGCTGTTTAGTGTTCCATTTTTTACCATAATGCTGTTTAAAACGTGGAGTATCTATCAAAGTATGATACTGTTTTCAGTGATAAACCTACTCTTACAATAACTGTTCTGTTAATAACCCTCTGTCGATCCAACTGTCCGTGGCGGGGATACACGCAAATATAATCTGTAGTTTTCACGCAAACCCTGGAGCTGTCAAAAGTCCACCAGATAATGCTTTTTGCACTTTTTTTTTTTTTACTGATGTCTTTTGAACCATGCTCTCTTACACCACAACATCATAATGCATTTGTCCCAACCCTTAAACTCACTCTTGGCCCATTTCATATATTCATTATTGATTATCAAAGTCATTGGAGTGTGGCTGGAAGTCGGTCATATTTTCAGTGGGGGGAAAAAAGTCTACATTTGTCATGCTAGAAATGAATTATGAATAAAGCAGCAGAGGTCTTCATGGACAGCAGAGTATCATCATGCAAATGGAAGAACATGAAATTCGGTCCATCTTATTTTCGATTATGACCTGCTTTTGAAAAGGATGAAATCATTTCCTACAGGAGGACAGGCAGAATCCTGATCGCACATAATTACGTCAAACACATCCGCGGTCTTGATCCCTCTCCAGATGAAAAGGAGAGTTTTCGGAGTGGAGGGCATGGGGAAAATGATGGAGGGCTGGATGGTTAAAAAAGGAGAGAAGATGAAAAGTGTTTTTTGAAGTGGCTTTCTGCATTAGCCTCCTCTCCCTGAACCCTCCGGTTCAAGCCATTCTACCTTGACCAACACTAACCTCTCAAAGCAAAAACATACACACATGTACACACTCCGTCCCACGCTGTTCACAAGACAGGATCATTTGTCTGATTTTAACACCGAGGCTATGTTCGGAATGGAGTGCTTTCTAGCTTTTTTATATCAAAATGCTTATATTTCATATTGAATGCTACTCCTACTCTAATAATTACAGACTTGATCACTTTTAACTAAGTATGTACGTAAGTAAGTAAGGACGACCAAACGTTAAAACATTTCACACAAAGTTCATTAATAAAAAATAAAAACTATTTGATAACTGCCACTCACATGCAACATAATGAGGTCATGCAAGTGTTTATATTCAAACAAAGCCAGAAAGTTCTCAAAAAAATATACAGTGCACACAACTCTGAAAAAAACAAAAACAAAACCATACCCATTTGTACTCAAACATTGCTAGTGATTTTCAAAGATAACAAAGAAACAGTGAATTAAAGATGAACATTTTACAGTAGCACCTCATTGCAGTACACGAGATCCAGGGGGCGGAGTTGGATCCAGATCTAAGGGGTGGAGATTGGTAGGTTTAGGGGTGGGTTTAGGGATCAGGGGGTGGGGATTGGTAGGTTTAGGGGTGGGTTTAGGGATCAGGGGGTGGAGATGGGTAGGTTTAGGTATATGTAAGGTGTGAGGAGTTGGATCTGGCTCCAACTCCTCCCCCTGGATTTCGTGTTCTGCAGTGAGGACCATCTCACATTTTAAGGAAATAGACTGAAATATCAAAGATTTAAAAGTCAAGAAGATGCATTGTAAAAACACTTGCATTTCACAAACACATCGTTTGAATAAACAAGACATAAATGACCTTAAAGTCCCCATGAAATCAAAATTGACCCTATTTACTTTGTTAGCGCATATTACTAGTCTTGTGGTGAACAATTAATCCGTGCAAGTAAATATATATAAACATATTTTTTTACCATGGTAATCTTTAATCAAAATCTGAAAAGTTACTTCCGGGTCTGGAATGGCGTCTTTTTCTGATGACGTATGTTTGACGGCTTGGTTTGAAAACGCTTAACCACTCCCCTCAAACCGTTAGTCTGCTATGAGCGAGAGATGGAGAGGAGGAGCGCTAGAGTAAAACCCTGCCCTCTGTTCAATATTCCGTTTCACTTGGAAATACGTCATAACACTGGAGAAAAGTCGTTTGCAACTTCCGGTTCACGGGGACTTTAAACAGGAGGGGTGAAACTATAGAACGAACATTAACTGAAATGTCAGCTTCATGAATGTACGATAATGGTTGATAAGTTCTTTGACATGAAAACATGATTGATTTATATGGCAGACTCACAAACAAATGCATATGTTTCATCTTCCAAAGCAATGGGGCGGAATGTATCTATTCCTGTATGAAATGTATATTTTTACAATGTATATGCAGCAGAAATATTAAATGTGATATGATAGTATGCAATTCCAAGCACAACCACTGTAACGGGCAGACAAATAACAGTCTTTACACTTACAAGTACACTTGAAGTACACTGAACTTGAACATTTGGAGTTGCAGAGGATCGTTTCTTTCTGACATTCATTCCACACGCATTTGGTTTCTGTGATGTTTCCTGTGAATTTGTGTGTGAATACTGTGTCTGTGTGTATGCTTAGCAAGTGAGTCTTGGGTGAATGGACGCTATCTTTCGCGGCTGTTTGACAAACACCCAATCACATGAACATTGCCCACAGCCATAAGAGATATCAGCACATCAGCCACCACTAAGGTGACTATTCATCCCCCGCCCCCCTCTCTCTCTCTCTCTCTCTCTCTCTCTCTCTCTCTCTCTGCCCATCTTCACTTTCTCCATCTTGTCCTCTTTCACCCTGTCTTCATGTGCCTCAGGCTTTCATTCCATGAATGTCACACAGTGTCTCAGCCTGTGTAAAATTGGTCTTTTGGGATTCATAACTGATGTCAGCTTTCCAAATTCCAAACGCTCAAAGCTCAAGATATGATCTGACTAACCTCTGGTCCAGTAGAGTGCTAACAGTATGGCATGACCACAATGAACTGTTTTTAATGTGCTAAAACATCAACCACTGAAGTCCCTTCAAGTCACCAAAATATTAAAGTCTCGGCAGATTGATACTGAGAAAAAAAATGACACCAGCATTACTGTTCACTGTGTATCAAGAGAGCAATCTGAGAGCTTTCTGTCCCTCCATTGACAGCAACACAACTACCACTTTGATGCTTCCAAAAGTTAATAAAGAGATCGGACAACTAATCCATATGAATTGAGCGGTTTAGTCCAAATTTTCTGAAGAGATGTGATCGCTTTATATGATGAACAGATTGAATTTAGGCTTTTATTGACACATAAACATTGATCAGCGAACATAAACAGAAGCTCAACCGAACCTGCTTGACGTGCGAGAATAAACCTCACTGGTTCTCGCATGTCTAGTGAACATGCTTGCGCTTCCGTTTACCACAACTGATGTGTGAGTTGATGAATGTTTATGTGAATAAAGTTAATGTCAAGCCCTGTATATAGCAATATAATTTTGCTACAAACTAACTAGGGGTGACCCCGAATAGTGAAGATTCAATGCTAATAGGAATAGGAGTAGAATTTAGACTTACTCACGGTTGAATCTTCGTAGAGGTGTTATGAAACGAGGATCATGCCACTTTGGCTATATGAGGGTGCTCAATGTCTGATTTCACATAGAACCACCAGTTTACTGTCAATTCAATATACAGCCTATGATAATGCTGTAAATAAAAATGTGCAAAGAAAGAAGCTTTTAATAAATATCCAAACACCTCGTGACAGATTTAAGTTTCACTTTCGATCCGTGAACATGAAGGGATTTAAATCTTTAAAAATGTCTGGGATAAGAAAATCTAAAGTGTGGATGCACACCATCAGAAAGGATATTCTCCAAGGCTGGGTTTATCATCAGGAAAACCATGATCGCACTTCTGCCGGTGTGGTGAAGAGATGAGCCCCAGCGAAGAGATGAGTTCCAGTTTAGGACCCAAGCAATCCGATTGGTTCAAAGCACGTTTTATGGGTAATCACTTTAGTGCCTGGTTACAAATCAGATATCACTTTATTATATAAGTCGTTTGAACTACGTTATAATGACCATTAATGTCTTTTAACTTCTATGTTTACTAGTATAACCTAAGCTATCTCACTAAACATTGGACTTCGGATAGACGTGCAGATCATGTCTATATTGGGTCCTGCAATTCTGGACATCTATTCGACGTCCAAACTAGGTCCACTATTTGGACGTCCAACCATGACCCAACTTGGACGTCATATTGAATTCAACATTTGACCTTTGAACTGGGTAATTTTTTTGGACGTCATTTGGATGTCTATGACAGGTGCAGGAAATGTACATGTTTATTTACAAATATCAACATTGTTGTTATCAACATGATTAATACATATGAATACAGATTATTTATAATTATTTAAGATCATTTTCCAAAAACTCCATTTGATTGTCTCAGCAGCAGGTGATAACTGGAGATGCATACAAAGGTGTAATGCTGTAGCTCAAACAGTAGAGCGTTGACGCCTGCAACGTAAATGTAAATACATGGTACAGAAAACCCTTTTGAAACATGAGACTACAGTTATAGAAGTTGTATAAAAATGACATCTAAAATTAGTCTAAATTTGATGTTGAAAAGGCATCCACAAACGACCACATTTGGACTATAAATAACCTTTACACGGAGGTCCTACGAACATCAGCATTAGACGTGCGGTAGACGTCGAAAAAAGACGTCACCCGGCGTTACAAAACAACCCCTTCAGTGGAATTTTTGGACATCCAAAAATTACATAGAAAAGACGTCACTCTGACGTCACATTGTGCAGTGGGATATATTGTGAAATTAAACATTTCTCATTCTTTTTTTATTTTTTTATTAGCTTAAATAGTAGCATAACATAAAATTATTAGAGATCTACCATATTTTTCGATAATAAACTTCGATAACAAATATGATACAAGTAATATAATAATTCTGTTTAAGAATAGCCTAAATTTTGACATGCTATAAAAAAAATCGATTTTGCCTTGTTTAATAACAATTAACAATGTCGCAAAACATACCTAAAAGTGCAATTTCTTTCACTTTAATGTGAAATTTTATGTAATAATCAGGATAAAAATAAAAGATTACTACATGAATTAAAGTTTGATCGATTACATTAAGAATCGCGAGAACAGAACAGGCATACTACTGGTCTTAAGCGGGGACTAAACACTTCACCACACCGACCAACGTTAACAAGTTGGTTTTCTATGGGAGGAAAATGTTTAACGTGTAATTTAACGCATTGCGTTCATATTCTAGGCTCATCTGCTTTTCTGCTTTATTAATAAGATTTCGATGGTATGATATCATTTTATTTGTCCAAACATGTTAAAAAAAGTTTTTAAATCAATCCTTTAATATAATTTTTTTAACATTCAAAGAGCCAGTCTGGGTTGGGGACAAGCATAAAACTGCAAAATCTGCTAATAAACAGCCTTGCAAAAGCATTTTTAAAAGAAAACAGGGGCAAGATTGGGTGGTTACTAGGATGTTGGAGCATGAACTTCATATTGACCAGAGCCATAGAGAGAAAGAGTTGCGACACTCTTTGATGTCGCCGCTATGGCTGTCACGTGGTTCATGTAAGCCCCAATAGTTCCAAAACATACGCTGGCTGTCATGTTCTTCTATGGGACAGACAGCAGCGATTGCATTATTGAACGGTAAATATAAAATAAAACACACACCCAAGTAATTTTTCAGCTGTTATTGCATTATTGCATTTTGTTAATGTCAGTTTTGCATTTGGAGATAAGTTTTAGGCTATATTTTTGGAGGGAAAAGCTTAGTGTTCATGTTCGCATGGGTAGCACTGGCTTTAGCGGCTCTAACTTAACTTTTCCATATCATTCATCTGATGATAGATGTCTCATGATATTTATTTTAGCACAACTGGGCTGTATTAGGCTATTGATTCCCGTGATTTTGTTTATAAATTTTGATTCAGCCATTAGCCTACCTTCATGATCACGCAAAGAGGTCTGCCGTGGCGGTCCGTTCAGAAATCGCTTAGAAGCTAGCTCACTTCTTCTGATGAAAGTGGCCACCCCCAGGACCACAACGTGAAACATTATCATGTTAAGAGAATATTATTTTAAGATTAAGCCATACACATTATCAAAACTATAACAGATTAAAAACGAATTTAAGCATGGCTGATACAAATGAAGGTTTTCAAATAAAATATTTTTTATTAAACAATGACAGACAACAAAAATGTGTGCTTGTGTGAGTGTGTGTGAACAAGAAAAACAAAAACCAGGGGCAGGTAATCCATGAAACAGACAGGACTGGTGATGGCCATAACAATCCTAGAGGTCCAGCATTGTTCTCACAAGCCGCTTCACTCAAGACAATAAAACATAATGAAAAGTTAGTATATCCCAAAAAAAATTAATTAAATAAAGGTTGCTATAAAGGTGGCAGCGATTCATTACCGAACTCTTAGCTGACGAAGTCGCGCTAGCTAACTAGCTAGCAGGCAGTGCTTGAAAATTGGTTGAAACAACCGACATAAAATATAAATAATTACGCTGTGCATGTACAAATGAAGACCAGTATAAGCATCGCAAAGGGCCTCTGAAACAATATAGACAGTTGACAATTCAAAAGAGGTCGATATTTCAGCAACTTAACTCTGGAACAACTCGACGCGCAGCAATGTAAGTGAATGGTGTCCAACGCCCAAATGACAGTGTTTGGAACTATTCCGATCTTCAAATCCCGGAAGTAGGCGGTTAAAAGCGCCGCCATTTTTTACAACGGAGGTCTATGGGAGTGTCGCAACTCTTTCTCTCTATGGCTCTGATATTGACAATGTATTTGTGCATTAAGGCTAAAAAAAGGCCAAGGACACAAAAGTGCCTGTAGTTGGAGAATCACCCGTATACAGAATTTTTTAATTGAACTGTTTCACCCGGAAACACAATCGATGTTGTGCTGTACTTAAAGCTGTCTCTTTGGTCTTATCTTATCTGATTCACACAGGTAAAGTGAATAACAGGCTTATTTGCAGACGAATGAGATCACGACGATGGAAGCAGGGAAGTAACTGAAGAATATTGAGTACTGGATGGATATCTGGATGATAACAGATCTTATCTGATGCAGGTTCTGAAATGGGGATAGAGGCTGATGACTGAAGACAGATGAACGTGGCAGATGACTGAAGGTAAATCGTCTAGGACGATATCACAAAGGTAAGGAGTCAGGTAGTGTTCTCTGAAGGAACAACGAGACCAGATAATGGTGAACTGCAGTGAGAAGAGTTAAGTAGTGCTGGGTGATGATCAGTGACGATTGGTGACAGGTTACGGTGATTAGTACTCTGGTGACTGGGAACGAGTGGGTGGAGTGTAGAGGTCTGGTGCTGTCGTGTTGTTGACTCTGTGACAAGAGCCTGCTGGCACAGGCAATTTAGCCGATTTAATTTGATTTGCATGTGAAATGCAAATCCTCTCTGCAGTGTGGCCTTTCTGGAGTTATTTATGTTATTTCTTAGTTTTATGGATTTTTATACATTTTCTTCTCTTTGTGAGATGTTCTGTACATTGCGGCTTTAAAATGTTAAAGCCCCGCCCCCAGCCCCCAGCCCCCAGCCCCCAGCCCCCACACATGATTAGACTATTAGTCAACTATAGGCAAGACTTGACGATTCTGATTCGACTATGAAAATCCAAACTAGCAAACCCCTGCTAAGGGAAACCTCAGTTTAATATAATTTTGGTTTACAAACTTGTTACCCATTCTGACACATGCTTACTATTATTTGAAACAGTTTTATCTGGAATAACACTACAAGTAAGATCCCCTTTCTGCAGTGCCTTTCAAGACCACAAAAATGGCACTTGGAATTTGCTCCAACTCTCTCCCTCTCACTATGTCACTCTTTGGTATCAGCGACCTCCTCAGCAGCTTTGGGGCTAATTAGCACATGCTAGCAATTATCAAACATGAGTTAGACATATGTGTTAATATGGACCGCTGCCATTGGAAAGGAACCAGTCTGAGAGAATCTCCTTCTCATCAGCTTTAATAAATGACTGTAGTCAAAATGCCAAGCGTTTCATCACTGGTGTCATGGCTAAGAGCACTGTGCCTGTCAGATTGGTGTTAATTTGTAATGAGTAACTTATTTGGAAAGATGTCACTGGGTGTGGGTAGTGGAGCGACATCATTTTTTTCCCAGCATTACAGGGGCTGTAGTGTTTTTTACATTTTTATTGTGCTACCTCTTTATTTATTTATTTACTAATTTATTTATTTATTTGCCTGCAGTTTTTGAATAAATTACAATATGAATAAATTTTCACATACAAGTAAAAACATGATAATCATTTAGTACCATGGTATTACCACCTAATCACATCACTATACCATGGTGCTGCCAAGGTACATTTTTGTAAGTTATCTCTTAAGTCTTAATGTCACTTAATCAGGCCTTAGAAAAATGTAGCATGTGAACCATAATGTTTTTAAAACCATAGTGCAGTTATTGTTAAAAAATGTCACATTTTCATAAAGAGAACTAGCCTATAGGTATTCATCATAACCATCATAAAAAAAAAGAAACTTCAGAGATTCCGAAAGCTTTTTATGCCTTTTAACGGAGGTTCCATGTTAATTTACTGGGGTTTCACAATAGCAAGTTTTGTTATGTATGATATTTTTGGTCATTTTGGTGGACAGCCTGTATCATACATCATGTAATCTGATTTTTTGCCGTCACATTTTTATATTATTATATATGGTCTTTTTTAAGCTTCTCTCATGTTCAATTTACAGTAGTCAACAGTGTTTACAGCATTCTGAAACAACCAGCATCTAAACTTTACCTAGAGCAGATATTCATGTAAGGCCTGAGAGGCCATCAGTGTTAGACTGTGTATCTGGATTATTCATCTCCCTGTCCACTGCTCTTTCTCTTACAAAGCATGATGGGAGCCTGCAGTTTGTTTTGGCTCTAGTCAATTCCTGTGAGACCGTCTGGCCCCCTGTGAGGGTCATTCCTCTTGATGCCATGCATGTCATCGCCTCTCAGTGAAACAGGAGAAAATGATGGACCTGATACATATGAAACAGGGCTTCATACATATGCATGCTATTGAGGCCGGGCGGGGGTTGGGCCATACGGAGTGGAGCGGGAAATTGCTTGCTGGCCAGACACAGGGTTGGAGCTATTTAAATATGCATGAGGGTCCAGTGTCGTGGCATTAGGCCACTCCTCAAAATGCATATTTAGTTGCATGGTATCTGTAATAATGAAACGGCTTGTGTCATTTTTCATGTATGATAGAGTGTGGTTTGGGGCTCGACTGGGGACAAAGCAAATAGGCTAAAAAACAAACTGACACAATGGAAGAGAATCCTTTTGGTGTTGTTTCAAAGCTCACTCCTTTATTGAAACTGTATTGTCTAGCCATAGTGTTTATGGCAGAACCAACAGGATCTCATGAGAAAACCTAACTTTTTTATGAAACAGCGATTTCATTTGAATTCACATGATGGAAACGCATTTTGAAAAAAGCAAGCGTTCCACCCCCTAAAAAAAAATATGTACAAAAATGTACAAATGAGATGTACAATTGAGAAATTCAAATGAATTAGCCATAAATTCACCAAAACGAAAAATAGTTTTTAGAGTGTTTGCATCAATGTTATTTTAGTATTGAGACACTATTGTAGTTTGTATTAAAGGTTTGAATTAGTTTTTATATTTTCTTTTAAATTTTTAGTAATTCTGTTGACATTTTTGTTACATTTTATTAGTTTTTATTTATTATTATATTAAAGCATCAATTTATAGGGGCTACATGTAGAATTTAGAAACCATTGTTATTAGCTGGAGATCTTGGGAGTGCACGTAAACGTCACATCTTGATTCTCCCAGCAAAAACGTCCCGAGTCCTTCACAAAAGTCAGTCTACAGGCTTTCACAGACAACCTAGGAAGTCGGGAAAGGCCTCGTTTTTTAAGTTTCTTTACAAGCTGTTTAATAGTGATTAATAGGCTACATGAATCTTGTTACATATAGCCCCTTTAAAATAAATGAAAATGAGAAATATTTCCTTGGCAACTAGCTGAAATAAAATAAGCTGTTATATACTATACATATACATAGAGGCCTATATATGTTTTATTTTATTATTGTAATAGCAGTTGTTTCTCCTAGATGGCAATAAGAGAAAATAGACAGTAAATGGAGAATTTCAATAAAATTTTTATTATAATTTTTTTTCCAGGATCAAATGATCTGAGCTAATCCTTTCTGATTTATTTTATAGCTCTACTCTTTCTCTGTCAACAATTGACTAATTTTCTCCTTCTTTTCATAGAAACAATAGATACAAAATCTATACCCAAAATAAACACAACTGAGATCTCCATTAAGTCTCCTAGTATTGTAGGAGCAATCAAATTTCCTTACGACTGCATTCAAATTCAGTAAAAAAGCTGAAAATCAGCAACCAATGTTTTGATTATAAAAGAGAGGATAACAATTTTGATCTCAATGGGCTGAAAAACACAAAGCCTGGCCATTAAGTCAAGTGTATATTAGCCACCATGATTTGAGAAGGTGCATATTCATTTACGCTCATAAATAAATCATTCACCAGCTAAATGAACATCAAGATGTTATTTTGATCTTCCAAGGACATGCTGTACAGCACACAAACACCTCACAGACTCAAAGCGGTTTTAGCATTTGGAGTATGGTGGGGGGAGAGATGTAAAGGCAGAACATCATGATGGTGTGGCTGTTGTCTGTATTAGCTTTGCTGCAGTCCCAGGGGGATCTCTCCCAGCTTCAATCAGTGTTAGGGCTTCTGGGTTCAAGTTCAAGTCGAGAGCTAGAGAAACATGGCTCACCACCCACGAGTAATACACAGCTCTGCACTGGAGGGCCATGAACTCTGTTCAAAGCAATCAGGCCAGTATTCCATTCTCAGGTTTTACATTTAAAGGGTTGGGGCTGCTGCATTTTGAATACCTCTGCATGGACTTGCAGGCTGTAATTATGATAATGATGTGTTTGATTCCAGCTCTCAGCTCTTTTGAATACACCTCTCTGATTTCCTCTACCCCGATAATAATTCCAGATCCCATTCAGATCGGACAGTCCAAGCAAGCAATGCTATATTCTGAGAGAATCATGAAATGAAGACCTGGCCAGTCTGGAAGGGGCTGTGGCACTGCACAATGAATATTAAACCTATTGTAATGGGAGAGAAAGACATGTGTGATGCCCTCGAGTCAGCCTGTAATAAAAGAGAAAATAACACAATTTTCTCCAAAGCTTGCATGCATAGTTTGTGAAGAGAGCATTAACATAAAAGAAAAGAGAGCTGGATGTTATTGAGTAGAAAAAACAACATTACTTTTAAATGTCATTCTATACTTGTATGTTCTTCCGTGAAATACAAAAGGAGATGTTAGTCAGAATGTTCCAGCTGCACTTTACCATAAAATGAAAGCAGATGGTGATTTATACTTCCAAACTCCAAAAAATGCTCAATAAATCTTCTGAAGAGATACAATAGCCTTATGTGACTGACCAAATATCTTTATTATACCAGTTTTGATGTCAAATGCCATTGGTTCATGTGCGACTGAGTGCAAGTTTGAATGGGCCGTTTACACAACACCATTTTCAACAAAAAACGGAAAACTTTTGATGTGTTTTGGCCGTTCATTTACACGATAACAGCGTTTTCGGGGCCTGAAAACGCAAACTTTTGAAAAAGTGCAAGTTTTTGAAAACGATACCGCTATCGTCTCCGTGAATCTGTGAAAATGGTGACGTCATGCACATATTAAGTCTATAGGCACGTAGTGTTTCTTTATAAAGTGACATCGCCAACTACTGGCCTAGCATGAATAATACAGCGTTTTTAGTCAATACAGTAAAAACAGTATTGTGAAACATTATTGCAATTTTAAATAACTGTTTTCTATTTTAAATGTCATTTATTTCTGTGATGGCTAAGCTGAATTTCCAGCAGCATCACTCCCGTCTTCAGTGTCACGTGATCTTAAAGAATTCATTCTAATATGCTGATTTGATGTTGATTATCATTGCTAAAAACAGTTGTGCTGCCCCACGTGATTAGAATAATTAGAAATAATCATTGGTTAAACTACAAATGTCTTTAGTACTGTCTCTTCTATGCATCCCTGCTGAATAAAAGTTTCTTTAAAATATAATTCACTATATTCATTATATAAAAAATATGTTGGGTTCTGCCCAACATTCTTTTGTGTATGTTTTTAAATACCATTTTTATATTATTTTTTTTGACAAACCTGTAAATGTTGGACAGCAAAGGCCTGCCTCATGTTTTATGCCTTTGGTTCCTCCTGAACACAAAAACCTCTGTGCTTTGCTTGGCGTTCCTCTTCAGATTAGCCTTCCTTACTGTAACCTCCTCAGGGAGCCATTTTCCCTTCATTTGATGGAAATCCAAAACATGTCAGGCCACAAACATCTCAATGACATTCTGCAGCACTGCACCTTTTACCTCAGAGAAGCTCCTGTCTGAGCGGATGTGGCAGGGATCTGTGCACTGGGGAAATATTGCATGGCTTCCCATTAGCGACTGCCTTTGTCTAAGATCAGCTTCGGGTGGATCGTAAACACAGGCCTACCTTGTGACCGAGTGTGTGTGTGAGTGCTTTAAGGCCATGTGTCACTGAGATGTTGAGATGAGACAAGATTTAAAGATTTGAAGGCATTACTGTGATGGAGATACTGAGAGAAATGGATTGGACAGATGTAAAGAGCAAACAGGAATAAACTAGGTTGAAACTGACCACAAATGACCTCTAATGCCTTTTTGATAATGTATTGATGCATTCCTTTTGAGAGCTGATCTTCTTTTCTCTTTGTTCTGTGATTCATAGAGCCTGAAGGAAGTCTGCAATGACAAGCTGGTACCTGGTTGAATTTTCCTGGTGGGCGTCATATTGAGCGAAGCATTCAAAGAAACATAGCAGTTTATTTCTATATCTGTTTTTGAAGACAGACTGCGCTGTCTGTCTGCTAAAACAGATATAGAAATAAACTGCTGTTTTACTATACAATGAAGGTGGACGGAGATTTATAGAATGCAGCTGGAATAAGTCTTAAAACCTGGAAACGAGTAGGCATTTTTGAACACCCAGTTCCATCGTCCAAAAGTCGTTTTTTTATGGGTTTTGTTTAATTGCCTGAAGTAAGGTTTGTGGTTAACCTTTCACGTTTTATTCTGAACATGAAATACATCAGCAATACCCCACTCTTGATTTTTTTTTTATTACTTTTATGTGTCTCAGAAAAAGGCACTTGCTAGCAAGTGTCTAAATGGGACTACAGAGTCTGTCAGGAACATTAAACGCAATTATGGCGAACAGTTTTTGCCATTTTGCCTCGTTGTATTTATTCTATCAAAACTTATAGATTTTCAATAAAGGTTGAAAGAATTGTTGGAAAGCTTATTGGTGGTGAAATTGAAGTGATGCAGCCGTGGTGTACTTAGATTGTCTTGATGAACAAAACGTAAGAATCATAAACTTTGTTAGTCACAGAGCTTATATTTTCTGCAATAATCTAAAAGCCAATGGAAAAATCGTTTAAAAAAAAAAAAATTTAATTTGTGAGACCCTAGTGAAAAAAAGTATACTTTATTGTATTTGAAATATATTCCCTTTTTCAATAGTACATTGCAAAAAAATTTTAATATCTTTAAATATATTAAAAGTATATTAGCATCATATTTTCTGAAAATATATTTTAGAAAAATATACTTGAAGTGAAAATTCAGTTTATTTTTTAAAAGTGTATTTATTTGCACTTTATTAAAAATAAAGAGAACCAATGTGTTGCTAACTTCTGGTTTGGCTTACAAAATTACATCATTCCTGCAGCACTTGATCAAGTGCCAAAAAAGAACATAGTCTATAACATTTGTGAAGCCACAAACTGAAATTTAAGCCATTGTAAACTGATAATATTCCCCTCAGCTGCATTTGGGAAAAAAATGTCTTGCGTGATTAATCATGGCACAATGCATTTTAAAATGTGACTGTAAATGAGCTGAGGAAGCATATCAGTGAATAACAACTTTCAAATTTAGTTAGAAATAAAATAGAAATAAAATGAATAAATAATAACATAATACAGGATTGGAATGACTTTTGGATGAGTCAATGAACCCAACATTTTTGTGTGAACTGTTACTTTTAAGGATCTGTTTTTACATTGTACATTTATATTCATTCTTTCACAATGCAATCTGATGATGAATCATCCAGGCAGGATATTTTGATTGCTTTCCTCGCTGAGCTAACACTTGTGTGTTATGGCTGGGTATAATATTCCTGGTCTTCTGGGAGTTTGCATACAGAATGATGTCAGGACAGTCACCTCTGTAAAATATAGGCAAAAAATTTGCATGCTGGGTAGAATTGCCTTCATGCCCTCTCACCAAAAAAACCCTGAAAATATTCATGCCCGCGTGAATTATACTTACAAATGTGCCGTGAAAAGATGTGTAATGCCACGTTAGGGGTGCCAGTGATTTAGTCTAAAATGTCTTTTTGTGTTCCACAGAAGAAAGAAGAAGGTTTGGAAATGACACAAGGGTGAGTAAATGATGACAGCATTTTCAATCTTCAGTCGACTACTCCATCTAATTCTTCATAGCTGACTTGAAGGACACAGTAGACCCTTGAGTGAAAGATTTAGATTTCTGCAATTTCTCCTTCTAGGCTTATCCATGGCCTTATGGATAATTACATTGTTTGTGTCAGCCTCATTGTCAAAGCGATCATGCCCACACTATCTTTAAAATGAAGGATAAAAAAGGTGAAGATCACCTTACAACACCTTATGAGTTCTCAAAACTGATAATAGTTATTGTAGCACTGAATGTTTTACTCTTTAATGCATTCATCCACAAGCTCCGCTGATATCTTTAAAAGTATGCCATCTTTTTACTTGACCTCACCTTGTCATGTTCATCTGCCACCTCTCCATCTCATTCTCACCTTCTCTCACGCTTCAGATCACAGCGTTGACCTCTGCAGATTTCATTCCCATCAATTGATTTGTGAATACTCAGACGCTGGAATCGATGCTTTATCAGAGGGAGTGATAGGGTTGCGCTCTCTCTCTCTGTCGGTCAAACCTGTTAAAGAAGCTCTGGCAGCCATCTCGGTTTTAAAACTCTTGGTGGTAAGACAGTGCAGTAAGAGTGTTGAAGAGGAGGAGGAGGTGGCGGTAGGGCATCTGGCTCTTTGGAGTGATGATTTGCTGCTCCGATGATTTTAGTCCCATCTGCATTCGATTACAGCCAGACTAAAGGTTCTGTCCTTCACCCGTTGACACCTCCATTCCCGCAGTAATGTAACCAACCTCACAAATGCATTACTCACCTCTGGCTTTGCATAGATGGAAATAAGAAATAGACCCATAAGCGTGGCACTCTGAACAGTCAACTGAATTTACAACCTTGCTAATAGTCATACTGCACACACAAAAAACATATTTGATTTCCAACCCTATTGAGAAACGTCCATTTGCACTACAAGACATTTTCTTAATCTGGTTTTTCAGTAAATATATCTAAACATCACAGATTTATTAAATATGGCTCCAGTTTTCGGCACAGCTAATACAGCACCGCTGCAAAATAAATTGTTTTCGCTGAGTTGTGAGATTCAGTCTGACTTTAATGTGTTAAAGGGGTGCTTGATTATGATTTCACTTTTTTAACTTTAGTTAGTTAGTAATGTTGATATTTGAGCATAAACAACATCTGCCAAGTCACAACGCTCAAAGTTCAAAGCAACGGGAGATATTTGCTTTAAAAAAAATAGCTTTTTAAGGACTACAACAAACGGCTGGTATGGACTACAGAACATTCCTCCCCGGTTAGTGACATCACTAACCCTAAGATTTACATAAACCCCGCCCCCGGGAACGCGATTTATAGATTATCAAGACAGAATATGCTAATCAATGATTAGAAGATAGTTAACTCCACATCAGCTACATAAATTTAAACATAAACAAAAAAGTTTTTGACATTTTCAGGACACAAGCTGTCGTAGCTCCGCTGGGAGCAGTTGCTCATTTGCATTTAAAGGGACAGACAAAAAACGGTGCATTTTTGCTCACCCTTAAAAAGTGACAATTTTAACATGCTATATAAAAATATCTGTGGGGTATTTTGAGCTAAAACTACACATACACACTCTGGGGACATCACAGACTTATTTTACATCTTGTGAAAAGAGCATTATACCACCCCTTTAAGAAAGTTGGCACACAATAAACAGACAACACTCTTTTCTTTTGTGCTGTCATTTAGTTCAGATGAAATGAAGTACAAAGACTGAAATAGTATTTTGTTGTAAAACATACTCCACTTTTTCAGTGGTTGCTAGTGGTTGCTCTTTCACTAGTTGCTTATTAGCATACATTTTACTAGGATATTGGTTGTTTATTAGTACTTATAAAGCACATATCAATGCCTTATTCTGCATGACCGTATTCTACATCCCTTAATAAATGCCTATACTAAAACAATACCTAAACTTAACAATTATTTCTAACTACTGATAAGCAGTAATTAGGAGTTTATTGAGGCAAAAGTCATAGTTAATAGAGAGAATTGGACCCTAATCTAAAGTGTGACCAAAAAAAACTTTTTGGTTTGTTTACAGTATAGTTGCACACAACAGCATGCGGCACGATTCAGTTAAGCATCATATTTGAACACATTTTTCCAATGTGCATACATGAAATTCAGAGAATGAACATACGCACAAATACCTACCACAAGGAAAAGTGTGTATGTCTAGACCCTTACGTGGCACTAAGCACTTTACCACATCAAAGCCCCTAAGGGGACATAGTGGTGGAAAAAAAAAATGATATAGGAGGAAAAATCTATGCTTTTTTCTTTCGCAAATGTTTTGCGGTCCCACGAGAAACTTTGCATTCGCTCGCAAAACCTTTGCGTTCTCTCTCTAAAAATGTTGCGTTCCCTTGCAAAACTTTTGTGCTCTTTGTGAGTGAACGCAAAGTTTCTGGGGGGAATGCAAAACATTAGCGAGAGAACGCGAAATCATTACCAAATAATCTTTCCTCCCATCTTATTTTTCCTTCTTCACCATGTCCCTTTAGCGGCTCCGTAGAAACCAGAATTGTTAATGGAAATCAGAATCAGAACAAGAATTGTTAAATTCTTTTTCATGGTACTCTTTTTTTATATTCCTCAGTGCCTGTCAGTTATTAAATTATCATTTATCCTATTGGATATGCATTTTTTGTCCCGCTGAAAACTGATTATTGTTTACCCAGATAATCTTAATTCTTTTCAAAAGAACACTGAATTAATGAAGTCTTTTAGTCTTTCTGCATCACAATGGGAGTTTTTTTCTTAAGACACCAAAGAGGAACAATGGGTCAACTGAAGCGTCATAATGATCTATTGTGTCACTTAGGTGCAGTTATTTTCATCTCTGTCCATGCTTATGTCAGAGTCTCATGCATACTTGGAAGGGCACAGCATGTGTAAGACATCAGTCCAGGAGATTCAGGGAGCCGGGACTCCTCTACCATGACCTTGGTCAGGAGTGACATCTATTTTCCGGCTGATTGCACACATATTTGCAAACTGTGTGCAGACGAAGCTAATTTGTTTTTATGCAAGTTTTTTCAGCGAGACCATAAAAAAGCGGGTGTGCGGCCGGACTCCCGGCAGGACACCCTCCCCCTGTTTGACAACTACAGAAATAGCCAATGAAGGATGTGTCTCTGCTTGAGTTCACATATGGAAGGCACCTCTGGGTTTAGACCAGTGTATGGAACATGGCTGGAGCCCAGCTTGAAAATAGGTTCATGAGTTTATTACATGATGAGTCAATTATGAAAATATTTTAAAACTATTTATGAATAGTAAGTAAAACATTGATGTTATGATGAGCTGATGATGTGTAAAGAAATTATGCAGTGAAACGTAACTGAAGCACACACGCAACAACTTTCTCCAAACAGAACAAATAAAAAGGCACAGGTTCAAGTTTCATGAAGAATAATAAAACAATTCTGGACACTTCTTCTGTAATTATAACAATAACTTTCATGGATGAATATAAAATGAATGCTTAAAGTCATGAACCAAACCAACCACGCTGAGATTAGATACAAAACACAAATAGATACAAAATTGTGCATGGTACAATATAAAACTACTAACTTATAGTCATTGATTATATCAAAACAGTATATCTTTACATAATCTATACAAACAATATATTTTTTTCAGAAAAGAAAAAAACTAAAGACTGGCAGCTGTGGTCACCAGAACTGAAAAAATGTAGTATAAATTTAAGCATACAGAAGAACTTTTGTAAGTATTTTAAAGGAAAGGACATTTTAAACTGGTCAATCAAACAGCCCTTTAGTGTTTCCAATGATTTTCCAATGGAAAGTAGCTAAAGCCTGCTCAAAAAGTACCTTAATGTCACTAGATAATATACTGTAATGCGCCAACTGTCGGCACTTTACAACTGTTTTCTCTCCTAATCCATACTCTCACTATTTCAATACAATATATAGCCGAATGTAAAATGAAGCTGTGCTCATTTACATATTTTCTGTCAGACAACGGAAAGAGTATTATATAGTGACTGAATGCATGTTAACCAGCAGTCCAAAAAGACAGTAGATTTGTCGCTAGTTGCTTTTTAAAAAATTAGCTAAAGGGGATGGAAAAGTTGCTAATCAGTCCAAAGGTTGCTAGATTTGTCGCTAGTCTCTTGCTTGAAAAAGGAAAGTTGCTAAAGGTGTCCAAAAAGTCGCCACATTTGTCGCTAGTCTTTTTTAAAAAAGTCTCTAAAGGGGTCTGAAAAGTTGCGGATTAAGCCCAAAAAGTCACCTTTTTTTTTCTTCTTTTTTTTCTTTTTTTTTTTACAAAAGTCCTAAATGGGTCTGAAAAGTTGCTACATTTGTCACTAGTTGCTTTTTTGAAGAAGAAAAAGTTGCTAAGTTTACTTAATTATAAGATGATTTATTTTTACTTCCAAAAATGTTAGATTTAACAGTATTTTACAGTAAAATTACAAAGTAACTTTAGATCTATTACAGTTTTTCCCCATCCAGTATATACTTAAGGAACTTGATGTAAACCAATTTACATTTTTGGTAACACTTTATTTTACAGTGTCCTTGTTACATATGTTACATGTAATTACCTTAGTAATAACAGTAAGTTATGCATAATTACATGCAACTAACCCTCAACCAAACCTTAATCCTACCCTATCCCTATAGTAAGTACATGTAGTTAATTAATATTACTCAGTACTTAAATGTATAATTACACTGTAACAATGACACCTTAAAATAAAGTGTTACCACATTATTTTTACTGTAGCATTTTAACAGTCTTTTACTGTTAAAATTGCAGTCATGTATAGGCCTATAAAAAAATGCTTTTGCTACAATTACCATTTCCATGGTTACAATGACTTCTCTTATGTGTAGTGAAGTTTCTCACTTGGAAATTTTTAATGGAATGTTGAATTAAATAGGTTTTTTTTTCTTCTTTTTTTAAAAAAAATCTATTGAAATCACAATGAAAAAATGAATGGGATTTTTACTTCCGGAACCCAGCTGAATTTTAAACTGTTCATCTGTTTGTTGACAATACAAACATTTGAATTGTGTGATTAACACAATAAAACCAATATCACAGAAGCAGAGACTCCTTATACATTGTTGCGGACACACACACACAATGACACACACACATTCAGATAACACAGACCTGTCACTCACCCGTGATGCAGATGGAGATATCATCAGTCCATGCTGGAGATGGGAAAGGCCAGAGGCGTGACCAGCAGCCAGATTGTTTGATGAAATGATGAAAGCGATTCAAAGAGAGGTAGATTTCTTAGTAACCCTCTTCATTTTGACCCATATCCCATTATAGTTGCCAAGCAGCAACCATGGAAATGTTTAAAATGCAGTCAAGTACAAGCAACTGCTAAAATATGAACAAAATATACATTCAAGCAATATTAAGATTATTGGACAATTTATTGAGTCAATACAAATATTTTGAGATATCTCACAATGTTGGTTGTAACTATAAATATTAATTTCATACTGAAATATAATTGTTTGGAAATGCATATTTGAGAAGGACAAATATTATTATGGCCTCATATGACCACGTTTATTTTTTTAAGGCTACTGGGATCTTTGTCAAAATAACATTTTACTATTTGCAATATAGGAAGGGATACATTGAGTTACGGTAGTGACTATTGTGTCCTCTCCCACAGGGACCATTTACACGCATGTGATTATCTTCAGCATCGGCCTATCCCAGCAGCTGAGGGTCCAGACAGAACGCGACTGAGAGCCATGCGTGTGTGTCTCATTCTAGTGGACTGAGACTGGACGTCTAGACGACATTTGTGTCCTGCATTGCCAGGGGTGATGGCTTTATGCAAATGCAGCAATGTCAGAAAATGGTCATGTGACTCAGAGGCCTGTCACAGTTGGACAATGAATGATTTGTTTCTGTTTTTCATGTCAGTTTGTGTAGGATGTTCAGTAACCATGAGAGGAAGCTAATCAGTTATGTAAAACTAAGTACACTATGTATAATCATATGAATTCATATAATTTGTTGCGTATGAACCATTTTGGTGTATTTAAAAACCTATAAGAAATAAAGTTTTTTAGAATTTTCTATATATATATATATATATATATATAAATAAATTCTGGATGGCAACCTGCTGACACCGGATAACCTCATGGAATAAAATGTCACAAGGCTGACGTATAACGTGTCTAATTCTGTCCTTATATCACTTTTGCACTCATCTCTCCTCTATTTCTTTCAACTTTCTCTCTATTTCTCTTGTTTTCGGTCTCTCTTGTTCTTTAGAGGCAAGACGAATGACCGTTTGTCCCCCGAGGTGCCCTAGAATGGTATTAAAGAGGTCATTATGAGGAAAGAAAGAATTAGAGGGAGAGAGAGAAAACCATGGCTGGATAAATGGAGTTCAAAGCCGATGACCTATAGTAGCTAGTCTTATGATTCTGGGTATTTCATTTTAAAAATGCTTCTCCGTACTCACTGCCCCAGTTCTGCTACATGCGAGTCACATGATAGACCTGTCATGCTGCAGGATGTCCATAAGTCCACATATGACCTTTGACCTCTGGAATCCGAGAAAAGGTCACTGGAGAGGATTCGTGAATGGCATATTGCGGACGCAGCCAGTGTTTTTGAATGAATCCTTTGAATTTATAAATCGCAAATTATCTTGAAATCATATCTCCGCCTTGTAAACGCTTCCTAATTAATGTCATTAACATATAAATGAGCGTCAACATCCAAATCCTTTACTTGAGAAAATTCCAAATCCATTTGCAAATACTCTCTGCCACATGGAAAAGTACATACATCTTTCCAGATCAAAGGCTTTTTTATAAATATGAATGTTGGCATGCATTTGAGCATACGCACACTCTAAGTTCAAATCTGTGCGTATACACGTTTTATAAATGAGGCTCCAGGTCTCACTGCATCCGCTTGCCATAGACATCTGTAAACGGCGGTATGAACCAGCGGCGATATCTCTGGACTTTTAAGGTAATCAGTTAGCTAGTTCTTTTTATTGTTGTTGTTTATTCAGTTTACTGTATATATCTAAATGTTAGTGAAAAGAAGAAAAATAAAGAAACTTTTAGATATCAATCTGTGATGAACGTCAGTTATGCTCATCTTTGCTTGCTCCTTTGAAAGCATATATATTTAACGGCGCACATACAAAAAAAGACCTGAACCGGAAGCGATGCACCCCGTTTTACAGAATATGGAAGTTTGTTGCACATAACCCCCATTGTGAAGAAGAGATGTTGTTGCAAGAGGGAAGGGAAGTTATTTTGTTATTTTGATTAAATATTGCACATATATAAATTTAATTATAAATCGTTTATAATAAATTCTGCAACATTCCATAAAAAAATAAGAATAATCGATTCGGATTTCATGGTGACTACAGAAAAAGCAAACCCTTAACCTGTGTCTGACTCACAAGAAGCTACACAGTATGAGTGTGCCCGGAAATTATATTTATAGGACACATAACTCTGTCTAAGCACCTTTCATCTGTTGTTTTTACAGATTCAGTGCTGCGTTATATCCTTAGTGTCTGTGTATGTGTGTTTGTCCTTTTAAGCTCTGACCTGTTGGAGGGGTGAGGAGACTCATGTCTATGGCTCTGGAATGGCCTTCTGGATGACATGGAGGAATAACAGAAGCGGCTGGCCTGTATCTGACCTCTCTGTGACCACTGTGTGTGTTTATGTGTGAGTGTCTGTTGTGTATGTGTGAGTGTGTGGTGACAGACCGCAGGGGAAAAGGAACAGTATTCTCCTGTCAGAGAGCGGGTCGGAGGCGCTGTCATGTTTTGGACATGTGCTTGTAGAGAAGAAAAATAAGGGAAAATCGGTGGGTTTTTTATCTGCTTTACAACTCAGACCACTGTATAGCAAGCCGTGTGTTCGTGTACATGTTTGTGTTCGGGTGTGTCTTTGCTTTTGTGTGTTTGTTGCCATTAAAGTGACACTAACAGGGAATGTTCTCAGAACTTTGGCTAATGTTCTGGCAAGTTAACTACTTCCAGTAACGTTAATAGAATGTTTGCTCAAAGTTGATTGGTCTTTAATTCTCAAAATGTTAACACAAAAATGTTATTTATACATTGTTCATGGAATGTTTTTTCTTAAACGTTTTAGTTTGTCTAACATTTGTCTAACTTTTTTTTACATTTTTTTACATTTTTTTTATGTTATTACTATCTACATTCAAAAGTAATGTTCCCATAATGTTTGCAAAATGATAAAATGCAATGTTTTGTATAACCAAAAAAAAAAAAAACATTTTAAAAAACTGGATGTTTGAGCATTCGGGGAACATTCATAAATAACGTTTTCATAACTTCATGGGAATATTAGCAAAATATTCTTAGAATATATTTTTGTTAGCTGCATGGGATCAGTCAAATACAGTTCTGTCATGAAACGGATTGGTTTCACAGCTGATTGGTTGCTGCTGTATCAGTAACCAATGAGCTCGCTGCTCAACCTTAAATACTGGTCAGCATTTGATGCAGCAATGCAGTGTGCTTTCAGAAACCCTCCACCTTCCCCAGCTCCACCTGTAGAGATCTGCTACGAGTAATTAATGTACACTATAATGTACAGCAGCAATAACCAACAGCAGCAGCAGCAGCAGCAGCAATGTAACAGATCTATTCCGCCAAGACCAAACATATCAACATTGTCATATCCATTACCATGCCAAACACTACCGAGAGTTGTCAATACAGAAATTAATTTTGATTAGGTCAGAAGACTATGGGCCCTATCTTGCACCCAGCGCAATTTACTTTGTACACCGGCGCATGTATCATTCCTATTTTGCACCCGACGCACAGCGTTTTTTTCCCTCGGCAGACGCACGTCGGTAAATCAGGGAATGATGTTGCGCTCCCGGGCGCGGTTCAGCGAAAAGAGGAGGCGTGTTTCGGCGCAAACGTTCCCTGGTGCTATTTTGCAGTTCCAGAAAACAATTCCGCCACAGACCAGGAAAAATCTAGTCTAAAGTCAGTGGCACATTATTCAGATGCTATTTTAAGGGTGCATGCTTGGCCATAATGTAGCGTGTGCACAACGCGCATACACTTTGCTTCTCTCATACACACAGACGCAGCAGTTGACATTTTTGCAAACCATACATAATTACAAGGAAAAATATTCCACACGAGGGAAATCATTGTGGTGTCCATGAAGATGTGAAACAATAGGCATAAATCTAGCTTACACATTTACTCAATTTACGTCATCTTAGGAAAGATGGTATTTACGAGTTAAGTGCACATGAACGCCTCCACAATGTTGTAATTGTGAGTGGACAAACTGGATTATCTTTGAGCCCTGAGTTGGGTGCATATCAGTAAGAAACAATGGCATACGCAATGGATGCAGCTATAGTTTGATAGTAAATTCGTGGAAATGTGTGAAATTATTATTATTTTCATTTCCGGTAAAAATAGCTAAGTTGCATGTACAAAACATGAAAGAATTATACAATTATAACAGAATATATAAAAATGGTATACACCATTTTAATAAACTGAATAAAAAACAAAGCATAAACCCACATGATGCACATTCATTATTCATCTTTCTTTAGAAGTAGAGTTAAAAAACCCTGCTGTATTTTTATGTAGAAAAGCGACATCACTGTCTTGCTCCAAACAAAGTCATTTAAATGCACCTGTTTTAGAGTGACGCAAATACAAACTTCCTAGAAGTTTGCACCAAAAGCTGTGATTATCTAGACTGAACTATCTCAACATGGCAACACTGACTCAAAAAAAGGTATGAGTTTGGGGGGTGGGACTGCCTGTTTACCGACCAGTGGCAGACAGTTGAAGTGCAACCTGTTTGAAAAACCTGTTTTTTGTTTTTTTTGTTTAAACAGATTCAACATTTTAAAGAGCTTTTATTTAACAGGCCTGACATATGCTAGCAGCTGAAAATTCTCTTGTCCAATTCTCCAAATTTGATTCACGCTTGTGTCTTGATGTGCCATACTTGAATGTACACATCAATTTCGAGACGAGAACATGAGAATGGGAAGTAGCAAGGGAAAGAGCTTTCATGGGAAAGAGCAAACACTCTACAAACATCTCTGGTGTTTACCTCATGTCTAGTGACATGAGGGCGAGTAAATATTAGCAGCATTTTTATTTCAGTGTGAGCTATTCCTTGAATTGGAGGGAGACCAGGCCTGTATATGCACTCGTTGAATATGTAGAAGAGTTTTAAGTGCAGATTTTCATACCCGATGTGCAAATCAACTTTCTCCGTTAACCTCAAACAACTCCCTGTATCCAGTGTCTTGTCAGTCCCGCCGCATGATACCTCCTGCTTCTTTTGTGCCGACAGCATCCCATTTAGATTTGCAAGGTCAAAGATTGTGAATCAGAACTCGAATTTTCACAATCCAACCTTGAATATGAAACATCTGCGATGACACCTTTCAACACCGTCAAGTGGTGCATTCTCTATTTTTTTTTCCCTCTGAGCTTTAAACAAAAGCAAAAGCTTGCCCAAAACACTTTCCCCTCTCTTCCAAGGATGAGACCTTCCGGGCCACCAGTCCTCCGTCTGCATTGGAGTCTCTGCTCGCATTCAGCGTCATTGTAAACACGGCGGAGCGACGGGGGTTGGTGAGTGGCATTAGAATTGTTAGCCCTTTTCTATAGCCCCTGTTTATATACAACATGTTTTATAGACGGCAGCAGAATTGGTCGTGACCCCCCAGGTGTCCTATCTTGAAATGCGTTTCTCCCAGATCCTTCTGCCCCACTTCAGGCTCTCTGGCGGTGACCATTCGTGACCCCTCGCCCGCCTGATGTATGGGTGGAGGTGGTCGTGGCAATAAAGACCTTGGGCACTAATAGACTAACCTCTGCTTTCTTTGTGGCACACCTACAAAACAGACCACGGCCCGGCATACAAACCCCCACCTATTCAAATCTAATAGAGGCTTTTCAGAGCATTCTTCTCTCCCCTCTTTCTCTTCGCTCTTCCCTCCTGCACTCTCCATCGCCTTGTAACCTAAAGAGCTGCTCTAATACTGTCCAGCTGCTATAATGTGTCTGAATTCAGATATCTTGCCAGGATTATTGGCAGGATCCATTTGCCTTGTTGTGAGTGCCACTCGAAAGCTGTGCACGCTCGCGCACCCGGGACCCACACATCCATTTCGCCATTGTCCTTCCGTATGAATGCTCTTCGGTGGCCGATAATTATTCCTGTGCCTTTGACACAGCGATCCACAGGCAGTCCTTATTCACTGGGTAATTTGCCTGTCCTCCTCATTCATAGGGAAGGTACAAATTATCCTTTTTCCACAGGCGGCAGTCCATTCTCACCCTCTGGCACACTGCCACCAGGGAGGCAGAAGAGGAGAAAGAGGTGAGGAAGAGCAAAATGGATTGTGATGGTCTTGCCCTTTCTTTCCGGACCAGTCCTCAAGTTTTCCTTGAGAAGGTTAAAGAGTTCACCCCAAAAAAAAAAAAAAAAAAAAATTCTATAATTATTTACGTACCCTCAAGTCTTAAACCAATATGACTTTTTTTTTTTAACACAAAAATGTATAGAATCTTCAAGCTGTTTTTTCCCCCCATACAATCAATGTCGATTTTCACCTATATGGCTTCAGAAGATTTATAGCACACAAGTTATATGGACTACTTTTATGATGTTTTTATGATGCATTTTTGTACCTTTGAAGCTTGACACTTCCTGGTCTCCATCCACTATCAATGAATGGAAGTGGATATCTGATTTTCTCACACAGTCTTGGTAAAAAAAAAAAAAAAAAAAATCTCAGAGCATATTACCTGATTTTTTTTTCCTCAGGAATTCTAATCCAGTGCAGATAGGAGTATAATATACAATGGTATATTGGCGGTATTATTTATTGTGATCTTCATTGAATGCCATAACTAAAACTAAATGTTTTGTTGCACCTTCATAATGGATTTCAACCTTTTTACTAGCTTTCTAAGTAAAATGGCATAAATAAATGAATTAAATCAGCAAACAGGGTACCACTCAGCTTAGAAGTATCACTGTTAGCAGCGCACACTAGGTATGATTTTCACCTTAATTAATTCGTTGTTTTAATTATATAATTCAGTATAAAGATAAGTCCTTCTGCAACACTCACAATCATCCAGTAGAGTCGACACCCACATTACTGTTAACCACAGATATCCCAATCCAGTCTGGAACAACACTGTGAAAAAGATCGGAATTTTAACACTAAAAGAGCTAATTGGTTAACAGTAATAAATCTAATGGGACATTTCATGTAATCTTACAGTAAAATACTATTAAATGTACAGTTTTTGGAAGTGAAAAAGAATAGTCATCTTATAAATTACAGTGAAAAAGAAATTCCTATAATGACCTTTCTTCTTAGTTTTTTCCCCTAATCAGTTATGTTACGGTTTAATGTTAAATATTATGCTGTTAAATGCATGTTTATTGTATTATTTTAGTGTTGTGTGTTACCATGATGGTGTTTTATATGTGTGTGTATGACACTGCAGACCTTCTATACTGTAGCCTATATTATGACCTATATCTCAGCTTGTGGAAAAGCTACTTTTTTTTACCGTAATTTTCATCAATTTTTTTTTTTTTTTACAGTGAATATATGAAATTACAGCCATCATATGTTAAAATCATATCTCAGACGTTGTTTAGAAAATGTATCCCATCCAAATAATGCTATACATATCATGCACACACACTTTCATGCTCAAATTTAAATTTTATTATATGGCTTCCTGCCATTCGCTGTGTCCATTGGAGGAGGGTCAGGCTAGTGCAGAATGTATGTATGCATAAATGCGGCCTCTAATATATTGAGATATATTCTTCATGCGTGGCATTAAAAAGGTAAGGGCACTCCTCCACCTTCCGACAGGCCCATCCATCAGAGCGTCCTGCTCCACTGCTTTGCATTTGGCACTAGGATTTATGGGATACCCTTCCTAGATTATGACTAAATTGCAGGAATGTGGAGGGACGTGATATTATTCAAAACTACTGATTATAACAGTATAGCTATTACATATGGACACCTGATCACAGCATCACCTTCTGACTTCCTGTTCCTGGCTCGCAGCCTTACTTTTGATTTACATTCAGAAGTGAGATTGTCGTAAACCTCAGTTTTATAAGCACATATACTGCAATCATTTTTATCCTGTGGCTATTTTTTGTGCAAGACACTTGCTCTGTTTCAAAACCTATAGAGCTGCCTGCATCATTCTACAATGTTTGCAGCATTAAAGGGATCGTTCACCCAAAAATGAAAATTAAGTCATCATTTACTCACCCTGGTGTTGTTCTAATTTCGTATGCCCTTTTTCATTTTTCAAAAATGTCGCGTTCGCGCTCGTCCATATAATGGCAGTGAATAGCAACCAGCATCAAGCTTTTTTAAAAAGAAAGCAAAAGTATCACAGAATGATCCCATGCGACACATGTCGTACATTCCAGGTGTTCTGGGGTATACGATATGATATGAAATGTAATGTATTATTTAACGAAAATCCTGACCTTGGCCATTGGTCTTCTGTGCACGGCTATGTGACGTGCTTGTTCGTAGGACCCTATAAACACCGCAATTCACTCAGACTCGCTCAGAAAAAGGTCAGGAATTTCATTAAATATTGCATTGTACATTTCATATTGTATACCCCAGGACACTTAGAATATTTAACACATCATTCTGTGATACTTTTGCATCTTTTTTCAAAAGCTTGATGCTGGCCGCTATTCACCCCCATAATATGGATGAGCACGAGCGGGACATTTTTAAAAAAAAATCTCCTTTTGTTTTCCATAAAAAAAAGAAGGGCATACAGAATTAGAACAACACCAGGGTGAGTAATTTATGACTTAATTGTGAGTTTAACTACTATCCCTTTAAGGAGGGAGGGCAGCATGAGGGGTCGTTCACATAGAACACGTTTTTGCATTCTACTGCACTGCTTTTCCATTGTTTTTCTATGTAAACATGCACTAGACATCTGTGTTTGACCATAGCGCACGTGCCTCACATATTTTACAGTGTCTTGCACATCACACACCTTTCCAACGTGGAGCTCAAGTTAAAAGTAATTAAACTTGCCAAAAAAAAAATATATATATCTGGGCCTTGCAAGAAAGCATTCTGTGTGAATGTCCTCTACTGCACTGAAACATTTTTTTTGTAGGATTTTCTTTTAAACAATTTCCACTCAGAAATTGGTAGTAAATTTGACAAATAATTAAATAAAGAAAGGGCAGGAAGCACATTGAATTAAACGCCAAATTTTTTTTTAAAGACTGAAACTGAAATAGTTTTGAAATAGTACTGAAAGAAATAAATAGTATTTCCTTGTAAAACAAGCACAAGTTTTTACAAGTAATTTTTTACAGTTTAATGCTTCGCAAGATACTTACTTTTGGCCAAATTTTAAGGCAGAATTGCGTGTACCCTTTGGGGAGAAGACAATCCTAGAATTGCGACAAATGATGAAATGTTGATCATAAATGTACTTATAATTCATTAAACAGAAAAGTTCAGACTAATTAAAAGCTGACATTTTAGCCAACATTTGTTTGATTTTATCCTGATCAATTGCAATTTGTAAAGAACAAATAGTTCTCTTCGCGCAAAACGCATAAGAAGCTCAACTTTTGCGCGAAGAGAACTATTTGTACGATGCATGGATGTTACCTAAAGTATTATAAAAATGGTCACTTAAGGTGTTTCATGTTACCTTAGAAGGTAAAGCAACCTAATCTGGTTTTACATGGTTTAGCTGGTCTCCTAACTGCGCAGCCTTGGACATTTGGGGGAAACCCTTCTAAAGCCATCAAACTAGACCAGCCTGACCAGGTTTAGAGACCAAACAATATTAGGGCGTTTACACTATTTTTTTTTTTCTTTCAGCAGGGTTTTGAAACAGAGCCACTATCAGGGCTGTGAACACCACAGAACGATTGACAGATTGGCAGTTGATCAATATGGGCTTTTCATTGTCAGATTTTTTAACTCCTCCCAATCTTGAACATTCGGCTACATCCTTGCTCTATATGCGAGGCGAGAGAGCTAAGACTCTCTTTTTCCATGCTAAATGTCAAGATCAATGAAGTCTTTGAGATCACCCATTCCCATACGGAATTAATCTTAGGTCAGGCAAACCTCAAAGAGCCACGAACAACGATGAAGTTCATTACTACTAGCCCCCAGGAACGACCTGATTTCAATCCACCCCAGCAAGTTCAATTGCCCTACATGGGCGCACTACACAATGGTGGCACTTGATTATACTACTATGCTTAGTTTATTTAATGCCCAAAACAGGAGATAATTTAAAAATCTAGGTCAACTAATCAAGCCAGGTTTTTTTTTTTTTTTTTTTTACCATCTACCCTCTCCCCACCTCTCTCTTGTTATATATTCATTTCTTTCAAACATATCTCTTATTTTACCATGCTATTGCTGGAAAGTGGTGCATTTGACACACTTAGCACAGTTGAGTCAAAGAGCCATTTGCAGCCTGTGATTAGCATAGCCGTGAGCGTCAAGTCCCTTTAGATACAGACATCATGAGGGAGGCCACAGCTGCACCGTCTTACAGACTGAGGAAGAGCCCTGGGGCAGTTACTTTAAATGCCTCAAAATTACAGCGCTTTCAACAGTAAGGAATTGGGTCTAAATGTTAGATTGGGTTAATGTACAGCTATCTGGTTCAATATCTTAAAGTCGGCATCAAATGTAAATTGCAATAGTCTTTTATTCCATTTTGTGATGTATACCTGAGTGAAACGACTTCTCGAACAAGAAAAAATATTGGACGGGACTTTTTTTGTACATAGGGAATTGATTGGATTGCGGGATCATTGTTGTTTGCTAATTGCTGTGATCTCATGTGAGTGACAGGTTGTTGGAGGGGAGAGGTTCCCGTCCTGCCCTCATGCTGGTGCACATTTCCTCAGAAGGGATGCCAGTGCTTCAAGTTAATGTTTTTTATTAAAGATTATGAGGGCACATTAAATAAAAAAAATAATGATGTGCACAGATAAATCATTTATAATAAACACGGCAAGATTACATAAAAATAAGAATCGTTTTGATTTCATGATTTCACTTTTAATATCTGTTAACAAATAAAGTTTGGTAACTTTTTTTCCAAGTCAGACATTTCGATATAAACTGAAATATATCTCATAACATTGTTCCAAGACCAAGTTATCTGAATTACATTCCCTATTAATTTTGTCGCTGTATACACGCTTACTGAATCTCAAGAGTTGTCTCATTTTTATTTAACAGCATCAAGAAGTCTATTAAGTCTTCTGACCTGCGCTATGAAAGAACAGTGAGTATTCACACCGGAGATTGTGTATTCACACCTGCAGTGTTTCTGTACAGAGAATAGTTATTTGTAAGTAAGTTATTTCTATGTAACTAAGGATGCTTTCACACTTGGTTTGATTGCCTGACCCGAACCCAAGTTCGATTGCTTCCCCCCTTCACCTGCCCCTGCTGGACTGAGTTCACATTATAAAATTTTGGTGGTCTGAACCGTGGTACACTTGTGCCATGAAACCAGCAGCTATTTACACCTGTTGCATGGTAACGATGACGCAGGATCAGTCAAAATGCACTTGCATATCTGCTGCGAATACTGCAAATTTTCTAAAGAATGTGGGAGTCCAGCAGAAATGAGATAGGCTATACATTCCCTGCTTGCAGTGCGTCAGTCACGATAGTCAGGAAAGTGAGTGAGAACCCACAAAAACACACACACTGCATCCAAAATCAAATACTTCCCTACTACTGTATATAGTATGCGAAAAACAGTATGCATGTGTAATACATTATTTGAAAAACAGTTGGGGAAAAGTACCCGGATGACTTACTACTTCCACAGAGATTCTGAAGTGCGCATTCAATGCTCACTTTATTATCCCATGAGGCCACAGGAGAGGATTTCTGAATGGAAGTGAAGCAACGCAACTGATGCTGGTATGCATCGATGCCGGTCAGTTCGGAAAACAGCAGTCATATCATCCAAACAAACCAAACTCTGATGTCAATCAAACCCAGGTGCGCACCAAAAGTGCTTAGTGTTGGTTGCTGATAAGTTTTACAAACTTACTTGTTGTGAAATATTTTAACAATAAAAAAAAAAAGTAAATTTACACTATATAAATGTATATATACTCATAATGTGTAGTTCTACTTCATTTATAATTCAAATAATTTGTTTTGTGTCATTAGACATCTGGCAATTTTCTTCTTTTTCAAAACTTAATTTCAAAACTTGCTAGACTACAAACGTACAATTATGAGCATAAAATTACGCTGAGAAAAAATACCATGCATAGGATATGGTTCAAAGAAATCTCCCACGACCCCGTCTGGATCTCCATTGACCCCACGTGGGGTCACGACCCCAGGGTTAAGAACCTCTGACGTAATTAGAAGTGAATCTGAGATGTTTGTCTAGTGTGAAACAACGGCTAAACAAGCATAAACAAATGACTGCCCTTTTGTAGACACCTGTATACTAAAAATGCATGATGATAATGCTTGACCGGATGCTAATATTACTCTGGTCAGAAATAACACCAAATGGATTAACTCTTGACATGTATAACTGAACTGGGGTGCGTTTCCCAAAGCCAACTATGGTCGCAAGTTCCGTCGTTACCAATAGAGTTCAATGGAAATTGCAATCATAGTTGGCCAGCGATGCTTTTGGGAAACACACCCCTGGTGATGGGTTGACATGGCATGGCAATTCACAGCTGCAGACAATATCATATATGCCAGTAGCTAACCCATTCAGTGTTTTTGTATTTAGTGATTCTTGTATTTGGATTAGACACAGATCAATAATTTGGGGGACTGTCATGATTGCCATATGGATTTCATGCACTTGGTTAAATCTAGTGCTGGGCAATAGAGCTAAAAATATATCTTGATATATTTTGTAGCCTAGTAGATACAAAAATGAAAAGAAGTATGGTATTTAATCCTTTACATTTATATGCCCCAATATGAACAGCAATATTTATGTTCACGAAAACATTTGGTACTTAAGCGTAATAAAAGATGCAATTAATAATAAAAATAAATTAACAAGATCATTGTCTAGGTATTATCAATGTTAAAAAGTTGTGGAAAAGTACTTCCAGGGTCAAAGTTCACAGGAAGAAGCTGTTCAGTTGTGCACATGATGAGTTTTTCTCTTTTGAAAACTTTATTAATTTAATAATTTTTTATTCAGTTGGTTAATATATACATCATAGTTGTTACATTGTTTATGCTCAATTTGCAGCCCTACTTGCATCAAATATATATATATTCACATGCAGCATTTGATTCTCCTTGTAAAAGTCCAGCAACTCTGACACATCCAAACATCCTCACTTGTGCGCTTTTAGTTACTCAGAAATGCACTTCTTTTTTTTCTGGTTGGTTGTTTCCACATCACATGCTTTCAGTTTAGATGAGGTAGAGAGGAAATAATGATCTGATTCAGTAAAATCCCATCACATAAAAAAAAAGTCACTCTTTCTTATTATTTTCTTTTTCCTTCCATTTTTCTTTTTAGGTTTATACTTGATGAAGTCAGACAGTATGTGTCGGGAACTGACCAGCTCACCTCCATTAAATGTTATTTAGTGCAAGTTCAAATTTGCCTTGGGTCATGTAGTCAGAACCACAACGTGTCCTCTCACGAGGCTGAATAAAACCAAAGAGAGCATTTTAAAGTTTAATGGCAGCAATGCTGCCTTCAGCATCCCCCGTCATAGGACTTAGCCCTTTGTTCTCCAATCAATAACATGGAACGGACCCAGACATCTTTATTCCACGGAAGCTTAGAGAGAGCAGAGGCCCCCTTTCTTCCTCTCAGCGTGTTGCAGAGCGGAGCAATGTTTTGGCTTTCTTCTGTTAATCTCGTCTCATTCACACAGAGGCTTTATGTGAAGAGCCTGTCAGGCTCCCATAACACACCTTTCTGTTTGGACTTCAGATTAGGACACCAAAAGTGCAATATATAACTGTCTTTATGGTTTCTAAATAACCAATGTGCTAAAAAATTGTTACCTTACAAAAAAAAAGATAACAAAATGACAGTGGCAGCACCCTCAGTATGATCAAATTATAATACTACTTAGATTTAGCCTATACTGTTTTATTATCATATTCAGATTCCATGATATATAAATGGTACTACAGTGCTATGATATTAGCATGTATGTCGACAAAACTGTTTGACAGTAAACTGTTAAGGGCAGAATCCATCAAGAATTAACAGTGCCCGCTGAGAGCAGCTTTTATTTGCACACGCTTTCTGTGCCGCCTAAGCACCCAATCAAATCAACAAACACGCCCACAAAATTAGTGCTGAACGCTAATTCCATGAGCTTGTGGTTCATTTGTAGTGTTAAAATGTGTGTTTCACAGATATGAGCTGTACAAGATCAACTTGGATTTTGTAAAATCTAACAGCACAAAAGGTTCTATACAAAATCTGTCAGGCAATTCATATGTATAGCCTATGTATATAGTTTTAGTCAATTAATTTTGTTTTAAGTCATTATTTATTTTGATAAAACAGCTCGTAAACATACTTTATCACCAGTGTTGCCAATTTAGCGACTTTTCAGACCCCTATACACTGTAAAAAATTATATGATCTGTAAGTTATGACAACATATGTTTTTACATTGCTTTATCTCTGCAAAATCATTCAAGCAATTTTCATTTATTTTCAGCAGCAATTTTTTATAAGTTATACAAGATTCAACAGATTTTTTAAAGTCAGTTTAATGCAATTTAAGCTTAAACATCCAAGTTAATTGTACTTAAAATGTATTTATTTATTTTTTACAGTATAGAGACTTAAAAAATAAAAAGTGACAAGACAAATGTAGAGACTTTTTGCATTGTTGGTTAACATTTAGTCAGTATATCATACTCCTTCCGTTGTCTGACAGAAAATTTATAAATGAGAACAGCTTTATTTTACAGTACAGAAATGTAATATTATCATATATCTGCAGCACAGATTAGGAGAAAAAACAAACGTAAAGTGCAGACCGTTGTCATCTAGTGACATTTGGCTACTTTTTGAGCAGGCTTTAGCTACTTTCCATTGAAAATAGTTGGCGACACTGTTTAGCACTAGAAAAAAATTGCAATACATATTTATATAGAACCTTTTTGCCATAAAGAGTTCTTTAAAATTGAGTCAAGAACCCTAGGGTTCTATATAGAATCCATTGAATCCATTGTATTGTTTGGACATATTTAGTTTCTGTAACTAAACACAGAAACATGGTGCATTTTCTACTCATGTTAAACTCAAACCTCCACCCTTGATTATGATACACTTTTTATTTGAAAAGCCATCAAAGTGGAGGATTTGCAACGGAGATGCTCTCATTGTGGATTCCTCCGGACGGGCTCCCACAGACGGGTCCTCCGTGTCTTTGTGTCTGGGTTGGTGCATGAATAGGGGCTTAGACATGGCCTGAAGCCCTGCACCTTTTCTCCGCATTGATGGGGAATACATTATTCATCTGCTTTAAGACTCATCAGACGGGTGTAAGCTCTGACCATGCCGCGCTCTCTGGGCCACGGACACAATAGGCCCTCCATCTACCCCGCACTCATTCACTCACTCCCTCACTCATTCACGCACAGCCTTTCTCTGTTCGTCCCATCATCCAGCCGAGATGAAAGTGGACTTTCCCATTATTGATTATTCGACCGAGCTTCCCTGGCATGGAATTATTGGCGGGTGAGCTTGTGGTTAATGAGATTTTAGTGAAGGTTTGGCAAGGGCTAATTGTTTTGAATATGGTAGCACTTTTGAGAGCTTTGTCTCATTTTTGATTACATGAGAACAATAAGTAATTCATGCTTTTGTCAAATTGAAGATGCACAGAAGTCATTGCGAAAATGCAGAAATCCTTAAAAGATAACATGAAGTAAAAACTGATCCTCTGTACTTTCTTAATCAATGTCCCTGGTTTTATCGTGCATGATTCATCAGTGCACATTGTTCTAGTTTTCATATTCTTTTATCAAAATATTTAGAGTTCATGGCACTAAATGGAACTCTCAGTTGTTACATTGACTAATCAACTTCGTCTCAAAGAAATAAGAATAGAAAAGTTTGACGATTGTGGACTTAGTTTATAGCTATAACATTTATTTTGATAGCATGGGTCATATTTTGGGAGGTTTTGATGTGACATGTTTTGAGTTCATTCTGAAATGTTTGATTTTTGGTTTGCAGACTTTGTAATCTTGGCAAAGCTGAGCCCAGTTTGAGACATTGTTGAGATGTCTTCTAAAGCTGCAGAAAAAAAAATGAACATGATTGAGGTCTTTTTCTCATGAGGAAAACTTTAACAAAAGCCTATATTTGCTTTACACTGAAAATCATTGTCTTGGAGAAATAATCTGTAGATATTAGAAGAGAGAAGGAAAAAAGAACAATATGTAAATAATAAATAATATATCTCTTTAATATCCCAGTAGTTTCACTTCAAAGCAATGCTATTCAATGGAGAGCAAATGGAGACTTCTGCCAACAATTCCCTGAATTGATCTATACAATTCCCTTATCTGCAGTGTCTATGCTTATTTAAGAAACCTCCAAGACCAAGTTGATACTGAAAATGTAAGTTTGATCTCCAACAAGTATCCTAAGCTTTGAAAGAGAAACCCCTAGCAATATATTTTTCATAAACGGACTGGAAATTATAATAATATAATAATAATATTAATGCATAAAAAACATATATTAAAATATCAGATCTATGCATTAGACCTTGCAATGCATATAAAATATGTTGTGTTTCCTTTTTTCTTTACATTTTTGACTAACATCCAACAGTAGTAAAGGCTGGAAATGAGGAATCTGCTACTCACGGCTGTAATTGGTTGGTGGCAGCGTGAAGAATGAAACGGGTCTCTTTAGCTCAGGTGAGAGCAGTCTCTGGATTACTTAATGGCGTCACGATTACTTATTGTGCGGGGCTGTTAGGAAATGGAACCACTATCTTCGTGAAAGCATGTCATTATGGTGCTCCAGTTGAATACAGTGGATGGATGCTTGGGAGTTTAGTATGTAGTATTTCATGTTGTACACTGTAGGTTGTCAACGGCAACCAAGCAAATTTAAAAGACTTAACCCTTCAGAAAAAAGTCGCAGTCTCACGTGGTTTGCTGTTTTAGCTAACAAGTGACCACAACCCCTCAAAAACCATCTACAGACCACTAAGAAAACTTTTTAAAGTTGTAAAATGGACGTATATTGTTACAATACTTGTTTCAAAGCATAAAATGAATCAGTCAAACACACGAGTAACATAGTAAGAGAAGCTTTCAGCCCAAATGTGATTTGAATTTCAATTGTACAATTGATTCGTGCCCTCACACTATTTTCTCCCTTTATTAGAGCTCAGGATCAAAGGCTCTCATTAGCGTTAGCCCCTTGCAGCATTGTTAGCCTCCCAGGATAGCAACAAAGGTCTTTTTCAGGCCCAGGTTGTGCAGAAAAAAGAGGCAGTTATTTCTGAGCTAAGTTCACATCAAACACTCGAGGGCTCGGGTGGAGAAAGATGAAAGAAATTGGTGCAACCTGGAAGATCAGCACAATGTGCCAAGCTGCCAGTTACTCCACACCCAAGGCAGTTTGAACTATCTCTGCAGAATACCAAGTGAAGTTAGAGACTTTATTCTCTCTCATTTATGTAGAATATAAAGCATGGTATACGTTTGTGATTTACTGCTATATAAGCAGATGAAATGTGGTCTCGTCCTGTATTTTTGTCCATCTGCAAAACGAGATACCCAGAGAAATAAACGCACCGCCGATTAAACACTTACCTCTCGTCTGCAATTCAGTCACTTTGTTCTCCTTATGAATTATTGAGAGACAGGAGCTTTTGATGAGCTCCAATAGATTTTCATACAGCCGACATCAGTGTTAATAACGTTTTTGTCAGTGGTGCCTGGGAGCGTGCTTAGATTAATGCCACCTCAACCTGCTATTGAATCCATTTGGAGGTGGAGCGGCTAATTTGATTTGATATCGTTTTAATAAAGTTTTTCAGTGATTTGAGAGATTGTTTCAGGCTATCTATGTAATTTTACAGTTATTACAGCCACTTATAGGGGAGCTTTGATAGCGCCGGTTGGCCCTGCAGTGTTCTGAATACATTAGCCGACTAAGAGAATGAGAGACAATCACAGCGAAAGACACTCGGCAGATGCTACATTTTGCAAATTACACATGCTAATGGAAGGGGTTGTTTTTGTGTAGTGACGTATTTCTGAGTGAAACAGGATGTTGCAACATAAGCTAATTGGAAATACATGCCTCTACCTACATTTTTGCAAAACTCTAAAAACGTACCTATACATACAGTGTCACACTGCCGTTTCCAGCTGAAATTAACAATAGTGGCAGTAAAACACCAAAAACATTTATTCAAGTTTTATTGTATGAAAGTGAAAAGTATTTACTTTTTATATATATAAATATATAAAGTGGCATGGTTGCTTGAGCAAATGTGTTTTAATCTCACATTTGCTTTTGTTAACACTACTGGTTTAGGGTTCACCATATTTCTGAGAGGAAATTAGAAAAAATATTGAGCAGGATTTATTTTTGAGGGGAATCGATGTCAGTGTTAAATACAAGAATGGAGCCTGACTGAATGTGTGTTTCAGCCTTAATTCAATCTGTTCATCATATAAAGCGATCAAGTCTCTTCAGAAAATTTGGACTAAACCGCTCGATTCATATGGATTAGTTTTACAATCTCTTTATGAACTTTTTGAAGCATCAAAGTGTCTGTTGCCTAGCTGTCAATGGAGGGACAGAAATCTCTCATATTTCATCAAAAAGATCTTCATTTGTTTTTCAAAGATGAACTAAAGTCTTACGGGTTTGGAATAACATGAGGGTGAGTAATTAATGACAGAATCTTCATTTTTGGGTGAATTAACCCTTTAAGCTCTGGCATAGTGTTATTCTCCAGCTTAATTTTTATATAAAAAACGTGTGACTGTATTATTTAGAGAGTTGGTAATTAGGCACAGCAGTAATTAGTAAGACATTAACATTTGTGGACGTGTGAAGTCTAGCTGAGCTGAGCTCTTGCTGTCAGTCTGTTGTTGTTGTTGTTGTTGTGTTTTTTTTTTGGCATAAGTGCGAGAGTGGACACCAAATGGTCACAGAGCCCGACTCAGTTGAATAAACCCCAATTCCCTGTGGGCACATTAATAGCGCCTGGGTTTCCTATTAATAAAGTCAACACAGTTATTTAACCACAATCTTTTTTTACACCGCTGCACATTAAAGGGGTGGTTGAATATGATTTCACTTTTCTAACTTTAGTTAGTGTGTATACTGCTGTTTGAGCATAAACAACATCTGGAAAGTTACGACGCTCAAAGTTCAAAACAAAGGGAGATATTTTCTTTTAAAGAAATAGCTTTTTAAGGACTACAACAATGTGAACCATAAAATTTACACAAACCCCGCCCCCGGACCACGATTTATAGATTATCAAGACAGAATATGCTAATCAATGACTAGAAGATAACTACACATAAGCTACATAAATTCACCAACTAACCATTCAGAAATGTTGTCTACATGTTGTCACTTCTTCTTGGGTCTTACCAATTTTTCTGACTTTGGTTTGAACATAAAAGGCTAAAAGTTTTAGAAATTTTCAGTGCATGTCTGTGTGAGTGCAAGCTGCTGTAGCTCCGCCCCCCGGTGCCGGGAGCAGCAGCTCATTTGCATTTAAAGGGACAGACACAAAAACGGTGCGTTTTTGATCACTCTCAAAAAGTGACAATTTTAACATAAAAAAATATATGTGGGGTATTTTGAGCTAAAACTTCACATACACACTCTGGAGACATCAAAGACTTATTTTACATCTTATGAAAAGGGCATTATACCACCCCCTTAAAGCAACACTTTATATGTCTTTTAATGCATTATAATGAAATTCATAATTAAAGGTGGGGTATGTGATTCTCTTTTTTGCCCATTTTTTCAAAATCACTTGAAATCCTATTCCTAACCCACTTACAGCCACTGAGTTAGAAGCACTGAAATGAAAATGAAGCAATTTAATCATCTGTGGAACGGGCAGGACTCGAAAAACTCCAGCCAATCATTTCCAAGACCACCTAGAATCATTGGACAGTAAGTTCGTCAATCAAACGGTCGTTCAAAATCAAAATCAAAATCTGACATTTAATTTGAAATCTCAGTCAAATTTATAAATGACATGATGAACCAGGTTTGATTTCTTTGGTGGAAAAACACCACTACCCAGATAGCAGGGAACATTCTTTGAAATTTGGCTAGTTTTTGGAAGGTTCTTTCAAAGTTATGAACAAACATTCTTCCAGTAACTTTTATAGAACGTTTGTTCAAAGTTGTCTGGACTTTAATAATGTTAGCACAAAAACTCATGGAATATTCTTTTCTGAAACATTTTAGTTGAATATTCGTCTAAAGTTTTTTTAAATGTTCCTAATTCAAAATGTTCAGAGAACATTAAAAATAACTCTCCCATAATGTTTGCAAACTTATCGAATTGAATGTTCCCTTAATGTCCATATAACGAATAAAAAATAAAATAAACGTTTGTAAAACATTTAAACATTCAGAGAATGTGTGTTTTGTTGAGCTATCCCTTTTAAAAAAGAATCCACCAACTGACATTCTGAGAAATCAGTGTGTAAAAATATTTTTTACAATTGATCATACTTACAATTTCATCCATATTCATTATTTCACACATTAGTTCAAAATATACATTTCCACAAATTAGTCTTATTTACATTTCTGAGCAGTTGTACGCATAAAATTGAGCTATTTTCTAACCCATGTACACTCTCTTTGTTTTCTCATTGCAAGTTTGAGGTCAGGAGTCACAATGTAGAACAATTATTGAGGTCACAGTTCATCAGTTTACAACAGCTGAGTGAAAACAGAGGTCTTTCAACTCGTACATCGCAGGGAATAATTATTCAAGCTGCTGGTTTAGTAAAAGCCGACAGTCAACAAATAAAGCACATGTTCTCTCAATTTAGAATTTGGAAGAAGGACTCAAATGAGGGAGTGCATATATTTCACAGCAGTGCTATCGATTAATTATGGAAATAGGTTTGAATTGCTCATTTCTACTAGATGTTTAGCAGAACCCTGGTGTGTCAAGGAGTCAAAGGTTTACTGTAGGAGCCTCGCTCGAGTCAAGCAGGTCCACTGAGATGTCCTTCCAAGTTCAGATGTCCTGAAGGCATAAATCAATGACCAGATGAGCTTCCACTTTGATTATTAGACGTTTCATGGGAGCAGTTAAATATAAATATTCTATATTAATATTCTAATGAAGAGATTGCAGCATTTTGCAGCACATTTTGCTAGTGGAATGGCCTTGAAGGGCCTTGGATGACCTATAACACAGTTAGCACCATATATACAAATATTATGTCATACAGTATCTTCACTAAACATAAGTAGTTCAATCTCTTTACATATGTCCCTAGTGTGTAAAATGGTAATTTGTGACTACATGCTGATGCTACTTAAATTAATTGCAATAGATAAAGCAATTTAGGAAGCCCTAAGGAATCACAAAATGAGCCATATTACTTATCTTCATTCCATGTACCTCTGTCCTTAAAGATTTCCCTCCTCGTTGTTTTTAAAGTCCTCACATTGAAGCAACAGCAAATTCTGCACTGGTTACAAGCCCTTCAAAATGAGGGCATTTGTGTAATTTGTTTACATTTGTGTTAAAAATGACTGTAACAGTAGCTTATGCAAACTTTTATATTCTGTGTCAATATAAACATTTAACACAACGAACGCAAACTTTCTTAGGGGAATGCAAAATATTTGTGAGAAAACGCCATTTTTTTCATTATTTTACCTCACATCTCATATTCTTTTCCACCACCATGTCCCCCCTTATGGACTCCATAATATCAACCCTGGTTCCAACATTTGTTACGGAGCCCCTAAAGGGACACACTGAATTATTTGTCAATGCTTTTGCATTCTTTCGCAAATGTTTTGAGTTCCCCCGAGAAACTTAGCGTTCAATCGCAAAATGTTTGACTATTTGTACTGACTATTTTTTTCCACTCCTTATGGCTCCATACAATCTTAATATCAACCCTGGTTCCATGTTTTTTCATTTTTATGGAGGCCCTAATGTGACATGGTGATGGAAAAAAAATGTGAGATGGGACAAAAAAACAAATGAATAGTGTGCATTCTCTTGCAAATGTTTTTCATTCCCCGATAAATTTTCCGTTCGATTGCAAAATGTTTGCGTTTCCCCGAGAAACTTTGCATTTGCTCGCAAAATTTTTGTGTTCTTTGTAAGCGAACGGAAAGTATCTTGGGGGAATGCAAAAGTTTTTGCGAGGAAACGCAAAGTTTCTCAGGGAAACGTAAAACTTTTGTGAGCGAACATAAAAACACTGAAATATTTTTTTTTCCTCCCATCTCATATTTTTTCCATCATCATGACCCTTTAACTGATAATTGAAAGAAATGTTTCTTGGTATAAAGGTTAGCATTAAAATCTCTAAGAAGCATCTTGTAATTTAATAACCAGGAGAACAAGGCTTGTGATGTCAAATTAAACTGTAAAACTGTCAACACTGTTAGCTTTCCAAACGCATAATTATATTCCAACATTTACATTATAATCTATTATTATCTATTATCTATCTATTATCAATTTATTAACACTTAAATACATTATTTGTTCTGCTCACCAATAGCACCACCAAACATAATTGCACAAATAATGATTGTCAAACAGGTTTAAAGAATATTTAAAAACTGTCTTACATTTGTTATCCAACATGGATTACGATTCAGACTTTTCTTGAGCAGCCACTGGATAAAAACTATGCCGAGAGGGAGCGCAAGGTTGCTGGGTATTAGGGTCATGTCAGCCCTGGATTACAGGGGGATTTTGCCTTTATAAACATTCGCTAGCTCTAATTTAACTGCACCTTCTGGGATCCTATAGACGCAGAGAAATGTAAGAAACAGATGTGTTTGTGAGAGTATGAAAATGAAGGACTCTTCAGGTGGAGAGGACATAAAGCTGTCGAAGCCAATTTTATTATTTCGAGAGGTCATGTTAATATTTTGAGATGATAAGACCGTTTCAGCTCATATGGATTGAATGAAAACATTTATAAATATATCTTTATCATCTTTAAAGCCAGCATGAACTAAAAATGTATCAGTTTGCTTTCATAATGCAAGTACGTAATCCTATAGTGCACATGTGTAATCTCCCATCAAACTGTAATAACTTGCCTTTATTGATTATGATCTTTTGTGCTGAGTCTTCAACCCCTCCAACCACCTGAGATCTATTCTGTTAACACCCACAATCCAATCTATTTCTAAATGATCAGTTCAAATTCTGCCCTATATTATTTCTCATTGAATGACCTTTTTCAATTGCAAATACATAAGACCATAGAAGTACCCTGGAAATCCAGAGTTCTCGCGAGAGCACAAGTTGAATTTGCTCAGCGAGTTGCTCTAGCATTAAGTAATGATGCTCATTAACTATGCCCTTGTAGTCGAGCTGCACCAATCACATCGGGTTATCTGATATAGGCGGGCCAGAGGCGAGCTAAACAGATGACGACAGCGCTGCAACGTCGAAGTCATTAGTAAACATTCCAAGATGGCTATGGATGAACACCAGTTGTTTGAAACGGCTTTGGCCGCTACAATGAACAAGTTAGACTTGGCTTTTTATCTAAAAGAGGAACAGAAGATGGCGCTCGAATTGTTCCTTTGCAAGAAGGACGTTTTTGCCAACCGAATACGGCAAGAGTCTAATCTACCAGTTAGCTCCACTGGTAGCTATAAGCGTATGGAGCTCTGGATACATCACCCCGTGTATTGTTGTGATTGGTCGTAGTGTTACCTAATTGCGTGCAGTGAGATTTTCAAATGCATGCTTGGTGCCGCCCCTCGAGTTGGGCGATTTTCATTACTCAATGCCAGACCCTTAATCTTTCAGATTTGGGTCTGGATTTCCAGGCTACCATAGAAGTAAAAAGATTTGTGAATGGCATTTCATATTGAGTTAAGTATATAAACACATACACTTACCCACATTAAAAGTTATGATTTTCAGCTGAGAATCTTCCCAAAATCCACTCATAAATTCTGTCTGTAATTACTCTTTTTTGTTGTAAGTAAATAGTGTACAACTCATGTATACACTATATTTGAAGCCATACCCCAGACAGCAACATAGTGTCGGCCCAGATGTGGGCCGGATCTGGGCCGACACTTTGTTGCTGTCTTGGATAGGTTTGTGTGATAAACAGAGAAAAATGTGTCATTATTCACTGTAGCACAGTTTCTTCAGCTTCAATCCCCATTGATTGCAATTGCATGGAAAAGAGCAACATTACTTTTCTGTTCCATCGAAGAAAGAAAGTCTGCAATTTTGGAACAACATAAGGGTGAGTAAATGATGGGAGAATTTTCATTTTTGTGTGAATTAATTTGGAACTACTTTCAATCGATTTTGAGTGGTGTGCTGGTTAGTGTTTGGCAATGAGGCAAGATTTTAGTCTGTCTAAAATTGATGGTGGCCTGGAGGCTTTCTGTCCAATAAAAGACCAGGATAACACAGATCATATAGCAACTGACAGCTTTGGATAGGGGTAACTCCTTTGAGCTCTCAGCCAGAACTGGGTCAGAGTTCAAAAGGATCTGCTCTCTGCTGGATCATTAGCACCAACATAGAGAAGACGGCCAAGGCTTCTTCTGCTCCTTTCTCTCACCCTGCACTGTGGAGCATGAGTGAAATTGAGGGAAAAAAGCAGAAATTAATAATGTCTGATGCCGGAAGAGTCAGACAGTGCCAGCTTTTGCCTGACTGTACTTGCTATGTTTATTTGAACTCCCTACCAAGATGGTGCATGTTTTTCCTTTTACGCCATGAAAAGCTATTTGAGATCATTGCTTTGATATTAAAGGTTTAATATTGTAGAATGCCTCAGTAAAACAACATGTTCCAATAAAATCGTCAAAAGAATAAAGAGAGCTTTTCAGTGGTTGGTGGGTATCATCGACTGTGTCAGTGATGAAAAGAGGAAAAGAGGAAAAGAGGTTAAGCATCAGAAAGAATTATTAAATCATCGGAAGCCCTCCTAATGGAAAAGAACAAAGGTTTCACCTAGTCCTGCATGTTCCAGCCTCTCTGGATGTGAGTAGAGTGCTAAATAATGTAAAATGATTGAGTCTAAGACACGTGTGGCTGTTCTGTGGCCTTTGAGCTAAAACAATTCATTGTACTATTAAACATACTGTAACTTTCAGAACTCAAAACTTTCTCTGTAGTGGAAAAAAGCAGCAAAAATGTCTCAACTTTCTGATCTAAGAAACGAGTATCTGAAGTTTATTTATAACAAGGTCTATAACAACTTTCACAGTTTCACAGCAACATTTCAAAGTGTTTTGAGAAACTGTCACAATGTAAGACGAGATTTGAGTAGCTGCTGTTATTGAAAAGATGAGGCAGTTAAAAACTACTGGACTCGGCAGCAGACACACAAGTAAAATAAGATTTACATAGGATCCTTAAAGGCACAACAGCAAATACTTTTTTTAAATACTTTTATTCAGCAAGGATGCATTGAATTGATCAAAACTTAGAGTGAGAACTTTTACATTGTTAAAAAAAAAAATCTATTTAAAATAAATGCTATTCATCGAGGAATCCTGAAAAAAGTATCACGTTTTCTACAAAAACATTAAGCAGCACAACTGTTTTAAAAATTGACAATAATAAGAAATGTTTCTTGAGCAGCAAATCAGCATATTAGAATGATTTCTGAAGGATCATGTGACACTGAAGTAATGATGCTGAAAATTCAGCTTTGCATCACAGGAATAAATTATATTTTAAAATATATTCAAATGGAAAACAGTTACTTTAAAGGGTTAGTTCACCCAAAAATAAAAATTTTGTCATCATTTACTCACCCTCATGTTGTTCCAAACCTGTATGAGTTTCTTTATTATGTTGAACACAAAAGAAGATATTTTGAAGAATATTGGTAACCAGACAGTTGACGGCACCCATTGACTTCCATAGTATTCCCCCCCCCCCAACTATGGAAGTCAATGGGTGCCGCCAACTGTCTGGTTACCAACATAATCACACATTACAACAGTTTTAACTGTATTTTTGACTACATAAATGCAGCCTTGGTTAGCACAAGAGATTTATAAAACATTAACAGATCTTACCAACACAAACTTTTGAACAGAACTACAAGGAACTGTTTTCATGTAATAGGGACAAATTTGATCATGGAAAAAAAGTGACGTCAATGCCTGTGGTTACGGTTCAGCTCTACACTTTTCATTTCTATCTGGAATAGAGAAAGAGAATGAAAGAGTCTGAGTTTTTCAACTTTTTCCTCATATCTCTCATCTGCATCTGAAAGAAATTGTGGGTTTTTGAAACACCAGGACAAAGACAAACCAGATCACTGTCTGGACAGGACAAAACCGCCTCTGAACCAAAGATGCAGTTGAGATCAGACCTGGTCTGAAACTGTGCCAAAATTATGCTGGTATTGCTATACAGTATGTCATTATGGGGTAAAAAATGTCTTTCATATGTCTAAAAACTCAAAGCTGTCATTAAAAAGGAGCCTTGGTTTGGTTGAGTTTGATTGAAGATGCTATTTAATCGGCCAGAGAGCATGAGTTTCCTGTCCAGGTCTCTACTGCCAAAGTTCAAATGTAGCCCACTTTGAAATCTGGTGGCTATTATTAAATATCACCAAGAATTTTCCCACTTTTTTTAAATTTACAGAATACAATAAACAAGATCATTTCTCCATAAGCATTCATAAGAGACAAAAAGTGTTTAACGTGGTCATATAATTCCAAGTGATCACACCAGGATGCACTGTTGGACAACGACAAGCCGTTGGAGGGAGTGTGATGCTCTGGGAAATGATCTGCTGGGAAACCCTGGGTCCGGCCATTCATGTGGACATCAGTTTCACACTTGCCACCTACCTAAACTTTGCAAACTAGGTCCACCCCCTCATGGCATTGGTGTTCCCTAGTGGAAGTGGCCTCTTTCAGTAGGATAGTGCACCCTGCCACACTGCAGACATAATGAACAGTTCAAGGTGTTGCATTGGCCTACAAATTCCCTAGATCTCAAGCCAATTGAGCATTTGTGGGATGTTCTGGAGCAACATGTTCAATCCACGGCAGCTCCACCTCGCAACCTATACAGGACTTGAAGGATCTGCTGCTAACATCTTAGTGCCTGAAACCACAGGACACCTTCAGAGAGAGTCCTTTCCTCAGTGGGTCGGCACTGTTTTAGCAGCACATGGAGGACCAACAGCATATTAGGCAGGTGGTCATAATCTGGTCGTAATATAGGCTACAGTGTAAATCATTGTGGTGTTGTTCATGTGCCCTCATTTTGTAAATATGAGCATTCTTATATGACTTAAAAAGGCAGCAAAAGTCACAAATGCATTGTAGGAATGAGACACTTTGTGTTAATAAATTGTCTGGAGGATGTTTTGAGCTCTGGAAGTTCGAATTTGTTTAGTACACTGTTTTATTTCAGATGATCAAAGTTGTTTTTTTCTTCTTCGTAATTGGGACTTTTAAACAACATGCTAATAGTAGCTATTGGCTTGAAATACTTCACTTTCATTCTTAACTGTAAATTCCCACCCTAAAGTAAGCTGACTGTGTCTATAGTGCAAATCTGAAAGTGTTTGTTTAGCCTGATGGGCTCATCCTCTGGAGAGAGTTGGATCACTTCACCGTCTACACCACCATCAATGATCCATTTAATCTCATCTCACAGCTAAACCAACAGTGTCCAGATTTTCACTTCAGCAACCAACTCAGAGTGAAGGAGCTTCAAATCACTTAATCTTGTATAGCCAGACTTTTCCATCTAAAACAGTCGTTGTGAGTAGGACAGCTGTAAACTATTAAATGTTTGCAGAATTTCTCTCAGAGAATATCTCAAGAGAGCGTTCAAAGCCTTCAAAGTTTAACTTTCAAAAAATCCAAAAAAGACTCAGAAATGGCAGGTAGCGGGTCTTTGATTTTGATGCACAAATCAGTGTTGAACATCAAATGGCATTTTCCACAAACTGTACAACAAAAGGCAACCACAAAAGGCATTTTTTAAGTTTTTGAGTTTTGCCACCAACTTTTAGGAGGTATAAAAAAAGAAGAAAAAAAAGTGTAATTTCTTTCTTTTTTATACAAATAGATGAAAAAGTTTAAATGAACATAAAATCTCATCTCACAGCTAAACCAGCAGCATTCAGCTTTTCATTTCAACAACTCGGATTTGTGTCATTTCTTTATTTTCTATACCAATAAAAAATTAACAGATATGATCAATTTTACATGATTTTAAGAAAAATATTTGTTCGTTGTCATAGTTACTCATTATTTGATTTATTACTCACACCTGTTCCTCATTTGTTCATTAGTTCTATTGTATATAATGCCCTCAGTTTCTTTCGTTAATCGTCTGGTGTTTATTTTTTTTAAGTGCACATTGTTACGTTGCGTTTCTCTAGTTTGGATTACTTTCTATGTTGGAATGTACTCTTTTGTTTTGTTAAATAAAGACAATGCTGCATTTAGATCCGCTTCGCCTTACTTCATCTTCTTCTTCTGACCTGATGATACATTATCAGTCTTGTGAGCAAAATGTGATAAAAAGTTAAATATCTTTTTTTGAAATTAAAAGTTTTCTACTATGGCTTTTGTCACTGTTGATTTTGTTATTTTAATGGTTGACTGATACAGACGAGGAGACCTCTGATGTGTGAACTGACATTCACACATTTAATGAACGACAGTATGATAGTTATGACAGTTTATCCACCAGATGTAATAAAGAAAATTTGATTTGTGCGTCTAATGCTTAAAGTAACAGCATTTGAAAACTATGGAAAGTGCCATATCACCTCTGTAAATATGATACACATGCACAGGAAGAGATTAAAGAGAGAGAGAGAAAAATGGCACATAATTACAAGAACACACAAAGCCACACACACATAAAATAAGAAGCCACATTATTTACCTAAGCAGATCCAGACCACTTCAGAAGTTTGGCCGCTCACTATACCAGCCAAAACGTGGCTTTTGAGTCGGAATGTTTTCCAGAAGTGCTTGCCTGGTCCTGTTGGCTGGGATCCAGCATGCTTTGCTCTGGGGGTCAGTGTGGATTATGGAGGACCATCATAGCATGATCCTGGACACATTGTAGCTGTTTTTCTGTGTCCATGCATCTGTGCATGTGTTTGATGTGTGTGTATGAACATAACTTATCACAAGCAATAATGCCAAAGTGTTAAAGTAAAACACTTACAGAAGTGATGATCTCTGGTAAATGCTAGTGTCAAGCAATTCTATCATATTTTTGTTTATATTAAGACCAAATGTGTTAAAACCAAGCCAAGTTTGTCAAACCAAGCCTATTGTTACCATTAGCTGTTGTTTGGCTATCAGTAATTATTAGTCATCCTCTTTTTGAACCATTAGTCAACAAATCCTTTGTAAACTGATTTAACTTCACTGAGCAGTTAAAACCAGCTCTACAGTTCTCAAGATCATTTTAAGACTGTTTGGATGACCAAAAGTGCTTCACAACTACTTCATCTATTTGGACCAATTTGAACCATTCAGCTGCAAACTAGCAGAAATTAAACAGGGTTCATGACATATGCAGTGTGTAATGTGAGCGTAAAGCAGTACATGATTTATGTTTTCATACAATACTCTATGAGGATATATATATGTGTGTGTGTGTGTGTGTGTGTGTGTGTGTGTTAGAGAGAGATCTGCAAAGATGCATTTTTTTCTCTTTCCAGAGTAGACACATCTGACCCCAGCGTCTCCCTACAACAAGTTTACATGCAGAAAAATGCTATAGTGAAGTCCCAGAGGACTGTGTGTGTCCGTGTGTGTTTGTCCGTGTGTGTTTGCCAGAGGACAATTTCTTCTAGAAGACCTATCAACTTCTCAACATACAGTATACTGTAAAAAACATCTAATATTTCTCATTTCCCAGAAGAGTCTGATGTTGTAAAATAGTCATAAAAGGTAGATTGAATGCCTCAGAGTGCACGCACACACACACACACACACACACACACACACACACACACACACACACACACACACACACACACACACACACACACACACACACACACACACACACACACACACACACACACACACACACACACACACACACACACACACACACACTCACTCACACACTCACACACACACACTCACACGTAGGCTTCACACGCGGTTGCTGATTGCGGATGTCAGTGGACAAAGGTGTCAACAGCACTATCAATCATTTCCAGGAGTTCTCAGTTGGTTTCTCTGTCTGTGCAGCCTTTCTGCTTTGTGGTTATCGTTTTATTACTTGCCAATTATATTTTATCAGTGGTGATAAACCCTGTCTCTCTTCTTCTTATCTTTTGCCCTGAGCTGACCACAATGTCTTCTGAGGCAAAGATGGGAAGTCAGGAAGCAGGGAGAAATAACCAAGTGAAGAGCGAAAAATATTATTATATATTAATATTATTATATTAAACATTTATAATATGTTATCATTATTTTTGGTCACACTTTATATTAGGTGTCCTTAACTATTAAGTACTGAGTACAATGGGTAACACTTTATGTTGATGGTCCCTTTTGAACATTATGTTGACTATATGAACTTTGCAAATACATGTTAACTAGTTCTCATTAGAGTATTAGTAGACTGTCTGCTTAATATCTGCTAACTCTTTATTGTGATGGTCCTCCAACAGACATTTTACTCACTATAAGTAACTTTGCAAGTACATGTCAACTTGTTCTAACCCTACCAGTCTACTAATACTCTACTAACACTCTAGTTAGCAGACATGTAGTTGCAAAGTTACTTATATTCAACAGAGCCGGACAGTAACGGAGTACATTTACTTGAGTACAGTACTTAAGTACAATTTTGAGGGATCTGTACTGTACTCGAGTATCAGTTTTGGGGAGTACTCATGACTTTACTCAAGTACATTTGAGAGGCAAATATTGTACTCTTTACTCCACTACATTTCTATCCATAACCGTGAGTACCCGATACTTCTAAAAAAAAAAAAGAAAAAAAAAAACATCTCAGAAACCCTCAATTTGTTGTTTCCCTCTCAAATGTGATTGGATTGTGCAGGCGCCACTGATTGGGACAGCCTATAAGCAATCACTTTCAGCTTTCCGCCAAAGTCAACTCCACGGTCAGATTTAGATAAGAGACGAAACCATGGATGAAGACGCAGCAGGTCCATCCGGGGAGTATTTTTTTCCCCAGGATGGTAGGGGAAGACTCATGAATATTCATTAGGGAAATCATCCCTGATTGGTCTTAACCCCAGTGACGGGTAGGTTTAGGGGCGGGGTTAGGGAGGTCATAAGACCCCCAGTGACGGGTAGGTTTAGGGGTGGGGTTAGGGGTAGGTCATTAGACCAATCAGGGATGACTTCCCAAATGAATATTCATGAGTCTTCCCCTACCATCCTGGGAAAAAAAATATCGCTTCCCGAACCCGTGGCCCCACCTCGCCAGACTATTTCAATTTTCTGAACAAGTTAATGATAGTTTTCGCTTCAAGTGTTTGCTGTGTTTACCAATGTAAGCACTGTGGCAGTAGTAATGCAATATTTAGAAAATGTACTCTTGTACTCTTGATACTCAAGTACTTTTAAAAACAAGTACTTTAGTACTTTTACTTAAGTAGACATCTGACTGTAGTACTTTTACTTGTACTTGAGTTAAATTTAGCAAGGGGTATCTGTACTTTTACTCAAGTAATGAAGCTGTGTACTCTGTCCGCCTCTGATATTCAACAAAATGTGTTAAAAGGACCATCAAAATAAAGTGAAACAGTACAATGTACTTACTGTGTTCATATTGTATTGCAAAACACTTGTGTTGCTATTAGTTGGGATACGGGTTAGGTCAGGGACAGGTTTGGTGGGATGGGTATTTAAGGGTGGGTTAAGGGGTAAGGGAAGGGTCAACAGTGTAATTAATGATGTATTTACAGAAATTAATTACAGCTGTAATTACATGCAAGTATTTTTTAAATATAAGCAAAATGTAAAACCATGTATGTTCAGAATAAGTGTATTGTATCAAATTATCCATGACGAAGAGCCTACGCGCTCGAAACGTTACCACCTGTGTGTGAGTCTATTATTAAATTTTCACATTTTTGGAGCCATGGTGTGCCGACTTTTTTTCCTTTTTTATTAATTTTCTTGTCGAGCACCCAATTTGAGCTGAACATATTGCTTTGGATGTGCATGCTTTTGATCTGATTTTATCAAATTATCAATTTAAATGCTTGTACATACTTAAAGACACCTAATATAAAGTTGGACCTTTTTTTATTGTAGGCCTACTTTATTTTTATTATAATTTTGGAATTTTAAAGAGATGCTCTTTTCCATACAATGAAAACAAGTAACATGTAAAAAAAAAGAAAAGAAAAAAAGAAGAAGAATAAAAGTTGAACATATTACATATTAGTCATGTGTAACTAAAATTATAATTTTAGTATCATTTATATACTATTATAGTTTTTGTTAATATTTTGAATAAGATTTTATTTTAATATTTTCTGTTTTCATTTAAATTTTAGTTAAAGTTTTAGCAATTGTCATTTGTATTCATTTTTTTAACATCTCTATAGTTTATTTATTTATTAAGTTTTCATTCTTAGTTTTAGTTTATTTATTTTAGTAACGAAAATGAAAAATGTTGCCTTGGCAACTACCTGAAATACTATTTTATTTCAGTTAATGTTTATTTATGTATATTTATTTATGATTCAGATTTTTTTATGAACCCCGGATTCAGGAGGAACAGTGTGGTTTTCGTCCAGGTCGTGGAACACTGGACCAGCTCTATACCCTCTCCAGGGTGCTGGAGGGTTCATGGGGGTTTGCCCAACCAATCCACATGTGCTTTGTGGATTTGGAGAAGGCATTCGACTGTGTCCCTCGCGGCGTCCTGTGGAGGGTGCTCTGGGAGTATGGGGTCCGGGGCCCTTTGCTAAGGGCTGTCCGGTCCCTGTACGACCGGAGCAGGAGCTTGGTTCGCATTGCCGGCAGTAAGTCAGACTTGTTCCCGGTGCATGTTGGACTCCGGCAGGGCTGCCCTTTGTCGCCGGTTCTGTTCATAATTTTTATGGACAGAATTTCTAGGCACAGCCAGGGGCCGGAGGGTGTCAGATTTGAGGACCACACGATTTCATCTCTGCTTTTTGTAGATGATGTTGTCGTGTTGGCCTCATCAGACCAGGACCTTCAGCATGCACTGGGATGGTTTGCAGCCGAGTGTGAAGCGGCTGGGATGAGAATCAGCACCTCCAAATCCGAGGCCATGGTTCTCAGTCGGAAAAGGGTGGCTTGCCCACTTCAGGTTGGTGGAGAGTTCCTGCCTCAAGTGGAGGAGTTCAAGTATCTTGGGGTCTTGTTCACGAGTGAGGGAAGGATGGAACGGGAGACTGACAGATGGATCGGTGCAGCTTCTGCAGTAATGCGGTCGATGTACCGGTCTGTCGTGGTCTCGATTTACCGGTCAATCTAAGTTCCTACTCTCACCTATGGTCATGAGCTGTGGGTCATGACTGAAAGAACAAGATCACGGATACAGGCGGCCGAATTGAGCTTTCTCTGCAGGGTGGCTGGGCGATCCCTTAGAGATAGGGTGAGGAGCTCGGTCACTCGGGAGGAGCTCGGAGTAGAGCCGCTGCTCCTCCACATCGAGAGGAGCTAGCTGAGGTGGCTCGGGCATCTGCTCCGGATGCCTCCTGGACGCCTTCCCGGGAAGGTGTTCCGGGCATGTCCCACCGGGAGGAGACCTAGGACACGCTGGAGGGATTATGTCTCCCGGCTGGCCTGGGAACGCCTCGGTGTCCCCCCGGAAGAGCTGGATGAAGTGTCTGGGGAGAGTGAAGTCTGGGCATCTCTGCTTAGACTGCTGCCCCCGCGACCCGGCCCTGGATAAGCAGAAGAAGATGATGATGATGATGATGATGAGATTTTTTTATGGTTTTAATTTTAAGGCCCGTTCACACTAAGTACAATAACTATAAAGATATTAGCGTCCACACAAACGGACGATATCGTTCTGTTTATCTTAAGTGTAGTGTTATGTCTGTTTTGATGACTAATGACTAATGACTAATGACTAAACAAAGGACATCAGTGAATAATCAAACAATGAACCAATGAGAAAACAGGACACATGACCAGAACATAACACATGAGACTATAGGGAAGCACATGGCATGATTACATGAGGACAAGGGAATCACATGATAAACACAAACCATGACTGTGAGATAGTACAAAATAAAAGGCATGAAACTATAAAAGTGAGCCAAAACCCAAAACATACGTGAAACATACGCTGCATTGTTATCGTCCTTGGCGTGAACGGGCGTTTAGTTAATGATAATAACCCTGAATGAATGCACCAACTTTCAATATGCAGAAGCATGAATTAAGAGCTGCAGGAGAGATTTTAGATAATTATAATTATATAATCCAAACTATTACATGAAATCACAGGCATCATATGTTAATAATTGCAACTCATTTTTTTTTACTGAATAGAGCTATTGACCCAAACCCAAACCCAGTGCAACATGTCTCAAAGTGTCAAGTGTACACAAATAAAATGGTGTTTTATACATTTCCTCCCATTTATAAACCATTTCTGCAGGTAAAGTTTTGTTCATGGCGTCTTTACACGCTGCTAACTGATTTATAATGGAAGGACTGTTGATGGACACAAACTTATCACATTCTACACACAAAATCAATGACAACCACAATTATTGAATTTGGCCACTCCAGCCCGTGCAAAACCCCCCTTCCTTCACAGACGGTCCTTGTGGGTCAGAGAAGCCAGGAGAGAGAAAGCGACGGCAAAATGGAGCGAGGAGGTGGGGACAAAGACCTTGGCCTTGTGGCGTGACCCGGCATGGGGCCCCCCGTCTGGGCCCTTGGCTCTGTCTGACACCCCCCCCCCCCATGTCTGTGAAAGCAGGATCCCTCATTATAATCCGGGTGTCTATGGAAGTTGGGGGTGAGGGGCACGGAAGACCTACCAAGACATGGTCTGGGTACGACAGCTATTGATCAATGGCCTGACACACACAATCAGAAATCTTAAATGGCTAGGTAAATGCGTGTGTGTTGGGGGGATGGGGGTCCTTGATGCGCTCAGACAGTCCGAGTGAAAAGGAATTCCAGATCGATTGGGGTTTGTTTCTTTCCTGCTGGGCACTGCACCTCTCAATACTGTGATGTTTGCAAAAAGGGCTTGTGTGTGTGTGTGTGTGTGTGTGTGGGTGGGGGGTGATACGCTGGTTTATCAGTGGGTCAATAGGGGATTACATTTTTTCATTGTAAGGTTATCATCAGTGTTCTGCAAGCAACAAAAATGTGTCATAAATTAGCATAAAGATTTGTAGCTATACTTTGGGCACAAAATTGTCTTTTTATGGGGACATCTTCAAAGCTCCAGAGGATTCTTAAAGTAAATTAGAGTTACTCTCCAGAATTATAATTATTTATTTTATATAACTTACAATTTTATACACACTACCGTTCATGTTAGTCTTTTATTCTCTTCATGGCTGCATTTATTACATAAAAAATACAGTTAAAACAGTAATATTGTGAAATATTATTTTAATTTAAAAGAACTGTTTTCTAATTTAATCTATTTTTTAAATGTAATTTATTCTTGTGATGACAAACTGGATTTTCAGCATCATTTCTCTTTGTATTGATGATTTGCTGCTCAAGAAACATTTATAATTATTATCAATGTTGACATTCTGTTGTGTGATTTTTGTTGTGTGAAAATAAAGTTCAAAAGAACAGTATTATAAAAATGCTATGAAATAGAAATCATTTGTAACATTATAAATGTCTTCACTGTCACTTTGATCAAGGGCATAAAAGTAATTATTTAGTGAATAAAAATGTTATTGTCTTTCAAAAAATAATCTTACTGACCCAATAATAATTTATGTAATTATAAGATGTATTATTTATATAAAAAGAATAGAAGTCTATGCTATGTCCTCATTTAGATAGCAAGGTAAATGTGTGTGTGTGTGTGTGTGTGTGTGTGTGTGTGTGTGTGTGTGTGTTTCACGTATACATTGTGGACACAAAATTGACATTTTTGGTCCCCATGGGGAAAACAGCTTATAAATCATACTTTTGATTGCTCTGAAGGTGTTTTTTTTATTTATTTTTTTTATGTGAAAATGCAGAAAGTTTGGGGTAGGGTTAGGGTTGGGGGACAGAATATAGTTTGTACAGTATAAAAATCATTGGAAAGTCCCCGTAAAACATGAAAACACAACATGTGTGTGCATGTTTGTGTGTGTGTGTGTGTGTGTGTGTGTGTGTGTGTGTGTGTTTGTAGAAGGGAGTGGGCAAAATCCGGGCCACAGCAGGGGAACGGGAAAAGGGCTGGTTCATAGTTCACGATCCCCGAGCTCTCTCAGACACACACACACACACACACACACACACACACACACACACACACACACACACACACACACACACACACACAATCACACACAATCACACACTCTCACCCTTCCCCTCTGGCCTCGTCTGGTCGGAAAGGTCAGTGCATGTCTGGGAAAAGCGGAATTTTAATAAATTATTTTTTAAAGGTCACTCTTATGCACACACTCTTCCCAAACATACAAGTTCATCAGATGACCACAACTCCACATGCAAACACACACAAAAATAAATGCATTTATTATGCATGGATTACATAACATCTTAAAAAATTAGTGTGTAAACATCTACTTGTGACAACAGGTGAAGTGTTTAGATAGCATCACATTCAAAGCTTCAAGCAATAGTTGTATTGCACATTACCTATATTTTTTTACTTTTTTATTTTTTATTTTTAAGTATTTTAATGCGAGATCGCTGCTAGACAGAGAGGGCAGCTCTATATGCTTTAAACCTATTGACCCTCTGATTCTACCGTAGACAGAAGGAAAGGGGGTGTCTTGGCTGGGGGGGGGGGGGGGGGTCGGGGGTGCAGGATCACCCAGCTGGCCGCCTTGAAGGGTAACCATATCATACTACTAAACTTCTGAAAGACTGTCTTTCTATTTTTACAATTATTCCTTTTTTAGATAAAATAAATTCCATAATAAGATCATAAGATGCTTTTTATTAATTTATTCTTCGTAATATTTATAAAAGAAATAAACAGCCCATAGGATCTAGACTATACTACACTATATTTTCTGAAGAAAATGTGATGAGAGCTGCTTTTTTGTAGAAAACTCAATGGGTCGTTGCTAGGGTGTTCTGGGTGGTTGCTACGAGGTTGCTTACAGGTCCAAGTGCAGTTCATATTCTCTATGATATTCTGTTCCCTAGATACTAAAATGTAGGGTCGGTAAGATTTTTTTAAAGACATTAATTTTATTCTGCAAGAATGCAATTAAATGAACAGAAAAATATTACCTTTACGTTACTACAAAAATAATAATAATAAAAAAAAAATCTTTAGAATGTTCAAACATGAAAGAACAAAATATCACAAAAATGCTTTTCAACATTGATAACATTAAGTGTTTGGTTATGCTTTATTTTAAGGTATCCTTGTTACATTGTAATTATACATTTAAGTACTGATTAATTAACAACATGTACTGACTATAGGTTTAGGAGTAGGATTTGGTTTAGGGTTAGCATTATGCATAAGAACATGTAACATGTAAAAAGGACATTGTAAAATAAAGTGTTCTCAAATGTTTCTTGAGCAGCAAATCAGCATATTAAAATTAATTCTGGGGACACTGAAAACTGGAGTAATGATGCTGAAAATTCAGCTTTGTCATCACAGGAATGAATTAAGAATAAAGTTTATTTTAGTTTAAATTATTTTAAATTATAATAATATTTCACAATATTTCTGCTTTTACTGTACCTTTGATCAAGTAAATGCAGCCTTGGTGAGCATATGAGACTTTCAAAAACATTTAAAAATCTTGGTAGATTGTTTGTCTTGGGTCCTTCCATCAATGTAAGTCTATGGGATTTTTCTGCCTGTTTTTATCATCCTGTCACATCATCTTTACCTCAGTTGTGAACAAACCATCCGATCTGAAGTACGAATGCAGTTCCAAAGCATGCACCGCTAAATGGTGCACTTTTTTACAGACCGCTGGTGTCTGTCCACTTCCTTTTGCACTGTGTAGCATTGTTAGTGCGTGTTTTATTTTCTTTGTTTTATGTTCATTGTCATGTGTCCTCTGCGTGCTAATAAAAGTGTCTCCGTCACAAACACAAGCTGCCACAAAGCTGGAACTGTACAAACACCACAGACAGACAGCTGAAAGCCTCAGACCAATTAATCACTTGAAATGTCTGTGTGCTTTTGTCGATGTGTGTGTATGTGGGGATATGCTCGTTTGCGTAAAAGTGTGTCCTTGTCGCAACATAATTTTAGGTTTCTTGGGTCTTGTTTGCCTGATAACCGCTTGTCTGTAGTTTCTGAATCTGTGAACACTTCGTTCACCCCCCCCCCCTCCCCCTCCCCCTCCAAACGCCTCTGTTGTCTCTTTAAAGAAGCTAAGACAGTTTCATGCTCTCTGTCAGCGCTTTCCCCTCCCTGACCGGGATTGTTCCAGATTAGATTAGACACAATATGAATAACCGTAAACCAAAGACCTCTCAGACTGTGAAAGCTATCAAAGGCATATTTTCACTGTCTAATCCTCCTCCTGCCCCCCCGAGCTTTCACCCCACACACCCTTTTTTTGTCTATCCAATCAAACTGTTCCCATCCCTCCTGGTGCAGTCTGGGATTATTGGTGCTGTGATGAATTATGCATGAATGCCAGCATCAACTCTTACCCGTTTGCGACAAAGCTTGCGGTGAGGGGGTCGTAAGAGGGTCAGCCTAAACATCGCTTGGTCTGGTCTCAGGTGGAGTTCAAAACACGAAACCGATAAGAAAAAGAGGGATGAACTTTGGATCTGTTATTGATAGGGTTGTAAAGCTGGCGCCCTACTGTCTCACCAGAACTGTACACAGACACCCAGGCCAGAGGTCAGCGAGAAATGACCCTCCTGTTCTCACACAGACAGATATCAGGACCTGCTGCTACTGGATTTGCAGGACAGCCGTTGTTATCTGGCAGGGCGTGCAATGCTTCACATAACCAGCGGCGGCTCTCTTTGTTGTGCTCAAGCTGATTGGATCATGGAGTTTGCATGGAGCTTCAGAGTTGCAATTGATGAAAAATGTTTCTGTAGCTTAAACAATAGTGCATGTTGCTGGCAACACCAAGGGTTTGATTCTCGGGGAATGCATACATGCATTTAAAAATAAAAATAATACAGTTTTTCTGAATTGCTAAACACTAAATCCCATTCTCTGAACCAGATTCTCAATAGCCTAAACCGATTTGTCAAATAAATCCCTTTTTATAATATTGACTCATGTGTGTATGATCTGAAAGCATTGTTTGATTTTGAGCACAGATAAAATGGTTTTGATTTTGCCAGAAGAGTTAAGATTTTGAGAAAGTGAGTGATGGTTTCATGAAATGTGCTTTAGCAATTCAGAAAAACTGTAATGACTTTTTCCCACCGTCAACTGCCATTGATCAGCCAAATAGACTCACATCATTGGTTGAGCCTTACAGCTTTGCTGGGCTGGTTGGGATGTTCAAATCATAGAAATCATAAATCAAATCAAACGCCATTGGTTCTTCTGTCTTGTAACTGAAGATTATCAGTGAAATCCAACAAAAATGTTCGATAATATCGATAAAAAAGTTAGAAAAATTATATATAGCTGATCACAGCTGCTTACATTGCATGGAAAAGATCAGTGTGACATTTATTTTTAATCAAAAGTAATGCAGGTTAGAAAAATGACAGGATGTTGCTTGTTATGTCCACTGACAGTTGTTGCATGTAATGTTCAAGAGAAGAGAAGAGAAGAGAAGAGAAGAGAAGAGAAGAGAAGAGAAGAGAAGAGAAGAGAAGAGAAGAGAAGAGAAGAGAAGAGAAGAGAAGAGAAGAGAAGAGAAGAGAAGAGAAGAGAGAGAAGAGAAGAGAAGAGAAGAGAAGAGAAGAGAAGAGAAGAGAAGAGAAAGAGAAGAGAAGAGAAGAGAAGAGAAGAGAAGAGAAGAGAAGAGAAGAGAAGAGAAGAGAAGAGAAGAGAAGAGAAGAGAAGAGAAGAGAAGAGAAGAGGCCAAAGGGGGAAGGGTGCTTTTGGGGCCCTTCTCAGACAGACATGAAGGCCTCCTGGACGTTTCCTTTCTGCTGGACGGCCTCAACAAAGGTGCTCAGTCATGTGAAACTTAATCTTGAGCCCCCCAAAAAATCACCTTTGACCTTTCTCTGCCTTCACCCAAGGAGAAGGGGCCAGGATCGGAGGCATTGGAGAGAGGTCACGTCCCCCAAGACACTGCCAGAGCACACAGTGTGCGGACATGTGTGTGTGTGTGTTCTTGTTTTGTGAAAAAAATGGAGCGCCCCTTTTACTGCATTTTTCCATCCTAGACAAAACACAGACCCCATTTAATCCAGTGGTCCTCACCTTCTGTCTGGGCAAACATAGAAGTATCTCAGCAAAGTGATCATTTCTGTGTGCTGGATCTAAAGGGGACGAGACTCAAATCAAAAGGGTAAGCAGCTGCAATCAGTCCACAAGTCCAACCTTACTGCTGGAGAATAACACATACTGTACACACACACACACACACACACACACACACACATACACACACACACAGGATTAACCTCCTAGAGCCCTGAGACGGGGGCTTGCCTGTCATCGATGCAAAGCCCTGTAGAGTATAAACATTGAGGCAAGACAGAACATAGACCAGCACATTCAAGAGAGTAACACAATGGCTCAGTTACAAAACCTTGTCTTGCTGTCTAGTGCCTATATAGTTTGCTGCCTTCTAAAGGTGAGATCCTAACTGAAATGGAATAATTTTGGAATGCTTTACGCGAGCAGTCATACAAATAGAGCTAAACTCACGAAGCTGCAGGATGACTTGACTCACAATTGATTTCATTAGCATTTTGTGTTAGCATGTTGCTAAGCTAACATTCAATACTCTAATAAGAATAAACATATGAAGGAAGTGCAAAATACAGCCCAGGCTCATTGGAAAAACATGCCTGTGGCGACATTGCTGCATAATAATATTACGTTGCTTTTTGCATGTTTCACGTCACAACATAAAATGTTCAGTGAGAGGCGATTAAAATCATGTTGTTATGTATCATGGCAGTTCTGAAATTAATTGTTTGATGAATGGCGCTAAAATGTTAATGCTCTTTCTTGTTTAAAAATAACGTGCCTCCTACTCTAAACCCTAAACCTAATTGACAGTGTTAACAGAAGCAAACCTGAGATAAACACGCATTTGCTGAAGCAACCATGCCATAAAAAAATTGTTGTTTCAACTTAAAAAAGTAAATGTTCAGGCTGCCTTAAAATTTTAAGTTTAGTCAACTGGAGACTGTACTAAGTGACAACTTGGATATTGAGTTGACAAAACTTAAAAATGTAAGGCAGCATGAACACTTTCTTTGCTACGTTTTTTTTTTCTTTCAAGTCTTTCAGTCTTTCACCTTTTATGAGTATGCATCTTCTAATATGCACCTTTTATGAGTAAAAATTTACTTTTCTCTTTGTGTTCCCCAATGATCTGCATCGGAAGTGTACCAGGACATAACATAGTATTGTTCAAGGAATCGTGGGAATTTTTTTTTTTATTAATCATTAATCTGTCCCTGTAATTATAATTTGTGTGAAAAGGAATAAAAGTTGTTTTATACGGTTTGTTTAAGCTAGAAACTGCAGTGAATTGTATACGTACATTTTCCAATGAGTCTGTGGTAAAATATGTATCAGTTATTTGTTCAAATAAAAAATAAAAAATATATAAAGATCAAATAAAAAATTAAATATATATAAAGATCAATCCACACTATGCTACAAAACTTGGTTTTCCAGGTTTCTTTATCAGAAAGGTGTCTCAAATGACAAAAGCAATTCTTTTGTGAGGGAAATTGACAGATCTTCCCTGAGAGCCTGAAAATATATTCTTTAGGGAGGGAGAGAGGCTGAGAGCAGAGGTCAGGACCTGCTATGGGAAAAGTATGCAGGCTATGCATGCTCTGTTTGGGCCCAGGATCCCTGTGACCTGCCATTGTTCACCCTTTGACATTGAACTTGGAAGAGGGGAGCAGAAAGCAGACTCGCTCTTCAGCCCCGTAAAACACATACACACAAACATGCCACAACCCATAGTGCCCATCCCCAAGTCTTAAGGGCTTTTATCTCAACTGTCAACAGTTTAAAAAGCTGGATCCTTTTCTAAGGCTGGACTTTAATCACCTCTAGGTCAGTAAACATAAAGAGCTGAAGCAAGGGGAGAGAGATAGATAAAGAGACAGAGAGAGAGAGAGAGAGAGGGAGAGGGAGAGAGAAAGATTACTTTGTCACGTTGGTGTCAGTACACAAAGGAAAAGCAAAGAGTGCAAAAATGAAAGAAAAAAGAGGCTGTTAAAGTTATAAAACAGACACCCAAATGACCACACAAAGCCCAAGACAAAAGATAAGGCAGCTAACTTCCGTCATTTCGTCTGGGTTCTCCAAAGCAAACACACCTGGTGTTAATACTCATATGTGTACACATCCACACACGTGTGGGCAGCAGCGTAGAATAAAGGCACCAGGGTTTCTCAATTAAATACAAAAAGCAGCCTGTTTATGAACTTAAAGAACTTGTCATTTTTCCTTTTTATGTGTTTATTCCCAGTTAGACTAGATCAGTGTTATGTGCAAAAAGATCTATGAAAGACTTAATGATTCACTGTGTTGTTATTGTTAACTAAAACTATTATTTGGTAATTGAAATAAAGATTTGAAGAATAACTAACTTTAAAAAAAGGCTGAAGTTCTGAAGTTGAAGTTCTAAAATGCATCATTTAGAAAATACACTTAAATAAAAAACAGATCAAATTAGACATTTATATAGCTGAATGTAATGAAACCACAGTTAAAAGAAAAATAATAATAAACACAAACAAAGTACCAGTTACTGCTTTGCTGGAAGATTTTGCATTTAAATTTGGTCAAATGTGTTGAACAGCTGAGGGAACTGCACACTTATATTGGTAGCAAAAAAGCATAACCAATGTAAGTGAAATATTTAATAAAGAAACATGCAAAGGGAAGGTGTAGAACATTACAAATGACAGACAATCCAACTCTGTGGAAGTTCTGTGGCCGTAGATTCCGTGTGGGTCTGGACATTAATAAAACACACCAAGACAAACTGTACAGTTGTATTTCAAAATGCATTTTAAATGTATTTATTGACTCTTGATTCATTGCATAAGACATCCATTCTTTCAAAGATGACTGGAATGTTTCAGGTTGTGGGGGAGACAGGGACAGTTCAAAATAAAGAGGGAAACCCACTAACTAAGAAACTTTACTGCATATCCAAAGGCCAGAGATCATAAAAGCACCTGTTCCTCATCAGTGTGTTATTTCAAAGAGGATTGCGTCAACAGACCATTGTATAGCCTTTTATCTGTGTAACCCCCACATAGCTTTTTTCTTAGAAACTCATTTTCAAGATCCATACATTAAAACGATTCACACTATATTATCCTGCCAAGTTAAGGAGAAAAGAAAAATGGTGGCAGCATGCTGAGCTCAACTACAGGCATTTTTGTACCTTTAAAGTGAACAAGGAACAGTCTGGAATTCTAGTCTCTATATAAATACTATCTTGACTACTCTTGATGAACAATTAAATCCAGATCCTCTCTACACATTGACATGGCAAACTGAAGTGTGTCACAATAGCTTTTGACAGACCATAAGTCAGCCCTATAAAATGTCAAACATACTCCTACAATCTCATTATAATGCATCCTGAAGAACTGTGTATGCCAAAGAGAGAGAAAGAAAAAAGAATCAGAAGAAAAGGAAATTCACATAACATTTAGTATTTACATAGTACATTGTAACCCCCTAGAAATGAAGATGAGCGGCAAAAAAATGGAACACTTTAAATTAATTTTCTGTTAAAAACACCAAAGTATTACAAAAAGAAACCCCAAAACATTGAATCATTAATTCATTTTAAAACATATGATAAAAAATAAAATGGCTGATGAAGCAGCGGGTCTGGACTATATTCACTGAGATAAACATCATTACACTGTTCCAGTTTAAAGTCAAGCTTCTAAATGAACAGTCTTTTTAATTTTTTCCTTTTTAAGCTTCTTTTAAGTCCTTTTTCGTTGACCAAGATTTCTAATCTAACTCTATTTCACATAAAATGTTGACACCTCATTAAGTTGTTCATTTGAGAGGAAATATCTCTTGAGTGTCTCTTGTAAACTGGAAAAAAAATTGAACAGTGCAGGTTTTTTGTGCCATTGAAGAGCAGTTTTGTTTTATACTCAACCACCTGCCCGTAGATTAGCAGGACAGATACAGAGTTTTAGGCTGAGTGGCAAGTGCTATTCATAAAATTCACTATGGGATAATGTAGAGAATAAAAAGTCTGAATGTCAACTCGACGGGCACAAAATATGTGAACGTGGCTAAGTGCTTTGCTAATAAACAGGGGTATATACAGTACATAGCTTTAGAAACTGAAGAGTGTTGGATAAATGAAAACATTGTGGAAGTACTAGCAAGCAAGTTAATTCAGACTTTCATCCAATAATGTGTAAATGTCCTGAAATACGTTCCTGCATTGCTCCATCATAACTGGTCTTGCTAAACTACTTCTATTTCTAGCCAATCTGAGCTTAATTCAAAATTCAAAGGATTTTCAATCCTGCCAATTCTTTAACAGCTTACTCAGGGACTATATGTTAAAGTTTCCGTGGATGACCCTGTCAAGAAATTAATTCTATAAAAATGTACATATTTACATAATGTTCCATGTTACATGCACCAAATAGAAATGTATCAGTATAGTCCAATAAACTGGCTATCTACTGAGTAAAACACATTTTCAGGGATACTTTCTAAAAAAAAAAAAGAAAAGAAATGAGACCCTAAGTTAAAAGAAAACTTACTAATGTACCTGTCCGTTTGATACCAAAATCTCACCAAGCCAAAAGGCATGAAGATGCCAACAAAATAATCATACTTATAGGAACACAACATGTTATACTAGTAAGTTATATACATAAGAACATATGCTGGATTCCTGCATTTAGCAAATTCACAATAGGTACTTGATGCAAGACCTAATTTTGCATTGAACAATATCCCCAGGCTTATGGCAAATGGCACACCCAAGGCACTCTTTTTTCACAAGCGACAATAAAAATTCGAACTTTTTTAGTATCTTAGTAAAATGTTACCGTTCAAACTTTCCTTGGTAACCCTACAGTTTGTCTATACCCCTAATGAACAGTGTAAACCCCAGTGTGAATGTAGGTAGTCAAAAGATTACAGGCTTAAATGACAAAATACAGCTAGGTATGATATGTAAAAATTAATTGTTTGCAGCATGAAATGTCCTGTTTGATAAAAGACAGTAACAACAGCAACACAGCTAATCCTTATCAATCAAGCTAATACACGAAAACATGCCAACCAGTAAGAAAAGAAGTACAAAACATTAAGTTATTGCACATTAGAGAGGCTCAGAGTCTTTTTCGGCCAAATTTTCGGCCAGCATAATTAACTGACACTGTGCTTAAAATATTTTTCTAGGACTGCGAAAGACATCATAAAATTTACTCTGTTTTAATTTCAATGCTTAAGGGCTGATCGTTGTGCCATTTTTTCATGTGCTTCTCCAGAGTGCTGTAGACGCTAAAAGGCATGTGGCATATCTCACATTTGTAAACGTCCTTGCCTGTCTGTCCATGCGTCTTCATGTGCCGTGTTAGCTTGCTGCTCTGAGCACAGGCGTAGCTACAAAGCTCACACTTGTACGGCCTCTCGCCAGTGTGGCTGCGGCGATGCACTGTCAAGTTGCTGCAGTTTTTGAAGACCTTGCCACAAAACTCACACGTGTCACTACGCCGACCATCCTTGGAGCTGGGTCGACCAGTCTGGGGTGTACTGGCCCTACTTCCGGTGCCACTGCGCCCAGAGGCTGTCCCTCCATCCAACTCCCCAGGGGGAGTGGAGAACCTGAGACTTCCATTCTCCGAGGAGTGCTCTGAAGAGGTGGCGAAAGGTGATTGTCTTGAGTCCCCAAAGTTAAGGAGAGGATCCTTGAGCTGGCGCGAAGCGGCATATCCGGCCAGCCACTGAGAGTACACGTTTTCTGAGTTGGGGATTGTAGGAGTTGGAGGATCAAGGTCTTTTTCCACTTTGATGCGTTTGGAAAGAGGGCTGTCAGATCCTGGACTTCTGGCAAGAAGTTTCCTCGAGAGGTCTTCGTTTGGGTAGGAGGCTGTTCCATTTACGATTTGTCCGTATTTCTCGTTGACTTGATCAGACTCTTTTGGGGAATCGTCGCCACCCGTCTCATTAGCTGATCTGCGGTCCCCTCGTTTGTAAAGTTTAAGGGCATCTCGAAAGTCCTGAATTCCCTCCACACTTTTGTTGTGTCGCTGTCTATTGTTCTCATGGTGACGTGCACCTTCTAGGCTCAAGCTAAAGTTTATATCATTCCTCTCGCCGACCTCACTCTCATTCTCCTCTTCCTCGTCTTCCTCCTCCTCCTCCTCCTCTTCCTCTTCTTCCTCTTCCTCCTCCTCCTCTTCCTCTTCATCATCTTCCTCCTGACCATTTTCTGGGATCAGGCCGTTGTTCTCACTTTTAAACTTAGCCACCACAGATTTGAGAGCATTGGTGGCACTGCTTATCAGATCACTTGTGCCTGGCTCAGGTGAACTGGCTGTTGAAAGGCCATCATCTGATTTGGAGGTAGTGGAGGAGGATTTGTGCCGATGAGTCTTCATGTGGCGTTTCAACTTGCTGGCCTGAGTGCAGGCATGGTTGCAGAGGTGGCACTTGTAAGGTTTCTCTCCGGTATGACTGCGCCTGTGGACAATTAAGTTGCTCTGGAACTTAAAAGACTTTCCACAAAACTCACAAGACTTTGCCTTCAGAGTTGGCATGGTTGGCGTTTGCTCAGTGGGTGTTGAATGAGGTCCAGAAGGAGAATGAGATGCCCCTGGCTGAAATGGCTGCAGCAGCCGTTGCATAGGGCTAGGCCTGTTGGGCGACATGGGCGGAGAGGAGCCAGCAGAGTTGCCTGCAAGTTCCCGTAGTCGTCTCGAGAAGTCCATAGATGGGGAGTCCAAGGGTACCGAATTAAGACGCAGTACCCTGTCAAAGGCGCTTGGGTGATGGGGGGCCAAAGCCAGATCATCTGGGCTCATGTGATGCCGTGGTGGGGGACTAAAGAGTGGAGGTGTCCTGGGATATCGGCCTTCCCTAGGAATCGAGGACCCATCTCTGTTGGCTATCCTCATCAGGCTATAGGGACTAGTGTCTGCAAGGTGGGCTGTATGCAGCGGTGGCTGTGAGGCACAGTCACCACCCATGCCTGGAGCGGAGGCCACTCGAGGAGTTAATGGGCTTCCAGGTTCGCTCTCCAGATATATTCGGAAACCATGAGTGTTCTGGGCATGCTGTAGTAGGAACCAAGCAGTGCTGAAGGGCTGCTTACAAGTTGTGCAAGTGTAGCTGCTGGGCTCATCTTTTTCTGCAAGACATAAGCAGATGGAAAAATTCAGTTGTCAATTAGGAAATATTCCTCTTCCACAACAAAGGCTCAGTAAGAATTCACCATAGAAAGGCAGCAAGAAAGTACAAATTGATCAGACACATTTGCCAGCACATTTATTACAAGGAAAATCTCTTTGGAGTAACCAGTATCAAGGTACCTTTCTCAGGGGCACAATGGTGATAGCTCATGTCTTGTTTCTGGTATAGCTCAAACCAGTAACCTTTCACTCTCTAAACTAGAGCTTTAGCCACTACATCCATCATCCAAATGCATGCTGTTTAACAGTTCATAATATGATTAATGTATTCAGAAATGTTTTACATTGTTATTATTTATACAGTTATGCTCTTGCCTTAATATTTTGACATAATAAATCCCAACTGTAAATTCTAAACTCAACCTGCTGAAAATGGAAGGGAGTTCAGTTTCTGCACGCACATCATTTCAAATATCAACAGCCTCGCCTGTCTCTGAGATATCTGACACAAAGGCCAGAGAGAACAAAAAACATGTACCCAATCAAAACACTTTTTATTGCATAAGAGATGCAAGAGGAGGCTGGTAAATTATGGATCATTACAATCTGCAAAAATTACAGTTAATTGCTGCCACCTGTGTGGGGTTTGACCTCTTCTGGAGATTTTTCCGTCATAAAAAGGCAACTCTCTTTGGCTGCTTTTTCTCATGCTTACTCCAATTAAATCATATACCATTATCACATGAATCATACGAGAAGGCCAATGCTTATATTTTAATATTTTAAAATGACTAGCATAGCAAATTCAGAACTGTTGATTTCTCACAATCTTACATAATATCTATACGGTAATTCTTGCTTGATTATGATTTCCAAAAACATAACTAGCATACTGTGTTGAGGATTTGTACATGTACATGACAAAAAATGAAATGGATAAAGCTAACCCATTTCCTGTCTTTTAACAGCTTATTAAATGGAACTTTTGGTAGGGATCCAAGCTCATTTGATCTTAGATGTAAGTTTGTTTGTTTTTTTGATGAAAAAAGAGGTTTCGAACTCAGGTGTACCAGCAGCAAACAACACCCAAATCCACTTCAAAAGATGATCTGGGGTACAGTTCATGTTAACCGATATGAAAGCAGTCCATCCTAACTTGCGGCAATGAACTAATTGTTGCATTGTTCACATTCTTTGTATGTCTTGCAATGCATTTGCAGCAGCTAAAAAGCTGTTTCATTCTGTGTAAAGTTAGTGGTAAATCCAACAAGACAAATGCAGTGGTGCCCCAAAATAAAATGTGAAAGAAGTGCAGGACAGGGGGGGATGTGGTAGAAATCAAACCCAAGTTCGGACCAGGCAATCAAACCGAGGCAATGAAAACAGCCTAAAAAAAGGTAAGTGTTCTCCTTAGACATATAATCATCCTGCGTCACTGACATTTAAAACACCCACCTCACCAACAGCAGCTATTACTTGGTGGCCTTGTCTGAGAGGGCGACTTATTGATTACTTTTAACCTTGTTCCTCTCAGCACATAGCAGTCCTTTTGTGATATGCTAAAAGGTGAGGGGAGGGGAGGTATGGCAAAACAATTTTTCGGCATTTGAGATTTTAAGAAAAGGATAGAAAAGAACTGTTTTGTGTCTGCTTGGAACATCAGCAAAATACCCTCTTCTAGGATAAAGCAAAGTTTTTTAGGCATTTTTATGTTATTATTTTCAGTATTATATAATTCCATTCATATCAAACAAAAAGCTTGGGGCAGTCTGTTTTTTTTTTTCTCACTTTCTTGCTCTCTTTTTCTCTTGGTTATTCTCTCTTTGTCCTGGTCAGACTCATTGTGTTGCACTGAGCGCCTGACCACAGACAAAAACCTATTTGACTTCAAGGACAGAGTGGTGTGCAGGACATTTTTATTGCTCTACAATCTATTTGGAGAGCAATCACACTTCTAACTTTTTGTCTTCTTTTGAGACTTTCACAAACTCCCATCGGTTTATTTTTTTTTAACTTGTTTACACTTTTTAGTTGTTTAAACATTTTTTGCACAAGGTTTATTATCTATTTGATACATATGAGCTGTGTTTGAACTGATCATAGCAAATGACCAATAATTAATATATTATACAATATATTTTGAAGATCTGACGTTTGTAAAGAGTTGCACTTTAGGTTGCATCAGGTATCTGAGCAGAGCACCACATGCAAGTAACAGCACATGCGCTCAGACCCTTTAATATACAGTCCTTGTCCTAAATACACACACAGATAAGCATTAATGTGAGACTTGAACATTGTACTTAAAGGGCCCAGATCAGAACATCTGACACCGTAAAAACATTCAAGATTTAATATTTGAGGTTCATGAGGCAATGAGGCTACAATTACGCATAATTTACCAGAAAATAATTACACTTCAGTCAAGCATCTGTGCCCTCACACCTGACCCGAGTTTAATCTAGACATGATTATTCTCATATTCAAATCAATGTAATGAAATGGTCCAAATGCCATATGGATACTCCAGGGACAAGGTGAGAAAACCAAGCTTGGTCACAAGGAAGAATGCGCTCATCAGGCAGCTGGTATATTCTTGTCAGTGCCCATAAACATGTGTTGGCCCAAGTGTTTAATTTCCAGTGTTCTCAATACCAGCGCTGGACACACACCCTACCCCCCACTGCAAATTGAAAGTGTCTGAGGGGGTTGAGGAGGGTAGCCATCTTGGAATGGGGCCTCTCATAGAGAGCCAAGCAATGGGTCAGCAGTCACCTTAGCAACGCACATTAAAGAGGCGGACAGACAAAAAGAAGTTGACCAGACGGAGAGGTGAAGGGGATGCTGTTTAAAGCCCACAGACGAGCGGAGGGTTCGACTGGGGGAGGTGACAGTCTGAGAAAAAGAAAGAGGTTTAGGAAAGATGAACTAGACTAGTCTGCACAGGGCAGAGGTGGAAGTTTTGTTAGCACACAAGACTGTCCCACAGACAGAGCAAACACTGACGATAGAAAACCAGAGAAGAAAGGAAAGTGAGGTTGAGACAGTTTGACTCTGACTCCAGCAAGCATCTACAAGTAATAATCTTGTTCTTATGAAATACTTAATGGAAAATGGTTAGTTCTGACTCTAAAATCTGACAGATTTAGCCATGTTTAAAACTGTTGTAAAACATTAAATTAAACTATTTTACCACAATAATGCACCAGTTGCTACAAACCATGAAAGATTTTCCACTAGCTTTGTAACGTTACATAAAATAAATAAATAATATTTTGTTTAGAGAAATCTTTAAGTTAAATATATATATATATATATATATATATATATAAAATATATATAAAAAAAATATATATATATAAAAAAAAAAAAAAAATATATATATATATATATATATATATATATATATATATATATATACGTTAAGTAAAGGGTCCAGACACATTATGTACAGATAATGTAGGGGAAAATATGCTTATATATAATTTAAGAAAGCAAAAAAATCGTAATGGTCCTTAAGTAGGCTTAATTTTCTTTTTGAAAACTATAATTTCTTATATGCTAACTGGCCATTTTGCGGTAAAATCGCAAATAGTTTTGAGATTCACGCTAAAACCGTAAACAGCCAGTGAATCCTAACCAGGTATGGCATGATAAAGTAGTGAAAAAGCCTCTTTCATGTCAATCTGAGTTTTTGTCTAAACCAGACACAATCAGGACAACCATAGGACTTTTTGTCGATTTTTTTGAGTATCCCTGCATCATGAAATGTCATTGGTCAAAAGTCCTACTCCACACAACTGTACATTAATAATTAAATATCTGCTGTTGTCGTTGGCAATAACTCTGGAGTTGAGTGGCTTACTGCTTTATTTAGAACTGTTACTGTAAAGCGTTCCTGAAATTCCTTTAACACAGATGGCCTTCTGCACTGATGAATAGTGTACAATGAGGGGTCCAGTTTGGCTCTAAACTTCACCACCATACCAACATTTCCACACTGCTCAACAAAGATTATTTCAAGTCATCCTGCTCCTTTCTTTGCATTCTCCTGATCTATGAGAGGACTACAAGCTTAAATGGGCATGTGATAGTCAGGCCTAGTCAGAGGGCTCATTCAGGAAGCCCCCCTCAGGCAGAGCGCTGGTACTGGGACCAGTACAAAAAGACCAGTGTTCCCAATTCACATTACAGCCACAGGGTCAATATTTAAGGCTTCCCATCTGGCGCATCTTGGACACAAGTGATGTAGTAAATCAAGCTAGAATAAAATAGTTTGATTTCTGTTATCCCGACTTAAATATACAAAGACAACTATGAAAGTTATTTATAGTTTGAATTCGCCCAAATTGCTATTGCATTGCTACTGTATCTCAACCACTAGTGGGAGTTTGAGACTGTTAGTCTACCTATTTGTCAAACCAATGGGTGATGGATGAAGTTTTATTCTTGCAGTGCCGTTTGCTTATGCTAGCGGCACACCTTATTTATAAGCTAAAGGTTAAGCTGAAACTGAAGTTAACAGGTTAAGCTGAAAAGCCATGTTACTGTAACTGATTTCGACATTAGCTACAGAGGTGACTTTGACAAAGGGGGGCTATGAAAGCCAAAAGCAGCTGTTACACTCAAGCAGACATAGTATTACTACCCTTCCAACATTAACTCATGTAATGGCGCTAACACACGCTGAACAACCTGAAACATTTCCCATCAATAAGCTTCTGTAAGATGGATGCACTGATCACTTGGCTAAGACAGGCCACACTCACCCCAATTCTTCATTTGTCTGACATCAAGCTGGATTCCAGCTCTCTGCTTTGCTACTTAATTGGATACATATGTTCTGATCTGCATCGTGGTATGGTAGCAGATGGGAGAATTCTGCAAAACGCCACTGCTTTTTGAGCATCAATGAGGAGACTGGTAAAAATAGCCAGTAAATTCTGAAACAAATGCCTTGTCCCAACCAGGTTCAACATGCAGGCTTCCTACGACAAGTAATTTAACTGTCCTCACTACACGTAACTGCAGAGCAATACAAAACAATCACATCTTAATGTGGTCTTGGCTGGTTATGACCAACCTGATCTCATGAGAAAACATAACTATTTTATGAGGTGGCAATTCTGTATAAATTCGTACAATGAGATTCATACGAACTGAAATGAGAGTGTGTTGGTTATGACACTTAACATGGAGAGACGACTTTTTATGTCTGTCGCCTGGTTAAGACAAGGTGTGTCCAAACTGAATATTGAAATTTCTGAAATATCCAAATAGCAAGTCTAAAAAAATGATTCAAAATGTTTTGTGGATGAATGTTCTTTGAGCAAAACTGCTTATTAGAAAGATCTACAACATTGTAGGTTGGTTTTGTCATGAAAGATTGAGGTAGATGGCAGAAGAATCGTATCTGTCACGGCTATCACATTTCAATCGCAACGACAGAATTTTAATTAACCTAGCAACAAATAAATCACCTTTTTAACAACCTACAGCTCAGGAATTTCAAACAGAGTTGGAATGTTACCTGTGCGCTCTTGCCAGAAACCTGTCTTGAGCCCTGTAGATCACAGCTCTTATACAGTACATACTTTCGAGAGACTCAGGTAGGTCAGAGGTCACAGAGAGGGGGCTGTTTTCACCAGGTCTTCTAGCTGATGTAAACGGATGTCAACAACATTTTTTAACCTCATGAAGTACAGGGTGAACCAGTTGTCTGCTTTTTCCCGTTGAAGAGTGGGAGAGTTTCATCTGTGTGTGTGGTCACGTACAACTCTTTCGACAGCCGTGAATGAGCTCTGAAGACGTTAAATCAAAGGCACAAAAGCTTCCTTATTCACCACAGAGCAGGAGGCACAGATTTCTGTTTTGAGACACTTGTGTGGTTAACTAAAGTAGTGTGACTGAGTGAAAAGTGGAAGAGAGTGATAGAAACAGCAAGCGAAAGAAGGGGTAGTGAAGGAGAGCTTTGGCCTTCTGGTGACAGCAGGATTTATACTCAGGCAGCTGTAGGACAGCACACCATCTCTAGCTACGCACTAGAAGAGTCCTTAAATCCAGACATTCCAGGGAGGCGCTGGCAAGACCGTGCACATACACGGCCCCGCTGAGGTCAAGGGTCACAACTCAGTGAGTGGTGGAGCCAAGCGGAAGAGTATTTGACAGAGCGGCACAACAGACGTTCATCAGCTTGTTGGCTAGCAAGTATTTTAAGGGAAAATCACATATAGATATAGCACTTAAAATCATGTAATCAAAATTGAAGTTTTGTTTAATTTAGAACATGTGTGTTAGTTTTGAGGTCATTTTTATGTTAATGTACTCCCAAAAAGTTGACAAATTGAGCAGATATATAAGCATTTCAAATCTCTCTTGCCTTTTTGGTCCAGACAAATGGATCACATATTGAATACTCATCTCGCACGCACAGACATCAAAATGCAAAATTTGTATCCAATCAAAGGCAATCTAGAATGAGAATATCCTTCCCACAAACACCACTTTTTTTCAGACTACATTTTAGATTCAAGCATTTGGTAGATGCTTTTACTCAAAGAGACTTATATTGCATTCAAGATTTTTTTGGTTCATGCATTCGCAGAACCTGATTTTTGGATCAAAATCTTTGTTGATCCTGGAACAACATTCCAATCAACCAATCAAATTTGAGGGACAAGTTTACAATTTATGTCAAGTTTAGGCTTACAATCAGGGTTAGGGGCTTTTCCATCAGTGTTATTCACCTATATTTCCCTTTGATTTTAGGGATAACATATGGGTCGTGTTAGGTTTAAGGGTAGGGATATGGTTAGGATAAAATTTTCAGACAGGAATGTTGTTCCAGGATCAACAAAATATGTTGACCCAGGAACGCGTCTAACTCTGCGAAATTGGGACGTGCACCCTAGGAGTCGAACCTCTGACCTTGGCGTTCCTAGCACCATGCTTTACGGTTTGAGCTATGGGACTATTAATAACTAGGAGTAAATCACAATTCACAGATGTAAACCAAAAGCCACTGGACTATTTTTTTTATTTTTTTTAAAGTGGGACTTCTGTGTTTCCAACTTCCTGTTTCAATAGAAAATGTCAACATGCACTTATATATAGATGTTATTCTGTTGTTCTGAGGTATGTTGTCATAAATTTGTCTTATAATATGGCATTTATAGCATAATTTACCTTAGATACAGTAGATTATGGTATTTTTATTTATTTCATTTAGATTAGAGTTTGTGTCTTTTAATATATTCATGATCAAATGTTTTTTTTAGGCATCTTGAGGCTCCTTTGGAAGATGGCCGAGGCCCGTGGTTGAGAACTACTTCCTTAAGAAAACCATACCAGTAACATGTTACATGAATATGATGGAGCAGTGAACTCGAGGTTACCCCGTGAGTCAGTCCTAGAGCTCCTCCTGTCCAATTTTAGGGAAAAATCGGGTCCATCGGAGACATCCAATAGAGACACAGTGTAATCACCATAGGAAAATCTCAGAGTAAAACTGGGAGTTGTGAAAAATATGATACACCGGTGTTTTGCCAGATGAGAAGTTTATCTGTATCATCTCTTTACTCTTTTAATTCATTTTATAAGTGTATCATATATCTCTTTTAATTTCTTTTATAGCCGTTTTAATTTTCCTTGCTTTTATTTTGTGATTATTTTAATTCATTTCTGTAAAGCACTTTGAATTGCCATAGTTTATGAAATGTGCTTTATAAATAAACTTGCCTTGAATATGGTTCCCATTCAGTAATATAAAAGCACTATGGTCTAAACATTTGATACCAGAATCAGAATACTATGATACTAACATAGTTTTGTGAGGGAGATTGTACCAGGACTTAAAAAGTCAAATAGACTCAACAAAAGCAAAATTAATTGAAATTTTTAATTATACAACTAGAATTTTCTTTTACATTTGATTTTCTTTGCAAACCATCTTTTCCATATGTGTACTCACATGAAGTCTTCTTCCTCTCAATACATGACAGGAAAATCCTGAGGAGGCTCAACACCACAACGAGGGCATCTGTCCTCTCAGTGTGATGGGCCTCTGGGTTTATATGTGTCTTTGTGCATGTGACAGTGTCTCTGTGTGTGTCTGTCTGCGATAGTTCACTCTGACAGGCTTGGAGGGCAGGGGTTCACAGAGCAGGGCAGGGGACAGAGAAGATGATCCATTCTCATCCAGACGATAATGACATGACAGGAGAAATGGGTGCATGGGGGATCAGAGTTTGGACTTGGACAGATTTTGGTTTTGTAAATGCACCAGCCCTTCTAAATGGCCCTTAAAACATTGTTTGGTCACTGCACTGAAATGTTCTTTGCCAGACGATAGTCACATGTATAGCTACAAGAGACTCCATGTAGGCACACACACATCACATGCTTTGGCAGTGCAAGATCTATGCATGTCAACACTATACCATACCGTAACATGATTTGACAGATTTCCCCAACGATGAAAGCGTGTAACACTGTCAGTCTGTTTTTCACACACATGCATTGTTTCAACCTTCTCATCAAACCCTCTTTCTAGCCATAAACTTCAGTAGACACGCTTTCACATGCAAACTGAACACGCCACTTAAACTGTCATGGGCCTTTATGTTCAGTCGGTAAGACGCTGAATGGAAGCTTTGTGACTGTTTCATGCCTGCATTCTACAAGTGCTCAATTTGTTACAGCCATAATGTCACCACGGTGTGTTGCTCAAATGCAAGAGAGGCAAACAAACTACAGAAAGAGGGATGAGAAGACAGTGGAAAGAAAGGGACTTTAAGACAAAGGGTCTGAGATGGGATCGTATGAGAGGTATAATGAAAGAAAGGGAGAGAAGAGCAAATACTCAAAAGAATGAGAGACTGGTGTGAGAAGAGTTGGAGGCTGATTCAGAGAGAAATACATCGATGGACAGATAAGTGCTAAAGCAAATTAACCTCTTTAATTGGACCGGCGCTCTCTCTCAGCTCAAAGATTGTTTCGGGCCGCTGACAGCTGACGGGGTGAGACGCTTCAGGCCCATGATGGGACATCTGCTCCCTGGCTAGACAGATAGCTCTTCTGGACACTGTATTTCATGTTTGTCAGAGCTAACGAATGAAAAGGAGGGATGTCAAAGACAAATAAGAAAGAAAGACATTAAACCAGGGACTAAACATAATTAAAGACTTATAAAACACAAAATTAGATGTTTTAACTAATGTTCATGCCGCTATTTTCTATATGGTGAAAGTTAGTGGGCAGCTGATATATATTTTTTGATGGCCGATGATGATATCTTAGAGAGATATTTAAAATAGAAAATAATACAAGTTAACAATTTTTATTTATGTGACATACAACATGGACTAAAATAATTAGAAATTGATCACTTGAATTGGTTTGGGGAAAAAATTAACTGTAAAGTATATTTAGCAAAATTCTTAATTCAAAAATCCTATTATGGCATTTTCAAAAAAGCTCTCTGCGCTGTTGAAATAAAAGTATTAGTAAAGTATACAATATTCCAAGTCTTCTGAAGTAAATTATAGAATAATTATAGTAAATTACACTATTGCTGTGATAGACCAAACGTCTGTTCTGATAACCTTTCCTTCTGCCACAACTCTGAAATCTCATTTGACCTGCATATACTGTACATATGCAGATTTTTTTTTTTACATTGAACAGAATCATTATTGTGTATTTATGATGCTTGCTTTTTGGATTTAGTCACTGTACTGTATGCTTTTGTTGTAGAGAAAGAGTGTGAACTCTCAGTGTAAACATTCTTTCTGACATCTAACTTAGTACTTAATGAAGAAAGAAAGTCATTCGGATTTAGAACAACATGATAGCGAGTAAATGATGAGTAAATTATTTTATTTTTATTTATTTAAAAATATTACTTTTAAGTGATCGATTAACATAAGGTCTGAAGCCATGACATCTCAGCTGAATGCCAAGATTGTATGTATGTGCCTTCAAGAGGAAAACTGTTGTCTCAATGATTTCGGAAAAGTAATTCTATAGTTGCATTTCTGTCAGGGAGCACAGTCTGAAAGGTCAAACTATTTCCCAACCGTAATGGCTGTTTCCTGAGCTCTTTAAAATTGAGGAAGAACTCAATGGACAAGGAGAACACATCTGAGTGACCTCCATCTTGATATGGATGACCTTGGCTAGTTTAACCCACACTTTCACAAACATATTTCACATCTGATAGAAACAGAGATGTGGAAGAACTATTCATGGACGGCTGTAAAAAGAGAACATTGTGAATGTATAGCCAGCGTCTCTTCACATTCAGAGGGGATATTGATAGGCCTTCATACAGCTCAAGTATTCACTTACCAAACAAAGATACAGAGCACCATCTGGAAGTTGTGGCCCACTTTGAGAAGTCAGAGACGCAGTATGGCACATATATATACACACACATAATGAAATAGAGAATGTGTAAAAGGAGACATCAACAGAAAGATCGAGAAAACAGATAGATTGAGAAAACAGACCGACATACCCTAGCAAGTTTACACACACACACACACACACACGCACACACACACACACACACACACACGCACACACACACACACCCAACAGAACCAAACACAAAGACACAAATTCACACTGAGAAACCGTGACACTCAGAGACCCCTGCTGTGTGTGAGAGCCCCCTCAAAAATCTGCATAAATACATATGCAAATGTGTGGGTCAACTGATAGACAAGTGAAGAGCGTGCAGAGGAACATATTTATCCATCTCGATGCGAAACAGACATTTTTACAAATGCGTGGTTTTCACACTTCAAATGAGCTTGTCCGTGTTGCATTTATCATGTTTCGCCTCCATACACAACTGAACGGTTTCATGACACCCATCATATTCCATTCACAATGTATATCTCTCGACTATCCTGCTTTTCTTTGTCTTGCAGTCTCAAAAGAGGTTCATTCAGGTATTCTTTCCTGTGTGTATGCATGTGTTTTCTGAATTGTCTTCAACACAGGCACGCAAGTGAAGACGAGGCCAGCCAACCGGTTTGAACCAGTCCAAAAGTCAGCACCTCGTTTTGCCTTCGGCCCAGAAAAAAAACAAAAACAATCCTAGTGGCATTCGAGATACAGACGGCAGGTATGAGGGCTGCATATGTGTGTGCGCATGAGGTCTTGTCAGATTTAAAAGACCTGGAGCTCAGCCAAGTTGATCTAGAAATGGACAGCCACCATCAGGGTGAGAGGACGGCCCTTCCCCCTCCGGCAGTTCTCGACTTGACCCTCCGTTAACCTAAAGAACACATGCTCAGCTAGCACTGCTCTCCCTCAGTCACTTTCTTTTCCTTTATCTCATTCTTTCTCTATATCTGTCAGTCTTTAAGAGGAACAGTTCATTTAAAAATACAAACAAAACCTGCATGACTTTATTTCTTTCATGGAACATACAAGGAGATATTTATTGCAGACTGTACAACAAACATGTAATGAAAGTGAATAGTGACCATGGTACAACATTTTTAGTAAATAACTTCGATTTTGATCTGTTCCTTGAACAAAGTTATCATTTTGATAATTCATATTGCCTATTTTTTGTATACTTTTATTGTGCTTTTTTGCCTTTTGGAGTTTTGGTTACCATTCACTTTAAATTTATGGAATAGAACAGCGTGAACATTCATCAAAACCTCTCTATATATTATTTATTTATTTATTTATTTTAATGGAAGACATTTTTAAAAAGTTTGGTAGGACATGCAGCTGAGTAACACGTTATCATATGGATAATTCATTCAAATATTTTTATGGTACTTGTTTTTTTTTTTTTTGTTGCCTTTTTTGGAGTTTTGGTTACCATTCACTCTCAATCATATGGATAATTCATATGGACTATTTTTTATGGTGCTTTGTTTGTCATTTTTGGAGTTTTGGTCACCATCCACTTTCAATGAATGGAAGAGAGTAGCATTAACATTCATTCTATATTTTGTATCATGGAAGAAAATCAGTCAGACGTGTTTGGAAGGATTTCAAACCTTGCAGGTGAGTAAATTTTCTCTTTTTGTCTGTCTGGTTTCCTGGGTTGTTTTGGTCACTTTTTTGTGGATGTTTCTCTTCTTTCCTGTCTCCTTCCCTCTAAAGCTCTTCAGCTAGTGAGACATAGATCATTCCGGCATCTTCCCCCCTGCTCTATTCAGGATAAACAAAGTGCCTCAAGTTCAGGCCCCACCCCGGGACCCTTAAACAAAGCCATCTATCATGCTGTCTGGCCCGACCTGTTTGGCCACAGCCAGGGCTGCCTCAGCCTCCGAGCCCCCGCCCTGAGCACAATCCCCCCATTGTGTCCCCGTCGGCCTCCCTGCCGGCCTCTTCTCACACCCCATGACATAGACACAGGGTTAAGTCAGGCTCCGGAGGAGAGCCAGCACCTGTGATGGGGCAGATAAAGGTAGCGCCAGCTGCAGTGCATCATACATTCAAATGAAACACAGGTGCTGATTTCTTAAATGTATCATAAGTGCTTAAATAATCCTTACACTGGGGTAACAGTGATTGAATGAACGTAATAAAGTAAAAAAGAATATATTCCTGAAATATTTCAGCATAATTAATGTGTGCAGGAACTTAATGTGTCCTTGCTTTACTGTGACCTCCGGTACTCAAGGGGGCGATAGAGTTATCTTCAAATGTCTGTGGCATTAAATCAGACATGTTTTTCTTCAGGTAGCTGCATAGCTACAAACATGTTAACCTTAAGTGTTTTGTTCTGTAGTCAGAACAGACACATAGTATAGACATATACATGAAATAGATACGTTTACGTTCAAATTCAAATATTGTAGTTGTGCATTCAACTCAAATTAATTTATCATGGTTGAACTTTGTGTTGTGAACTTGGAATCATGACCAAATGTACCAAATGTATACATGACAGATTCATCATAGCACACATTGCATTACACAACAACAAGCTACCTCAATCTCCTTTAGGCTGCTAATGTTTTGTGCCTTCTACAGACTGTGATTTCGGCAATCCTATAAAATCATTAAAAATCACTAAGGTATGACATGTATCTAATAAACTTGGGTACAACATGTATGTAGACTGTAAGATGATCACACCTATTGAATCATAGGCTACGACGCAATTTCGTATAGAAGAATAAAATGTCATCAGCATGCGCTAGTGGTGAACAAATATAGCAAGATGAATCACACTTTTGCAACTGTGGTGTTTATATGCATTGAAAAAAAGAGGAGGAATCGAAATAGAATATAAACGTGGTCATGGCTTGGGAAAAGAGGCAAACTTGGTATGCCAATTTTGCAAATTGAGCTTGAGGTAAACTTTGAGGTTTTAAGTTTTAGCGCCATGTTAATATGTTAATTAATACACCATTTCATGTTGCATTTTTAGTGGCTAGTCAATATATACGTAGGTCGTAGCAGCAGTGAGATGATCATGCTAAATTTATGACACTGTCAGAAAATTATCTCAGACTATCTTTGGTCGCAAGACCGGGACCAGGACACAATTGACCACAGAAATCGCCACAATTGGTCATCTTTCGTCTGGGTCAGCCCAAAATGTACAATGTGAACTGGGCATTAGAACTTGGAATCATGACCAAATGACCAAATGTATACATGAAAGATTCATCATAGCACACATTGAATTACACATCAACAACCTACCTCAATCTCCTTTAGGCTGCTAACGTTTTAAAAACACTAAATAATCCATTATGAGGCATCATGTAGCACTAATCCAACTACATTCTGTTTGGAGTGATAAATCATTTATGACTTTGGCTCATGACTGTTACAAGGGAATCCAGTAGATGTTTGTTTAAATTTTATGCAATGTTCATTGTTATATAAAAATACTATTTTAAACAGTGAGACTTGGAATAAAAGACTCTAAACATTTTTTAATTGTGCACAGCTCAGTTCTGATCTGTTTTTATTTCTCTAGCGACTCAGTCCGTCTTTGCCTGACGCATATCAACTGAATGAACTCATAATGGGCTAATCAAATATGCAAAATAATTGGCAATTACCTAGAGGGACTGATGGTCATTAGAATTTACAACAAGGTAATGAACTAAAGTCTGCATGTACCATGCATATTCATAAAGCAATCAAGGCTTTGAAGATTAAAGAAGTGCTTCAAATTCAAATGAGCCACAGAATATTATCAGTGAGATTCAGAAAGAGAGCGAGAAAGAGGGATGAGAGAGAGAGAGAGAGAGAGAGAGAGAGAGAGAGAGCGAGAGAGAGAGAGAGAGAGCGAGAGAGAGCGAGAGAGAGTGTTTCCCAAGATAAAAGACTAAACATTTTGTTACATTCCACTTCAGTGCTTCTATTGCAGTAAAAGAGCAAAATTAAATACTCAAGAATTGAACGAATTAATCAGCCTCTTTACAGAACTACTTGTATTGTGCTTTACACAGCTGATGTCTTTACATATTATTAAATGATTATTTGCCCTGCTATTCATTGTCTATAGCCATTTCCAAAGTCCAATGTTCAAAGACAGAAGAGCAGAGTCTTAAGTATCTTTACAGATGTGTATTATTTCCCTCACAAATCAAAATTTGTTTCATTTCACAGTGTAGCAAAACTACAGATGTCGTTCAACTCCAGTGCAACCAGCTGACCCAAAAGAAATTGAGTTTGCATGCAAAAGCGTGAATAAAGAAGTAAAAATAAAATGTAGATGGAGAAAGACACCGAGACAGAGAGAGACTTTCAGGGAACCATGACCCTAGACACAGACAGTGAGGGGCCTCTTGGGTCTTTATCTCATTCTATAGAACACAGATAAGACACACCAGCTGCAGACCACACACACACACATGCATATATATAATCTACTGCACGAGTAAAAAATCTTTTCCTTCAGGGGATATAAATCGATGATTAAAAGAGCACATTTACCCATTTCCCATAACCCGTTTACTTTACACTTCTAATTTTTACTGCTTTATACCCATGCTTGATGCTTTTGGTGAAAAATTAAGCTTGTACAGTACAAAACCTGTACTGTATATTTTATATTACCAATAATATTTCAACACAGAGCTGCAGGCAGTTTTGTATTCCCCAGGAAAACACTAAATAGAAGTGTCTACAGCTCAGCTGGCTGGCTACACTCACACACAAACACATCCGTACACACACACACACACACACACACACACACACAGGTGAGTCAAAATATCATATGATCCTGACAGATCTGATGATTGCATAGCTTCATGCTAGAAGGGGTGTGTCACACATCATGGAGATATGTGTGTGTGTCCACAACAATAAATGTGTTTTCATGCGCACTGCAAGCTCTGCTATGCAAACAAAATTTGTATCAATGCACTGCACATTTTTATGAATATAAGGCCAAGTATTTTACATGATTTAACCATCTCCATTCCAACAATTTTCATTATTTTAAGCATCTTTTTTTTGCAGTTCACTTTACCCTCTGGTGTTCTTCGGTATTTTGGACCGAAACTGTTTGTTTTTTTCTAATATTTTACTTTGTTGGAATGGTACGAAACTTGGTAAAGGTTTTGGCACTTGCTATGTGAACACACACACACACACACACACACACACACACAAAAAAACAAAATCAAGTCAGCAGTCAGAAATTTACCTCATTGGAAATGAATGGGAAATAAAAAACTAATTCTAGTTGGAAAAGTTTGGTACTGCACCCAAAGAAAAGCTTGTTTTTTTTGAGGTATCAATTATCAAGATATCAAAATTTGGAACTTGTTTCACAACTTGTTTCAATCTGTGGCTTTGATTTTCTCGCAGTTTAGAGTAAAACATGTTTTGGAAACTATATGTAAAAATTTAAAATAGTATTTTTGTGCATTTTTCATAACAATAAACTTTTATAACTTTTTTTTGTTCACTTGTAGTGTCTCCTTTAAAAAGTGTCTCCTTTAAAAAGACCAAACTTAAGTCTGTGCTCCAAAGCATTCGAGACTTATGCCAGTTTAAGCTGGAAATTTCAGTTACAAGCACAAAAAGTGAACAAATGGATTATAACTACTGCATAAATATATTTTAATACCATATAATCACCTAAAAATGCTAAATATTAAATTAAAAAAATGAAAATATTGTCAAACTAAAATTTTTTTAAAAAATTGGCCATTTTTGATCGCCATGCGAGGGTTAAATAGTAAATAGTTGTGACATGGGATTTTTAAAAGTACTAATATTCCATGCAGTCCCTCTAATGAGGTCGTAAACCTGCATTCAAAATAATAATAACACAAAATAGTATGCATGTCACACTGCAGGACACTGCTGTTAGTGCTTGAAATGCCATGTCAGCTACAAATATATAAACTTCACCACAATACACGTTCCCGTCTGCTCGGTGCCAATGTCCTGCCATATGCCCACTGAAAGGGAACCCTTGGCAGCGTTTGCCAAGTCAAACACGCTGTCATGTTGCGTCGAGACAGACTTTTGCACAAACACACTTTTGCTCAGATCAGACACTTTTTCTTCGACATAAATATAAGAAACATCACCTTTCCTCTGTGTAGCATCAAACTACTCAGGAAAACTTTATTGCTCAAGAGTACACAGGTATGAAACATTAATGTGGATAGCCGCTCAAATAATTTGATCATGGAGAATTTGATAAGAAATGTTTGAGGTCATATTGAAATCACTGATAAATTTGAGTACAATTTGAGACATTGTCGAGATCTTGTCTGAAACGGTAATGGAGGCAACTGTGAGATTACTAGGGTCTTTTTCTCATGCAGGAGAAAAGAAGAAGACTTCAGTAAAGGTTTTTATACCCTCTCCATTTATTCTCTTTGCAGTCAAGGAGAAAAAAAAGAGATTTTAAAAAGATTTTTCTTTTGTGAGAAGCCTATAAAGGTCGTCAGTGATGGTGCACAATTGGGGGATCCCCAAACTTCCTGTCTCCCGTTCCACTTGCTCTGTTCCAGCTAATGATCCATAACTCTCCCCGGTAAGAGAATAGTGGATCAGTGCCAAAAACATCAAGACACCAGGGCCAAGAACACCAGCAGACACCGGATAACATAACAGAATGAGTCCATTTCATCACAAATTATTAGTTACGCAAAGTTAACGTGCAATGGAAATATGATCTGCACAATACCATTTTGTAGTTAACTCAACATCAAAGTTCTTCTCCTTGTGTTTACATAATGAACAGCCACTTCTAATGCCTGTGGGGACCAGGAGACGCTACAGCGCTTATTAAACAACGATATGAGATGGGATCCCCTATATCAGCCTCAGAGAAAATGGCTTCACATGGATGTACTTAAGAAAATAACCCCAGAGAGATAGCAGATAAGGCGCTGGGGGAGGGAGGTCTGCAGAAAGGGGTTATTGCCTGAACTCATCGTCTGGCCGCTCGGGGGCATTCAGACTTGAATAAAATGGGGGTGTGATGGGGTGTTGTTAAGGGGGGGTATTAAAAGCTGCTGTGTCTACATGCATATCTTAAATTATTTATCATGCAAATCTCTCCAAGCGTGAACCTTCAACGGATTCACCATTTACAGCCGATACAGAATTCCATCTGTTGTGACGGACATCTGCTTGCACGACGCGACGGATCACGCATGTGCTTTACATGTAACGGCGAAAGCGTGTGACCTGTCTGGACCGGGATGGGTAAACACTTAAATTTTCTGAAGAGACTTGATCACTTTATACGATGAACAGATTGAATTTAGACTTTTGTTCACATATAAACATTGATCAGCGAACATAAACAGAAGCTCAACCGAACCTGCTTGTAGCGCGAGAACAAACCTCATTATTGCGGAAGCTCAAACGTTCTTCGTAACACGTGAATGAACCTCATTGGTTCTCGCTGAAGCTCAAACGTGCTGCGTAACACGAGAATGAACCTCATTGGTTCTCGCACGTCAAGCGAACATGCTTGAGCTTCCGTTTACCACAACTGATGTGAGAGTTGAAGAATGTTTATGTGTGAATAAAAGCCTAAATTCAATCTGTTCATCATATAAAGTGATCGAAATGTGGACTAAACTGCTCGATTCATATGGATTAGTTTTACGATCACTTTATGAACTTTTTGAAGTGTCAAAGTGGTAGTTGCGTAGCTGTCAATGGAGGGACAGAAAGCTCTCAGATTTCATCAAAAAGATCTTCATTTGTGTTTTGAAGATGAACGAAAGTCTTACGGGTTTGGAACAACATGAGGGTGCGTAAATGATGACAGAAATTTCATTTTTGGGTGAACTATCCCTTTAAATGTATAATTGCAACATAATATCAAGATCTATGCTGCATGTTTTTCCTCTTTCCGGATACCGGATAACACAAAGAGAAACGCTCTCTCATAATCATGAAAATGACAAATCAGTAACAGAATCAGAATCAGTAACAACCTGTGGCAGATCTTGTTTCGGACAGCTGAAAATTATTTTCTTTTCTTTTTTTATAAGTATGAATGTACCACTCTGGAGCTACATTACTGGAGTAGGATATGACCTTATAAAAACCACACTAAACACAGCAACATCTGCGAAAGCCACATGAGAGAACTGAGAGAATGTCCATTCATACTGACAGCAAGGACACTATATTCATCCACTTACACAGTCAAGTTCCTTTTTTCTTCAAAATAAAAGGACCAATCATAAACGGAAAGTGGGCTATTAGAGACATGGTATTCATCAAGGCCCTCCATCAAGGAGGTTTCGACTTGGCAAACGCTCTCATAGATTCGCTTCAATGCAAACATCTGTTACTCTACCTGTTAAATTCTCCTGCTTGGGCCGTAATCCGTGCGGTGTGGAGGCTAAATGCTCCTCTCCGTGGGGCGAAACTTGAACTGCCACCTCCACAGGGACGCAGGCTCGCCTCAGGCCTGCGGGTGGAGGCGACGGTGGCAGGTCTGAACATTTGTCCATGCATAGGCGTCCTTGACACTGCCTGCGTTTGTGCTCGATGAACTCCAGGATGTCAGCCAAAGGAAACCTGGAGCGGCACTGACCACAGGTGAGGAGGTCCTGATCCCCTTTAGGGGTGGATGGTTCCGATCTGGGATGGCTTTCCCCGTCCTCTGGGATATCTGCCGTCACGGGCTCGGCTACGGTAGGAGAAACGCAGAAAGGGAGGTGTGAGATATGAACCGGAATAACTTCCTGTGATATCCATAGCGAAACCTGATAATGACTAATTATATGTATGCCGTAAGTGATAATTATATTAATTTCCAAATAAATGGAAGAGGTGTTGAAATCTGCAGTAGTGTTAGAGGTGTTACTATGTCACATGCATTCAGGTGTCATAATGTAGAATAAATAAATACTGATTTAGGCACAATGATATTCAAATTTGTGAAGTTTTCCAATGCAACGGCATTGCATTTGCACCAGGAGACTTTAATATCTATCCACTATTGAAATGCTGACACTTCTATCAGAGGAATACAGACAGTCAATGAAAGGCAGATGCAGAGAAGATGAGAAACCAAAGACGGAGAGAAAAACAGTGGTTGCCCAGTAATGGTAAAGAGGAGGGGGTTGTTCACTTTAGTTGCATGACCCTGTTCATTATCCTGCCAATCTCACGTCTTAATGAACCCAACACCTCAGAGAATCAAAAAATAGATTCTAATTTGACTGCAAGATGATTGGAACCCATTTAGTTAAAAGTGCTGGAATCCTCTGAACTGAGGTTAGCTATTGAGGGGAGTATGTGGGGTAGTTCCCAGAAGGACAGCCAGAACATATGAAAGAGCAATCAAAACCACATCATGCGTCTGAACTGGGCTGAGAGAGATTGTTGCCATCGGTGGTAGGTTAACCCTAATTCTGTGTCAGGTCACGTGGGACAAAAGGTGGGGGCGACAATATAACAGAGTTTCTGACGAAGACTAAAAAAAAAACACACTTCAATATTTTAATCGATCCTCTTTTTTTTCTTCCAAGGCACGCTTAAGATCCTCAAAGCCTCAGATCGGATCTTGCGTTGCACAAACAGATGTAATTCAAACCTCTTTGTGAAACATCAGGAGAGTTTCCAACACAATACTATAAACACTTTTAAACCATTCTCCATCCTTTGGTAATATTTCATCTTATTTATTATTGCATACATTGTATACATGATAAACGCAATGACTAAAAGACATATGTGTCATCAATGAGGCTTTTTTTTTTTTTTTTTTGCTGCGATATATTAAGTTACTCAAATATTATATACCCTTGATTATTCAAGGTGCATACTCGCATACTAGCTTTTTATAGCATTGAAAATATATATATTTTTTTTTAACTTTTTTTTTTTTTTTTACCAAATCATAATGAATAAAAATATATATATCCATGGCACATGAGTTTTAAACTACATCTTTAACAGATTTCCTTTTTAGCATTTTGGACATTTTTGTCATTGGCCCACATGTACTCCAAAGCAATGTTTATATAAAAAACACTGTATATGTGTATAGAACAGGAGATGTGTGGACACATGAGAGAAGGCAAAGACCAAGTTCAAGTTCACCTAGTATACTGTCTCATCTTGAATGGAATGGACCCTCATTTGTTCATTTTCTGCCCCCTAGCGGCGACTCGTTTCACAAGATGCCGTATCAGAGAACACGTTCAAACGGAAATTAAATACAGGTACAAAACCAAAACCAACTAGAACAAGGGTAAACTTTCACTTTCATACGGAGGTCATGCAGATTTGATCAGTTATTATGGCCTTTATGTTTTTAAGGTTTTGACACGCAACACTTGAGGTGCTTTGATCGCCTCGACGGGGGTTTTAACAGGTTTGACAAGATAGATGCATAAAACCAGATTTGTATACCTTTCTTTCCTTTCTTTCTCTGAATAAAAACAAAACAAATCTTCGTTATCTAGATTCCCGTTTCAATTCTTGAAAATTGCCTTTCAAGAACCGAAGGAGGAAGTTGAGGGGGAAAAATCACTTTCTGAAATGTAGATATCTGATTTGATTTTTGTAAACAAACATTAGATGGCATCTATAATACGTTTATAATTGGCTACACATCACAAATGTATTAATTTAAAGTCTACAATGAGTAAAAACCAATTTGGGCTTTTAAAAGATCCCATGGGAATGTGAACTCAGAGGTGAATTTTCCTAACTAATTTTTATTTATTTATTATTATTAAAAAGCTAACAAATCACGTCTAATTTACTTTCATGCATTCATATACACACATACATAGGCTATATGCACATAAATGCGTAATCAACCTTCACGCGTTAAGAATCATAGCGAAGCGCAACTCAACATCAAAACGCGCTTCGTTCCGTCTTAAGAGACGCGTCTCGAGAACTCAGTTTAAAACTGATTTAAGTATTTTAGCTATAAAGACAGAAAAACTTACGCGAAAACTCCCGTTTGCTTAAGTGCTGGGGTTTGCCCTGCTTGCGGCGAGACATGTTGGACACGGTCTCAGCTGGGATCACATTGGGAAGAGCCAGAGTCTTTAGAGAGTCCAGGGCAAAAATCTTCTTCAGCGATGCATCGGGTATCCCACATGAACTATAGAGAATAGAACAGAAGAGACGCGTGTAGTGGCAAGACGCTTGCGTTGGGCTTCATGGCTTCTCGGAGGAGAACACAAGACAGGAATGGAAAAGTAAGCGAAGCCCCCTGAGCTGCTGCAAGTTCAAGTGCGGACGTGACGTGCCAGCGAACTTGACCGTCCAGAGGTAGATGATGGACATGGATCTGCTAAACACAGGAGAGAGAGAGAGAGAGAGAGAGAGAGAGAGAGAGAGAGAGTGGGAGGGGGGTGAGACTCGTAAAAACCAATGATGGGCTGCATGTCAACCATAGACCCTAACAGCCAATGGGCAGAGAGAGAGAGAGAGAGAGAGAGAGAGAGAGAGAGAGAGAGAGAGAGAGAGAGAGAGAGAGAGAGCCAAAGCCAGAGCCAGAGCCAGAGCCAGAAAAAAAAAAAAAAATGCATAATGGGGGTCAAAATGACCCTTTCTTTATTCAAAGGTTTTCTTCAAATAAAATGCCAAGGTTTTTTTTTTTTTTTTTTTTTTTTTTCATTTATAGCATAATGAAATAATAATAAACAGTACACATTTTAATTAATAATAGCCTGCTACATCACATGTGTTTATGTGAGTAATTTAAGCACATCTCAAAAAAAGTGTGCATTTTTCTGTTCACATTTTTGTTTAGATTAATAATCGACAAATTAAATCTTTTCGCACTGTTTTGCAAACTCTCGGTATCAACGTGTCTTGAAGAAGTTCCCACATATGCTGGACACTTGTTGGCTGCTTTTCTTTTTACTCTTCACATAGGCACATCTTGTAAGAGGCCTATCGATTTCAGTCTTTCTCTCTATGGATCTCAGCATTTTTGGACAGAAGTTAAGATATGTAAGTATTAAAATTTAATCTGGCATAATGTAATTTAGTTCAGCTGAAATGTTTGAATATCCTATTGACAAAAAGCTGTTTACAAATGTATATTCTTAAGTTATAGTAAAAAATAATAATAAATAATAAAACAATAGTAAATAATACAATAATAAAAATGTAAAAAAAGGAGGTTAAAAATAATTTGACACTAATATGTAATGTTCTCCCCTCTCTCTCTCTCTCTCTCTCTCTCTCTCTCTCTCTCTCTCTCTCTCTCTCTCTCTCTCTCTCTCTCTCTCTCTCTCTCTCTCTCTCTCTCTCTCTCTCTCTCTCTCTCCTCTGAAGGACTGAGGGCATTTGTGTTTGTGGACACGCATACAGACCAGGGAACATTCTGATGTTGTCAGTCAAGTTCTGAACAGGAACCAATCTTTGGAGAAGTTCATTTATTCGCAAAGGTGGACAAAAACATTGTGTTGGCTTTTTAAAGATTATTTTGATGATGACTTTTACTCCTATGCTATGGAAAAGATGGAGGAGTAGACAGTCAGACATTGATAATAATGAGAAATGTTTCTTGAGCATCAAAGAGACTTCGAAACATTAAGACACTTACTTCCTTTGGCCACCAGTGTACAAAAAAAACATTGTCCCTAAACTCACCCATTAATGTGTAAAAATAAACTCATAATTTCCAGCATTGGCTGTTTATTTTGTGATATATATGAAATGTTTTAAATTAAAAAAATGGTATTTTGTAATAATTTTGTCTAATTGATTTGTACGTCAGTAGTACTTATGTAGGATAAAAAATAAAATTAATTCTATATCAAAATTATGAAATCTTATTTATATTTAGTACAAATAAAAATAATTACAGTAGTGTACTGATTAGCTTGGTTTTTACAGTAATGTACTGTATTACACAATTACAGTACCATGTAGTTACTGTAAAACTGAAATACGATACTGGTACTGTAAATCTTAATTACAGTAACTTACTGGCAAGTTACTATAAGTAAGTTACTGTAAAAAACCATTGAAATGTCTAACAGTGTAATGAAGTAATTATATATATATATATATATATATATATAATTACTTCATTACACTGTATATATATATACATGTATATATATATACATGACTGTCTATATATATATAGGCCTATGTATCATACAGTAAAGGGCTACACATATTGGGCTGTTTTTCCAAAAATATTCGGTCATTTTGAAAAATTGTAGGGTAATTTCTACAAATAAACAATCTGTATTTGTATCTGTATTTATTAAAATAATGCCATAAATAAAAATAAATAGTTAACTAAACTGTTGGGTTACTTTTAACAGTGAATCATCAGTTTAGAACATAATATTATAGCAAATAAATCAACTTCAAATATAAAACAAAATGTAATTTACAAAAATCACATCAGTTCAAATCCATTGAATTAAAATGAATGAAATATAATAAAATATTGATGATGAAATAAATACATCTAATTTTGTATCCATTTTATGTGATACAATTTTTACCAGGCCACACACACACACACACACACACACACACACACACACACACACACACACACACACACACACACACACACACACACACACACACACACACACACACACAGGCCTACGTTATTAACAGATCATGTTGTGGGAGAATCATCTCGACTGTGATGTACAATTTCGCCATCTAGTGTTCAGTGGCCAAACACACAGGCAATTCATTCCTTGTCTATTTTATCAGTGGCGAATAGTTGACAGGAATCAGAATAAACTATTAGTACATATTTAAATCTTAAAACCAAAGAAACATATATATACATTTATAGATTAAGTTGCGTTGTTTTACAGACCTTTGACATTTAGTGAGAGTAAGAATACCATAAGACTTTAGAATTGTTGGGGGTTTATTACGATTTATAATATTATTATTTATTTGATTATAAGTATTTTCTTTTGATGTCATTTTTATTCAAGTCTCCATAGCTTCTATGTTATATATTTGGAAGTTTTTTTTAAATAAAAAGTTGCTTATATTTCCTTCCATAATTAATTTATCATATCTGAATATTGGCAAGCGCATGTGCACAAGCAAGCACAAACATAAGTTAAAAATCATATACGCTGACCACAGGGAGCGCTTGTCATCTTGTTGTTTCTTGACACCGCAGCGCCATCGTGCGTCAAGACGCGCAACTGCACCTCAGGCTGGGAAGGGCAGAGCAGCGCTTCTCCGCGCACTGGAGCAGACGGATGTCATTTATGGAATAAATATATTGGGATTTACAAGGTAAGCGTTGCGCTGTGTTTTATATACTAATCACATTTTCCATGAACAAATCCTTTTTTTTAATTTTAAGAGCAAAGATTTCGTTTGATGGAAAGGAGTAATTGGCTGTCATGAGCTCTAGAGACGACCGATCCGGCCTATTACAGACTGGAGATCTCTAACGGCGTCCGATACGTGATGAAAACAGTAGCAGTTTTATTTAAAAATATGTAGGCCTATGCATGCGTCGATTTGTAGGCTACCTCTCCTCGCGAGTGTTATATAAATAAATGCGCAACATTACGTAGGCTATTTAATAACCATGTATTCAAATATTCACTGGGTGTATTTAGTGAGCGACTGTCTCTTAGAATAAACATCAGATCTGTCAAAACCGGTCCAGAACAAGGCCAAATGCTTGAAGGCAGAGGCGGAAACTGATGCTCCGCACACACACACGCAAATGATGCGCTTCTCTGGATGAGGATGCATGTATGCATTATAAGGTGATTTAATATTTCAGCTCAATATCTTAAAAAAAAAAACACGCTACGATTACCTAAAATGAAGCGTATAAAGCTTTTGATTCTTCATGATAATTAAGCTTCTTTTTTTATCGCATTATAGAAATTAGAAATTGTTTTGCTTTACAGAAATGAAAATGGAATTTCTCCAAGTACAGCAACGCGGGAATAGGCAGATGGATTTTACTGGCATGAAGAGTAGATAATTGGTCTAATTTTTCTGATGCATCATGTTCTTGACAGGATCCCTTATATTCATCTCACCTCTTGTGGTTTGCTATACACAGTCTTGGGTCATATCACTTTCCACTGTCCCAGGGTTGGTCCAAATTCAGAATTGAACTGGCTCCCTTTTGAATCATGAATTGGAATGTGAACTGAAATGGCCTCATCCAACAGGAAGTTGAATTCAAATTCTGTTGCAAGTACAGATCCCATCCCAAAAATTAAATGTTCCTTCACTCTGATCTATAAGTTAAAGGAGCTGTATGTAAGAAATGTATTTCAATTAATCATAAAATGGCCCTGATATGTCACTAGACATTAAGAAATCATGTTAATTTCAAATACTTATATCACTGACAACAGTAGTCCGGCCAGGATATTGTCATTTAAAAAGTGAAGTTGCAGCCCTCAACTTATGTTGATGTTGTCATGTTGTGTTTTGGCCTGAAGTGCCACCCTCCACCTATCTACCAATCACAAAGTCAGTAGTGTTTCAGCATCCGGGTTGCCAGCTCTGCTCTAGTTACCACAGCTGCAGCTACAAACGTTCGTGCTGGATCCTGCAGCCTATCTGGCAACCTCGAGTCAGGGGGGAGGGGGAGGGGATACACCGCTCTACAGTAATTTGAAAGTGATTGCACTACCAGTTTTGGCCACAATCTTACATACGGCTCCTTTAATTTATTACATAGGCTATGAATGATTCTTAGTGCTCCCAGGTACAAAAACATGGTGATGCCATTTTATGTTTCGTATATTCGTATAAAAATATATTTGAGAAAAATATACTTGAAGTGAAAATTCTGTTTATTTTTTAAAAGTGTATTTATTTGCACTTTATTAAAAAAAAACAATTGTAGGTATATTTTAACTGTGTGCTGGAATGATCATTGTAACAATGCATTGAAAGTATACTTTCAAAATACATTATATAATGCAATAGTATTTTGTACAAAGTATAGCTAAGTATTATTTGTCTATTAATGTGCATTTGTTATTGAAGACAAAGTGTGCACTTTGTAGAATACACTTGTTTATGGCATGTACAGTGCGTTGACATGTAGTGCTGTTGTGCTTCGGGAGACCAGAGTTCGAGTACCGGCTCGTGGACCTTATCCCGATCCCGTCCCCCCTCTCTCTCTCTCTCTCTCTCCCACCTCACTTCCTGTCTAGCTACTGAAACGCCATAAATAAATCTAAAACGCCCAAAAAATAAAGACAATTCCTGTCTAGCTACTAAAACACCAAAAATAAATATTTTAAATATACACACTTATGGTATATTGCTTGTATGTTTCGAAGACACTCATAATGAATTTGTAATGTACTTGTAACACAAATAAAGTACACTTTAATATCACTAATCAAGCATGTAATTAGTCCCTACACAGGCATATACTTAAAGTATACTAAGTATACTTGAAGTTGGTCCAATTTAGTACACAAAAGTACACTAAATACACTTAAAGTTATGCTTTACTACAATTTAATAACAACTAAAATATACTTAGGACAAAATTATCTGTATCACTATCAAAATAGCACACTTCAAGTTAACTAATCATTAACACACTTGAAGTATACTAAATTAGACTGGCTGCAAGTATACTTAGCATTTTTTCTCCCACCAGGGTAGTTTTAGTGAACCAGCTCAAAACACAGTTTATCAGTTCTGTTTACGTCATCACGTAATCCTGACATCTTGGTTGTTGTGTAAAAACAGAGATTGTGGGTTTTAGGATCATTTTATTTCATTTCGAGATGAAGTGATGGACACATTTGAGTATACTGATTAAGTGGCTTGTGTATCATTGCTGACTTGAGACTCGAAATGTCAAAAGAATTAGTCCAATTTGATAAACTGGTTCAAACGATTTACTGAAAAGCACTGGATCAAAAGAACTCAGGACATCACTACAAATCGATGCCCCACCCCAAGAGATGCCATTGACACGTCCCGTTACTGTCTGCTGGTTGTTTCTAAGCACTTTGTCGTTAGTATACATCCAGTTCAGCATCACTTATTTTAGTTTAGTTCAAAGTCTTAAAGAAGAGACCCTGATTTCATCCTTTTTAAAGGGAAAAAAGGCCCATTGTTTAAGTTAGAGGAGTCAGCTGCTTGTCTGGTGCTGAGCAATAAATTATCCAATTTCATTAGGAATGGAGGAATTCGCTTCCACCGGGTATATTTAGCCACATGGACTGCACTTGAAATAATACAAACTTATATGTGACCCTGGAGCACAAAACCAGTCACATGGGTCAATTTTTTAAATTGAGATTGATACATCATCTTAAAGCTGAATAAATAAACTTTCCATTGATGTATGGTTTGTTATGATAGGACAAGATACGACTATTTGAAAATCTATCGAAACATTGAGAAAATCGCCTTTAAAGTTGTTCATTTATGTTTGCGATTGTGCTGCATTCACTCACAAAAATAAATGTTTTATATCTTTATGGTAGGAAATGTACAAAATATCTTCATGGAACATGATCTTTACTTAATATCCTCTTGATTTTTGGCATAAAAGAAAAATCGATAATTTTGACCCATACAATGAATTGTTGGCTATTGCCACAAATATACCCGTGCTACTTGTGACTGGTTTTGTGATCCAGGGTCACATATTATGGAAAGTATTTCTCATGTCAAGCTATCTAGCTCCATTGTTATATTGTCGAGAATAGACTCCTATCAATACTGTATGTATTTGTTTGTTGATATTAAATCGTGTTGGTCATTTAGTATACAGTAGATACATTACTTTATATCCTCTATATTCACCTAATACAAATTGAGTTGAGCTTGTCTAATTTATTTATCAGTCATTGTTTGCAACAGCTCTTCTCTGACCTTTCAACAGAATGACCTAGAGAGAGATCAGGAAGAAAAGAGGAGGCCTGCTTAAGTCAAGATGAGTTTGACATCCTGGTTCTTAGTGAGTGGTGGGGGAACAAGGCACCGCCTTCCCCGGGAAATGATCTTTGTGGGACGGGATGACTGTGAGCTTATGCTACAGGTAACTCGATCACTGTTACTCTGATACACAAGCAGGAAAACTCTATTGTCCCTTCAAGTGTACAGTCAGTTCTCCCTGGATCCATAACTGTGCACATTGCAGGCCTATATGGTACTTTAGACAACTTAGTTACACTTAGTGTGTTGTGTTAAGAGCTTTTAGATATGTTAGATTGTCTAACATAAAAGTTAACATACCATGAAAAGTAGGCAAACTGTAATTACAGTAAATGTCTATCAAATGTCTGTCACGCTCACCCACTCAACCTTGTTGCCAAAATCATTTTTCTTTAAGTTATGGGAATGTATTTTATTGTACCCTGTATTTTAGACATTTTATTTATTTTTGATGTTCTTTTTTTCTAGAATGTGAAAAAAGCTATTTTTTTAAGTATATTTCAAAATTTTGGTAACTCCTTTTACTCACCATATACTGAAAAAAAAGAAAAAAAGAAGAAGATTGCATTAAAGAGTTTCTGGCCATATTTTGTACTCTATTTGTGTGGAGTGCCATGCAGAATATTTCAGATAAGAATAAGAATTCAAAGATAATTTCCTCCAGCCCACCTTCACCTAGAACCAAACATCCAAAAATCTACAGTAAAGCATATTCTTTATTCCCATAATCCATTCACTTCTCTTTATTGCAGTCTCGAAGTGTAGACAAACAGCACGCCGTCATCAATTATGAAGAAGCCACAGATGAACATAAAGTTAAAGACCTGGGCAGCCTAAATGGGGTGAGAAATGCGGCAGTTTATAATACAGTAGATATAATAATTTTGTCCTCACTAGTATGATGAAAAGCATATGATGACAGCTGACCTCCTTTCCTCTCCTGTAGACATTCGTTAATGATGTACGTATACAGGAACAGCAATATATAACTTTGAAAATGGATGACAAGCTACGGTTTGGCTATGATATCCTTTTAGCACAAAATAAATTACAATTTGATGGTTTGGATTGATTTGTTCCACTTTAGTTAGTTTGTACAATCACAATATAACAATTTTTCTACATTTAAAATTTTAAATACCTAAGTATGTACTATGTAATTACAATTGGACCAAGTATGTATTTGCATTTCTATGTATTGTTTCCTCCTTAACCCATCTTACATACCAACCTATTTACTGTAGTGCGTGCAGAGTTACATGTTCCAGAGGAAGCGCTGAAGGTAACGCAGTAATACACAATCATTCAAAAGTCGATAAGATTTGTTTTTTGAAAGAAAGCAATACTTTATTTCAGCAAGGATGCTTTATATTGATCAAATGTGACAGTGAAGATATTTATAATGTTACAAAGATTTCTATTTCAAATAAATGCTTCTGAACGTTCTATTCATCAAAGAATCCTGGGGAAAAATGTATAGCAGTTTCCACAAAAAATATTTAGCAGCACAACTGTTGAGAACATTGATGATAATAATAATAAGAGGTTTCTTGGGCAATATATCAGTATATTAGAATTATTTCTGAACGATGACACTGAAGACTGTGATACTGAAGTAATGGCTGTTGAAAATTCAGCTTTGCCATTACAGATAAACATTTATTTTAAATTGTATTATATTTCACTAAATCACACTTTTCCGTATTTTTGATAAAATAAATGCAGTCTTGGTGAGCATAAGATACTTCGGTAGCACTTTATTTTACAGTCCTGTTCTCCATGTACAAAAGATGAACTTATTACAGTAATTACAATAATTGGGTAATAGCTAGGTAGCCTACTAACCCTGCACCCACCCCTAAACCTAACCTTAACCCCTGTAGTTACCTTAAATTACCCTGCATTTTCTTAGGTAAGCACACTGTAAGTGCACGTAAGTACACATACTGTAAAATAAAGTGCAACAAGACTTCTTTCAAAAACATAAAAAAATCTTACTGACCCCAAACCTTTGAATGGTAGGTAATCAGTTTGTGATCAATATCAGTCAGACATATAGGACTACATATCTAGTATTCTGTCATGTCCTTCTACATTCATCTTCACGGACAGCACGAAAAGTTCACCAGTCAGCTTCAGCTAACCAAGAAGCCTTCACCATCAGGGGAAACCACCAAAAGTCCAGAGGTCAAAGGAGCAGAGGGAGGAAAAGATGCTGAGGTTAGACCTTCAGAACCAGCACCAAAGCCAGAAGAGAAGGGGTCAGGTGAGTAGAAGATGGGGGATTTGTGAATTTACAAGAGTTACAGGTTGCTTACCAAACTTGAAGTATCTCAAACTTTCAGCAGGAGACATAGCTATGCTCCACAGAGGAACCCCTCTTTATGGACAGCCATCTTGGTGGGGTGACGGGGACGCAGATGATGAAAATTCTTTGAAGCACGATGTAAAGGCCTCTGAGCATAAGCAAGCTAAATGTGAAGCAGGTAAGATACATTGTTGTCGTGTTAATAACTGACTTCATGAATGCCACCCGCTCATGTTATGTGTTAATGCAGGCGGTAAGGACACAGTAACAAAGCAGCAGGTGGGGCCAGGAATCCCAACACAGAATTTGGGGACCCAGGAACCAAGCTACTTTGAGATCCCCTGTAAGGAGACTCCTCCAGTTGTGGGTGACACAGGAGAAAGCCTCCCTACCAGCTTAGAGGCAGTTGCGTCAGCTTCCACAATCCCTGCGTCGGAGGGTGGAGTACATGGACATGCCTCCTTCACTATTGAGTTTGACACGACGGCTTCAGGGAAGGGCAAAGAGCGAGCCTCAAAGGGTGCCCCAGACCACCGACAGTGGCCGAAAAGAGGGGCAGGGGAGGAGCTGAGTGCCTTGCAGGCTGCCATGGTGGCAGCGGAGGTAAAGGTGGCGGACTGGCTGGCACAGAATGAGCTACCCCTTGCCCGCTCTGAATCTGTTGCTGAGGATGATGGAGACAGCGTGAAGAGTGATGTGCCAGTTCAGCTGAGGAGCCTTAGAGGTAAGGTGAAGGAGTTACTGATGGCTTTATTGTTTTATGCTGCACTGCAATGCATTGTGTTACACATTGAATACATATATATTATGTTATTATATTATATATAATAGTTATACCTTGATTTTTAAAAAAATATTTATCAAGGTAAATAGTAGGCTAATTGCTAATTCATAAATATCAGAGTATCAAAGTTTCACCACATCAAAAGTTTTGTGGCATGTCTTTGACCCTTAAATTATGAAATGCTGACTGGCTGCAGTCTCAATTAACTGGTCATGTGTTTTGCACCATCCATCTTTATGTTTCGCCCCCTCTTTTTCAGGCAGTAAACATGAGGATGGCACACAAAGTGACTCAGAGAATGCACTGGGAGAGCAGCTTAGTAGCCGGAGGGCATTCCTGCAGGATCGTTACAGAGGAAGGCAGGGCGTGCTGAAGACAGAAGGCCTTTTCTGTGGGAGGGAAGATCTCTTCCAGCACAAACCATCATCTGTAGCTAAAAAGATGGCACCAGTAGGAGGTGAAGTTGGCAAAACAACTAACAGTTCTTCCCCACAGAAAGCCAACGTGCCCAGAGAGCAAAGCACTGGGTCTCAAGAGACTCCAAGTAGGGGACATGTAGATGACCAAAGTGACAGAGGGACATACACCATTGAACTGGAAAATGGCAATGCCGAGGAGGAAGAGGCCAGGCGTATGATTGATAAGGTAGACCTGCAGAAGCATAGAAATTATGTTTTCTTGTATGGTTGAAGATGTCAAAACCAGATACTGATACGCAATGATGGTGGAAATGTGTTACGTTTTAGGTTTTTGGGGTGGAGGACAACCAAGCCCTGACTAAACTGCGTTTTCCAAAACACCAGAAAGATAGAGGAACTATCTGTCCAAGATCTGGATCCATGGAAACCAGACAAACTGGTTATGTTGGTGCAGAGGTATATCAGTAATATTTGCCACACTTTTCTGAAGACATTTTAGTATCCTTGAAGATATTCAGTAAAGAAAATTTATATCAGTTTCAAAAGACACTATATAGATTTCTTGCAACCACAAAGATTCTTTTTCAAGTTTCCTAATCTTTTTTTTTTCTGATTTAAATAAATAAATAAATTGACTGTCCATTTTCCTCTTTAAAAGGTGCTGCCAGATGACTTGGTTGTAGTTGGTGGTCCAAGGTGGGTCTCACAGTGGGCTAGTCTAGCTGCAAGTCATATACGGACCGATCCTGAGGGATCTGGGGCCGAACCCACCGTGCTTTCCACAGATGAAAAAGGTTCAAGGACATCAAACATCTCGAAAAATTCTTTGGTTATGTATTACGATTCAGTTTTTACAGATTTTCTTTTGTTTCAACAGTTAATATCAATGCGTCTGAACGTAAGAGAAGGACTCTCCCGCACCTCCCTTCTGAGGACTCTGCTATGGATCCACTGGCTCCCGGGGGCACACGGAACGAATTCAGGCGAACAGTTCCTTCAACAGAGAAACAGGATCTAGAACTTCAGGAGAAAGTAGATCAGCTCAATAGAATCTCTAAAACTGGACAAAGAGTTTCAGGAATGTCCTCAGCTATCATGGATGTAGATCGTTCCAAAGTGAACAAGCCAACTCCACCCAGAAACCAGAATAAAGTTAAGCAACAGGGAGCTCACACTAGACAGATTGAGAAGAAACAAGAAGATGGGAGACGAAAGAAAGGTGATGAGGACCGAGAGAAGACAGGGAAGCCGCTACTGAGGCAAGAGAGCTTTACAGTGGAACGGCCGAGTGCCAATGTTCCCTTAGAGCTCATACCTTGCATCGATGGGCCTGGTGCCTCAACCCAGCACAGGGAAATGGCTGTCATCAATGAGAGCATTGATGCTGCCACCATGCTAAAAGACTCAGAGGCTGTGGCTGCTTTTCTGGAAACCACTTTATCTGACCTTGCAGATCCACCGAGCTACTCCCTGGAGGGGTCTGTCTCACCTGAATCTGACATTGATACGACAAGCACAGTCAGCCAGGCTGGGGGAGAAGGAATGCGTAAAACAGCCCAGAGGAAACGTTCAGCTGGAGGTCCAGGTCGTGAAACAGTCAATAAGAACACCAGCGCCACAGAAAGGAAAGGCAAAGCCCATCCCTCTGGCTCAGCTGGTTCCAGGGCTTGGACATCTCTTGACCTGACAGATGATGACTTGAGCTCTTCGCTTACCCAGGACGCTACTTTGGTAAAACGACCTCAGGGCCGGGGTCAAAATATCAGCTCTAAGGGAGAGCCAACAAGTGGCAAGGCCAAAGGAGCTAAGACAACTGTAGCTCCTGCACCAGCCACCTCTAAACCAACCACCCTTCCCCGGCCCAGACCCACACGGTCTTCCCTTCTTCGCCGTGCACGACTGGGTGAAGCTCCTGACACTGATCTCGCTGATGTCGATCGTATGTCCGTTGCTTCAGAGGCCTCTACCGCCAGTTCTGCATCGAGACCTTCGGCTGGACGAAGGACCCTCTCCAGAATTGAAGCACTTGCTCAACCACGAAGGCCGAGAGTGTGCTCACCTTCAGCTCGAAGTGACTCGGAGGCTACATCAGGCAAGATCAGGGGCTTCATCCCACGCCCTGCCCCGGAGAGTGCTCTGCGGCTCGGGCTCCGCTCTACAACAGCCTCATCCTCTGTGGGCGTCCCCAGAGCGAGAGCTAACAGCGCTTCCAAACTGCCTGATAACTGTCCTGGTGCTCCCTATGTTCAAAGTACACCTGCAGGTCAGACCTTTGAGGAAAATATACTAGAAATAATAATTGGCTGAAAATGTTCCAATTAAAACACTCTTTTTCCTTATAGCTGGTGGAAGGTGGCGCCGGGTACCTATCGAATATGCTTCAACCTCAGAGGATGAGTATGGCTCCAACCGTCACCCCACTCAGCATTCTCGCCCCCGTCCATTGGCTCCGCGGGTTACCCAGCTAGGGGGTTCAGCCCCTGCAACACCTAGCCCTGGAGGCATCTCCATGCTACGACACCAGTCCAGCAGAGAGCAGGATGATTACATGAGAGACTGGACTGCCCACAGTGAGGAGATTGCCAGGTAATAAATAGTGCCCAGTGTTGGGCAAGCTACTCAAAAAGTTTAGCAAACTAAGCTACAAACCACACAGATTTGCTAAGCTAAGATGAAGCTAGCTTTTAGAACTAGTTACTATACAAGCATGGAAAAAGTAGTTTACTAAATTGAAGCAACTTCATACATAGGTATTAAATATTATATTGGTATCTGTTGTTTATGGATGTTTGTTGAGGTAATAATTAATAACAATGTGACATTACCTTACTTCATACTGTCAGGCCAAAACACTTAATAGCAGCGCAGCATAAAAAATCTATTTAAAAGAGTATTTATAGGATGTACCTGTGTATTCACACAATGTACAATAAGACATATACTCTACACTCTTAAAATAAAGGTTCTTTATTGTCATTGATGGTTACATGAAGAAACTAACATCCACTGAATCTTTCCATTGCATTAACGTTTATAGTGGAAAAAGGTTCTTTAGATAATTCAAATGTTCTTCACACTGAGAAAAAAATGGTTCTTTTAAGAACTCTTTACTGAAAGGTTCTATGGCATCGCTGAGAAAACACCATTTTGGAACCTTTTTTTTTTAAGAGTGTATCATTCAAAAGTTTTTGGATAGGTACGATTTTTTAAAGTGCCCCTATTATGCTATGTTAAAGGTTCCTAATTTTGTTTAGGAGGTCTCCTACAACAGGTTTACATGTATCCAAGAAAAACAAAAATACGTATGACGTATGCAGGTCATGGTGACGGAAATGAGACTGGAATTCCTGATGACTCGTTTAGGCTGTGCAGAGTTGATTCTTTCTTTTGAGAGACAATAACTTTATCGTGCACTTTCGACTTTTACAACTTTGCAGACCGTTTACATTCACAGACATCTATATTACGCTGCATGAAAGGTAATATTTGAAAAAGCATAATAGGGGCATTTTAAAATGTTTAAAGAATGCTTATGCTCACCAAGGCTGCCTTTATTTGGTCAGTAATACTGTAAAAACAGTAGTTCTTTGAAATATTATACACAATATAATATAATTTAAAACAACTGTTTTCCATTTGAATTTACTTTAAAATGTCATTTTTGTGATGGCAAAGTTGAATTTTCTGTCTTCAGTGTCACATGATCCTTTAGAAATCATTCTAATATGCTGATTTGGTGTTCAAATATAATTTCTTATTATTAATGATCAAAACGGTTATGCAGCTTTATAGTTTTGTGATAACAATGAGTGATCAAGTTTTGATGAATATAAAGTTCAAAAGTACTGCATTTATTTGAAATAGATATCGTTTTTAACTATTTAAATATCTTTGCTGTAACTTTTGATCAATTTGATGCCTCCTTGCTATTAATTTCTTCTTCAAAAAAAATCTTACTGACTGCCTACCTTTGAACATTAGTGTGTTGGAACAACACCAACCGATTTCTTGTTGCCAGCGCTCCGACTTGTGGTGCAGCAGCACTGCAGGTCCTTTCTCGATCCTGTTCTCCTCTTAATTGCCATAAATAATTTCTTCATATTTAGTGATGCTACTGCCCACCACTGCTTACACCTTCAAAAGTCTTATCAGCCACTTATGTATAATATGTAAAATGTACTTTTACTAATAATACAAATAATTGTTGATCTAGTAAACTGTTGATTTAGATCATGAATCATACTTTGTCTTCTTTTGATTGTCCCAGAATCAGTCAAGACCTGGCTAAGGATCTGGCCATGTTAGCACGTGAGATCCACGACGTTGCTGGCGAGATTGACTCTGTTAGTCCTTCCTCCGCTCCAGCGACTTCAGTGAGAAGACAACTACATCATTACCAGAGCAATGGGCACTTTCTATATTTATATGGAACATTCAATTCTTTGATGCCTGTAGAGATTTATATCAATACATCTCGACAAGTCTGTTAAGAACTTTGGTTTTGCACACTGTGCATTGTTCCCGGAATTACTTCAGTAGTTAATTAAATCTGCGGGCATTGATCGTTTAAGAGATTATGATTCAAAGTTGTTATTGTGAGAATGTATAATAATGAATGTATTTGGACATGCTTTCCCAGTAGTGCTTTAAAACAATTTTTAAATACTACATTTTTGGATATATTCTGGAAGATTTTCAATGTAGAAAATAACAATATTACTGCATTGTGTAATCAGTGATGCAAGCTATAATCTTTGTACGTCTCTCAGGTTGAGGAACGTGTGTTTGAGGATGTTCTAGGCAGTGCTCCAGAGATCAGTAGCAGAGGTGTGGAACTAAGACCTCGCGGTGCTATCAGCGGTCAAGATCCCCGTGCCATCCGCCGTAGGACCTGGAGCAGAGATGAGGTATATATATTTATACATATATTACTAGAAGTTCCAATTTATACTGTTACTTATATTCCACAAGAGGGTCCACAAGGTTTTTTTTTTTAATAACAAAATATCTTGACACGAATCCATCTTATTTCTTACAGTGACAGCATATGCTCATTCTGCATTCACAGGGTGTGCTGGACAGTTTGCTGTTGGCATCAGTCTCCCAGCTCTCAGCAAAAATCAAACAGGCCATGGAAAAGACAGCCAACAAAATCAGGTACACTGCTCCTCAAAAAAAATGTAAAGCTTTAGTTTTTATAAAGCCTTTGAATTGAACATGCTCATTTAGTAACATTAATCATTTAAATCAGTTATTGTGTTATAAATATGATGTCAAATTTAAAACATTTTTAATTTTTTTTTTTACATTTTATGTCATGTTTGTTACAATTGTCTTCAGGAAATATTTATGAGAATGATCATTGTGCATCTCTGACTGTAATTTGAGAGGCTTTTATTATGTAAAACATTCATAGTTTTAGTTCTGAAAGGTCTTTTGGAAGGCCACATTTTGAATTATTACTGTTCATGCAGGATTTTATTCAAAGACAAGGACCGAAAGTGGGAGGAGATTGAAAGCAAACTGCGGGCAGAGAATGAGGTGCCTCTCCTCAAGACCTCTAATCAGGTGAGAAGGGAGTGTTTTTAATCAATTGTCCGAAAACATTGATCATCAAACTCACAAGGTCAAATAATAATTATAATATTATTATTTATTATTAATAATAATAATTACTAATATATATATATATATATATATTTTTTTTTTTATTCAGTCATTTTAGTATTTTCTATTAATTAAAGGGTTAGTTCACCCAAAAATGAAAATTCTGTCAGTAATTACTCACCCTGTTGTTCCAACCCCGTAAGACCTTCGTTCATCTTCGGAACACACATTAAGATATATTAAATCTGAGAGCTGGCTCACTCCTCCATAGGCTTCTAAGACACTATAACTTACTGGCCCAGAAAATGTATTAAAGACATCGTTAATATAGTCGTTAATATATTAAAGACATCGTTAATATATATAAGTGACTACAGTGGCTCAATCTTAAGTTTATAAAAAAGTACAAAAAGTATTCTCGTCGCTTTATAAACTTAAGATTGAGCCACTGTAGTCACTTGGACTATATTAACGATGTCTTTAATACATTTTCTGGGCCAGCAAGTTATAATGTCTTAGAAGCCTATGGAGGAGTGATCCAGCTCTCAGATTTAATCAAAAATATCTTAAATTTGTGTTCCGAAGATGAACGAAGGTCTTACGGGGTTGGAACAACATGAGGGTGAGTAATTACTGACAGAATTTTCATTTTTGGGTGAACTAACCCTTTAATGCATTATATAAATAATGCCACTGCCTGGCAAAAAAAAAAGTTTAATATGTTTCTTATATGTTTGGCAACAGTTCCTCTAACCCTAATTGATGTGTAGCCTAATTGATTTCTTAAACAACCATGTAGGAAGACCATATTCCAGGATGACAATGTCAAGATTCATCAGGCTCAAATTGTGAAGGAATAGTTGGGAGGGAGCATGAAGAATCATTTTCACACATGAATTGGTACATAATTTCCATCAAGAGGTGCATACATTTTTGGTCAAGATCTTTTATTGTCAAGCACAATACAAGTATTTGGTAAAGTCTACTACAGCACAGTATATATATTGTTTTAACGGGGATGTTTTGGTAGATTTCAGAGTTCATACATCACAGGCGCCTCAGCAGAAGATCTCTCAGTTTAATTAGACTGAGCTTTTGACTCATGGTTTGTCACCGCTCAGTGGCGTATACCACCTCTGCTCAGTGACAGGGCAGTAAATCTAACTCTATAATGCAGGCTGGCCTGAAATGAACTCTTGGAACTTCTGAAATGAAGAAGCTGTGAGGCTCTTAGTTTGCACTGCTATAATATCTACATAATGTGTTTACCCTCAACCATATCAGTGTTATGAATCTGAAATGAAAAGCTACAGCTACAGCTACATTATATAAGTAAATAGAAAGTCATAACAGTTCACATAAAGCATCAGAATTCTCTGTTCAGTTTGCTGTAAATGTTTGACTAAGACCTGGCAGCTTATGATGGTTTTCTATTCAGACTTTTTAATTTGATCATCCTCAGGAGATTTCCTCCATACTCCAGAATCTGAAAAGAGTGGAACGACAGTTGCTAGGTAAGCAGAACTGATGTGTTCTTGTCTTGTCCATACTTTTAATGTCTGCCTTGCAATATCCTCCTGAGACCCAACAGAATTTTCTTTTGCTATTTATTGTTATTTTAAAATATGTTTTTGTACAGTATGTAACTTAACATTACTATGGTGTGGAATTATTATTATTATTTTTTTTTTAAGTTAGATTATTATTAGAGTGTTTTCTTAGAAGTTTGGTAGTGTGTGATCTTCGTTTTTTTTTTAGTGTATGATGCCCAGTTTTTCTCTGTAACCATTTACAAAGTCTTTAAGTGTATGATGCCTATTGTTTTAAAATCTGTTCAGATTTTTTGAAAGTCATGCAGTTTATTCTAGCCTTTAGAGCAGCTTTATTAGGCATCATTACCAAAGGTTTTGACCATTTTAAACCATTTCATAGTGTTTTTATACATATAGATGTAGTAACTACAGATATTCTTCAAAATACAATGGCTCTCAAAATGTATGATATTTACAGTTTCAGAGAAATTCAATTAAAATCAATGTCCTCTATAGAGTCTCTATTCTGCATGGTCCCAGGAGTATAAAATCCAAGGGTTAATTGTCTGTTTGTTAATTGACTGAATGATTTATTGTCTTTAGTTGCATTAGTGAATGACTATATATCAGAATAACTCAATAAATGTAATTTTCTTGAATTTGAAATCACTAGTGATTGATATCATGGTGGACCCTGATGGCACGTTGGATGCTCTGAGCAGTCTGGGTTTGACCAGTCCACTCATGGCTGAGAACAGTGTTAGTCCTGGCTCACAAGGTCCAGCTGGCAACCAGGCTGCGGAAGTATCAGCATATTCAGAGGTCGCAGAACGAGATCTCGGCCTGCAGGAGAGGAGCAAAGAGCAGAACACTGCCCATCAAAACTGAATAACTCCCAGCAGTTTACACAGAGATCCTGCACTGGTTTTCAAAGGCCAGGTCATGAGGACTTTTATGTGAATAATGTGAGGTATGCTGTAAAACTTCCTATATGACACTGCATTTTAAAGTTTGCTTCAGAAATACTATATATCCATGGACGTATTTTCAATAATTAAAGAAAATATTTTGAAATATCAATCAACTGTCACACCCTGTGGTCAGAATTACTGTACACAAGCATTAAAGTGCCCCTATTATGCTATTTCAAAAGTTCCTAATTTTGTTATGGAGGTCTCCTAAAATAGATTTACATGCATCCATGGTCAAAAAAAAAAAGGATCTGGTCTGTCTAAACCCCTTCTTTCCGTTAGCCTATGTGGTAGATTTTTCCCTAAACCTAACTACGTACCTGGAACCTAAATACCTGCGTCTACAGTCGACACTTAATAAATACATTTACCTGGGGTGGCTCCAGTCGACTCCCAAGCACAGATACAACAGATTTTATAAAATAGGGGTATGGGCGAAAATGACATGAAACATTACATAATTTCCCTACAATTTGATTGGTTCTTCATAGACAAACCCTTCTGTTACTAGGTAGGAGCAAATTCAGTTCTTGTGATTACTTTTGAAATCACAAGGTTTCAAACCTAGTCATCCATCTAGTTTCATTTCCCATATTTGTTATTTTCACACACACACAAAGTCACAAGTTTTCTGAAAGGGGACACACATCATTCAAAAACATATGATTGTTGTTCCTGCAAGAAAAACAAATGTTAGTTATGATTAATTAAAAAATCCATCACACCTACTCTTCTCTGATTGGTCAGATGGCTCAGTCTGTTGTGATTGGTCAGAAACCAAACGCCTATTACCATATCGGAATTTCAGCTCCATCGTTTCTTCAGCACTTGTATACAGTGATACGGACAGTAACAATGGAATCGGTTCTTTCTTTTGGTAGACAATAACTCAATTTATCGTGCACTTTGATCTTTGAAACTGCAGACCTTGTACATTCACACACAGCTATAATACACACTGAGTGAAAGGTAATATCCAAAAAAGCATAATAGAAGCACTCTAATTATATTATCAATGTTTGTCTTTATGATCGGAAGTTCTGTAGATGTGCCTAGGAAGACACTTAGCACATGACTGTTGAACAGGAAGTGAAATGTGATAGACATAAGATGCGATTTACTCAAAACTGTCTTCATGCTGTGTATTGTTAAGTGTTTAGCCAAACTCCTTACACACAGGGTTCAAAATTAAGCCCAAATTGACCAGTTGGCCCGTATTTTGATTAGGAACAGCAATGTAATGTACTGAAGAAAACATATGTCTGACAACTTTTACCTCAGTAGAGAATTTTCCATCACAAGTTTTTCTAGGATGCATAGAGTTTTTTTTTTTTTTTTTTTCATAACTTCATGTGGAGATGCACATGTGGAATATTTCTCACATTAAGGCACGGAAACTAATATGATGAGCAAAATGACACAATGACCTACGATGTTTGTAACAAATATGCAATGACGAAATAGCTAAATAATCCCATTGTCATTAGGACAATATATATACACTATACCATTCAAAAGTTTGGGGTCAGTGAGATTTTAATATTTTGAAAGAAGTCTCTTATGCTCTCTTTTTTATTAAATTGATCAAAATATAGTAATATTGTGAAATGTTATTACAATTTTACATAACTTTTCTATTTTAATATATTTTAAAATGTAATTCTTGCTGAATAAAATCATTAATTATTATTTTTTTTTAATTTTTTTTAATTTTTTTTATTTTTACTGTAACTGGCCCCAAACTTTTGAGCAGTGTAGTGTATATTTGAATAAAATTAATGCAAACTGGTAAAAAAAATGTTTTAGTTATAGTTAAGTGTGATCAATTTTATTTGGGACTCTGTTTACACAGCAGGGAGCCAAAAAATCAATATTTGACATTTTTAGTCAAAATATTTAAAGCCAGTCTCTGCCAAATATTGAATGTGCCTACTGTGTAACCAAATCTTTAGACATTTGGGTTGAAATCTGAAAATGATTATCTAAATAGACAATATCGCAGTAGTTTTGCTGGAGTGAATTTGTGATTTATGAGAAGTCTGATTTGTCAAGACAAAGCTAAACTGTGTATTACACTTGGAAATAACCCAGTCTAATATGTGAAGCATTGTTTTTTTGACCCAGTCCTTCAATTTGATCTGTAGCACTTTGATCATCTTTTGTAAATTTATTGTAAAACATTCCTCTGAAAGTACCTTGCATCCTTGCATTAATGTTGCTGTGTACCTGTGGTTCTATAAAGGTTGCCATGTTCCAACAATACCCTTTTCATATATGTGAATATGTAATTACCAATTAGGAATATTCAAGTTGTCTCTGCCATGTGATAGCCATTAGGAAGGCCTGCATTTATCCAAATGATTATCAAGCTTGTTATGTCACAAAGTGCCCATTATCAAGGTCATTATCTGATGATGTAGACATTAAGCATCATGTTTTTTGCACATGCCAATGTATCGACCTGTTAAAATGAGTGTTGTGAACTGGGTACTGTTGACAGATTGAAAAATGGCTTGTTTTTTTTGTAAATTGTCTCCATCTGGTTAGGTAGGTAGCATGGTCAAATTTCTCTCCTCTTATCTTCCGTCTGCCTCATACCAGTGGTGTTTACACATGAATGTAAAACTAATACCGATTTAATAAAGAACTTTCATATCCCTGGATGCTTCACGTCATAATCAGTTTAATGTACATAATCATGTACATATTAATAAATTATGCACACTCACATAGATATTTGTTTATTTTACACATAGACAGGATTTTACATGGCACAGGTTGCCTCATGGGGGCCGACATATTGAGATCCGTGTGTCTATAGTATAAAAAATAATTTTAGCAAAAAATTTAACAGATAAAGCCATTTAAACTAAATTGTTACACCTTTTGCGTCCGGGTCCGTTTTGACCCGAAACTGAACTGTGGCTTACTGGCTTTACATATGAAAATATGCTCTTCTGTAAAAATACATTTTGTTTATAAACATGCTCGCTCATGAACACAATAATTCTGAAATTAAAATAAAATGACAAACAAATGAATGTCTTAATGTGTTTGTAGAGCAAAAGTTCATTGACCTTCATTGAAGAGGTTTTGGTAAAGGAAAAAGTCCACATTTGACTTTGCTGCCACCTATGGTGAACCATTGATAACCATGATAAGGAGATTCAAGCTGTTTATTATAATATTTTTTCATATGAACACAACCACGTTCAAGTGATCTGAGGGCGCGCGCGCTTCCTGGTGTGTGACGTGTGCGCGCGTTCTGGTTTAGTCTGCGCAAGCACCGGAAAGCGCCGGAAGTGATCTCTCGTGCGTGTACGTCACTCGTGGTTGTGTACAAGAGGTAAAAACGATATAAATACTGTTCGTTTTCTCACACAAACCGTTTGTTTCGTGTCTTAGGCCATCAATGTGTACTTACGATGGGGACTTGTTTAATTTGGACTTCACTGTGGATGCTCTTTGAGGTGGTGACCATAGACCTGCATTATATGACTGACAGACAAGAACGGTTTGACCTAAAAATATCAAAATTGAAACTACTGCGGAAACAAAGACACCTACATCTTGGATGCCCTTGAGGTAAGCTAAAACATACCAAAATTTAATTTCAAAGTGAACTATCCCTTTAAGGATATAAAATAGGCTTGCGAAGCCATTCACGTGACTTTAATTAAAAAAAAATAATTATTTATTTATGAATTAGCCAACAATCTTATCTTTGCAGTTAAAAACTACATACATTTGAATAAGAAAAGTGGCCACAAATTAAGCTGCTTGCCCTCTTTATCCCTAGTCTTTACACTTTAAACACACATACACACACACACACACACACACACACACACACACGACTGATTTGCACCTCATGCTCTGAGGGCTATTAAACTAAATTAGGTTTAAAATCCCATGAGGTTTTAGTTCAGGTAATGCGGTCTTGATTTATAGCACTCCTTAATCCTCTCTTTTGTTCTATACTAGCCATGCATTAAAAGGGAAGGTGCTGGAGCAAAAAAGGGCTAACTTTTTCGACTAATCTAACAGCGAAGCATAACCCTTTATATTGTAGATCCTAGAGCCTTCCTCTACATAAAAAGAGAGAGTAATATCTGTGGAAACGGACTGCGAAGAGCAGGCTATGTGTTGTATGTTTGTTACATAACAGCTTTTCCGCAGTGTTTGATAATCATGACCTATCAGTCAAACAGCTGCCCAGAAACACACACATCTTCCCGGAGGACAACTACACATTTACATATTCTGTACATGTGGTCGATGGGCAGTTATTGCTGAGGGTCTGATTGTGTTTCAGGAGAACAGAGAGTGAAAAAGAAAAAACTGCTGAGTCACTGGTTTAATTATGCTAACGGACCAAGGGAGGGGAATTAGTATTCGTGGGAGAGCATGTGGGAAAGACCACAGTCTGGAGAAATTAGTTAAAGTATAAAACCGAAATCACAGAACATACCAGAATAAGCTCTGATCTTATCTTTTAAGTCAACGTTAAATGAAAACTTGGACTGCTATTTATTTGGTAACACTTACAAAAAAAATTCCATTTGTTGCATTATGAATGAAACGAAAAATATACTTGAAATACAATGAAAAATACTTGTAAAGCATTTATGAAACTTAATGTTAATAATTAGGCTACATTATTAAAATCAAAAGTTGGACTTGAGCTAACATGAACTAACAATGTATAGTAATATTTGTATTCATTAACATTAACAAAGATACAAATACTGTGACAAATGTATTACTCATTGTTAGTTAATGCATCAACCTAATGGGATGTTATTGTAAAGTGTTACCATTCATTGTCTAGTAAACATCTTATTCTGCCAGCATACTTATTTTCTTGTTGAATTTCCAGTTTTACATAGAAATACACCACATTACAGAAGTAAAATAGGTTGCGAATGCAGCATAATGTTGACTTTAAAGTGTGAAATGAGAAGTGCTATCAAATTTCATATTTTAAATGTCCTTACATTCACAGGACAAGAACTCTTGGTCGTTGCTGAGTCTTCCAATAGATTGGTGGTCTAGTTCATCTGTTTATATTGACAGCAAAACATGGCTCCTGCTTATAGTATGAGTTTCATCAGTATTGCATTGACATATTGCTTATCTCCAGGATCATAATAGATCGAGGTACTTCAGACAAATGTGGCGCGATGCAAACGAGGAAATATGAGGCAATCAAAAGCAATCACGACTACTTCCTCTGCTGTAGAGTTTTATTACAAAATCATTTCCTCTCATCACCCAATAATACAGCTGGGTATTTGTTTTTGAAAGAGTTTGCAGCGTGCAGGCAGACGGCTGTGAACTTCTGGGTAATGTCAAATGAATACTTTATTGAATTTGCCCGCAGCTCTTCTGAGTTAATATGCACTGATGTGTGAGTGTGTTGGACTCTGGCAGTCATGCATCAGAGCACCACCAACACACTCAGTGGAGGGGAGGGTTCCAGGTGCAGAATGTGGGTCTTTGCATCCACTCCCACACACTTTCTTAGTCACTGTGCCCACTCAGACTTTGCCAGCCCCTCCCAGCAGGGCAGGGAGACCCCTTTTTTTTTGCTAGTGTTTGGATGAAATCCAAAGAAATCAAGCGCTCTGCAAGACACGGCTCAGTCTAACACAGACTCCAACAGTGCTTGCTGCTGGGACTGGCTTAGAGGCTTTCCCTCGGCGACTGAACTGTGGATGAACGTCTCTTGGAGATTAATTATTGGATACTTGATGAGTTGGAAACATGCAAGATAGGAGGTTTGTTTCTGAGGGTCCGGGGCTGAAGCCTCCACCTGAAACGGGGTTCTTCTCTGCACCTCTCGCCCGGCCGGGTGCCAGCATCTTCAGCGCCGTCCAGCAGCAGGACTACTCCGCCATGGTCTGGCTCAAAAGAAGGGATAGGATGGAACGGGTAAGGCTGACCTTTTCTCCTCAGCACTGAAACATCCACCTGTAACCAAGGCACAGCACACACTGTGCTGAACAGGGTGGAGAGGGCAGGTCTGTGTGTCTGACTAACACTGTACAAATGCAATCCGTTCATTGACATTTTCAGACTGTTTTAATGTTATCTAAAGCATTTGAGGCTATATGTCATAGCAGTTTTAAATTTCTCATTGAAGATGAGCTGAGAAAACATGTTCATGTTCAGACGTGATGCAGCTTGTAACATGAGTGATCAATCATCAATCTCACTAGACTCAGAGTCTCAAGAACATTATATATCTCTAAAATATTCTGGATTATATATATATATATATATATATATATATATATATATATATATATATATATATATACACACACAGCAAACAAATGTAAAAAATTATATTATCAGTAAGTCATGACAACATGTTTTTACATTACTTTAACTCATCAAAATACATTAAGCAAAAATAACTTTTTATAAGTTATACAAGATTCAACTCCTTTTTAAAGCCAGTTCAATGTAACTAAAGTTGAAATGACTTTTACATCTAAGTTCTAAGTTGATTTTACTTGAAAATTTAAGGCAGCAACTTTTTTTACAGGTGAAAAATAACATATGTAGATATGACTAATATGCATATTGATCCAAATATATAATTATTTAAATGTGTATTAATTGTAAATTTTTAGTTGTTGTTTTTTTTTTTTTTTTTTTTTTTGCATTTTAATAGTTTAGTTCTAGACAAATCAAGAATATACGAGTCAAAGGATCTGAAAGATAATATCATGAAAGATCTAAAAGATTATCATAATGGCAAATAAGATTGAATGATTCCAGTTATATACAGCTCTGGAAAAAATGAAGAGACCACTGCAAAATTATCGGTTTCTCTGGTTTAACTATGGATATGTGTTTGGGTAAAATTAACATTTTTGATTTATTCTATAAACTACTGACAACATTTCTCCCAAATTCCAAATAAAAATATTGTCATTTAGAGCATTTATTTGCAGAAACCGACAACTGGTCAAAATAACAAAAAATACGTAGTGTTGTCAGACCTCGAATAATGGAAAGAAAATAAGTTCATATTCATTTTTAAACAACACAATACTAATGTTTTAACTTAAGAAATCAATATTTGGTGGAATAACTCTGATTTTCAATCACAGCCTTCATGCATCTTGGCATGCTCTCCACCAGTCTTTCACGTTGATGTTGGGCGACTTTATGCCACTCCTGGTGCAAAAATTCAAGCAGCTCGTCTTTGTTTGATGGCTTGTCACCATCCGTCTTCCTCTTGATCACATTCCAGAGGTTTACAATGGGGTTCAGGTCTGGAGATTGGGCTGGCCATGACAGGGTCTTGATCTGGTGGTCCTCCATCCACACCTTGATTGACCTGGCTGTGTGGTATGGAGCATTGTCCTGCTGGAAAAAAAAAAATCCTCAGAGTTGGGGAACATTGTCAGAGCAGAAGGAAGCAAGTTTTCTTTCAGGACAACCTTGTACGTGCTTGATTCATGCGTCCTTCACGAAGACAAATCTGCCCGATTCCATCCTTGCTAAAGCACCCCCAGATCATCACCAATCCTCCACCAAATTTCACAGTGGGTGCGAGACATTGTGGCTTGTAGGCCTCTCCAGATCTTCGTCTAACCATTAGACGACCAGGTGTTGGACAAAGCTGAAAATTGATGATCTGGGGGTGCTTCGGCAAGGCTGAAAAAGTTTGGGGTCAGTAAGGTTTGTTTTTTTTCTTTGCAAAGAATTTAAAGCTGCAGTCCATAACTTTTTTGAGTTAAAAATTATCCAAAAAATGTTTTTGAGCAAGTACATAACCAGCCAGAGTTCAAAACTATCTGCTTGCCTTAGCTCGATTCAAAACGGTAAGCTTGTAATAATGTTTTTAATTCCAGTGGTACTGGTGGATTTCTGCTGGAAATTCGAGCATGTCTTTGCGTCATTACGTCACATCTGTACACATAAAGAAGGAGTCTCGGCTAGTAGGCTATATTGTGTGTGAGGATGTTGGAGGTGGAGATTTATAGCCTTTTCTCACAGCACTTGATATAATTAAACTTATCAATTTGATGGCGGATCCAGAAAGGTTCAAACGACAGTCACCAGTGACAACTGCGATTCACCCGTTGTAAAATGCAAAAGACTTCGGAGTGGCTGGAGAAAAAAAAGAGACTGCAACCGGGCCCATGCGGGCCCATCTTTTGAAAGGTGGTGTGAACTCCATGTTTTGAAGGGTTCAAAACAAACGCAGAGACGGCTTTTTTTTCTGCTGGACAGGTAACACATTTCAATGGTTCAATTATGTAACAGTAGTGCACTTGTTCACTTAATTCATGCAGTTACGGAGTAGCCCAACTACAGGTAGCCCTAATACACATTAAATGTAGTCACGCAATGCTGATGTTGTTAACATTAACAATTTGAGAACAAAGTAGCCTATAATTTACACGGTTTGACGTGATATGATAAGCGATAGTTGGATTTACTCAGTGTGATTTACTGCTTTTTTTCCCTTAGTTGGTCAGAACAAAAGTGGATGTTTCTTGTTCAGATGACATTTTGAAATGAAAATTCTTATGTTGGTCATACTTCCAAAAAATAAGAATCTGTGATTCCGAATGACAGTATCAACACCGGCGCGGCGACTGACAGCCTCACATTCTCCTAAAAACATTGGATTCATCCGCGCTGTGCCATGCCGAGGCACAACCCACGTAAAGTTGATAATTCCGCGAATAACTGCAATTGCAGATTTCGAACGGAGATGACGACAAAGAGAAAAAACTACGGACTGCAGCTTTAAAGAAATTAACACTTTTATTCAGCAAGAATGCATTAAATTGATCAAAAGTGACAGTAAAGACATTTGTAATGTCACAAAAACTTTCTATTTCAGATAAATGCTGTTCTATTGATCTTTATATTCATCAAAGAATCCAGAAAAAACACACACACCTGTTTTCAACACTAATAATAATACATGTTTCTTGAGCAGCAAATCAGCATATTAGAATGATTTCTGAAGGATCATGTGACACTGAAGACTAACAATCATAATAATAATAAACTAGTAATGATGCTGAAAATTCAGCTTTGATCACAGGAATAAATTACATTTTAAAATATATTCAAATAGAAAACAGTTCAAATAAAATGTAACATTGTAATGTAAAAATATTTCACAATATTACTGTTTTTGCTATATTAAAGAGGTTTTCACCAGGTTAGCTTGAGTCACGCTTATTCAGAGAAAGGATCCCCGACACAGAATTTCCTGTATTTTTCTTTAGTATTCACCATAAGCAATGTAATATTGTTGCCAATTTGCTGGGTCTCTGGTCCAAACTCAATGTCCTGAACTTTAATTAGTTTACTAGCGGGGACCAAACATCCTAGCATCGGCTATTCCCAATTTTTCTGCCTTGCAATTGCTTCTAATTTATCCCAGAGGACTCTGTTTGGACTTTGCTTTTGGGCAGTGCCTGAAGCGGCATCTGCTTGGACAGTCTGAGAAGAGAAGAGAGCTCGGGACTGGGAGGGCAGATACAACAGGAAATGACTTGCAATTCATGGCTGTCAGTTTTTCCAAAAAACACTTCCAGCCCTTAACTCAAACTACTTAGATCACAACAGCACATTAACTCCAGTGATTTCTGCCACTTTATTCGGTAATCAGATTGCATCATCCCTAAATTACTTCTGGAATTTTTCCTTCGGGGGTTAATGGTACCCCAACCATTTTACAAATCCAGGCACAAACAGCTAGACATTTTAATTTTTCAGATTCTTTGTTTGTAGCCAGTCAAGTTGTTGTTTAACTTTCCAATCAGAATTGGAAAAAAATCCTGACTAACCATTTTGTTAATGAGCTCTGAGAATTTATTTGTGGTGTGTGTGTGTGTGTGTGTGTGTGTGATTTTGATTGTTATTAATTATTTATTAATTCTGACCATTTAACATACTATTCAGTCAGAACAAATGTCATACAATGTTGATGTATAGATGAAAAAGCCATTTAATAAATGTGCTAAATTGCGATTTAGTGCCACGTCAAGATGAAAATGGTTTGGGTACATCCGTACCATTTTGGCATCCTTATTTTACAACATCTCAAATTTACTTTGTCAAAATATTATACTTTTCTCTGATCTTGTAAACAAAATAAGTCTATTTAATGTTTTACTGTTCATTATACTTAATTATATTTATTGAATGTTTAAAACACTATGCATTTGCAAAAAAATACTGTTCTGTCAGGACCACTATCATCAAATATGATTGACAATTAGATACAGTTTGGATTGACGGTATGGTTCTGTTCTGGGTGAGAACTCCCTGAGCATCCATGCAGCCTAGCAGAGCAGGGAGAGCAGCAATAACCCCCCTTAGGGTAAACCGAACAGAACCAACATGAATGTATTGCAGATATCATTAATTCAAGAATTTTAAAGTACAACATGATTCGAGAATTTATTCTGATTCAAAGGGCAATCAGAATGCCAAATACTGGACGAGAGGAGCTGGGGATGGAGGAGGGTAATGAGCTCCTGAGAAACGCGATAGCTGCTGATAATACTGAAGGAGCTTATATATACATATACACTCACCTAAAGGATTATTAGGAACACCATACTAATACTGTGTTTGACCCCCTTTCGCCTTCAGAACTGCCTTAATTCTACGTGGCATTGATTCAACAAGGTTCTGAAAGCATTCTTTAGAAATGTTGGCCCATATTGATAGGATAGCATCTTGCAGTTGATGGAGATTTGTGGGATGCACATCCAGGGCACGAAGCTCCCGTTCCACCACATCCCAAAGATGCTCTATTGGGTTGAGATCTGGTGACTGTGGGGGCCATTTTAGTACAGTGAACTCATTGTCATGTTCAAGAAACCAATTTGAAATGATTCGAGCTTTGTGACATGGTGCATTATCCTGCTGGATGTAGCCATCAGAGGATGGGTACATGGTGGTCATAAAGGGATGGACATGGTCAGAAACAATGCTCAGGTAGACCGTGGCATTTAAACGATGCCCAATTGGCACTAAGGGGCCTAAAGTGTGCCAAGAAAACATCCCCCACACCATTACACCACCACCACCAGCCTGCACAGTGGTAACAAGGCATGATGGATCCATGTTCTTATTCTGTTTACGCCAAATTCTGACTCTACCATCTAAATGTCTCTACAGAAATCGAGACTCATCATACCAGGCAACATTTTTCCAGTCTTCAACTGTCCAATTTTGGTGAGCTCGTGCAAATTGTAGCCTCTTTTTCCTATTTGTAGTGGAGATGAGTGGTACCCGGTGGGGTCTTCTGCTGTTGTAGCCCATCCGCCTCAAGGTTGTGCGTGTTGTGGCTTCACAAATGCTTTGCTGCATACCTTGGTTGTAACGAGTGGTTATTTCAGTCAAAGTTGCTCTTCTATCATCTTGAATCAGTCGGCCCATTCTCCTCTGACCTCTAGCATCAACAAGGCATTTTCGCCCACAGGACTGCCGCATACTGGATGTTTTTCCCTTTTCACACCATTCTTTGTAAACCCTAGAAATGGTTGTGCGTGAAAATCCCAGTAACTGAGCAGATTGTGAAATACTCAGACCGGCCCGTCTGGCACCAACAACCATGCCACGCTCAAAATTGCTTAAATCACCTTTCTTTCCCATTCTGACATTCAGTTTGGAGTTCAGGAGATTGTCTTGACCAGGACCACACCCCTAAATGCATTGAAGCAACTGCCATGTGATTGCTTGATTAGATAATTGCATTAATGAGAAACTGAACAGGTGTTCCTAATAATCCTTTAGGTGAGTGTATATATGTATAGGTATGTGGATCAGCTGAGAGTCAGCTGATACGAGTTGACTAACATAACCTGCCAGAACTGACGCTACGCTTAATATTTATTACTGTAATGAGGATCTAAAATCATCGACAATTACTAATAAAAAAGACAAAATTTTTAACTTTAAATAGGCTTAGAATTTGCTGAGAATTAAAACAAATAAACTGCATGCTCCTAAAAAAGAGGCTTCATTTTCTTTATGCAAAAAGTACTTTTTTTTTTTTTTTTTACTTTTAAATTTGGGGTGAAGTGTGGCCTGAACATGTTTTTGTGAGATCGACATATCTGGATGAAGCTCCCAGTCTGCAGAAAGCCAGCATTTCTTCATGTTCTCTGTTAAGTGTACTGTAGCGGGTAGTCTCATTTGGCTTGCAGGGTCTCTCTCTATCACTCCATGTCTTTCTCTTTCCCGGTGAAACGAGCCGCTCGGGATTTGTGTGGAGGGACGTGTGCTGTGCTCTGCCTTCCCCGATAAGAACTGATTGCTTTCTCTGCCCTGCCACTGTTCTGTGCTTCTCTCATATACAAATAAATCTTGGACTTCTCCTTCAACCCTAAAACTCAATTATATAACTAGGCCTCTATACCTGTGAATTTAGCACATATGCCTTTTGTAAAAGTGTACCGCTTGATCAAAGCAGAGGTTTCATTCCTGGCTATAGATCTTTCTGTTTAAATGAGCTCTGTTTAGCCTTTAGGTTCAGACTGAAGTCTTTGAGATAGAGCTTTGTTTTAAGTATTCTGCTCAGGAGCTACATCTTTTCCTTACACAGCCTGACACACACACACACACACACACACACACACACACACACACACACACACACACACACACACGCACATGCACACACACATTGTGTTTTCATGTTTTATGGGGTCTTTCCATAGACATAATGATTTTTATACTGCACAAACTGTATATTTGTATATCAGTGAATTTTCAGTTTACATGCAACACATTTCTGTAAAAATAAATGTGCTGTATAAATAAAAATGTTCGGTCTCACTTTAGGTGTCTTTAACTATAATAACATTTAAATTAATCATTTGATGCAATGCACTTATTAACATGCATGTTTTTACATGTTCATACATTTATAAAATACCTGCATGTACTTACTGCTGTAATTAAATATAGAATTACACTGTTGACTCTTATCCCTTAAACCACCCTTAAACCTACCAAAATCACCAAACCTGTCCCATAGAAAACAGTTTTTTCGCATTTACAGGTCACCTGGAGTAGGCTACGTCAAAGTCGATCATTCTTTAAAGAAGGAGCGGTATGTTTGGACAGAAGACGAGACATACAACAAAGAAATGCCACAGTTTATCAAGACCTCGAAGCAGATAGGAGGAGGAGAAGGGCCCAGAAACACCTCATACATGTTCCCAAGTATAAGGGGCTTTCCGGCTAACATGCCTACATCTCTTGCGATTAAAAATAATTGCCAGTGCGGTGGCTGAGATATACGTAAACCAGTTGCCATGATTTTTGGAATAACTTATCGCTAGAGGAAATTACATTTTAGTCGCATAATATCGGTTAATGGAAACGCCATCATTTTGTTAGTACTATCGTAAATAGTTTTTTTTATCAACATTTTGAAAATATCGCACAAGTTTTGCGCAAATCTGAAATGGAAACCAGGCTAGTGTCAACTAAAAAGTAGAACACATGAAATTTGTATATACAGTACCAAATATTTCCATGGTGAAAAAAACATTCAACATTTTGACCAGTGTGGCACAAAACTGTGAGTCACGAGAAGTCATCTGTTACAGTGATTTTACTAAAGGTGTTCATAAAATTAGGCAACATGAAATAGCTATATAATATATGCAGTTTATAATAATACTGGGTAGATTACTTAGAAATTATAGTCAGTTACTGATTGCAAATTACATGACTTAGATAGACAGACAGACAGGCAGATAGATATATGTGAAATTAGCCTTAAATGCTGACATGGCATAAAACATACTTTCCTAATATTAACATTAAGAATATAAATAATTAAAATAAACCATTTGCCTATGTTACAGTTCATTGACTTAACAGTAAGTTGCAAAAATGTGTTTATATACAAGTTTTCCGTCTCTTCCCCTTTATACTGTTTATCAGCATTTTACAATATCGAGATCATGAAATCAGATTTGAATGTTTATAATAAGAGTTATAATAAAAGCAAAAACCAATGAAACCTTAGTGATTAATGTGTGCCAAATATCTTCCTTTGTATGGTTCTTATAAGCAAAAAGCTTTTCCAGTAAGACAGAAAAAGAATAGATCTTCCAGCCTGAGATGCAATAAATGTACCAAATAACCCAAGCAAAGGTTCCAGACATTTTTTATATATAAAAATAATGAGACCTTGTTCAGTGGGGTCTGTTTTTTTAATACATGCACAGTAATTTTGCAAGTCTCTCATGTGGAACCCCCCCCCCCCCATTCATATCAATTTTTGCAAATTCTAGATCTTCCTGTGCAACTTACAGGGTGAATTCTGCCCTTTATCAAAGTCAGCCTGACTGTGTGCTGTTTGCCAGGGTTTAAAGTGTGAAATCCTGCAGACAGAAGCACAGCATACACACTGACGTGACCCTCAGTATGAGTGACGCCCACACACACTCACTGACCTTAAAGCACACATATTCACAGCGGGGATGAATGAGTCAGGAATATGAACAGGAGTGTTTCTGACATGGTCCAGAAATGGCCCTGAAAATCACAGTTAATGTACATATTGATTAATAATGCATGGAAGCGTGTATTATTGTAGTGCGACCAGGTTCCTGAACACTGTGTATCATGCAGTGGGAGCTCTCATCACAGTGGACAGTGAGGTCAGTCACTGGAGCATGGAGAACGTCCTAATGAGTCTTACGGGAGAGGGATTGTCTCAGTTCTGTTCCCTAATGATACTCTCCTGCCAGAGGGATTGCTGTATTATATACTTCAGCTCCGAATTTTTGTCCTGGATAAATTCTAAGGATGCTGAGGATGTGACCTGCCCAGATTTTGACAGCTACTGGGAAAGCTTGAGTTATCTTAAAAATGGTCTCTGTTGAGGAAACTAGATAATGGTGTGATGGTGGTTAAAGCTCAGGGCTGTTAATTGGATTGTTGCTCAATGCAAGGTTACTACCTCAGGTGGACTATCCCAGCAACCAGGCCCACAGACTCCATGCATTATTTCAGAATTTTCTGCGCTGATTTTTGGGTTGAAAATCAGTGAAATTCTGCTGTATGGAATATGGATGTAGGATGAAGGAAATAAAAAAAAAAGAAAAAGAAATCTGTACAATGGTCTCATTTTAGGATTTTGATTAATAATATGGAATGTCATAGGTTAAAGGAAGTTCCTGCATCGTGCAAATTATTTATTATCGCCATCCATTCATCTTTTGTTGTTACTGAAAATGCTATAGAAACCTATATATATATTTATATATATATATATATATGTATGTTTTTGAGGCATTATAAACAGTGTATATTTGTATATGTGTAGGGGGCTATATACAGTGAGGAAAATAAGTATTTGGACACCCTGCTATTTTGCAAGTTCTCCCACTTATAAATCATGGAGGGGTCTGAAATTGTCATCGTAGGTGCATGTCCACTGTGAGAGACATAATCTAAAAAAAAAAATCCAGAAATCACAATATATGATTTTTTAACTATTTATTTGTATGATACAGCTGCAAATAAGTATTTGAACACCTGAGAAAATCAATGTTAATATTTGGTACAGTAGCCTTTGTTTGCAATTACAGAGGTCAAACGTTTCCTGTAGTTTTTCACCAGGTTTGCACACACTGCAGGAGGGATTTTGGCCCACTCCTCCACACAGATCTTCTCTAGATCAGTCAGGTTTCTGGGCTGTCGCTGAGAAACACGGAGTTTGAGCTCCCTCCAAAGATTCTCTATTGGGTTTAGGTCTGGAGACTGGCTAGGCCACGGCAGAACCTTGATATGCTTCTTACAGAGCCACTCCTTGGTTATCCTGGCTGTGTGCTTCGGGTCATTGTCATGTTGGAAGACCCAGCCTCAACCCATCTTCAATGCTCTAACTGAGGGAAGGAGGTTGTTCCCCAAAATCTCGCAATACATGGCCCCGGTCATCCTCTCCTTAATACAGTGCAGTCGCCCTGTCCCATGTGCAGAAAAACACCCCCAAAGCATGATGCTACCACCCCCATACTTCACAGTAGGGATGGTGTTCTTGGGATGGTACTCATCATTCTTCTTCCTCCAAACACATTTAGTGGAATTATGACCAAAAAGTTCTATTTTGGTCTCATCTGACCACATGACTTTCTCCCATGACTCCTCTGGATCATCCAAATGGTCATTGGCAAACTTAAGACGGGCCTTGACATGTGCTGGTTTAAGCAGGGGAACCTTCCGTGCCATGCATGATTTCAAACCATGACGTCTTAGTGTATTACCAACAGTAACCTTGAAAACGGTGGTCCCAGCTCTTTTCAGGTCATTGACCAGCTTCTCCCGTGTAGTTCTGGGCTGATTTCTCACCTTTCTTAGGATCATTGAGACCCCACGAGGTGAGATCTTGCATGGAGCCCCAGTCCGAGGGAGATTGACAGTCATGTTTAGCTTCTTCCATTTTCTAATGATTGCTCCAACAGTGGACCTTTTTTCACCAAGCTGCTTGGCAATTTCCCCGTAGCCCTTTCCAGCCTTGTGGAGGTGTACAATTTTGTCTCTAGTGTCTTTGGACAGCTCTTTGGTCTTGGCCATGTTGGTAGTTGGATTCTTACTGATTGTATGGGGTGGACAGGTGTCTTTATGCAGCTAACGACCTCAAACAGGTGCATCTAATTTAGGATAATAAATGGAGTGGAGGTGGACATTTTAAAGGCAGACTAACAGGTCTTTGAGGGTCAGAATTCTAGCTGATAGACAGGTGTTCAAATACTTATTTGCAGCTGTATCATACAAATAGATAGTTAAAAAATTATATATTGTGATTTCTGGATTTTTTTTTTAGATTATGTCTCTCACAGTGGACATGCACCTACGATGACAATTTCAGACCCCTCCATGATTTCCAAGTGGGAGAACTTGCAAAATAGCAGGGTGTTCAAATACTTATTTTCCTCACTGTATATATACACACAGTATGTACTGTATATTTGTGTGCGTTTGTTCCAGACAAATGTTGCGCCAGTGTGTCCTGTTGTGCAGAACTCACAATGTACACATTAAGTTTTTTGTTGTATTTTGTAATATCCAGTAATATTTACATCACCAAATACATTACTCCAAACATTATAGCATCAGCTTTAGATAATAAACATTAAAGTATACGCTAATAAATCAAAGATATCCCCTACAACGCAAATATCACATATTAACATGAAACAACTGTAAATACAGATTTCTAAAAAAGTCGCTGTATTACAAACACATATTAAACTTTGTTTAACAAATAAATGCAACATATTGCATGAATATTTCAATAGGCAATTTAAACTGTAAATGTCTAACCAAACATAATAAAAAAACAGCGTTTAGGCGCTAATCGCAAATAGCGATCTACATAGTGATTTATCAATATAATATTGCTATCAATATAAGTATTGTATGTACTTATAACAACAAAATGTTACTCACCACACTGGGGATATATCGTTTTAAATAATATTTTTATCTGTAATTGTTATAGAAAGTTTGCATATGAGCACAATGGCTTTCTCACTCGCTAAATGCGCGACAATTCTGACTTTGTTGCAGTAGGCTATTTGTTTTAACAGCGTTTTCAAAGCACGAGTTACCACCTTCTTCTTTTAGTTATATTTATAATAGCCTAGATAGATGGGTGGACAGACAGACACTAAGTGACTGATCTTAATGAGATTAAATCCTCCATTCAAATGATTCGTTCAAAAGCGCTGATTCCTTCAGGAACTGAACAAGTGAATCTGAATCATGTGCTGACCCCTACTGGGGCGACGGCTCTGCAATGACTTTGTTGAAGTATTTGTGTTTTAACAGGCTAGCGTTTTCAAAGTACGAATTAGCACCTTCTTCTTCTTGAAAGTAAGTATCAGATTAATCGTGCTTTGAATTCAGATCTGCTACTACAGGCGACACATCTCCAAACCACACTTACCTCACTTAGGCCTATTGCATTTTATAAGCCAGAAACAACTACTGTGCAAGGGGTTGAATTTAGTTTTTTTACTCATCTTCCACACTATTGGAATGCCTTCAAATTGTCTTTAGGCTATTTGGGTTTTTTTCTCAGAAAATATTGATATATTTGATTAATTGCATTTAATTCAATTAATTTCATTAGCCTGCAGTTTTGACAGATCTTTAGAAATGTGTGGATCTTTCTGCTAGGTTCTAAACTGTTAGAGAAATGAGATAGTTGTTGTGTAGTATTTAATGCAGTGCCAATGCCTAAAAATAAGTTTTCCTCCTGGCCATAAGGGTCCTCTGTCAGAGAAGGACAGTTAAGTTTCTCTTATACATCATGTCTGCGCCACCTCTCCCTGGAGAAATGACTCACCTAGTATTGTCTGGGCCATCAGCCTCCTTTTTTTCTTTCTTTCTCTCTCTCAGTTTTTTATACAGTACATTTTATTTCTCTAACATTTTCCCACAAGTATCAACACAGGACTTGTACAGTTATAAAATACATTTTTACATTTTCTGAAGACATTGAGTGCTCTTAGCCTGTATAAAACGCTTCACCACAATACTAAAGTGTTGGTGGTGGTTGCCAAGCTTGTGCTATGCAGTTGCTAAGGTGTTCTGGATGGTTTCTAGGGAGTTGCTAAGTGGTTGCTTAATGTTCCAAGTCAAATGAATTTCAGGTTTCTAGATAGGGCTTGGCCACCAGTATATGGGATTTGTTTTTTATCATTCATGTCCATTTCATAAATGTTGCAGGACGTGTTCCATGTTAAATTTTAATACTAGAGGGTTTGTTAAAATCCCTAACACCAAGTACACTCTTAAAAATAAAGGTTCTAAAAGCGTTTTTTGGGGGGGTTAGGAACCTTTCAGTGAGCAGTCTTTAAAGGCCCACTGAAGTGCCTTGAAACATGCAGCTTTATTCAGTGTGTTGACGTAATTTCCCCTGAAATGGGAAGACAAGAAGGGACATTGAGCAGCTCCTCCCCTTTTTTAAGCGTTTCGCTTATATCGCAGCTCAAATTCAAATGGCTTAGATAGGTTCTGTGGTGTGCACGGACTCGTGCGCTCTGTGCCGTCGTGTCTCTGGACCGGAGCAGACTGTGTGCGCGCTGTGGCGGTTCACGTGACACTATTGTGAAACCAGACTTCATATGCCCCAGTGGAAAGCATACACTGTCTGAATCGTTCCCTATCCCCTATTTAGTGCACTATGTGCCATTCACCTGTACATTCATATATAAAATTGTATTTGTGTGAACAAGTGACCGGTTTCGGTTTCAGCTTCAGCGTCTATTTACAAAGCGTCTAATATGTAGGGGTCTTCAGATTCTAGAGAGCATTTGATTGGACAGGAAAATCTGATGAGAAGATGAAGTGCAGAGTGATGTCATCAAAATCATTGATTCATATTGGCGGAAGTGAGAGACTGTAAGTTTTTATGCTTATATCTTCTAAATGCAAAACATTCATACTAAAGGTTAAAACATTTTTTTTCTTTTTTCATGGGGACTTTAAAAGAAAAAAAATGTCTTAGTAAGAACATTTTAATAATCTAAAAAAAACCGCTTTTCCACTATATTGTATCTTTCGTGGAGTGGAAAGGTTTCATGGACATTAAAAAGTTCTTTATGGAGCCATGGATTGAATGAGATATGGTAATAGAGATGTAAACACACTCTCCTTTTATTTTCCCCTCTCCTTTCCTTTTTACCTTCTTTGGCACCCAATCAGCAGCACACTCAACACTCAACACAAAATGCCTTACTCTCCCCATAAAAATTCACTTTTTGAATCATAACAAACACTTTACTTCTGCACTCTCTCTGCTGTATGTAAGTGCAGCTGCTGTGCAGTGATGGAGTGCTTGGCGTTTTGAGGTGAGGGGCTCAGCTGTAACTAATGAACGTCATGCTGACATTGACCTCTATTCAGACGGGCAGGTTCATTCCCATTTCGTTTTGCTCTCTTTATCCTTCACTGAAAAGTTATGCAATGATGTCCCAAAACACAGGTGCATATATCTCCTGTCCAACGTCCTGCCAGTTCTCCTCAATGTATCCCTGCTGTAAGTGCGATCAAGTCTTGTGTTCTATCAACATCGCATTTATTCAGATGGCTTTTGCTGACTCTAAAGTGGTCAAGAAGGGGAATTAGTTGCTTTTAAATACGCTTACTCAACAAACTCCACTCTGTAATCACAGGTCTGAGAAGATTGCGCATTATCTTGTTAAGCAATGATACAAATCCCAGTGATGGAGGTCATCTGTGTCTCATGAGTATAGGCAGTAATTAACAGAGCATAAGTGAGGTGAGATTCAGCATATCCCGCTGTACGCAGCATATGCTCCATTTCTTTGCTATAGTGTGCCAGGAACATCTGAGGAGTGATTCCTGAGAAAACACTTGCCCTTTTTGCATCATGTGAGCCGACCAGATACCCTATTGAAAAATCCAGCTTAACCCCGCATGAATTCCATGTTGGTCCAGGCTGGTTTATGATGGTTAGAGCTGGTATAGTGCTGGTCTAGCTGGTGGACCAGCATAGTCAGGCTTTTCTCAAACAAAACTAAGCTGCTATAGCTGATCCACCAGCACTCCCGCTTCCTATGGTGTCCCGGCATGCAAAATACAATAATTATGTATAATTTTAATGTTATTAAAATTAGAATAATAATTATATAATAATTATGCTGGATTATATATATATATATATATATATATATATATATATATATATATATATATATATATATATATATATATATATATATATATATATATATATATATATATATATATATATATGAAGGAAGAACAAAACACTAAACTTGAGTATGGTATTTATCTGACAAAATTATTTGGTAAAAAAAGGCAAACTACAGCTAAAGGTTTTATTTTATATGCAAAAAAAAAAACCCTAATTAAAATGACAAAAGCACATAAGTTAAAATAAAAAAATATATATAAATATAAAAGCTAATTCAAAATATGAAATGAATAAAAGTTCAGATAATATTATCTTAGATGAGTTCCTGTTGAAATCATTGACTTTTGATCTCAGAAAATCTGAGCACAGTTTGAGACATTGTTGAGATCTCATCTAAAAGTGAAGCAAACGTGAGAGTGAAACCATGCACTGGAGTCAGTTCAGATCAGTGCGAAGCAAAAGTCTCCATTTGCTTTCCATTTAATGTAATTTTCTGTCTAAGAGAAGACAGATATTAAAGAGATCTCCACTGGGGGTTTTCTTTCCTATAAGAGAATTCGGTTATTAAGATTCTCAGATTGCCTGAGTCTCATACCGGTGACTCTAATAAACAACTTACTTGATAGATTAGTTCACGAGCCGACCAGCCAGTTGTAACGATGCTGAATTATTTATAGGGAACGTGTCAAGCTCATTTATGCTTGCGCTGAACTTTCCCTCTGCCGTGCTGGAAGGAAAAGAGACAATACCTTAGAGATGCTTGGAGTCAGAAGGTTGTGTTTTATAACATGTCTTTTTTTTAATCTGGTCTTTCTTCTGCTGATGCCAAATCCATTTGCACTCTGCCAGGAGAGTTTTGCTTCACAGGGCAGGTGAGAAAGATGCAGAAGGGAGGGGGACTGTTCTGTGTTAGCCCAGCATTGGATGTTTCGAGAGAGGGAGTGGACCGTGCCTTTCTCTCTCCTCCTCTCTCTTCCTCTGTCTCCATCACTATGGAGTTGAGGCGAGGAAAGCACACAGCCAGTGGAAGCATGCATGAGCTCAGGGTGTTAAAACAAAAGGCAGAACATCTCTCACCCGCTAGATCATTCCGGGAACCTGCACTTCCATTACAGTGATGAGCGTAAGAGAGAGGCTGAGCAGGACATGTTACCAAGGAGACTACAATGATGAAATGCACTAGCGTCTCGTTTTCCATGTTTCCTGAAGTCTGAAGGAACTTAAATGCTGTTATGCCAGGCTCTGGCACTCAGGAGAACATCATGAAGGTGAGGGTTAACTTTTTCTTCAGGCTCTTAAAACCCCATCAGAATTTTCCTGTAGAAAGTGTCTGCATTTAAATTGAAATTTGATTATATTTTGCTCAGCTCTCCCCAAAAGAAGAGGGGAATATGTATATATATATATATATTCCCCTCTTCTATATATATATATATATATATAATATATATAGACATACAGTACATATATACACATATACACATACACAATCAATTGCCAAAGAGAATAATGCCAAATCTGCTTCTGCTTCTAGACAATCTTACTATGTATCTGGTAATTATGAGTAATTGGGTAATTCTTTATTATTTTTTATATATATACACACACACACACACACACATACACACACATACACACACAGACACATTGAGATATTTGTGTTAATTTCTTTTTTTGGGGTGGGGGGGGGGGGGGGGGGGGTAATATGCTTACTTTTTATGAAAATAATGGCACAATGCAGAATGCAAAAATTGTCTTAAAAATACTTATATAATAATAGTTAATATAATATAATAATATAATATAATATAATATAATATAATATAATATAATATAATATAATATAATATAATATAATATAATGTGAGATATAATGACCTGGACATTTATTAAGCTGGACTATGACGCTATTTTCTTCTAAATCTGCTGTACAGCAGAAACAAACTTTGTTGCATTATTTTTCTGTTATCACTGTAAAGCTGCATTGAAACAATCTGTATTGTAAAAAGCACTATAAATAAAGGTGACTTGACTTATTAGAAAGAATTACCCATACAATTTTTTTTTTCCTCACAAGTTGATTCGCAAATACAGCATGGTTTACAGTAGCCTGACTAAGCTGCATGTCAGGCATTTTTGATTGTATGTCAGAACGCTTAACTCGGCAAGGCTGAACTCTGAAAAGTAACAGATAAGGTTGGAAGGAGCAGCACAACGTCGTGTCACTCAAAAGCGTCAGCACAAGCTCAGTGCAAACACAGCGTTCATTTGACAGGATGTCCCTTCAGGCAAAGAAAGTCTCTGTCTACAGACAACTTTAATCCTTTCATCGCCACCGGCAAGACAAAGGTTTCATTTTTATTACGGTGGCATAAATCTGACATATCTTTTGATTACTGCTGGATTTGATACTTCTAGAAAAAAGAAAAGAAAATACTGAAACACTAATTGACTCATGATTGATTTCATTTCAAAATTTCACATTCACTTATAGGGTCTGAGAGATCCCAAGACCTTTTGAATGGAACTTTAGTGTTAGGTAAACGTGATATCAAGTACAACATGTTCCTGGACAACGCTATCTCACGACCAATTCGTACGAGTGAGTACGATCATGGGGATCATGGCCGGGGTCATGGGTAGATCATTTGTTCGAATTAGGCAACTCATAAAATATGTACGAATTCGTACGAGTGAGGTCGTACGAGTGAGGTCAGATGAATTCGTATGAATTAGCCACCTTGTAAAATTCGTACGAATTGCGGTGAGATCAGGTTGTCCTGGATCAACATTCCAATCAACCAATCATATTTGAGGGACAAGTTTACAGTTTATGTCAAGTTTAAGCTTACAATCATGTGCTTCAACATCAGTGTTATACAGATAGTATTTCCCTCTGATTTTAGGGATAATAGGGGTAGCTTTAGGGGAATGGGTTATGGTTAGGACAACATTTTTGGACAGGAACATTTCTTACTTGGCAAAATCACATTACATGTTTTTCCCAGTGTTTCAGATATGATTTTAAACCAAACTTGATATTCAAACGTCCTTTGAGATCAAATAAAAAGGATAGGCTACAGCTTCAATAACATCTCAAATGTCAAAAATATTTTGTAACCTCAAAGTTCCAACATTTGGATCTGTGGGAATCCAAACATAAAGTAAAGTCAATCATGACGGTACATGAATGTGTAAGGGTAAAGAAAGCGACACTAATTGACCAAATCCGCTTTTATGGCAAGAAGGTTAATAGCCTACTTTACAGTAATCTGCACACTTTGAGGTGGTGCACTCCCTGCTTTTTAATTAAACTTCACTTTGCATGTCTCCTTCAGAGGAAAATCATATGATGCATATGTCACTCAGCAGACAGCTGTAAAGCCGGTATACTCTGATGGAGGCCAGCAGATGGGAAGGGAGACAATCTCTCTCAGGGGAGAAATGTTCAGTGAAGGGCTGCGCTATACACTGTAAAAAAAATCTGTAGAAATTACAGTATTACTGGCAGCTGCTTGCCAGTAACTTACTGTAGATTTAAATTGATGTTATTTACTGGCAACAGTTTGTTCAAAGTTAAATGAACATTAAACATTAACAAGTCTTTATCTGTACAGAATAAAACTAAAATAACAACCTCATGCAAAGCATTCTGGGAACCAAAATCTGAAGGAAAAAAAACAAAAAAAGGTTGATGAAGATTTCTGGTTCCCAGAATGCTTTGCATTAAGTTGTTATTTTATAGTTTTATTCTGTAAAGACAAAGACTTGTTAATGTTTAATGTTCATTTAACTTTGAACAAACTGTTGCCAGTAAATAACATCAATTTAAATCTACAGTAAGTTACTGGCAAGCAGCTGCATAACTACAGCAAATTTTTTACAGTGTAAGCAAACGTCGAGTGTGCACTTTTTTTGGAGGGAAAATGAAAAGTTCTGTGTTCATTACAGCAGTGGTTCTCAAATAGTATTGCTTCAGGACCCATATTTTACAGTTCTTTATTGTACAAAAGTAAACAAAAAAAGTCCTTAATACACTGAAATAATTATTTAAATAAATTCTTGAATATGCCCCAAAACAGTCTCTTTATATAGGTTCTATTCTATGGAAGTAAAATAATGCCAAATGTTTTTGAAACAAAAAAGCTTGTTGAATTGCACAATGTGAAAAAATATGCATTGCATTAACCATGCTTGCATTTTAATGAATTGTATTTTTAGGGCTCGCATTTTTATGGGCTGAAATTTAATAATCCATATTCACCTTTCAGATTTCACTTCCAAAATATTCATTCTGTTTAAAAATACAACATATAATATTCGACAGGCAAATTTCGGTCCATCTCATTTGGCTTTACAAATTCGCTTCCACAAATTAAGTGGTTAAAATTCGTCAGAAAATTCAACATTTCACATCCGGGAACTGCAGGAATAGCGGTAGATTACTGATTCATAATCTCCATCTGCTGTTAGTCGGCTCACCAGTAGATGGTGCAAGCGGCTGTTGACGAAGACTGTAGCAACAGTTAGAGAGTCATTCATTTCATTAATAAAAAACGGATTCACAGAAATGGAGCAAGCGGGAAGTATTTGTGATGATTATCAGAGCCTGTATATATAAAGAAAAGCTAATAAAGACACAAAAGCTGTGTGGCCTTCATGGTTACTTTCCCTGTGTATGCTACATGTAAGCAGCTTTCTCTACCGTGAATGAGATTATAGCGTTATTCACCGATGCTGATGTACAGATCAAACGTTAAATCTGAGGTAGACATATATTTCTCTCGGATGTTTAGTTTCCTTAACTTTATATCACAGCGCTGTGCTGTAGGAGGGTTTCCCTCAATATGTCATACACCAGGATTCCCCTGCCTTCAGGATATATAAAACACTTAACGTAGCTTACAGTGATATAAAAGACCAAACTCGCATACTAGGCTATACTATATATAGGCTACAGGCAAGCAGATGGACTCAGAATATGAACGTAACGCGCAAAGTTTCACGCTTAGCGTTTCCCAGTGTTAAACTTGTTTAAATTTGGCTTGACATTGGAAGTTCGTTAGAGACCGTCTCTAAAGTTACATACGCCATGGACATACACGTTTCTAAACTTCATTAGCATTTGAAGAGAATGGCTTACAGTCATAAAACCAACTGTAGTGTTCCTGTAGGTGTCAGTCATCATCCACGCCTTTTAGATTCTTGATATTAAAATAAATTTGAGCTCAACATAATTGACAAACCACTGATAGAAACACTGGACTTAAATAGACAAACGGATGAACTAATGATGAGACTGAAACTCAGATCAAATCAGAAACCATGGAGACAATGGGGCAGAGAATGACAGAACTGAACTAATTAACAGATAAACCAAACACAGGCAAGGACAGAAATCAAAATAAACTGACAACGTGACAGTAAGTCATTCTCTATATATTTTATATGGATAATGTTTTCAATATCAAAACACTTTCCTGCGTGCAACAAACTGTTTCCTATGCAATGACGTTAGCCAATCATAACAGTGACCATTTACTGACAAGCTTTAAAGGAGCCGTGCCTTAAAAACAGATCATTTCAGACAAAGGGTCAGAATGAGGGTTGAAAATAATTGTTTTTCCACATATATATTAGTTTTTGTGCAAAAAACGTAACATTATAAGTTAACCTCAAGGAACATATTAAAATCTAAAAAAAAATCCACGTCATGACCCCTTTAATATTTTGGTGAAAACAGTGAAACTCTTTTCCAGGATTCTTGGATGAATATCTTTATTTGAAACCGAAATCTTTTGTAACATTATAAATGTTTTTACTGTCACGTTGGATCAATTTAATGCGTCCTTGTTCATAAAAGCATTATTTTCTTTAAAATAAAATAAAAATACTGACCCTAAACTTTTGAATGATAATGTATACTGCTGATATTTATACATATATATTGTTCTTTCCATGACCATCAGCGACCCACCAGATGAGAACAGCCGCCTTACAGCACACCACGTTTTATCCATTGACCACATCAATATTAATAGACACTTTCCTCTGTTTCATGCTGATGCTTGTTTACAGCAGTGGTTTGGAGAGAATGCTGCGTAGTGAGAACACTCACGAACATTAATAGCTTAAGACCTTAGAAAAATCTACCAAGAATACAAGAAAAGCTCTCTTTTTTAAGAAAAAAGGCATCCTTCTGTATAATACAATTCTGGAGGAAATTTGACAGATATTCTCTATCATTCTCTCTCAGTCATAAAATGAAATTATAACTGGAAACCAGAGAAGTAGAATTTTTAATAGGCCTAACATAAATCTTGACCCTTCAAATTTGAACTTTCACTATCTGAAATCAAAAACCCATTATAATAACTTAAATAAGTCAAGACAATGTTGTCCTAACGGAGTGACTTTTCACACCAACTGCAGATAGTCCGCATTGTTGGCAGAGGATATTTACACTAACTCTGCCCACCAATGCCTGGTTGAAAGAAATGCCAGACAAAATTACAAAAGAAACCCTTCTGATAACAGTAGCAGTGGTGTAAAGAATAAAGTGGCTGGCATTAGCTTTTGGCATGACCAACCCAAGTTCGAATCTGCCTTTTTCCAAACCCTAACCCTAGCGCAAAGAAAATATAGCTTTTTGCATTTAGTGTAAATAGCCTCTGCCTTCTCATAAACCTTATATCTGAAAGATGTGACTGGCAGGCCTTCTCTCTGTATGTCTTCAACAGTCCCAGCAGAGGTGTATTGCTGTGTTTGCACTGGTTTGCTGCTTTGCTGTCCTGGTAGCTTTAATTTTCTCTGCTGTGGACGTCTGGGGAGAGGATGAGGATGGTGTCACTGAGGAGAACTGCAGCAAAGATTGTCGGTAAGAAGCAGTCCTTCTTAGATAGATCATACCCTGATTGTTATTTGCTACAGTACACGCAGTGTATAAAAAGACCCAAAAAGTACACAATGGAGCACCACATATTCAGCTCTGTTTTGTACCTTCAGCCAACATGAGCTAGTTAATTGCATCTTGGCAGTGTATCATCTTCATTTGGAATAGTTTTAAACTTTACAGCTGACTTAAAAGTATAGTTCACACAAAAGTGAGAATTCTGTCATCATTTACTCATGTTATTCCAAACCCGTAGCCTGGAAATCCAGACCTAAATCTAAAAGATTAATGGTCTGGCGTCGACTAATGAAAATCGGCCAGCTCGAGGGGCGGCACCAAGCGTGCATTTGAAAATCTCGCTGCACGCAATTGGATAACACTACGACCAATCACAAGAATAAACCCCAGCTACCAGCTGAGCTAACCTTATTAGACATTCTCTGATTATACTCTTACTGTATCCGGTCGGCGAAACAGCAAAGGAACGATTCGAGCGGCGTCTTATGTTCCTGTTTTAGATAAAAAGCCAAGTCTAACTCGTTCATTGTAGCCACCAAAGCCGTTTCAAACAACTGGTGTTCATCCATAGCCATCTTGCAATGTTTACTAATGACTTCGATGTCACAGCGCTGTCGTCATCTGTTTAGCTCGCCTCTGGCCCGCCTATATCAGATAACCCGATGTGATTGGTGCAGCTCAAATCGAGGGGCATATTTAATGAGCATCATTATTCGATACCAGAGTAACTCGCTGAGCAAATTCAACTTGTGCTCTCACGAGAACTCTGGATTACCAGGGTACCAAACCCGTAGAACAAAAGAAATTCTGAATATTTTTTAAAAATGTTAGTTTACTTTTTAGTTTTTTAGTTTTTTTAGCTTTTTTTCAGTTTAAGTTTAGTTTTAATTTTTATTTGTTTTTCAGTTAATGATTTTAGTGCTTTAACTTAAACTTATTTCAGTTTAGTTTTGGTTAACGATAATAACCCTGCCCTCCAGTGAGCTGTTAACCATGATCAAATCATTTTAGACCATTGTGAAATGAACTGACCATTTGAAAGAAAAGATCTGACTAAAATAATAATTGATTAATGAAGCGACAATCGCTGCTTCTCTCATGAACATTCCAAGGAGAGATAAGGCAAATTTTCATTAAATACCAAGTAAAATTTTGGTCTGTTGCTCACATAGGACTTGAAATATTGTGCAGTAGTTGTGAGGGCTAGCTTTATTTAGCTTTTAATGGAATTTGTATGGAATTTCTCATTCATTTTCTATAATGAATATTAAAAAGAGTTGCCATAATTTACCTTTAGTGTCCATGGTAGAAAGGAATTCGAATGGGTTTAGAACTGCTAAATGAATAATTGGAATGCAATCCAATTCATTATCCAAAATCATTATCATTTTCCACTCCTTTAAGACATAATTGCTTGCCCAACAGTTTTTTTTTGTTTGTTTTTTTTAGAAATAATGTGCAACACGGTAAGATCAGACATATGCATTAAGAAAGTAAATAGGGTCAATTTCGATTTCATGTTGGCATCAATATATATGTTGTGCAGGGCTTGACATTAACACACACCAGATGCGGGTGGATTTCAGCAGTGGTGTGGAACACAGTCACTCCTAGCCACTTTGGCTTTGAATTTTATGTATAATATTGGCCTATACATTTTTCAATTGTAGTCTTTTAAAAAGGGATCTGAAATAAAATACTGTAAGTGCAATGTAATGGTCAAAAATAGATTTTTCAATACATATCAATACTGAAATATCTGAAACGCTTCCAATACTCATTTTCCACAGAACAGATCCATGATACCAGCTGCACTTTCTTGCTCTCTCATCTCTCTGACAGCGAGTTGACACACAAACCGCTTCGCCTCACTCACTTTCATTTGCTCCGGATGATTATTGTTGGTGTTACAGGGCTTGAATTTCGGCGTGAGATTGCACGTATTGCGCATCATTTTACTCATTCCTGCTGATTTTGTGCTCACACCCAAAGTGCGCTCACATAAAGCCGCCTCTCAGTACTAAACTGAGTTCTTTTTCTCTGCTTATTGCGGTTAAACAGTCAAATACACACAAAATAATGTCACAATTCCAGTCTTGGCAAGTATTCATGTAAACACAATCAGTTATGTTTTAACTGAACACAAAGAGTTGAGAAAGAAAATGCATGTGTAACATTGTAATGGATCCGTGCGTCAGGTTATGAGATGATATTAAAACGTTTTTCCCCATGGTATCTATGTCAAAATTGTGGCTAGTGAAAATGCTGAGGCTAGTAACTTTGGAAAACCACTAACCAAAAAAGTTAATGTCAAGACCTGATGTTGTGCATAAAACTATGGAATATATCCAGCAAACTAACATCTCTGAAATCAATGTGCTTTTAGCATTGTCCTTGTGGAGAACATCCCAGCGGAGCTGTCATTCAATAGTTCAAACCATGTTTCTCTCACTGTGGGTCTCAACCACCTTTTGGACCAAGCAAAATTGTCAATTGAGATAGTGTCCCCATACTGGGGTCTGACCTCCGTCGATCAGGAGTCACGGCTTTATTCTGCGTATCAGGTTAGTTTGCCTGCATTTACCCTATTAGAGTTGATGGGAAAATATGCATATAAACACTTGAAGTGATTATTTTCTTTTTTATTGATATGCTGCATTGTAGCAGTATAGTTATCATCATTTTTCATAAGCTGTATGTCCAAAATATGTGATTTGGTTTACCTTTATAATTAGGGATGGACTGATATTAAAATTCTGATCCTTTTGTTTGTATTTATTTCTTATAATTAAGCAATTAAAACTGAAATCAATCATTTTGAATGCTACTGTACAGAGGATATTTATTTTGGGATTTTGCTAAAGATTTCATTTTACAATGTTATGAAGTTATTAGTGGTTTTAAAGACTTTCAAGTCCACATTTATGGATCCCATGAAAGGATATGCATGGGAGGAAATAATATTTCAATGCTTTTGCATTTGGTCGTTTTTCGGGGAAGCGCAATCATTTTGCAAGAGAATGCAAAGTTTCTCAGGGGAACGAAATAGTTTTGTGAGAGAATGCAAAAGCATTTAAATATATTCATTCCTGCCATCTCATATTTTTTACCAACATGAGTGGGGAAATGAGTATGCACAAAATATCAGAATTTTTAAAAATCTAAATAAAAATAATATTGGCCAATAACCAATGTAGTACGTATATATTGTGCATATGCTTCCTACATATGATCATACCGATACATTCTACATCTAAAAAGTCTGATTTATTGTCATTGGCATATATTTCATATGGGACTAATATCATAAAATCTTTTCCTATTTTCTAGGGTCAGTATTTGTTTCAGAGATTATTAAGCCTGAAGTCTCGAGGTGTCAAATTAAAGATTGTCAGAGACCAGCTCGATTCCATCGAACTGAAGAGCTTGTCTGAACGCTGTAAGTGAATTCAAATCTCTTATGCTTATGATGCATTGATTTCTATCTGCCGAAGTGCTGAATAAAGTACTAAAGCAGTTCTCTCGAGGCAAGCGCTGTAAGATCACACACACAGGCATCCATCAGTCATAACCTGGCATAACTCCTTGGGCTTTTCTCAGCTCCAGTCCCCCAAGGCTTACGCACAAGGTCAAAACATCACAAATGTGCAATATTGTTTCTGCCACAGTTGAATGACAGACAGATCTCTCGTCAAGGTTGAGCGCTTAACTGTTCCCCAACCATTCCCCACATGGCTGTCTGTCTCTCCCAGATGCAGAAGAGCGCTACGTCAACCTGACGGCCCTCACCAGAGGCAGACTGCTTTCCTCCTTTTGGGTAGTGGACAGGAAGCACATTTACATTGGCAGTGCTGGCATGAGCTGGAAGGCACTCTCCAAGGTAAAGTATTTTGAATTACTGTGGCCTCGAAAAGTATTTAGTTTGAAGAAACAGCACAAGCACACTTTTCAAGCATTTCACATTTCATATGGAGATATTGTGATTCTTGTTCCTGTCTTGTTTGTCTCAGCTGAAGGAGCTGGGGGTGATAGTGTACGACTGTAGTTGTCTGGCTCTGGACCTGCACAGGATCTTTTCTTTCTACTGGCAGCTGCAGTACAGAGACTACATCCCTTCAATCTGGTCCAAGAGAGTCACGGCCGTGTTCAGCAGAGACAAGCCCCTCCAGCTCAGACTCAACAATACAAACGCTTCTGCCTATGTGTCGGTGAGATCAATAAATATCTCTCTTCTTTGTCTGACTCTGGTGATCTGCCAGTGTACATCTATTTTTAAAATACAAAGAGAAGAAGGGGATAGTTGTCACACATTTTACTCAGAGTGTTTGGCATGGTAATGGGTATGAAAATGTTGATATGGTTGGTCTTGGCAGAATAGATCTGCTGTGTAATGGTTTGGGTGTGTGTTCCTTTAAGACCCGTGTTTGGGGTTTTCCCCGGAGGCCCTGCACTCAGGCAGAGTTGGACAGAGACTGATATATGCCGTGCAATTCTGTATTCATTTTTCCCTCTAAATTAAATATATTCTTTCAAGGTAATCTGTGTTTAGTGCATCCTTACAACACACAGGAGGTTATTACTGCTGTTGTTGGTTATTGCTGCTGCAGAGCAAGTACTGGACTTGCTACTGCCAATACATACACGACACACTGTTGTGAGCAAGTAAGACATGCTGCTGCTGTACAATATAGCGTACATGAATTACCCGGAGCAGATCTATACAGGTGGAGCTGGGGAAGGTGGAGGGTTTCTGCAAGCACACTGCATTGCTAAGGCAAATGCTGACCAAGTATTTGAAGGTTGAGCAGCGAGCTCATTGGCTACTAATACAGCAGGAACCAATCAGCTGTGCCCTATAGAGAACGATGTGATTGCAAGCAGATTGAGTTAAGGACCTATTAGCCTGTGCCATCTAGAGTTTCATGACAAAACTTTATAGATTTATTTTTGATGACTATACAGCAAATATTATATTTTGAAGAGATTTATATTTGCAATATATTATATATATTTCAAATAAATGCTGTTCTTTTGAACTTTCTACAATTCATCAAAGAATCCTGAAAAAGTAAGCATCATGGTTTCCACAGAAATATTAAGCAACACAGCTGTTTTCGACAGTGATAATAATAAGAAATGTTTCTTGCAAATCAGCATATTAGAATGATTGCTGAAGGATCATGTGACACTGAAGACTGTAAAAATCCAGCTTTGCAATCACATAAATAAATTACACCTTAAAATACATTAAATAAGAAAACAGTTCATTTAAATTATAATAATATTTCACAAAATTTCAGTTTTTATTCTATTTTGATCAAATAAATGCATTTGATTAAATAAAGACAAAAGAGACTTCAAAAACATAAAAAATAAAATCTCACCGACCCCAAACATTTGAACCATCTATATATATATATATATATATATATATATGTGTGTGTGTGTGTGTGTGTGTGTGTGTGTGTGTGTGTGTGTGTGTGTGTGTGTGTGCCTACTTAACCATATTATAGGGGAAAACTTGTACCTAGAAGTTAGCTAAACCTGACCCCCCCTTTTGGGGACATTCTCATTTGAAAAAACGGCATAAAAATAAAGTAAATGCAGATTTGTATTATTATAATTGTAAAAATGCAGAAAGTTTTCTGGTAGGGTTAGTTTATAGTATTTATAAACTATATAAATGATATATTTATAGCTAGCTGCTTAAAAAACTATAGAAGTCTATGCAATGTCCCAGCTAAGTAAACGTCTGTGTGTGTGTGTGTGTGTGTGTGTGTGTGTGTGTGTGTGTGTGTGTGTGTGTGTGTGTGTGTTGCATGCATGTGTGTGTTCTTGTATGTATGATTTATGAAGACACAAATGTGTATAATGACATTACAACATAATAATGTTATTACAACATAAACATGGTTCACTTCCTGTGTCCCTGTAAACCAAATGGCTTAAAAAAACATACTAAACTGTGTTTTTTTTTTTTTTCAATTCAAAAAATGTCAAAAGTTTTCTGTGATGGGTAGAGTTAGGAGTAGGGTTAGTGTAAGGGGATAGATTAGAATATACAGTTTGTACAATATAAAACCCATTACGCATATGGAGAGTTCCCGTAAACCACATATTCAATGTGTGGGGGGTGGCAGTTGTGTGTAAGAAAAATATGAGATTCATGACAGTACTTACTAATACATTTGACATGTTACTACACAAACATGTCATGTTCAATTCCCCAGTCCCATGCTGTTTGTAATATGTTTACGTCTATGTCCAATCTAATTAAAATTTTTTTGTTTTTATGTAAACTGCCCTTTCATTGGTTTCATTGGATATTATCTGATAAAGATCACTCCTCTGCAGGTAATTTATCCCGGTGACGTTATTCCACACCCAGCTGCGTCACGTGTGAGGACACTGGCCATCGGATTCTAATTTGAGTATAATGAATCTTGACTCCCTTCCAGCAACAGGATGTTAACTCAACACATCTGAGACATCCATCATCCCATTCAAATGAATAGTGCTGTAATGTTATAGGCTGCAGGGAGACATTTCTAGCTCAGTGATAAAATCCTTCTCCTGACAATGATGTATGTACAGGTACACAGGCGGCCATCTCATTACCTTGCTCTGGTGTGCCGGCCAAACTAATTAAAGCGGAAAAAAATACTTTTATAAGAAAACTGCTGTTTTATCTTTTCCCCCCTACTTTTCTTTATAGACGTCTCCAGATCTGTTTTGCCCCAAGGGTCGAAGCAGAGATGTAGATGCTATACGACATGTGATTCGAGAAGCAAAGAGATTCATCTACATCTCTGTAACTGATTACCTGCCCTTAGTCAACCGCACCTTCAGAGGATCAGCAATCATAAGGTCATTTCAGCACTAACATCTGATGTCAAAAACTGAGGGTTTAGTGAGGGTTATTGATAAGCAAGTACTGCCATCAGAAAAACCCTTGATAAAATGTCTTAAATGGGTCATACTATATGATGCTATTTTCAAAGATCATTATTTTGTGTATTGTAACATGCTTTAATGTTAATTTCTTTTCTTTTTTTCACATATTGTACATTACTGTACAATCTTTCTAAAAACAAGTCGATTTCTACAAAGCCCCTCCTTTCAAGAAAAGCAGTGTGCTCTGATTGGCCAGCTGAACGACAAACAATGTGCGTTACTCTACACTGCACGAAACTCCGCATTTAACAGTCAATAGCAAATACTTTGACAAATAATAAAACATACTTACAGGCTCAGATTCGGAAGCACCAGATTGCCCTAGCAAAGTTGGAATTGCCCCATTTTTTTAGAAATAGCCTTTGTGCATAGCATAACTGTCCTCTGTAAAATGCGCTGTAAATAAATCTTAACCACTGATTCCTAATTGCGTCCACTTTCGGAAGGCCAAATACAGTGCTTTTGCTTTCGCATAGAAACACACAGCGTCTCCACGACATGGCGGAAACAGCACTACTATGATAACTGAAGCCACGCCTACTTTCTTTGCATATTGGGCAGCATTATGCAAATTTATCCAATATATATCAAATATATTCACAAATGTAAATTCACAAATGGCAAACCGAATTTTACAGTGCTTAAAGCTGCAGTTCGTAACTTTTTTGGGTTAAAAATTATCCAAAATAAATTTTTGAGCAAGTACATAACCAGCCAGTGTTCAAAACTATCTGCTTGCCTTAGCTCGATTCAAAACGGTAAGCTTGTGATAATGTTTTTAATTCCAGTGGTACTGGTGGATTTCCGCGGGAAATTCGAGCATGTCTTTGCGTCATTACGTCACATCTGTACACATAAAGAAGGAGTCTCGGCTAGTAGGCTATATTGTGTGTGAGGATGTTGGAGGTGGAGATTTATAGCCTTTTCTCACAGCACTTGATATAATTAAACTTATCAATTTGATGGCGGATCCAGAAAAGTTCAAACGACAGTCACCAGTGACAACTGCGATTCACCCGTTGTAAAATGCAAAAGACTTCGGAGTGGCTGGAGAAAAAAGAGACTGCAACCAAGCATGCGAAAACAAGGATAAATATCGGAAGGGCATTAAATGTAGTCTCGCAATGCTGATGTTGTTAACATTAACAATTTGAGAACAAAGTATAATTTGCAATTATTTATCAATTGTTAAGCATGTGATATGTTCTTCTGATGTAATATGAAAGTTACCCTTGTACATGCTATTCTTTGGAAATAAAGCATTAAAAAAAAACACACTAAAGAAAAAGGAAAACATGAAAATGCATCAAATGACCCCTTTAAGGCAATACACATTTCAAAATAAAAGACATTGAAATTATCTGGAAAATCACTGAAACTTTTAACTTTTTGTGTTGTGTGAAGCTAAGATATTCCTTAAGTAAGCATGCTATTTCATGCTTTTTAATTTTTTTCACATCTACCAATTTTTACAAGTTTCCTGAATCAAGTCTTGCTCTATTTAAAAAAAAAAAGAATTATATAAATTGTCTAAAAATATATATTTGTGTATCTAAATATTCAAGATAGTTTCTTTGAAGATAGGTCTTGTTTTTGCTTGTTTTGTCTTGAAAGATGTTTCAAGGATACTAAGAATAGATTTCTTGAAGTGTAACTCTTTAGAGCTATTTATAAATGGAAAAAATTGTTTTTTTGGAGATTGATCACTTTTATTATTTTTTTGGTTCAGATACTGGTCGCCAATAGATGAGATGCTCCGGGAGGCTGCAGTACTGAGAGAGGTCAAAGTTCGTCTCTTAATCGGTCTGTGGACACGTACACATCCGCTGACCTTTAACTTTATGACATCAATGCAGGCTCTTTGCACAGGACTGCCAGTCTGCTCTATAGAGGTGGTGAGGAAATAATCTACTTTATTGTTGATATACGCACACACACACCCAAACATATATTTAATCCTATATTTACAATAGGTTGTCTTTTATATATATGTGTGTTTGTTTTGAATCAGAGATTTTACAGAGGCAAGGAGCAGATGGAAGGATTTCAACACAGGATAAATGAGAATAAATTTATGGTGACAGACAACGCAATATACATTGGTAAGAGACTCTCTCTCTCTCTCTCTCTCTCTCTCTCTCTCTCTCTCTCTCTCTCTCTCTCTCTCTCTCTCTCTCTCTCTCTCTCTCTCTCTCTCTCTCTCTCTCTCTCTCTCTCTCTCTCTCTCTCTCTCTCTCTCTCTCTCTCTCTCTCTCTCTCTCTCTCTCACACAGACACAGACACACACACACACACAAAATTGATTGTGGTTTACTGGCATGACATAAATGGACAAAAAATGTACATTGCCAAAGCAATACAAAATAAGTCAAATAAAATAAGTAGAGTAAAATAACAATAGTGCGAATGGGCAAAAAAACCCAAAAAACATTAACGAATAAAATTAACAGTTAAGTTTCATTTGTTAACATTAGTTAATGCATCAGCTAGCTAAGATGAACTAACAATGAACAATGTGTGTTTTTACTGCATTTATGAATCTTTGTTAATGTTAGTTCATAAAAACACTATTGTTCATTGTCTGTTCATGTTAGTTCAAAGTGCATTACGTCATATTAACAGATGTAGTGTGAGGATCTATTAAGATGTTTAGTGTCTTTTTGAGCATAAAAAACATTCTGCTGAGTTACAAAGCTCAAAGTTATTCTCTATATCAGTGAGCACTGTTTCTGAACTCCCTGAAACGCCTCAATTGTAGTCTTGAGTTTTCTTCCGGGAACGTACATTATATTCATCACAATATTCCTCATTTAAATAATTCCTGCCCAAAGCATACGCAAATTAAAGTGGTGAGGCCTGGTTGAGTTGCGTTAATGGTGTGTTGTCACATTTCCGAAGCAGTTGACCAATCACAACACACTGATCCAGCCAACCAATCAGAGCTCATTGCGCTTTTCGGAAGGAGGGGCTTCATAGAGATAGTAACTAAACAGGGGTGCGTTTCCCAAAAGCATCGTTAGCCAATTATGTTCGCAAGTTCCGTCGTTATCGGCATAGTTCAACGAGCCACTGTTTCCCGAAACCATCGTTCTGACGAACATTCGCAAACAGCATCGCAAAGTTGTGTGGTTGGAACGACAGCTCTCGACCTGTGGTTACAAGCAGTTTCTAGTTTGCATGACATGTGGACTCAATAAATCCTTATCTTGAGCAAAATAAGCAAGCTGACATTCAGTACAACCTGTGTCTTTTATTTAGAATGCATACAAATGTCATTTACGTCTTTTAGCTTGTCAAGAGATGTAAAGCACCATTTTTGAAGAGTGCGCATATGCGAACGTGCTCGACTATGTAAGAACGAGCCTATGATTGAATCTGGAAATAAAGCAAAATAACTGAGAAAAATGAGAAATAGTCCTCAGATGTCATGTCTGTAATTTATAGCAAAACATCTAGCGTTAATTCGATCTCAAACAGATTCATTAAAAGAAGTTATTACTCCACCACGTGCGTGACGTCATAAACCAACGTGGTTGAACGACCACTTTGCGACAATACAGTTTCGGGAAACAGTCGTGACTAGCTAGTTGATTTCTTCAACGATGCATCGTACTATGGTAGTTAAGCAGCGAGTAACGTCGTTGTTCGGGAAACGCACCCCAGAGCGTTACTGACAGACTGGGAAGAGAGGAGCTGCAACAATGTGAAGTGTTTTTTGAACATTCAAGCATGAATATTTATTCTATTAAAACCCAAAAACAAAATCAAGACTTTGTAAAAGGGCATAATAGGTACTCGTTAATTCCTATACAATTTAGCATACTGCACTTATTTATTCAAACTTTGCACTTATATATATTCAAACTTTCTCTCAAAAAGGGAATCTGGACTGGGTTGGGAGCGAGTTTGCCTTAAACGCAGGAGCCGGGCTGGTGATTCAGGAATCGGAGAACCAGCAGAAAGGGCAGGACTCGATTATAGAGCAGCTGACTGCTGCTTTTGAAAGAGACTGGTTTTCACCTTACACAATAAGCCTGCTATCTGGCAGCACAACCCTTCAGGAGAGCAAACATGGGAGGCAGAAACTGCAATCTCTGAAGACAAAAGCAGAGAGCAGAGAGCATGAGTGAGCGGCGGGAATTTCTCTCTGAAGCGGGACCAATAAGCCAAGGACTTTGTGCCTCAGAACATCTGTGCCATGAGTTTTCAAATGCCGTCAATGGAACTGAATTATAATCTCTGAAGGATATCTGTGAAGGAAAAAGATTTTTGTGTGTGCTTTCTTTTTAACATTATACAGTACAGCACTTTTAGTGGAAAAACAGATTACACTTTCACTAAATCTTTATATAATGCATGCCTATTTAGATAAACAGAACTATGACAATATTCAGACTTTTCTTATTTTAAACCAAAATATTCCGAGACTCAATACTGCTCATGGAAAACTGTCACGAAAGGACATTACCAAAATTTTATAATCATTATGTTTTTCTCAAGATGTTCATTAGCCATCGTTTTTTTAAAAATCAAGCACATTTTTACTAAAATAAATTTTGAAAAGATCTGCATATATGCCAACACACGTGCTCAATACATACGCGGCATTATACTGTCATTGCTTTCCGGTCGACTAGATACTGTGGCACATCTTACACTGTGTATATATATATATATATATATACATATATAAAAAATGTTTACATGATGCAGCATGCACAGCCTTGAAGTAATGTACAATCGTACGCACAAGAATAGACTGTTTTTCTTATTGAATACTTTAAGCTTATACCCTTTAAATGTAGCTTTATATAGTAGCTTTTATATCCTTTAATTGACTGTTTTAATAGAAGAGTAATGTTTTTATTAAACAGTCATTGCTGATGGTTGATCTTATAATACAGACCATATATGTTGCATTGATTTCTCAGTAGTTTGTGGCCTGATGCTTGAGCATGTTTTGCCTTATATGCTGCTGTTGCTTTCTGGATGACTACCTCTTATGATGCATCTTATGATATACTGTATACTTATATACATATATAATAAAACTGCTTTCTGCAGCATGGGTCATATATTGGAATGAATGATAGCCCTATGTCCATTTTTGTATGGAATGAACAATTTATGATGTGATTAAATGTATAGCACCTTAACCGACTGTTATAATTAAATATTAAAGAGTTAATTAAAAATTGACTGCCAGTTGCCAAATAGACAACATATGTCCCATTGATTTCTCACTGTGTTGATGTTTAGTCATTTGTGTCAGCAAACCTTTCTCAGAACCAAATCAATTTAAAGCCTGTCTCAGGGGAGCAATTTGTTTGGCAGAGCCAAAGCAGTAACAAATTGTCTGAATTCATTCATACTTCTCACACTTTACATCTCACTGAACACATGGAATCTCACAGGCAAATGTTCATGTTCCTCTTAAACATAATCATTTATAAAGAATACAAATCATAGGCCTACACATTTTTTTGCTTGTGGTTTTTAATGATAAATGGCATGGTCAATTACAAAAGCAAAAATTTTATATTTTTCTTACAAAAAACACATCTCTTCACTTCAGAAGGCTTTTATCAAGCCCCTGGAGCTGCATGGATTACTTGCATGATGGATGAATGCAATATTTTGGGCTTCACAATCTGAGGTACAATTCACTCATTATAAAGCTTGGAAGAGCCAGGATATTTATTTTTATATATAATTCCGATTGTGTTTGGTTTAAAGAAGAAAGTCATATACACTTAGGATGGCTTCAGGGTGAGTAAATTATGGGATGATTTTTCACTAACCCTATAGCTTTAAGCAATTTTTTATGGAATTTTAGAAAATCCTGCTCTCTGAAAGACTTTCCTGAAATAGCTGTCATCATGATATATCATGCCGATATATCATGGCACTAGAATCTGTAAACCATACAAAAAATCATTCTGAAAAGAGATACACTGTTTTGTGCTATTTACCCAGCATGATTTGTTGCTGTCAATCATTTTACACATTCAAAGCTCCAAGGGGGCTGATTTTTGAGGGTGTGAAATGCTCATCATTTTTCATCTGTCAACAATGTATAAGTAGACTAAAAGTAGGAGACTAAAAAGCGAGAGGAGCAAAAAGAAGCAAGGCGACAGTGAAAACCGCTAACGTCTTGAGCTTAATACTCAAAAAGCTTGAAAACAGATGCGAGCTTGCTTTGCTTCTGCCTGAGAAGTTAAAGTACCATGCTACACCAAAAAACCTCGAGTTATAGAAAGATGAGGCTTGTGTAATACTGTGGCTAAAGTCTAGGGGAAGTTCAAGAAACTGTTAAAGGGGTCCTATTATGCTTTTTCACTTTTTCAACTTTAGTTAGTATGTAATATTGCTGTTTGAGCATGAAAATAGATCTGCAAGGTTACAAAGCTCAAAGTCCACCCCAAAGTAGATATTGTATTTAACAGAATCCACTTTCCAAGAACTACAACGAACGACTTGTTTGGACTACAAAGCATTTTTTTCCCGATCTTGTGAAGTCACAAGATGTTTCTCATTTAAATAATTCCTGCCCACGGAATATGCTAAAAAGAGGACGAGGCCTGGTAGAGTTGCGAAGACAGCGTTGTCGCTCTGCAAAACGCTGTTTTTGTCCACCCCGTTTCCAAAACTCATTTGTTTGACCTTCCTAAGGCTGACGAATTTAGAGTGGTTAAAATTTATTTTAAACACTGTTTCTGAAGATTATAACCCCAACGTTTGTCTGTGTGCTGCACATTTTATGGATAACAGCTTCCAGAACCAGTACAATGGTTCCAGAATGGTCCCAGCCTTTGCTGAGGTCTTTACAGAGCTCACTGATTCTTGAGAGTCGGGACAAAACATGTCCCATATAGAAAAGTCTAATTTATAGCAAAAATTAAGAAATTCATCATGATTGACATACTTACAAAGTTAAATCTAAAGGAATTGTATATACCTATCTGATTTTTAGAATAAACTTCTTTATCTTTTTGGGGAAAATTTGTTTAAATGTATGGTCTGTGGTTAGAAGGTCCATGTTATTGCACTTGTCCTCAGCAAGAGGTCACAATATTAACCATCCCAAAAAACTTTAAAAAAGCTCTACAATTGTGAAAACATATATATCAAAAAAAAAAAAAGGGGTATAAATATAAAAAACAATGCATGAAGTGAACATCAAACAATATTTTCCATAAAAATCTGCCTATTAAAGTTGTTTCCTCAGTTTCTGTCAACTCCGTCAGATTTTTTCATAAAGCTCTTTAAATCAGGAAATAGCATGGGCAGCTATATCCCTGAGGACCCCTTTTCATCTCCCTGCCTGTGGTGAATGCAGCACTACCACACATGCTCTGGTACCGTTTACATTTTTTTATATTTTAGACAAACAATGCCAATATATTCCTATGGTCACAGCTGCACCATGTCAATACCATCTTTCTGTTAAGATACTTTTTTTAAACCATAGTGGATTTAATTTAAGCATTTTAGTGAGGTTATTGGGACAGCTAGCAACTGAGGAAAAACTACCTAGCTGCAGTGTACAATACATGTTTTGGCGGGAAAATACATGCCCTTACTGTGCGAATATAATATTATTTGTGAATATAGTGAAGGGTTAAACTGTTATTTCAGGGTTTTATTTACACATAAATGCACATACATAGCATGCATTACATTATTTAACCATACGCATCTGACTTGTAGATAATGGGCAGGCAGTGGTCTGCTTATTATTGTGTAACGTGTAACTTTGCCAGCACTTTAATATATTTATATATGTAGAGACAGAGATAGAGAAATGAGAAGCCAGTGTAGGGCTGGGCGATATGGCCAAAAAAAATTATCACGATCATTTTTATATCAGTCGATATCGATAATTATCACGATAAATGTCAAATCTTTATTTCTTTCAAGTTTAAAGGCAGATTTTTGCTCCTAAGTGAAAGTTGTAGAAAACAGAGTGTTAATTGTGGTTTTAAACTACTCTTTATTGTCAGAACACATCATGACAAACAGGTGAACATTTCACAAATCGGAGGTAAAACATTCAAACATTTTTTGTCAACACCGTCAGTTTTTCGTCAACACCGTCAGATCTTCGTCAACAGCGTTGGATGTATGTATGTTTTTGTTAATTTTTTGAAGAAAAAAAAATTCTTCCTTCAGTTTGTTGTTTTTGTAATAAAGGACCATCTGATCTACATCCTCTTATGTTTTATTTATTTAAGGAATTTGTTTTTACAATATTGAAATTAAAATCAAAGTTTGAAAATGCAAATATTTAGAAATCTGAGTTTTCAGAATAGTGTGAAATCACAACTTAAGTTTATATATTGTATTTTTTTACATATCAGAGTAACTAAACACTATTACAATATACCTCAGAACTTTAAATTCTTGTTGGATTTGAAGAATTAAAATTGTATACTTTTTAGTGTGTCTGACGGAGTTGACACAATTCCAATTCTGAAGGGAAACATGTTTATTTGTTAAAAATGTGTTTTTATTTAGAACCTGTTCCTTTACATGGTTAAATAGCTAAGACCTTTCTCTGCAGAAACATATAACTCTAATTGATATAGTGTGTATTTTAAAAAAAAGTTTTTAAAAACGTTTTGTCCCGACTCTCAAGAATCAGTGAGCTGTTTTGCTATTGCTGGGGATTTTAATATTCACATAGATAGTGCAGAAACCAATATGGCAAAAGAAATCATAACGTTTTAAATACTTTTGATCTGACTCAACATGTACACGGACCCACACACAATCGTGGGCACACTCTAGATTTACTTATCAGTATGGGTCTAAACATTTCATCAATTGTTATTAACCCTTTCATGCATGAATTATGATAACCTCAGTCAGGATTTTTTTCCTATGTGTTTTTATTGCTCTTAGGGCATGAAAAACAAGAATTGATTTTTATTTTATTTTTTTTACAAATTTTTCAAAGAGATCTTCAGATGTCCACTTGAGTGGACAGCATGCGGTTATGGTTTAAACTTAAGATATACTATATTAAATATAAGACAATAATCAAACAGATAAAGTATGTGAATTTAACAAACTTATCAATACAATTATATCAAATCATGTGAAAACTATAAAATGTATACAAAAATTATAAATGCAAAATATTGCAAAGGCTTCATACAACTTCATACAAGTTGCACTATTCGCGTATCTTTGTTATCAGAACATGAGGACGTGATTCCATCAGAATTTTCTACAGTCTGTCAAGGTACAACTGTGGAAACCACTCAGATGCTCCCTCCAGTGCACCAGAGTATGGAGATTTACCCTTATTAGCTGATAATTCTGATTATGTTCAAGATGGACATGCACATTTCTATCATAGCCCTCCTCTGAGAAAACCTAGCGATACGTTTTTTCAATCTCATCTGAAATGATCAGTGTTGGGAGTAATGCATTACAAGTAACATGCATAATTTATTCAGATTACTTTTTTGATGTTACAAGTAAAGTAATGTATTACAAGTAACATGCATTACCTAATCAGATTACTTTTTGATCTAACAAGTAATTAACTACAAGTAATGTGCATTACCTAATCAGATTACTTTTTGATGTAACGAGTAAAGAAACGCATTACAAGTAACATGCATTACGTAATCAGATTACTTTTTGATGTTATGAGTAAAGAAACGCATTACAATAACGCACATTACATAATCAGATTACTTTTTGATGTTATGAGTAAGGAAACGTTTTACAAGTAACATGCATTACATAATCGGATTACTTTTTGATGTTATGAGTAAAGAAACGCATTACAAGTAACATGCATTACGTAATCAGATTACTTTTTGATGTTATGAGTAAAAAAACGCATTACAATAACATGCATTACGAAATCAGATTACTTTTTGATCTAACAAGTAAAGTAATGCATTACAAGTGTCATACATTATGTAATCACATGACTTTTTTCGATGTCAATGAAAATTACATTCTAATAATACAAGTACATTTATTTACAGTAAAAAAGTCACTGCAGATTAAGTTTTTAAGTTTTAAATTTCAAAAACAATATTCACATTATAATTATGAATTGTAGCTGAAATATAGCAATTGATGCATGACGTCCACTACAGTGGACATGTGATTAATCAGAGTTTTCTCTCAATCTAAAATCAAAACTTGGAAAATTTTACTGTGATATGACTCATTAGATATTGCTTGATGCTGCAATATTTTTTTTACCTACAAGAGTCTTCTAGGATAGAAGGAATGGGTGGATATTCCGGAGCAACTTGGCATGTCTGACTGACCCTTGGCCATCTTGGTTTGGAGGGGGAAAAAATCGAAACACAAAGGCTTGCCACTTGGTTGCAATTTATAGGATGATGCACCAGGGTCCAATGAAGAGGCTGATGTGCAACTTTGCCATAAAAACCCGTGCAAATTCAAGAAAATGCTTTTTTAATAGCTGTCCACTGTAGTGACCACTATGCGTTAAAGGGTTAAGGATGTAGCACTGTCTGATCATTTCTGTATTTTCTTTGACATATTGATCTCTCCTATACTATTGAAGCTAGATCTGTGTCTGCCAAGAAGAGATGCTTAGATGAGAACACTAGTGTACTATTTCTGAAGGCTATATCTTTAACACCAAGCATATCTGCTAACTCTGTTGATTCTCTCCTTGAGTCCTTTAACTCAAAAGTACAGAATGTAATAGATGATATTGCTTCTGTGAAAGTCAGGAAGAAGAGTGGCAGACAAAATCTATAAAGACAGCCTCAATGCTTTCAATGTGGAACTAAGCAAAGCTAGACAGACTTTCTTCTCAAATATTATAAACAGAAACATAAACAACACACTCAAAAAATTTGCAGAGTCTTAACAAGCCGCCAGATTCCCAGTGAAATGCTCTCAGACAGCAAGTGCAGTGAGTTTGCTTCCTTCTTCTCTGACAAAATCAATAATATCAGAAAGGATATATAATATCAGGATATATCATAATAATATCAGCACATCCTCGTGTGGCACTGAGGTCAGACAGATCAGACCACATCCGCAGAAAGTTAGTATGTCTGATTTTTAAGAAATTAGTGGTAAAATTTTGGAAGAAACCGTATAGCACCTTAAAACATCAACCTGCGCCCTTGACACAATCCCCATGCACTTCCTTTTTCAAAAGTGTGTTAAACTGCTTAGATGCAGATCTCCTAGAAGTGGTAAATTCCTCACTTCTCTATGGGACTTTTCCAAAGTTCCTTAAAACTGCAGTTGTCAAGCCCCTCCTGAAAAAGAGCAATCTGGATAGCAACATATTGAGCAATTACAGACCAATCTCAAATCTTCCTTTCATAGGCAAGATCATTGAAAAAGTTGTCTTCAATCAGCTGACAAATTCTTAATCTCAAATGGATACTTTGACAATTTTCAATCTGGTTTCCGTCCACATCACAGCACAGAGTCAGCGCTCATAAAGAATAAATGATATTTGTTTAAATAGTGATACAGGCAAAACATCAATTCTGGTACTACTCGACCTCAGTGCTGCATTTGACACTGTCGATCATAACATACTTCTTGACAGGATGGGAAACTGGGTCGGGCTTTCTGGGATAGTCCTAAAATGGTTCAGGTCATACTTAGGAGGGAGAGGTTATTATGTGAGTATAGGAGACCATAAGTCTCAGTGGACATCCATGACATGCGGAGTCCCTCAAGGCTCAATTCTCGCACCACTCGTGTTCAACCTGTATAAGAACCAAATTGCTTACCACAGCTATGCAGACGACACACAGATCTACTTAGCCCTTTCGCCTAACGATTACAGCCCCATTGACTCCCTGTGCCAATGCATTGATGAAGTCAACAGTTGGATGTGCCAAAACTTTCTTCAGTTAAACAAAGACAAAACTGAAGTCATTGCGTTTGGAAACAAAGATGAAGTTCTCAAGGTGAACGCATACCTTGATGCTAGGGGTCAAACAACTAAAAATCAAGTCAGGAATCTCAGTGTGATTCTGGAGTCAGACCTTAGTTTCAGGATGCTTTGTTTCCAGACAAGACTTAGAGAAACTTGTGCATGCTTTCATCACCAGCAGGGTGAATTATTGTAATGGACTCCTCACTGGCCTTCCCAAAAAGACCATAAGACAGTTGCAGCTCATACAGAACGCTGCCGCCAGGATTCTGAGCAGAACCAGAAAATATGAACAAATCACACCAGTCCTCAGGTCAGTTTACACTGGCTCCCAGTTACATTTAGGATTGATTTTAAAGTATTATTACTGGTAGGCCTATATAAAACACTAAATGGCCTAGGACCTCAATACATTGCAGATATGCTCACTGAATATAAACCTAACAAATCACTCAGATCATTAGGTTCACATCAGCTAGAATTACCAAGGGTTTCACTCTAAGCATGGCAAGTCAGCTTTTAGCTATTATGCCAGCCGCAGCTGGAACCAGCTTCCAGAAGAGATGTGCTCCTACAGTAGTCCAGTTCAAATCCAGACTCAAAACATATCTGTTTAGCTGTGCATTTACTGAATGAGTACTGATTACACTGTTTTCTATTTCTGCATCCTCCTTTTGGTTCTAAACTCAAATGGCACTGAAAATTTGTAAAATATGGGGGAAATAATGTTTTTTTTTGAACAATCAAGCATGAAAGCATATAGTACACCCCAAAACAAAATCTAGACTTCGTAAAAGGGCATAATAGGGCCCATTGGCTAAGCTTTAGCATCGCTCAGCACCTCTTTAGTGCAAGTGGAGCCGCTAATTTAGTCAAGAACCTGATTCTGCAGTCTAAACTGGAATTCTCAAGTCTTCCGCAAGATGGCGCCAAAGCCTCACATTAGATTCAATTAGCATACATTTAATCATAGCAGACGCTTTTATCCAAATCGATTTACAAATGAGAAGAGCAATATAAGTAGTTAAACTAACAATAGGACAACGATATGTTCGTGCTATGACCCTTCCCAGTTTAGTCTAACGCAGTATAAGCCTACGTATTATTATTTTTTAAATATAGCCTAGCTAGAAGAGAAGAGAAAGGAAAGTATTAATGGATCAAGTGTTGCCGAAAAAGATGCGTATTCAGCCGTTTCTTGAAAATAAGATAATTTAGTGAGCAAAAACAACTTGCCCTGTAAAATATTTTTACATTCATCGTATGAGATATTGACTCACAGACTATCAATATAAAATATATTTTCTTCCAATGGCAGTGATTATCTTAAATCGTACAGTGTTTTAATTGAAACAATAGAACGACTTAAATTTTAAATGTTTCTTTCTTACAGTGTTTAATTCTTTGTATTTGTGCTGTTGATGTGTGATATGTGTTTTTTTAAGCAGTGAATGTATGTTACAGTGTCAAAGAAAAATTTCCGCTCTGTGAAAACAGACTGGACAATAAAGTTCAATCAATCAATCAATCAATCCTAAATGAACCGTTTTCCTTTCCACGTAATTAAAATAGTTCTCAAGTAGGCATTGACTCCACCCCTCAGCAGAACTTGTTGATGTGGTCATACAGCCTATAATGACGAGTTAAAGCACAGTCCAAGAGAGATTATATTTTTACTGGTGATTGGGGGTTGACGGCTGTTGTTATGGTAACAGATTAAGGTCAGAGATGTACTAAACCACTGATACTGCTGTCCAGATCAGATGCTTGCTGTGGGACGGAAAATGACACATACACCCAGTCAAACTTTTTCACTTAGACCTTGTTTTTTCCCCCCATTTGATGAAGGAATCATGAAATCGCACTGAATGACAGTTAATTTTAGTTATTCAAATCTTATGTTCTTTGGATTCTAATTGCTGGTGGCCTTTACTTCATAACTTCACATGCACTGTAAGTGCTAGACCTCCAGCAGTCACGCGCACTGCAGTTTCGGCGAGGTGTCGGAGTGGCTCCGGAAGATGCTGCAGTCCTGATGGAATATTTAAACGGCAACATTCGGCGTTTATTTTCAATCTAATAACAGAAACCAGTTTGTTGACGAGGAATGAGCTACACGCATTCTATGCGGTCTTGCGTCGCAGCGGTGTGAATTGCAGATTTTGTTCAATGATGCAGCGACATTTCCTCCGCTCAGCTGCCTATGGAGAGGGTTAAACATCAGTGCTGGATTTATGTGGCTTTGTGTTTCTTCCAAGTGTTTTTGACTTGTAAATCTCTCTGATCGTGTAATATTAATATGGAGGGTGACATTCCAGAGATATTGGAGCAGTTCATGAGCAGCTCTCTTGTCACTTGGGTAAGTTGCAGTTTGTTACGTGCAGATGTGTGTGTGTGTGTGTGTGTACCTATGTATTATTTTTGTTCTATAGGCTATATTTGTTTTGTTCTGTAATTGTATAGGTGTAGGCTATATGATTCTGTATGTTCTTTGTTTATCTTTTTGTGGTTTAGTGAATTGCCCTGTATATCATTTTAAATATATCTAAAAAGGCTATAGTAGTCTATTCAATGGAAGGTTCCATTGTGACAACTTACCTCATGTAACTTACTGTAACATTTTCCTCCTCTATGGGGGCATGTTGTCACAAAAAGTTAATAGGCTAATGGTGGGCATTTTAATGTAGCCCAGACTTTTAGGTTTGTGTCTCTACCACTGAACTTTTCGTTATAGATCATAAACATGCTCTGAGAAATGTATGAACTAGCCCTGGTTTTCACTGATTATTATATTTTTGTAGTTTGCTTAACTGGCCTGACTAATGTGTTTAAGAGTACAAATATATCATGTAATTTCTCTATTTGAGGTCTCAAAATGCCACAAATATGCATGTATAATTAGATAATTGTCATTTAGAGAATGTCCCTCTTCAGGACACTGCTGTCACTTCATGACATGTCACTTTAACTACCCATTTATGTCTGTCTCAAAGGTTAAAACATTTGGTCAACTAGGTGACAAGGAGGGGAACTTGCTCTCTGAATACACTGAATTAGTGGACGGAATATTCTTGAACAAGATCATGAATCAAATGTAAGTATGTGTATGTCATAAATCTGCACACAGATATATTATCAGAGCACTTAATTCAACTTCAACTCAACTCAACTTCTTATTTAAAAAAACGAAATGGGACAAAAGTTGGGATCATTAAATTATTTTTTGAAAGAAATCCATACTTTTATGAATTTAATTCAAAAGGGACATTAAAGTGATATTTTATTGTTACAAAACATTTCTATTTCAAATAAATGCTGTTTCCAGTTTCCACAAATGTTTAGTTTTTCAACAAATGCAGTTTCCACACAAATATGAGGCAGCTCAACTGTTTTCAACATTGTTAATAATAATAAAAAATGTTTCTTGAGCAGCAAATCAGCATATTAGAATGATGTCTGAAGGATCATGTGACACTGAAGACTGGAGTAATGATGCTGAAAATTCTGCTTTGCCATTACAGAAATAAATTACATTATAAAAATATTTAAATATTTAAAAAATTCATTTTTTTTTTTTAAATCTTATAAATGTATGAGGTGGCAAGGTGGGCCTTTTAACCCAAACACACTGGGTAAAAGGCTCACCAGCTTGGGGCAAAAGGCACACATTATTTATACAAATACTTTAGCTAAAATAATATGTTTTTAATAATGTCTAAGTTAAAATTTGTTCAAAACAATTTTAGCAAAGTTTGTACTAAAGGTTTTTTTAAATAAATATACTGTCATTAATATGTTCATTTTAAAAATACAGAAACAAAATGAATCAAAAAAGTAAAGATTCTGAAAGCATTGAAATCCCATAATAAATTAATATAGTTTTACAGTAGTAACAAATAAATATGACATTTTATTATTTGATGTGTCATTATAAATTTGGTGATTATCTCTAAGGTGGATACCCAACTTGATATTTGATATTTACCATCTGAATATAACCATGTTATGTCAACAAATGGAAAAATCAGCCAGCTGTATATTATCATGTTAATAATGGTGCCTTTTACTTTTAATTCCATACTTTTACATATTCTTCCGTTATTGAAAAACTGTTGCTTTAATTACCTTGAATGAAACTGAAAATCATTAACAAGACCTTTGTTTCAAAATATAGTCAATAATTTTATTGATTCTCCTTTGCTACATAAATCTACAACATTTTTAAAAACATTAATTTTTAGATCAAATTAGCGCAGAATCAGCTTTGCGTTGCCGTCCACGATCAGCCAAATTTCCACGTGCATCATTAAAAGCCTTTGTTACGAAAAGGGCTGAGCTGAATTTTTGTGCCATCTAGTGGTTTAAAAGAGATTAAAGTCAAATGCACCTCTTACCCCGGTGCCCCTTTAGCCCCATTTTACCCTACTGTTTTTTTTGTTGTTGTTGTTTTTGGATCAAATAAATGCAGCCTTGGTGAGCATTAGAGATTTCTTTCAGAAACATAAAAAAATTCTTGCTGACCCCCAAACTTTTGAATGATAGTGTATGTACATCAAAGGAAACTTGGCACACATTCAATTAGCTATTGAGTCTAATTTATTCATCCAAAGCAATTAAACACTTAGTTAAGTGCTATGCTTAAGGGCAGACTGTTGAAAGGGTTCTCTCAGTGATTTTTCAGTTCACAGGTTGTTGTTGCACATGTGATCAAATTCGTGCTCCCATTCCAGACGCGAAGTTACCACCACCCTTTGGTGTTGTTTGCATCTAATATCGGGCATTTATTGCAGACGGCATGTGTTTCAGCTTTTAAATGACTCATTCCATGCAGGAGCCCTAAAACACTGTATGCTTTGTCATGGCAATGAAGGAACACTTTGTAGTCGGTCGTTCAGACTGTTCAGCTGGACAGAATTTGGATGGGTGCATATGGGTGAGTTGTTTTTGCCCCAAATTCTATTTCCATCTCCGAGACAAAAATCCATAGCTGGTTTAAATGTTTAAAACCCATCCATGCCATTGCAGGGTAATGTGTGTATATTTAATTGCCATTTAAAGGATAGTTAATGCTGAAATCTTGTATTCTCATGATGCTAAGGTAGTAAACAGTACAGCATGAAGCTGAAAACTGTAATCCCACGGATTCAGGGAGGATGATGGATTGGAGGATGATGGATTAGAGCTTGACTATAGACTTTTTTTTTTTTTTTTATGGTGGCACGGATCACATCCCATACAGAAGTGCATCATGGGACAGCAGTGTTTCAGGTCACTGTGTCAGTACTCAAACTTTGAGCTGCTCAACTGAGAGAGTTAAAGTCTCAGTCTAGACTTGACCTGAACTGAATTCTGCTGCTCTTTGGCTCTGCTTTAGTGCTGGCTACTTGATGAATGAAGTCATGTGGGAAAAAAAACCCAGAATGAATGAACAGATTGTGTGTCGTTGCTATTATTGCTCCTACCCTTAGTCCAGGTTAATATACTAAGCAGGTCTTCAGAAACAAGATGTTTTGGATGCTTCTTGCTTGAGTTGATTTTATGTTACAGGAATACATTTTTCTTTTCTTTTTTCTTTTTTTGTTGTTGCAGAAATCCCAAAGGGACTGTTCAAGTTTTAAACAAAGTGTACAATGATGTCGGCCAGAGAGCTCAAAACTTGTCTGTCCTCATTTACCACATCAAATCATACTACCAGGTAAGTCACAGAGAGAAATGCAGGTACCTTTCGGAGCAGAAACAGAGTGTGTTTTCAGAAGTAAAAATCACATTAATTTTCTCTATGGACAAATTAAATTGTACTGATATTGCATTAACCTCTTAAAACAGATGAATTAAATGTAAAAAATCTAAAATAAAATGCTAAAGTTTATTTTAAAAAAAAAATTAATGAAAAAAAACAAAATATCGATATATTTTTGCTGAATTCCCAATGAAGAACTACACTACCCTTAAAGGAACACGCTGACTTTTTGTGACTTTAGCTTATTCACCGTATCCCCCAGAGTTAGATAAGTCCGTACACACCCTTTTCATCTCCGTGCGTGCCGTAACTCTGTCTGACGCACCCACCGCTAGCCTAGCTTAGCACAAAGACCGCAGGTAAACGGCTCCAGCTAGCATACTGCTCCCAATAAGTGACAAAATAACGCCAACATTTTCCTATTTACATGTTGTGATTTGTGTAGTCACAGCGTGTACAAATAACAAGGTCACATGAGACACAGCTATCTTCTAATCGTAGGCTATATATACTGGGAACTATATTCTCAGAAGGCGAAGCAGTGCTACTTGGGTGGAGTAATTTGCTCGCAGCACCTGAGAAGCCCCGTGGTGAGGAGCAGAGTTCACTCAGAGATGGAGTAAATCTCTCTGCCCAAGTAGCAGTGCTTCGCCTTCTGAGAATATAGTTCCCAGTATTTATACGATTAGAAGATAGCTGTGTCTCATGTGACCTTGTTATTCGTACACGCTGTGACTATACAAATCACAACATGTAAATAGGAAAACGTTGGCGTTATTTTGTCACTTATTGGGAGCAGTATGCTAGCTGGAGCCATTTACCTCTAGTCTTTGTGCTAAGCTAGGCTAGCGGTGGGTGCGTCAGACAGAGTTACGGCACGCACGGAGATGAAAAGGGTGTGTATGGACTTATCTAACTCTGGGGGATACGGTGAATAACCCCAAAAGTTGGCGTGTTCCTTTAATCCCTGAACAGAAATCAGGTAAGTTGCCATTATAAAGAAAAAGAGGTAATGTTTGTATCTGTTTGAATATTTTGCAATAAACAACAAACGTCGTACAATTAAACTTACAATCAATGACTTACAGCCAATAAAAGAGATAAATGCACAGTTATATAATACATAGTCGTGTACCTTTTCCCCTGGATTTTAAGGTACTTTTTTTGCTTTGATATCAAATGTTGTAATGTTGTGATTCATTTCTGAGCTGGTTTGATTGGTTCAAGGCTATATTGAATTATTGGATTCCTTTGGAAAAAATGAATAAGAGAATTACTACCAAAACCAGGACCAATAAAAAGTGGGCAGTGCAGTTGCTCTCTATGGCTCTGTTTACACCTGGTATTAAGGTGCGTTGTGGTTGACCGGATCACAAGTAGACGAGGGAGACACATTCCTGTTTACACCTAGGGCCGGTTGCACCAGCTGTGCGTAAGTTATAACTTAGCCTAGTTTTTACGTAAATGGACACTAAGTTACGACTTACGCACTTCTAAATATTTTTGCGTTGCACCATTAAACTTAGTTGAATCGTAACTCTACGTATAAACTAAATATTTACGGCAGCCTCCGATCAGGAGTAACGGATGGAATAAAATATCAGACAGACTGAACTGCATCAATAAGCTCTTCTTTTACCTGACAGACTTAAATTCTTTAGACATATATGATTATGCTGACATTTACACTCGCTTACATTTTAAGAGAGAACATTATGTGAAAAGATTACTTTGTTAGCGGCTATCTTTAACACAAACCCATCCTAAACAGCACGCCGCTGTGCGCGTCGGTCCATGTTGTGCATGTCAAATATCAGTCATAATCAATAAACGTAATTTCTTATGCTTTTTGCATCAATATTTATTTATTGATCCTTATTCATTTAATTTCAAATACAGTTTCTGAATGTTATTCACATATAAAAACACTTATGCTATTCATGATCAAGTATCGTATTTAATGGAAACTTATTTTTACCGTTAGTAACGTGAGGCAAAAGAATGAAGGATAAACTGAAATTCACAGCATTTCAACCATAGACTAAAAAATATGGACAAAGCGTCTGTGACGTCACCCATAGACTTTCTGAAGAACGGGTTTGAAGCCGTTTATGGGGGGTATGGGCGGCGCCATCTTGGAAAATCTTGGGAAATCCTAACCCCGCCCACCTTCTGACGCAGCGCGCGTCACTCAGCTTGCTCTGCTACTCCGGTTATCTCTGTGTATATTTTAGGCAACGAAATATGTTATAAAACACCATACTAACTCTTTTCGTTTTCATTTAAAGAAATCTTAAACATTATAGCCACACAAATGTGGTTCAGGCAACGCATATTGATTATATTCAACTGCACATAACGTTTGCCTATTTATGAAAAAACAAAATATAAAACACAAACCTGCCTCTTTTCGTTTTAAATATAATATAAAAATATTAAACATTTTAATATGGTCCAGGCAATATGTGCATTTGTACTAAACAACAGATTTTGCAGTAAACAACATTACAGATCATCTTCGTTGTATTAAAATTTAAAATGACAAAACTCAACCCAGTCTCTTTTTGTTAAATTTCAGTTTTATCGATATTAGCCATTATAAAAGTATAAGTAAAAGGTATAAGAAGCTATACAAATAAAGCAAACAATTCAGTCAAACATACAAAGTCAGCGCTCTAGTCTAACCATACAACGGTAAAGTTAAATAGCTTATAAAGTTATGAAACTTCCCCTCAGCCAAAACGATTGCCCAGGGAAAAAATTTTAGATTCACGAGACCAAAAATCGCCCATTAGATATACCCAAGACAAATTATATCTCATGTTTAACCACTACAGAGACGCCAGAGTCCGCGGCATTGGCGGCAAACCTCAGAACGTCTAGCCGAGAAAAGGTTGCTCCAGGCGTGGTACATGAACGCCGAGCGCCCAGTCATCGCTGGATCAACTGGATAACATTTTCATAAATCGTTAAATAAACCACAGATTTGAGCTTTAAACAACTACATTCTCGCCTGAAAAACTCTTAAAACTACATTTCATGATACAGAAACAGTAGTATTATATGTCAACTGTATTAAAAAATGGCGCTTCTTATGTTGTCATTCTCCGTGGCGCTGCCTTGTCAGCTGTCAATCAAGCTGTCAATCAAAGTTAACCACGCCCTTATTGTCATACATTTTATATCTAAATACGATCTAAACTAACGAGTTAGAAAAAAATTCACCCCCCTCACAGTTGTCAGGCACTCGGAAGCTATCGAAAAATACAATAAAAGTCCATGGGACCAACCTGTAAAAACATGAATTTATGCTGTGAAAACGGACATTTTAACATGGGGGCTATGGACATTTGCTCCCTTTTGGGACCTGCCCCTAGCGGATTTTCGATGTATTGCAGTTTTTCGCACTTCCGGGTAGGCTTCATTTTTCAGATCAGAATGTTGCCGCTTGATTTCAACACAACATCTGCTCACATATTTGAAGGCTGCTATTGGATCATCGAGGCTAAACGTCATATTATGCGACTACGCATTACTTTACGGAGAGCTTACGACCTACTAGCTATGTTCTGCCTTACGAACAAATGGTGCAACGGAATAAAGTTCAGAGTTAGTTACAAACTAGCTAGTAGTTACTAAGCCTCTAGTGTGGACTTTACGTTCCAATTTAAGAAAGAACTTACGAACGACTGGTGCAACCCTACCCAGGTGTTTTAATTCATCTCTTTTGTCCACTTTCAACCACTTCTGTTCTGATTTCTTTGAGGGGAGGGTCTATGGGCAGGTAAATGTATGGGCTTTTCACGCAATTTACATATGAACGCGAAAGGAGACAACGGAAAAAACATACGTAAAGCAGCAGCTTTAGTTTCTGCTCTGATAGCCGCAAAGACCAGCCGAATGCTTTGAGTGTGTGTTAGAAATCAGGAATGTCGAGAGAACATTGTGCTTGGTATGCTTTTCTTCTTCTAACCAAACTTGGGTCTTCAGCTGACAAAGTTTAAATCCAGCCTGTCTAGAGCGCTTCCCATAATGTTTATGCATCAGGTCAGTAGACGGAGAGTAGATGGTCTTTTGTGGCTGTTTGAACACATTCGAGCGTTTACACTACGAAAGCAATCCGGTCGAATGTGTTTTTGACTACCTCTGAAAGTGGACAAGCTCAAAACGTTTTAGACCCCGTTTACACCTGTATTTAACGTCGTCCACTTGTGATCTTATCTACCAAAACGCATCTTAAAACCAGGTGTAAACAAGGCCTATGCCCAATTTCTGCCTTGTCTTCTGTAAAGCAGAGAAAAAGGTTAATATATAACCTGAGTTATTATTTCACATATGTTTTTGCTGCATGCATAAGTTCATTGTGAAGTTCCTCTTTATTACCGGATTCTGCTTATTCCAAATGGAGGCCCATTGGGTGGAAGGGCAGGATTTAAAATGATACCCTAAATTTCCTGCTACCCCCTTCCAATCACAGAGAGCCCACCCTGAATCCTGCACATCTGTCCGTGTGGAAATAGTCTCGCCACCAAACCTACAAGCTCCTCTCAAAGAGACTGGCCTAGATATCAGCATACCAAGCCAACATCTGTGTAATCAGTAGCTAGGAAACAGCAATGGCCTGGAGCAAAGCTGGAAAATGACCCATTTTACATCCCATGAGACCTGTCTCTCATGGTGCCGGCTAAAGCGGTCAAAGTAATGAAAATGACCTTGAATACAGACAAGGCAAATAACTGAATTATTTCCTGTTGCTTAATTGTCACTGGTTTTCAATTAGTCAGTGAAATTACGGTTTTGCAAAACCATAGTCTTAAGTTGACACAAGGTCAGTGCTCAAGAAATGCAAATCTAATCTATATAAATGCGCATAGTGCATTTAAAATAGTGTGACATAGCAGAGCTGTTCATACTCAGCAGCATTCATAAAAAGCACTCTGGAATCGTTGGGATTGACTTCATTGACTTCCCTTGAGTTTTGAGGCAATTCAGTTTAATTATTGATCTCGCTTATTCAGCGAAACTTAAACCGATCTTGCCTTAGAAGAATCTGCATTAACGAATTCCCATATGGAAAAGGGACCAGCAAAATAAGCCCACCCATACCTTTGTTGATTTGTGTTGTCGATTTAACTTGCACATTGAAAAGCCCTGGACGCTCTGGGGCATCTGCTGGCCACAAAGAGACATTATTAAAGGGATAGTTCACCCAAAAATTCTGTCATTAATTACTCACCCTCACATCGTTCCAAACCCGAAAGACTTTTGTTCATCTTCGGGAACACAAATAAAGATCTTTTTGATGAAATCTGAGAGATTTCTGTCCTTCCATTGACAGCTACGCTACTACCACTTTGACGCTTCAAAAAGTTCATAAAGAGATCGTAAAACTAATCCATGTGAGTTGAGCGGTTTGTTCCAAATTTTCTGAAGAGACTCGATCATTTTATACAGACTTAGATTTAATTTGGGCTTTTATTCACATTTAAACATTGATCGGCGAACATAAACAGAAGCAAACAAACCTCATTGGTTCTCGCTGAAGCTCAAACGTGCTGCGTAACACGAGAATGAACCTCATTGGTTCTCGCACGTCAAGCGAACATGCTTGAGCTTCCTTTTACCACAACTGATGTGGGTTGATGAATGCTTATGTGTGAATAAAAGCCTAAATTCAATGTGTTTACACTATATAAAGCGATCGTGTCTCTTCAGAAAATGTTTGACTAAACCACTCGATTCATATGGATTAGTTTTGCAATCTCTCGTAAAGATCTGGGAGAAGTAAGCTCTCAGATTTCATCAAAAAGATCTTCATTTGTGTTCTGAAGATGAACGAAAGTCTTACTTTGAATGAAATAAGGGTAATTAATGACAGAATTTGTATTTTTTCTTGAACTATGCCTTTAAATAAAGGTGTTTAATAACTATTAATACACATTGTCATGCTGATTTAAGCTGAAGTGTTCTGTAATTAATGGTCCCCCCCGTTTTGTGGTCTTATGAGGTCTAATACGTCTTTTAGTGAGCACTGTGTAATCTAACTTCTTGAATTATCTCTGCATTGATCCTTTAATGTGTTTTTTTTAGACATGAATAATATTGCAGAGAAGGGTGACCACAACATTGAAGTTCATCTGAAGCACCACATCAAAGTTTAATAATTGTCTTGATTTAAACCATCCCCAATGGGTCTGCACACAAGTTTCCTCAACTCTCTGAGACGTCTCTGAACAATTACCCCGGTCCCCAGTCCTGCCTGTAATTTACTGCTTAAAACGGTTGAATGCAATGAAACTGATAGCAGCTGGGTCTGTTTTTGCTCTTTAATAAAACTGAAAGCTGCTGCTTTTTGAACAAGATTCTGTGTATCTCACCTCTTCCATCTCCTGTTTCCCAACCTATTTACTGTAGGAGACCCTGCATCAGCTGATTATGATGTCTCCTCCCAATGTGCTGCTTCTGGGCAGGAATCCGCACTGTGGTACGTCAGCTATTGAACAACAGATTCTGAGAAAGTGCTGAATAGTTCCAGAGGCTCGAATCTAATGACGCACACACAAACAATACATCAGGAACTCTTACAGAAATCATAAAGCTACTGTGTGTAATTTTAATTTTACTTTCCCCTCTCAGCATCGCCTTCATGTCCCCCTGTTCACTCTTATAGTTTCAGAAGTTGTTAACATCTTGATCCATGATATCTTTGTTCAGAATAAAAGTAGTAATCGTTTTGATTGACAGTATTTCCCTCATCTAAGTACACTACAATTCAAAAGTTTGGGGTCAGTAAGAAATGTATAGTTTTGTCCAGAAAGGATGCATTAAATTGATCAAAAGTGGAAGTAAAAACATTTATAATGCTACTAAAGAGTTCTATTTCAAATAAATGCTGTTCTTTTTAACTTTTTATTCATCGAAGACACCTGGGGCCGGTTTCACAAAGCTATTTTAGACCGGTCTATAGTGTTAGACAAGTCTAAAATTTCACAAAAATAAAGACTGAATTAATTTAGACCAAAAAAATAAGACACCTTACCCCCAGGCTAACTTAGGTCTAAGACTCTATGTTACCTTGGCAACCAGCAATAACAATCAGTTACATTACAAACAGCCAAAAGAAAAGGGAAAATGGCTCATAATTTGTGGTTTGCTGACGACGTTATGGAGAGAGCTATGAGAAGGGAATATTTCCTCTAAAATATTTCTTTTTTGGCATCTTGTACCATGTTTTTGTTTATCTTTTCTGTACGTCTTTAACACTCCGCTCAACAGTCGGATTAACGCTGTTAACTGTTGTAGCAATCTTTTTCCAAATTAAACATTTCTTCTTGTTACTACATTCTCTGCTAATTTTCCCAAGTAAAATGTCCTTGTAACTGTTATACTCCTCCAACAAACACATATTTTCCGCTGGGGTAAACTGCACTGAGCGGTTGAATGCGCTTACTCGATCCGCCATGTTTTTTGTTTTGAAAAGTGTCTTATTTTACCCAGAATGCATTGCAGTGTAGTCCTACTTAAGATAGTCAGAGTCTTAAGTGCTTTGTGCAACGGTCTGATTTAGATGTCTATCTGAAGTCTGACTATCTACTATATCTAAGCCATAGTCAAAGTCTATCTTTGTGAAACCGGCCCCTGGAAAAAATGTATCAGTTTCCACAAAAATGTTAAGCAGTTTTCAACATTGATAATAGTAATAAGAAATGGTTCTTGAGCAGCAAATCAGCATATTATTATCATTTCTGAAGGATCATGTGACACTGAAATCTGGAGTAATTATGCTAAAAAAATTCAGAAATAAATTACACCTTAAAATATATTAAAATAGAAAACAGTTATTTTAAATTGTAATAATTTGTTTTTACTGTATTTCTGATCTAATGAATGCAGCTTTGGTGATTATAAGAGAATTCTTTCAAAAACATTTGGAATGGTAGTGTACATCTTAGAGTGCACAATATTAAGGTTCCTTTGCATTCCATTGTAAAGCATCTAATTGTTTTGAATGAAACCTTTTTTCCAGAGGAAGGTCTAGAAGAGATCAGGAAGTTGCTGTTGCTGTTGCTTGGCTGTGCTGTGCAGGTAATATGTAACTGTGTGCACTTATTAGGTTATATTAAACCAAGCACTTGCCTATTCAGTTAACTTTTCATTGTACAAACTGGCTATCAAATTGACTTGTCATTTTAATCAAAATGAAGCACTAGTTAAGCAGTATGGAGACCTAAAACTGTCTGTTGCTGTTTTGCAGTGCGAAAGAAAAGAGGAGTATATTGAGAAGATACAATGCCTTGATTTTGACACAAAAGCAGCAATCGCAGCTCATATCCAAGAGGTACTGGTCGATACTACAAGACACACTATTGCTTGGCAAATATGGCACATATGGATGATTATCTATATAGTCATGTAGTAATTATATTTGATTGGACTTCTCAGAGATAACTAATTTAAATAATCTCTGCTTGAAAGAAGCCACCTACAGGCACAATGTGTGTCTTAATATCTAATAATACATCAGAACACCTTTTGTTTTCATATTGTGAATGACATGCAACTTATATTATCTATTATACACCTTCTTGCCAGGATGTGTTTTGAATTTAGCAGTAGATAAAAGGCTCTACAAAATGACTGAGACTTTTTTTTTTTTGCACTCCAGGTGACTCATTGTCAGGAGAATGTGTTTGATCTGCATTGGTTGGAGATGGAGGATGTGTGTCCGGAGGAATGGGAAAATCTCTGCAGAAGCATGAACAGTAATCTCAAAATGTTAGTGGACCAGCGAGACCGGCAATTTGAGGTATCTTCAAAAGTCATTTAGAAATTAGCAAATTCATTTCCCTCCCCACCTTTCTAGGAGATAATCATTCAATTTAAAGAGGTTTATTGTGCTTGGCTGCAGTACGAAGGAAAATAACTTGTAGCCGGTTGCTTAAAACAATAACCAGCCAATGCATGTGACTTTAAATGCCTGTTGGGTGAAGCCAGAGCAGTTTAGTTTGTTAACTAGTTCATTCTCTCGTCTAACCCTTCTCATTTTTTCTGTGTCTGCTGGTAGGTTATCGTGGAGCTGATGCAGGGGAAAGAGACGATGAAGTCTGTAGTGTTTGGTGATGACTCCTCCCTCACAGAGTCCGCTAGCAGCCAGCTCCCTTTATCCCAGCAGCATCTGGCACTAGAGCTGACGGACGCTAAAACCAAGATCAAACGCCTCAGACAGGAGCTGTGAGCTTATGCACACACACACGAAACTGACCTACACATGCACAGACATGATTAGTGAAACAAACCCAGAGTAACTTGTATGTTTATGGGGGTGTGTGATCATGGTTCATAGCTGTGACTTCAATGGGAAATAATTGAACACATAAAAGAACAACTGCACACATCAAGTAATTAGCTTGGGTCTTAGTGATAGACAATATATTGGCAGCCATATCTGCATTGATCAACATTTTTTTTTATTTTTTTATATTTGAACATTTTCAATTAATATTGAAAGCTTATAATATTCGTTTTCTCTGTCTACAATAATATTACTTGTATTTATATAATTAATATATTTTTATGTAATTATGCATCATTTGCACTATCCCAAAGTTCCAATATAAGGTAATCTTTTATTGATTCACTTATGTGATAGTAAAGGTCCACTAATTCATTTATAGTAACTGGTTCTGTGGTTATGGTAAGATGTCTGTAGGAAGCTTGCCTCAGATTAAAAATACCCTGGCACAGTGCATGGTCCGTCCTTATTCTGCTGACCCACTTTTATCCTCTTAGTGTAATGCTACAGACAGTCAACCCCCCTCATTTCCGCCCATCCGTCCTTCTATCCATCAATTTGTTCCATCCATCCACAAACTCACTGACAATACTGCTCATACTGCTGCATTCTTAAGCTTCTATTTTGGAGTATATCCCAGAGCAGCACTTGAGTGTTAATGTACAGCACAGCTTTCTCAGAGTTTTAAAGTGAGTATGTGATGTTTCATTCACCATACAAAGGATATATATATATATATATATATATATATATATATATATAAGGATATTTATATTACATTTTTAGTGTGACATTACAAATATTTTTTGCAAAGTTCGGGTGGAATATGTTCAGATAATCTACCCATAAGCACGAGAGTACCTGTATATAGCTCCCCACTCCCCACTCAGTTTTTTTTCAGCATCCCCCCACCACCCTCAACTATTCGTATCCCAGCAGGGAATGGACTGCAGTATTGACTTCTGATACAGTTTTGACACAGTATGCTAAAAACGGAGCACAATGTAGGCTAACTGATTTTTGTTGGCTAATAAAAGCACATCAAACCTAAAAAGTGAGATGTAAGTTGTCACTCACTGTCTGTAAAATGAAAGGTGCGGAAAAATACATGAGAGAGTGAGAAATGCTATTTATTAATGAACCAGTTTTCACAAGGGCTATATTTTATTGGGAAAATGCATTTATTTTCAATATCACATTGTGCTGTTTTTCATGCCAGTGTCTGTTACTGGATTTCTTAAAGTAGCAGGTTTGTTGCCTCTTTGTTGGCTGGTGTGTACTTGTAGTAGATGTGCATTTGTGTACACACTTGCATGTGGTTATATTTGCATGAGTACTTATGCTTATGTGCACACATATTTGGGTGTGTGGTTGTGGGCATCCTTGTTCTTCTCTGATTAAGTAATTGCATGTTAATCGCTCTTCTTAACCTGCATGAGTGTTGAATCTTTAAATCTCTCAAACATCTGTTTCCTGTGTCCAAACAGAGAGGAGAAAAGTGAACAGCTCTTAGACTCCAGACAGGACCTGGACAGTGTGGAGACGGAGATTAAAAGACTCCAGCAAGAGGTACTGAAAATAAAATGATCTCAGACTCCTATTAAGAACTTTCCCTGACACTTTTTTTAGAGTTCAATTCTCGCTATTAACTAGTTGATTATTAGCATGCATATTACTAGGATATTGCCATATTGGCTGTTTATTAGTACTTATAAAGCACATATTAATGCCTTATTCTGCATGACCTTATTCTACATCCTTTAATCCTACACATTACCTAAACTTAAAGATGACCTTACTAACTATTAATAAGCAGTAAATTAGGAGTTTATTGAGGCAAAAGTCGTAATTAATAGTGAATGCGTTCCCCATACTACAGTGTTACCAAACTTTCACAGCCATTTTTATTTTGCTACATATTTATTTATTTATTTATTATTTATTCCTTATTACATATGATCATTGTTTTATGTCATAGACATGACAGCTTCTGAATAACACCATCTCTTCCTAGTAGTAGATAGAAGTAATAGTAGTAGTCGTTGTCATTCCAACACATGGTACATGAAAGGAATGAAATTACGTACTCAGGTCCCAGCAAAAACGCAACATAGCAATAAATAACAGCATTAATAAATATGAATAATAATAATATGTTATCAGCCATATAAAACATAAATAACACTACTAATCCATCAGACACACAAGTAGTAGAATAAATAAATAATACCCTCCACACTTACACACCATGGGCCCTATTTTAACGATCTGAAACGCAAGTATCAAGCGCGAAACGCAAGTAACTTTGTGGGCGGATCTTGGGCGCTGTTGCTATTATATCGGCGGGATAAATGACTCTTGCGCCCGACGTAAATCTAAAATGGGTTGGTCTGAAGTAGCTACACAGAGCGACATCTCACATTCCCTTTAAGAGCAGGCGCGCTTGTTCCATGGCGGATTGCTATTATAACGGCGGATTTGCCAGGCGCACGCCAGGAGCGGTTCACAGCCGAGGAGACCGACGTTCTCGTCAGGGCCGTAAACCACAGAGAAGTGACACTGGGGATGGAGAAACCCACCCAAATTAGCTTCGGTTAAACAGGCGTATAATAATTTGGGTAAATGTGTAAGCTAGATTTATGCCTATTTTTTCACATCTTCATGGACACCACAATGATTTCCCTCGTGTGTTAATATTTTTCCTTGTAATAATGTATGGTTTTCTAAAAATGAAAACTGCTGCGTCTGTGTAGATGAGATAAGCAAAGTGCATGCGCGTTGTGCACACGCTACATTGATTATGGCCAAGCATGCGCCCTTAAAATAGCATATGAATAACATGCGCAACGCAATTCAATTCAAATTGCAAAACAATTCCGCCACTGACCAGGAAAAACCTAGCCTAAAGTCAGTGGCGGAATTGTTTTCTAAACCTGCAAAATAGCACCAGGGAACGTTTGCACCAGAACACGCCTCCTCTTTTCGCTGAATAGCCCCGGGGAGCGCAAGTTCATTCCCTAATTTACCGACGTGCGTCTGTGGAGGGAAAAGTCCGCTGTGCGCGGCTGCAAAATAGGAATGATACATACGTTGGTGTACAAAGTCAATTGCGCTGGGTGCAAGACAGTGTACAAATAACATTTATCATTAATACCGTTATCACACAATGGAGTACACATTTTAAATGCAGCACTATGATGTAGAGTTTATCAGTCTTACCACTTCTGGAAAGAAGCTATTTCTTAGCCTGGTGGTTCTGGCCCTAATGCTGCTGCGCAACCTCTTTCCTGAAGGGAGAGTGGCAAACAGACCATTCTCCGGTTGGGAAAGGTCCCATAATGCAAGTTGCCCTCCTTCTGCATCTGGTGATGTAAATGTCACTTACAGTTGGCAAACTGTAATTGATAATTCTCTGGGCAGACTTAACTACCCGCTCTAGTACACCAAACTCTTTTATTTCAAAAGGTAAAGAAATGTCCAATTTAGTTGTGCTATACTTGTTTAAATATTGCTATGTTCTTTATTTTAATGTAATTTTTTTCTTCCTTGCTGCCTGTATCCTGTCTACGTTTGTCGGTCCGTGGCAGAACATGCAGCTGTTAACAGATGCACGAGCAGCAAGGATGTACCGTGACGAGCTGGATGCGATGAAAGAGAGAGCCATCAGAGCAGACAAACTGGAGAGTGAAGTGGCTCGCTACAGAGATAAACTTCACAACATGAACTTTTACAAAACAAAACTGGAGGTGTGTATAGAAGAATGTTATGTGTGCGTTTTTGAAAGAAGGCTCTTGTGCTCACCAAGGCTGCATTTATTTGATCAAAAATACAGTGAAAACCTTAATATCGTGCAATATTATTACAATTTAAAATAATTTAAAACATTTTATAATGTCATTTATTCCTGGCAAAGCTGAATTTTCAGCAGCCATTGCTCCAGTCTTCGGTTTCATTGATTCAGAAATCATTCTAACATGCTGATTTGGTGTTCAAAACACATACATTGAATGAATTTCCAGGATTCTTTGTTGAATGTTAAGTTTAAAAGAACAGCATTTATTTAAAATCTTACTGAAAAAAATCTGACTCCAGATTTTTGAACAGTAGTGTTATATGCATGAGAAACCTCACCTTAACTTTCTTTTTGGCATTGACAGGAGCTTAAGGAGGATAATCAGGTGTTGATGGAAAGCAAGGCCATGCTGGAGGAACAGCTACAGAGCATCAAAGCACGATCTGACAAACTGCACCATCTGGAGAAACACAACCTCCTACTAGAGGCAAAACTTCATGACATTGAAGAGGTGAGGAAAATTATACCCATTAAAAGGATCTGCTGCAACATTACTTTGTACCCTTTTCTCTTTTTGCCACTCCAAGTTGTTTTCTTATTGTGCTTGACCTGGCTGTCTTATCTGTTTTAGGAAAGAACTGTGGACAGGAGACGAATAGAGGAGCTGCTGGAAAGGAACATCATATTGGAGCTCTCTCAGAAAAGAAGTATGGAGGAATCACAACGCTTGGGCTGGGAGCTAGAACTCGCCAAGGATCCTCAACAGAATTCAGGAACAGGTATATGTATATATTAGCACTGCAATTTAACATGAGGCATATTAAAAATGTGATGCTCGTCGACCATTGTGCCATTGAATAAGTCACCATATGTTACTCAAAACCTTGCTTTGAAATGAACATATTGATAGAAACATAGAAGCATATACATATATGATAGATTGCAAAAAATGTATTCCACTTCCATCTCATTGATCATTTGACAGGTAATAAATGAACTTAAACTTGAATAAACCTAAAATGTGTTTATGATTTTAGAGCTGAAGTCTTTGGGCCAGGAGGTAACTGAAAATACACGTAGCAGATTGCTAAAACTGGAGAAAGAGAACCAGAGGTTGTTGAAGTCCCTGGAAGAACTTCAAGGTACCAGTCACCCATTGAATGAGTTTATTTCTAAATCTAAACATATTGAGGAACATTGGAGGATCAGCAATCAGTCCCTTGACACAGAAAATCTGCATGCATCCATGGAAAATAATAACAGCAATCTACATTGTCTTGAAGTAGAGATCCATGAATTGGAGATGAAGAACCAGAGTCTTCAAGTCAATGCAAATCAAAACCAAGGTCAAGTAGATATAGAAAACAAAGGTCTAGTGCATGAGAATGGACATTTGGAGCAAGACAGGAGTTGTCTGGAGAAGGAGAATCGGAGATTGCTGCAGCAAGTGAAGATCCAGGAGGCCTCGTTGGATAGTAGCAGTTTGAAGTTGGCGGTTCTAGAGAAGGAGAACCGTACCCTGGTTAAAAAGACTACCTGTCTCAGTGAGGCCTGTGTCAAGAACAAAGAACTAGAGATGGAAAACCAGGAGCTGATTCAGCAGGCTGGAGTGGACAAGAGGATGCTGGTGACATTAAGAGAGGTTACCACTGCAATGAATGCTTTGTAGATTATTATGCTTTCTCAATGTTTTCTTACTTTTCTTAATTTTACTATTTTCTGCTCTAAAGGAGCTGCTGGACCAGAGGCTGAAATTGCAACAGAAAGAATCTGATCTTGAGAAATTGACTTATGAGCTGGAGAGGATAAAGATAAACCAGGAGACACGAATGGGAGATCACGAGGCTGTAGACCAGGGGTATCCAGACATTCACTTAATATTCAATCAAGCCCAAGGTAATACTTTTAAATGTCAGATTCCTTTTTAGACATGTCTAATGGCCAACTCTGTCTTTTTCTCCCTCACTCTCTCTTCCACGCTCAGTCAGTGTAAGCAGTTGGAGTCAGAGCTGGAGTCTTCTCTAATGAAATCCCTGAAGATTAAAAAAGAGAGAATGGCTGCCCTGGAGGCTCGTCTGCAGGAATCGGCCAAGATAAACCAGCAACTACGACGGGATCTCAAAACTGTGAGTCAATGCCAGGTCCAAAGTTTACCTGCTAGCCATTTTGCTAACATGCTTGAATGGGGAACCCAGCTAATAGGCAACGTTCTGGCAAGGTTCTTTCAAAGTTATGAGCAAACGTTCTTTCAGTAATGTTAATAAAACATTTGTTATTTGTTAACAATGTTTTCTGGTCTTTAATAATATTCACAAAACTTTAGCACAAAAACATTATCTATACATGGTTCATGAAACATTTTGGTTGGACATCTAACATTTTAAATGTTACTTCTTCAGGGAATATTTGACAGTAACATCCCCATGATGTTTGCAAAATGGAATGTTCCCTTATTGTTCGCAACCAAGAAAAAAATTTTTTTTTTAGACATTTTAGAGAATGTTTAAACTAGAGAACATTCAGAAATAATGTTTTCATAACTTAATGGGAACATTAGCAAAGTGTTGGAACATATTTGTTCGTTTGTTAGCTGGGAAAATCCAAAACCGTTTACCAAACTTATGTTTCACTTATTTTAAAACCAATAAAAATAAATATTTTAAAACCAGTTAGAATCTCAAATCAGGCTAAAAACTGTATATTTTGGTCCAGATAATGTACATGACTAGGACATGTGCATAATAAAAAAGACTAGGACATGTTTGCGCCAATATGGTCATTCATATTAATACAAAACATTACATTGCATTCAACGAATATATTAGCATTGCAACATGCCAGAGCATGATCGCTAACTGCTAAGTTATGATTCCAAACTAAAAACTGCCATGTTAAACTCATTCATTTATATATGATTGATCTGTCTCTAAAGTTGTGGTCACATTTACCATTGTTCAGCAAATTTTTCATGCGCGGGACAAATACAGTAATTTCAATAGTTCCGGGAGTCTCCCGCATGTCGATAGCGTCTCCCTGATGCCCGCAAATCAGTTAAAATCTCCCGGAACCTAGAGCGAGCGAGCAAGAGCGCGCGCGCGGCAGAGAGAGGGAGCGAGAGACCTTGCGTGTGTGTGCTAGTGTGCCTCACAAAGCGCATGTAAGGACCCAACCAATCAATTATCAGTGCGGGGGGCTTTTATCTATACTATCGAACCGAATTAATCCAACACTAACCCCCCCACCCCCCCACCCCGTTGGAGATTTCTTGACTCCCGGAAATGACTTTGTGTAGGTTGGGATGTCTGCAATAGGAATCCAAGCGATCAGTAACTCCATGTCAAGGCGAAAAAAATCCAGATACACATTAAATATTTCACATCTGGTTCAAGTTGGTCACAAGGATTGGGTGCGTTGACCAACAGAAAGCTGCTTGATTTGAAAGTGGCTTCTGTGTGTTCTTTTCATCATACATCACTACACTATTGACAATAGGCGATGGAACTTTTATGCTCTCGAAATTTGGCCAATTTCGCTAATGTGACCGCAGCTTAACAAGACTTTCTGTCTCCTTAGAATAAGAACAGTATGGTTTGTGATTGATGAACTGTTGCAGGTCAAACAGAACTATGAGGCATTGCTTCAGAGGGAGGAGGAGGAAAAGGCAGGACAATGCTCTCCGCCAGAGAGGCCATGGCACAGAGAGAGTCAGGAGGCCACGTGGGCATTGCTCAAGGTCAAAGATCGACTCATTGAGGTGGAGAGAAATGTGAGTCTCATGATGGAGGCAGTGTCCAGACCCACAGTCAACAGGGATTTTGGCATGAAATTATGTTTAATGCCTGCTATATATCTTTATAACTTTACAGCGTATTCATGATATACACTTTTTTTTGTCAGTACATGTTCTTTTAGAATCAAACAAGCATCAAGCTATATTGTGTGAGCTAGAGGAACTTGACATATCTTCCCTTGGTTTGTCTTGTACAGAATGCAACATTACAGGCTGAGAAACAGGCATTGCAAACACAACTGCAGACCTTGCAGGCGCAGTCAGATGGGTTGCAGGCACAAATAATTGCATTGCAACAACAGACGGCTTTCTTGCAGGAGAACAACACGGCACTGCAGACACACAATGCACAGCTGCAGGTAAGTCACAGTAAATTAGGAATGCTGCCTTATATGCGATATAGATATTATACAACTTTCTATTCATCAAAGAATGCTGAAAAAAGGATCACTGTTTCCACAAAAATATTAAGCAGCACAATTGTTTTCAGCATAAATAAGAAATGTAATAAGAATAATGATAAGAAATGTTTCTTAAGCACCAAATCGGCATATTAGAATGATTTCTAAAGGATCATGTGACACTGAAGACTGAAGTAATGATGCTGAAAATACAGCTTTGCCTCACAGGAATAAATTACATTATGAAATATAATAAAATAGAAAACAGTTATTTTAAATTGTAAAAATATTTCAAAATATTACTGTTTTATTGTATTTTTGATCAAATAAATGCAGCCTTAGTGAGCAGAAGAAACTTCTTTCAAAAACATTTAAAAATCTTACCAACCCCAACCGGTTGAATGCTATAATAAAAATATTAAAATATTAAAATATTAAGTGGAGACCATTTTAGATCTAATCAGTCATTGGGCTATCTTTGTCCTCCTAGGTAGAGAAGTCAACTTTATGTTCCCAGAATTCCTCTCTGATGGCTCATAATGAACGGCTTCAGCGGGAACGGCAGAGTTCTGAGGCTGAGAGGGAAGGTGCGATACGAGAGAGAGAAGATCTGCGCACGGTTAATGAACTTCTTCTCCGGGACCATGAGAGATTGAGCGTCCTGCACGAGAGACAGGCAGCAGAGTTGGAGGTGCTGTCCCACAGGTACTCAACAATGGAGAGCGGTCACCGAACCCTGGAGATAGAGCACAGATCACTGGAGGACAGGTTAGTACACATACCATGAGATGTCTTAAAGGGATAGTTCACCCAAAAATGAAAATGCTGTCATCATTTACTCTTCCTCAAGTTGTTCCAAACCTGTATGACTTTCTGTCTTCTGCTAAACACAAAAGAAGATATTTTAAAGAAGGTTGGTAATTAAACAGTTGCTGGTCCCCATTGACTTCCATAGTATTTTTTTTTCCTACTATGGAAGTCAATGGGGTCCATCAGTCGTTTGGTTACCGACTTTCTTCAAAATGTTATCTTAAAAAACATAGTATTCGAAAAACAGTCCCCGGATGACCTTCTACTTCGAGTGAGATTCTAAAGTGTACAGATGCAACTCATGCTGGAAGGTCACATGATAATGACAATATCGCAAGTGTAGTAAGTAGAATATATAGAATGTACGTAAGTTCAAATTCAAATGTAGATTACGTGAATGTAATCTGTAACCAGGAACATTGTAGCACATGAGAACCAAGGGGTGCGTCTCAATCAGCTCCCTAGTTCTGCTGTTGTTCATAAATACCAGTAGTGATATTGTATATCAAAGACGTTGTGATGTCGTTGGAAATAGAGCCATCATTTCCCCCAGGAAACAAGAACATACAAACTAAACATCCTAAGAACAGAAAGGATGTCTTCTTTCTGTCTTCTGCTAAACACAAAAGAAGATATTTTAAAGAAGGTTGGTAATTAAACAGTTGCTGGTCCCCATTGACTTCCATAGTATTTTTTTTTCCTACTATGGAAGTCAATGGGGTCCATCAGTCGTTTGGTTACCGACTTTCTTCAAAATATCTTCTTTTGTGTTCAGCAGAAGAAAGAAAGTCATACAGGTTTGGAACAACTTTTGGAAGAGTAAATGATGACAGCATTTTCATTTTTGGGTGAACTATCCCTTTAACAGTCCCAGGTTATGATACTCATTTGAAGTTCTGTATAACGATAACTTGAATGTGCAAGGCTTCTAGAGTGAACTGCTTCCAGGTAATTTAGACATACAAAAACAGTCCATTATTCTGCTTGATATTATCGCAACCATGTCACCCTGTAGCCCAAGACTGGTTGCCCACTGAAGCAACAGTTTTACTGTTTACTGCACTTTGTTATTCTTCTAGTTATTTACCCAGCTAACAGGAAACGTTCTCAGAACTTTGGCTAACGTTCTGGCAAGATTCTCTCAAAGTTATGAACAAACATTCTTTTAGTAACGTTAATAGAACGTTCATTTAAAGTTATCTGGTCTTCAATAACATTCTCAAGCACAAAAACATTATTTATACATCATTTATGGAATGTTTTTTTCTTTTCTGAAACATTTTAGATGGACTTTCGTCATTTTTTAAATGACACTATTTGTTTAAGAATGTTTAGAGAACATTTAAAAGTAACGTTCCCATAACGTTAGTAAAATAATGAAATGAAATGTTCCCTTAACGTTCGCGATAACCAAGAAAAATGTTATTTAAAACCTGACATTTTGAACATTCAAAGAAGATTCAGGAATAATTTTTCCATAACTTAATGGGAAGTTTAGCAAAACGGTCTATGCACATTTTTGTTAACTGGGTACCTATACCTGCTAATGAATCAGAAGTCTCTCCTACTTCTGTGTTGCAAAATAAGGTGGATAATGACACACAAAAGCATTAAATACATTTATTATTGCCTCTGTGACGCATGAAACTTTTTTACACGTGGTATATATATATATATATATATATATATATATATATATATATATGTGTGTGTGTATGTGTATGTTTAAATGCTGCTTTAGATGAGCAAGTGCCAGTCTATGACACGTTTACATCTACAGGTATAACACGCTACTTCAACAGCGCGCTCAGCTGGAGGGGTTAGAGAGAGCTCTTAGAGAAGAACAGCAGAAGATGCAGAATGAAATATCCACGAACAGGAACACAACAGCAGAGTGCCAAAGACTCCGAGACGAGAAAGACTGGTAAGTGATGTGTGTTTGTTTCCTTGGTGTAAACCAAGTTCCGAAAACAGCTGTCACATTAAATGTAAAGGGGCTCACTTGTGTCTAAATGGCAAACATTATCACTGCATCCGAAATCGAATACTTCCCTACTATATAATATTCAAAAAACAGTACGCCAACAGTATGTATGTAGTAGTATGTCCGAAAACATAGTATTCGAAAAACAGTCCCCGGATGACCTTCTACTTCGAGTGAGATTCTAAAGTGTACAGATGCAACTCATGCTGGAAGGTCACATGATAATGACAATATCGCAAGTGTAGTAAGTAGAATATATAGAATGTACATAAGTTCAAATTCAAATGTAGATTACGTGAATGTAATCTGTAACCAGGAACATTGTAGCACATGAGAACCAAGGGGTGCGTCTCAATCAGCTCCCTAGTTCTGCTATTGTTCATAAATACCAGTAGTGATATTGTACATCAAAGACGTTGTGATGTCGTTGGAAATAGAGCCATCATTTCCCCCAGGAAACAAGAACATACAAACTAAACATCCTAAGAACAGAAAGCATATGAAAACATGGTGAAAACAATGGTGACGTGGCTTGAAGGTTTTGGAAAACTCCTCCAGTCCTGGTTGTGTAGAGATAAATAAAGATCTCTTCTATTATTAGTGGCACCAAACATTGTGCTTTGCCCTCTGCCCAGGATGAATCAGACTTACCAGAAGCTGTTGGCAGAGAATGAGGGACTTCAGGTCGAGCACAAGAGCATGAAGAGCCAGTTGAACTCCAGCAAACTGGAGCAGACACAGCTGGAGTCAGAGCTGTCCAAACTCAAAGAGCAGAACCAGCAGCTGGAGATCGCCACTATAAAACTGACCAACCAGTGTGAGGTATATATCAGCCATTAGGCATCGCCATTCAAACAGAGCAGAATGTTTTTAGACCATTTTACTTCCATCTTTTACATACCTGCAGAACATATTGTCCAGGCTGGTTTATGCTGGTTAGTGCTGGTAGCAACTGGACAATGTCTTGCCATCATCCTAACTTTGTTGCTTCTTAAACAAAGCTACTGATTAAATAATTGAAGTCCTTGATGAATCACCTCCTTTTGCGCATCTGTTCAGTTGCTGACCCAACTGAAGGGGAACTTGGAGGAAGAGAACCGCCACTTGCTGGACCAGATCCACAGCCTGATGCTGCAGAACCGGACCCTGCTAGATCAGACTATGGAGAACAAGGACCTGTTCCATGTGGAACAGAGACAATATATGTGAGAAACATTTATTTGGTTGAAGTGTTCATGAATGCAGCGTAGAAGGCAGTTTGTTAATATTCTGGCAAATCTGCAAAGCAGTGATTATCAAATGATCAAGGTTATTTATGCTTAGGATAACCCAATAAAAAAAACTTTTTAATGGGGAGACAAAACAATTCCCATATCTTTTGTTGTTGACATTAATGTCTGTGCGTAATTCATGTGTCGCTTGGTTGAAGCCAATCAAATTACACAGATGCCAATATGCCAATTCGCCATTCCCTCATCCTAGAAAACCATAAACAAAACTATGCAAGGTCAAAAAATACAACCCAGACGACAATAAATATGGGTTGGCTTGCAGATAAACATGGTTTGTGCTGAACACTATATGATTTTTGTAGTGAATTAACAAGAGCATGAACCCATCGAAATTCAAGAGACATTTAGTAACCAGTATTGTAAATATTCCTATTCAGCATATGCCATGTGGACATTTTTTTTATTATTCTTCTACAATAAACAACATAATTAAATGTAAAATATGAGAATTTAAGAAAAACCCAACCCTCACTTTAGAGCAAATAAACTTAAATTTAACTGAAATAAAACTATTGCCAAGGCAACATTTCTAATTTTCATTTAGTTAATTTAGTTGATGTACTAAAATGACTAAAACTGAAATAAAAAATTAATGGAAACTCTACATATTCTTTATAAAAAACTAATAGAAATTACAAAAAAATAATACTAAATATTAAAATACTAATATTAAAACTAATACAAATTATGAAGGAAAAACAATAATAGCATCTATAAAACTATAATAGTAACACTAAAATAACACATATTCACACATTCTTGGAAAACGTGGATATATGAGGAAGCCTAATTTTAAAAGTGTGATTTCCAGAACTTGGATAGTCATGCAGATTAATAAAAATCTTAAAACACCTTGTGCAGTTTTTTCTAGTTATGTCAAGCTCTGAAACATTTTATTGGGTAGAATAAAATAATGTTAGATTTTATTATGTAGAATAAAAAAGTATTTGTAGAAATCCTTATCCAGTAAATCACAAACAACTTAAAAATTCACAGGGCCATTGGATATTGTTGTGAATGTGTACAGTTGGGTGTCAAAAGTGAAAAAGAACATTAGAGCACTGTACAGATGTTTATGGCATGTAAGCGCTATAATAACTTCACTGTTGTTTTGACAGAGACAAACTGAATGAACTCAGAAGGCAGAAGGAAAAGCTGGAGGAGAAAATCATGGATCAGTACAAGTTCTACGACCCATCGCCCCCTCGCAGGTACCGTCTCATTATGTGATGTTAAGAGAGGCTTTGTGTGTGTGTGTATAAAAATATCAAGATTATGTTTTTATTTATCATGTTTTCTGTCTTTCCTCAAACGGTTACTCAATAAAGACGGGGCAACTGGATAACGCTGAAGATGAGGAAGTTGATGAAGACGAGGGCTCGTGATCAGGAGCACGTTTGTTCTCCAACTCCCCAGCTCCGCTCCGAGTCATGCGAGGGTCTGGATGACCTGCGCTGCCATGACAACGGCTCCTTCGTGGGTTCCCAGGGCTCGGAGGAATCCGCTCCCAACTCCCCTAATGGTGACACCCTGTCCCCCAAGAGGAGCAGCAGTGAGTATCACCTCAGTTACACGAAACTGTCAGAGTCCAATCATCCCAGCCAGGAACATCCAGAAACAAGCCATTTAATCAAGTGCAAACCCTTCGTCCCAACATCCCAAGGTCAGGAGAGTGAGAACAGGATAGCATGGAGCGGCCAAGCAAAGGGTAGTAACTCACCCCCCAAATCACTTCTGCTGTTTAGAAAACTCCTCAACTTCTAAACCCAAAACCCATGGCGCCACAGAACACTTCGAGAGGAGTTACTCTAATTAAACATTTATGCAGTTATTTGATGTATGGTTCCTGATTCATTTCACATCTTTGGTCCTCCATTCTTTTTCCACACTGTTCAACACAAATATGTCGGTAACACTTTACAATAAGGTCTAATTTATTAACATTAGCTAATGCATGAGCTAATATAAACTAACAGTGATCTTTATATATATATATATATATATATATATACTGTATATATATATACAGTATATAGGGGTGTAACAATATATTGTCAAAATATATCCAAAAGTATCGTGGATAGTGACAATTTCACCCAAAATGAAAATTTCTGTGTGAAAAAAATTCAAGTTTACAGAGTTTTAGTGTCGGTACTACATTAAACTACTATATGTAATGTTGAATATAATGTATAATAATGCAATGGGGGAATATTTGTGGGTCCTGATAATGCTAAATGTCTGATGTTACCATATTTTTATTCTGGTGTCACTGTTGTCCTGTGCATTGGGTTACCAGCACCACATCCAAGCCTATTTATTTACACCCACAATGTAACACCAAATTTACCATTTTAATCAACAGTACATTTTTTGTTAACCTTTTATCATATGACTTGGAGTATCGCAAAAATGTCATATCATGAGTTCAGTATCATGATATGTACTGAATCGTGACATGAGGGTATTGTTACACCCCTAATATACACACACACACACACACACACACACACACACACACACACACACACACACATATATATATATATATATATATATATATATATATATATATATATATATGTATATGTATATAAGATTTAACAAAATGTCTTAACATTCCAAGTAAGTAGTAAAAAAAAAACATGTGACTGGTTGTTTTGTGATTTTTCATGTTCTTTCTTACACAAGAATTTCCTTCTTTCCTACGAAAACAGTCACAAACATTTGTATTGTCATGTTTTTCCTCCCTCATTTTCTGTCTTCATGTTTTCCATTGTGATGACCAAGTCTGCTCCCTGAAAAAGTTTCATGTTAAGCGTAACAAACCAAAGGATAAAGACAAAGTCAAGTCTCTCTTCCGCCGAGCTCTGTGTAAGACCTCTCACATCCTGTCTTTCCTGTAATGGCTGTGCCTTCCCTGTCATTGCTTTTTATTTTTACACATGATGCTTTAATGATCTTTGCATCAGCCATAATATTTTACCTATGATTAAAGCCTTTTATTCTTCAGAGAAAGAGAAAAGTATAATGCAAGATAAATGGTTTAACTCCCTTAAGACAAATGCTGCCTCGATGTCATCTCATGATGCCATCTTCATTTTCATCTCTTCTCATGTTTCATCTCAGCAATGAATGACCTGCTGCAAACAGAGGGATGTTCGGAGCAGGAAGATCAGCTAGAAGAGCAAATAATGCAGCACACCATTGCCATTTCAAAAAAACACTCCACATCATCATCATCATTTCAACCCTACTCTTCCATAGACAATCATACAACAATCCATAATCAAGGTTGTAAGTCAAAACTGTACATATAACATTGATATTTGCAGTTCATCGGCATTAATGGTGTTTGTGACAAGCCTCACTATTACTATTGCTCATACTTATTAGTGATCTAAACAAACTCAACCCTACCCCTAAAAGTATTTTGGTGCATAACTACTGCCACAAGTGATCAGACTTGCTTGTGAGAGCCAAGGGACAAAAATATCGTAAGACATAAGACCACATAGCAACATGCTAAAAAAACACTGCAAAGCAATACCCTGGCAATCACCAAAACAACCAAGCAACATTATAAAAACCACTCACCACATTTTTCTAACCAATAACACCTTATCACCATTTCACTGCTTTGGTGCTTCAATGCTTTGCAAAATAAAAGTCTCAAGTCATTATTCTTTGGATAGGTGTGTTTTAAGAGTAACTGGAATACAGTGCATGATTCTAGAGGATCTGAGGCCCTGTTTACACCTGGTATTAAGATGCGTTTTGGTCAATCGGATCACAAGTAGACGAGGGAGACATTCCTGTTTACACCTGGTGTTTTAATCCGTCTCTTTTGTCCACCTTCAACCACTTCTGTCTTGATTTCTTCGAGGGGAGGGTCTATGGGAGGGTAAATGTATGTTTTTTTTTTTTAAGATCTTTCAATCTAATGGATGAAATAAGCTAGCGAAATTTATATGAACTGAAAGGAGACGACAGAAAAACATGTAATGCAGCAGCTTTCGTTTCTGCGTGTTAAAAATCAGGAATGGTGAGAAAAAATTGTGCTTGGTATATTTTTCATCTTCAAACCGATATTGGTTCTCCAGCCGAGGTTTAAATCCCGTCTGTCTAGCGCTCTTCCCATAATGTTTACGCATTAGGTCAGGAGGCGGAGAGTAGATGGTCGTTTTCGGTTGTTCGAACGCATTCGCTACGTGAGCGTTTACACTACAAAAGCAACTAGCCCTGGAAGTGGTCGAAAGTGGAGAAGCTCAAAACGTTTTAGACCCCGTTTACACCTGTATTTAGCATCGTCCACTTGTAATCCAATCGACCAAAACGCATCTTAATACCTGGTGTAAACAGGGCCTAACTGTGTGTTTACACATTTGTCCCTTCAGGTAAAGATTTTCAAGGAGACACAATTCCACCAAGTCTTGCAAATGGCACAGAAAGCCAAGATCATGGTAAGAATTTATTGGTAGACCAAAAATAACTTTCTGAGAGTTTTATGATCCTGTTGAGCTATAACTTCCTCTAACTGACATGTTCAGCAGGCCTGAATGGCAAGTCGAGTCGTGCCCCGAGTGCGAGCAGTGGTGAGTTTAGCGTGAGCCTGGAGAACGAGGCCTGGTCCAGTGATAGCAGCACCCTTCCAGATCCATTCCCGTCCAACCGGCAACGATTCAGTGACTCGCTTTCACCAGCCCGGCCCAACCACGAGGAGCTCAGGCAGGGTTACTGCTCCTCTGGGAGTGCGGTACGGAGGTCCAGCAGTGGGAGATCCACTGGAGATCGTTCAGCACAAAAGCTGGACAAAGCAAACATTGGACTGTATAAAACTCAGAGCGTGCAAAGTACAGAGTCTGATCCTAAAACTGCTCTCGAGACGCAAGGGAAGTCCTCCTCTGTATCAGGGTGTTTGAACTGCTTTGCCACTCCAATGCGAAGCCCCAAATCAGGCCAGGCTCTGTCCACTTTACCCCGCGCTAGCTGTGTCATCTCCACATCTGAGGGCAACAGTCGCCGTGCCAGTGTCCTTAGCACAGTGTCAGTGGGATCGGTGTCAAGTAAGAACGCTGCTGATCCTCAAGTGATTCAACCTGACCACAGTGACGAGGTTTTAAAAGGAAGCCTTGCCTTGGAAGAGGAAGACCTCAAACCGGAGCACCTTTTTGATTCAGAATTCACCATAGATTCAGTCTTTACAAACACAATTTTCAGTGAGTCAAGTACCAGCCCAGCTAACAAAAATATGGTCTAAGAACGTTTTGCCTGAATGTTTTTGAAAACGTCATTTTTGAATGTAAAAAAAAAAAAAAAAAAAAAAAACGTTTTGTGAACGTTAAGGAAACATTCCATTTTATCAATTTGAAAACATTATGGGCAGAGGCGGCCTTTGCAATTCAGAGGCCTGTTTCAAAGAAACAGTCGTGGCCCCCACCCCCAGATTTGCAAAAACATTGTTTGCAATGCGACTTCAATTACTGTATATTTGTTATATTTACAATGTTAACTCATATTTCTCTCTTAATAGTCAGTTTATAAAGGCATTCTGTCTATTTAACCAAAACTATTGTTACAACCATGACTGAAAACAAAAACAGCATTCAATCTTTTTCCCTCAGTCCCTCAGCCAGTAGGTGGCGGCAAACCATTGTCTTAACTAGTTAGTCATTGAATCATTCAAACAATTCGTTCAAAACAGCTGATTCATTCAGTAACAAAAAAATTACTCTTGCTTGTGTGATATTGCTTATAAATATTAAAAACAAGAACTTATATGGAGACTTTTTTGCACCATATCTTGGTTTATGTACATTTATTACACTATAGTTTGTATTATATTACCTTAACACGAAATCCAGGGGGAGGAGTTGCATCCAGATCCAACTCCTCCCACCTTACATATACCTAAACCTACCCATCTCCACCCCCTGATCCCTAAACCCACCCCTAAACCTACCAATCTCCACCCCTTAGATCTGGATCCAACTCCGCCCCCTGGATCTCGTGTACTGCAGTGAGGTGCTACTGTACCTTTGCATCAAATTACTAGAAACTAGTTAACGCTGCTGTGAGGGTGTTTCTAATGCAGCAGCTTTGGGAGTGATGGTAAAAATTACATCCTTCTCTCTTCTGATCGCCGTTATCAATCTCCCTCTATTTTTTTCCTTTTTTTTTTTAAAGTTGTGAAAACACTATAATAGAGTTTTTCTTTTGCTATTTGAGCAAATGGGAACACAACAAATATGTGTAATGTAGTCTCTCATTCACAGCTATAGAAGTTTACCCAACTATGACCACTTCTGACCGCTTCTGAGAAACCCGGAAATGTGACAATCCAAACAATCCTTTTCTTTGAACAATCCTTAACTACGACTCTTAGTTTGTCTTGGTTTGGTTGACACTTAGGCCTATTTTTTTTTTTCCTTCCTTATTTTGTATCTCTTTTTTTCTTTCCTTTTTAAATGTATTTTGTATTGTTTGCATTTCATGTGTTAAATTATTCGATGTTCACTTTTTTTCAAATTACAAATTGCATGAAAGTAAAATAAAAAACAAAACAAATACAAGAGTCCCTCTGTGCATGTAGCTTCAAAACTGCTGTGGCTCATTTGTTCTGACTACTGTATATTACAGTCATTTTTCCTATCCTGCAGAATAGTGTGTCTGTGTTTTGTTGTTTATTTTTAGCATAAATGCACCTAGTATTTGTTAAAACCAGTAAATATCTCAAGTACCTGTGTATCTTGCTTTTTATCTAATTGTATCATGTTTTCCTTCTAAATTATGAAAACTGCAGTTTTGTTTGCTCATATTGTGGTGCTTTGTGTTCATGTTTCCTGCATTTGTTAGCAGAAGTGATTTGAAACATAAATAAAAAATTGTATGATTTTTGATTAAATAAAAAACAACTTTACTGTAAGACAAAATGTGGTTTTAGGGGCGTTTGGTGGTTCAGAAATCCTCAATTAAAAGTCAGTATATTGGACATAGTTTGATTGTATCTGAAGTACAAATAGAAATCTACCGAGCAGAAACAAACAAACAAACATTAATCTCGCAAGACTGATTGGTTCGTCCGGAGCAGCGCTGAGAAAAGTAACAAGTAGGCTACTTGCTTATTCGAGATTCAAGTATTTGACATAGTTGAAGGTTTTGCATTGCCAAAGCATTGGTAACATTAAATTAGATACATATTTACACACATTTTCAAATAATAATAAAAAAAGTTTAATAAAATAAGAAGGAAAAGGCAAAAAAAAAATATATATATATATATATATATATATATATAGGCTACAATGGTTTCAGAATCAGAATGAGATTGATAGCTATGCTAATGCTCAAGATAATAATTGTCTTGGTGAAACGTCCAGTAGGCCTATACAGAAAAAGCTTTTATAAATAAATATAAAACGAATATAAATATTCTACAAGATAAATAAGATGTAGCCTACATGTACACAATAGACAAGATGTGAAATATTAAAAATATGTATGTATACAAAGATGTGTTAAAAATATACTGTGTTGGGTATTACACATGTTTTATTACAAATGTTTCTGAGCATTTTATGCATGATAACAGTTAATTTTACGCATATTCTATGTCTATATGTTTTTTGAGCTCCATGGACTGTGGATTTTGTCGCCACCGCGTGTTTGTGTGTGTGTGTGTGTGTGTGTGTGTGAACTGCAGTCTGCGCAATACATTGTGGGATACACTGTCATGGCGGCGCCCATACAGCAGAAATGACATCTGACTTGAGATATTTGCTTAAACTGATTTTATCTTCTCGTCTCTGCTTTCAAGTCTGTATACTGAATGAATTCAGCGGTGAGTGTATTTTTTCTTGTTTAGTAAGTTTTTGTAAGTAAGTTTCTCACATGCAGGAAAATAATTTGGTAATCTGCCTTGAGCTACTGTAATATAATGTCAGCATTATAGATATATGGAAAGATACAACAACTACCTTGGTATTACCATGTTTTTATGAAGAAGATGGTGATGATGATGACATTTATCATGGTAATACCATTTTATTTGAACATATATTTGTCATGTACCATGGTAATACAATATGGTGTTCTTTAATTTGGCTCGTGTAACTTACCATGTTAATAAAATGACAAATAAATATAGTAATCATTAAGTACCATTGCATTTATCCAACTTTCATGGTATTATAGCATCTATGAACCATGGTATCAAAGTACAAAGTGAGTAATCAACTTTAGTATTAGATTAATTTGTTTTATGATAACATTTGCATGTTATTACAAGTTATTTAACTAATACTGCTATTCATGATACCTCTCATCATTTTAAAAGTGTTTTGTCTTCTAAGATATGGTGCAATTGTTAATTGTAGTCATTGTACTGACCTTGTCCTGGATCAATGCTATATTTTCATATTCATTGTTCGAATATGAACTGCAAAGCTTTTTTTATTTTTATTAGAAAATCTGTAATGAAGCGGATAGCAGGCTTGATTGGCAGGACTGCGTTGTCCTGTTGGCATCATGGGAGTCCACGTCTTCCCCCTGCCTGGGTCCCTGGACCCCCGTCATCCTCCTGCCTTCAGGTCCGACACCTGGCTGCAAAACAGGTCAGCCTCAAAATGTTGAATCCTTCACTAATGCTTATCAGAAGGGTCACAGCAGTCCCACGTAGATCACAAGATTAAGATTACAGCACAAAGCAGATTGTTTGGATGCCTTGTGTGCATGTGGTGAGCAGAACATGTTGCGTTTGTTTTACTATAAGGGCCAATTCAAAGGTGAGAAGTTCAAATCGAAACCAGTGAAGCCAGAGAAACAACAGAAGCAGGAGGTGGAGATCAAACAGAGGATGACTGTGGCTGAACTCGCCAAGGCCATGAATAAAGACATTGGTGAGTGTTGATCTAAATCACATGAGCTTATGATCGAGTTTCTGTCTCTTCAAGCTGTATATATATACATCATGACAACATGTTTTTAAAAAAGAAGTCTCTTATGCTCACTAAGCCTATGTTTGTTTGATGAAAAATACACAAAAAACAGTGATCTTGTGAAATATTATTACAGTTTTTAAGAACTGCTTTCTTTTTTAATACACTGGAGGTCAAAAGTTTGGAATAATTACCAAGGCTGCATTTATTTAAATAAAAAAATTACCATTTAAAATAACTGTTTTCTATTTGAATATATTTAAAAATGTTATCTATTCCTGTGATGGCTAAGCTGAATTTTCAGCATCATTACTCCAGTCTTCAGTGTCACATGATCCTTCAGAAATCATTCTAATATGATGATTTGCTGCTCAATATTTTTTTTTAATTATTATTACCAATGTTGAAAACAGTTGTGCTGCTTAATACTTTCAGATGAATAGAAAGTAAAATAAATAAAAATAATGTACAATGTAACATTGTAAAAGTCTTTACTGAGACTTTTGATCAATTTAGTGCAATTTCATTTCTTTTTCTGAATGTCCCCAAATGGTGATCATCACAGAGGTTATTTCTGTATTGTTCCCCCTCTTTAGATCACGTCTATGAAGCCCTGCTCAACACAGAAGTCGATCTGGACGAGTTGGAGCCCGACACACTACTGGAGGAGAAATGGATAAAAGAGGCAGTAAAGAGATCGGGAATGAAACACAAATGGGCCAAACTGGTTGAAACCAAAGTCAGAGAAAACAAAGATATCCAGAAAACGTGAGGATGATTTTAATAATACAGCTGTCTGACTTTTGTATAATTTTCTACAAGTATAATTTTCATAAATTCCTAAAACCTGTTTGAATTGTCAGGCCTCCCCCAGATCCCGCTCAGTTAGTCCCTCGAGCTCCAGTGGTGACCATCATGGGTCATGTAGACCATGGAAAGACCACTCTTCTGGACAGCCTGAGGAAGAGTCAGATCGCTGCTCAGGAGGCGGGAGGAATCACGCAACACATCGGAGCGTTCCGGGGTACTGAACTCAACAACATATCACTGCCATTTAACATTTTCTGGTTATTCTCAGAAACCCTGTGTTGTGTGAAAAATTTCAGTGTTTGAATAAAGCAATTAAATAATATCTTGTTTTCACTAAATATGGGTGAAAAATAAGTTGACAGTGAATTTTGTCACAACAGTTTTGGTGGGGAAAGAATTGAACATTAACTGCCACAGCTTGCTAAAGTCACACAAAAACAAATTATCTATTTTCAAAGTAAGTATTTGACTAAGTATTTAGTGATGGGAAAAGGCTTAAAGGGATAGTTCACCCAAATATTCTGTCATCATTACTCACTCTCATGTCGTTTCAAACCCGTTTCAAAGACTTTAGTTCATCTTCAGAACTCAAATGAAGATCTTTTTGATGAAATCTGAGAGATTACTGTCCCTCTATTGACAGCTACGCAACTACCACTTTGACGCTTCAAAAAGTTCATAAAGAGATCGTAAAACTAATCCATATGAATTTTGGTTTTGCCCAAATTTTCCGAAGAGACTTGATCGCTTTATATGATAAACAGATTGAATTTAGGGTAAAAAATAAGAATGGTAAATTTTGGATTCATGGTGACTTTAAGGATGTAAAAAAATAATGAATCATGAATATTAATGCTTGGGTCTATATTAATGCTAGGGTTAAACTTAAAGACGAAATGCAGATTTCCTTTGAAAACAAGCGCTTCTTTCCCAAGATTACAGTATGTACTTTCCTTCAGACAAATGCCATGTTTGGCATCCTCTGGACTTGTGATAAAATGAGTCTGTGTCCTGTTCAGTTCAGCTGCCCTCGGGTGAAAAGATCACTTTTCTGGACACACCTGGTCATGCAGCGTTTTCTGCCATGCGGGCGCGTGGAGCCATGGTCACTGACATCGTCATCCTGGTGGTGGCAGCCGATGACGGTGTGATGAAACAGACAATTGAGTCCATACAGCATGCAAAAAAAGCCAAAGGTAGTTGCAATTTAAAAATGTAATTTTATATTAATTTATTTATAATTATATTCATTCATTTATTAATTTTGGATTAGCTATACATTATTATATATATATATATATATATAAATTACATTTTGAGATCCAGCTGGAGTTGTTTTGTTTATTGTGTGTATGAAAATTCAGTGTGTGTTTTTATCTGCAGTGCCGATCGTTGTCGCTGTGAATAAATGTGATAAACCTCAGGCTGACCCCCACCGTGTGAAAGAGGAGCTTGTAGGACATGATGTAGTCTGTGAGGAGTTTGGTGGGGAAATACAGGCCATCCACGTGTCCGCATTAAAGGTACAGTGGTCCTGCCTTATATTTGAACTTCTCTTATGCCACCCTTAAATGCCATGAATTCAAAATTGAAGTTTTTTGGCTTTTAGTATGAACATGTTAGACTTACTGTTATCTATAAGCTAGTGGGCTCCAAAACAATGACAAAATACGCATTTATATAGAAATAAGCATTCAAAACTTACAGTCTCTCACTTTCGCCAATATGGATCATTGATTTTGATGACATCACTCTGCACTTCAGCTTCTCATCAGATTTTCCATCCAATCAAATGCTCTCTACAATCTGAAGCTCCACCTCCTACATGATAAATAGATGCTAAAGCTGCGGCGGTCATTTGTTCACTCATGTACTACCTCTACATAACACATAGTGCACTAAATAGGGAATGTGTAACGCTATTGACTGTTTTTAAAAATGGGAGGAGCTATTTGACATATCCCGCCCTCTCTTCCTGTTTCAGAAATTACGTCAACACATTGAATAATGCTGGCGTGTTTCAAGGCACTTCAGTGGGCCTTTAAAAATATTTAATGTCACTGGATGAAATGTCACATAATAGCAAAATATCAAACCTAGCAGCATCTTAAGCAAATGCTGTACGAGCTTTTCTCAGAAATCATTTCACCTTTTTGAGCCATTTTTGCTATGACGGTTAACCAACTGTCAAGGTGATTGTTTGTAAATGTATGAAGTTAGTTCTAGCAGAGTAACCACAGGTGTAGTTGTTCTATATAAGGTGTTCTTATAACATGTGACAACCAGAAAGTGTCCAAGCATTTGTCTTCATTTTGAACAGTATACATTTTTAATCATGTAAATCCCAAGAAACTTCTTTTTGTAAAACATCTTGCATGAAAATTGGGCTGTATTATATATATTTTTTAAATAAATGCCACTTTTGATATATTTTAGTGTCTAATGCAATAACATTTATACTTTTTTGCCGTTGCTTAGCTGTCTAAATATTTTTGGGGTGTCTGGGGGTTTGTCAGGGTGTATTTTGCTCACTCTTCAATCCATATGTAGTTGTGTGATGGTAGTACCTCATCACATGATATTGGAATATTCATATGTGAACATGGCAGCATTTAGAGTGTCATTTCTCTGCAGGGGGACAATTTATTAGAGCTGGCCGAAGCCACGGTGGCACTGGCAGAGGTCCTGGAGCTGAAGGGTGACCCCACAGGCCTGGTAGAAGGGACGGTCATCGAGAGCCGCACAGACAGAGGCAAAGGGTGAGTGTAAACAAGACCTGTCCTCACAGCGTCAGAGATTAATAAGAACTACACTCATATCACTGCCATCAGGGCATCAGTCACATCAGCTGTTGTGTTTCACAGGCCTGTTACCACGGCCATCATCCAGCGTGGCACTCTGAGGAAGGGCTGTACGCTGGTGGCAGGAAAGTGCTGGGCTAAAGTGCGCTTCATGTTTGATGAACACGATCAGGCTGTGAGTGAGGCCGGGCCCAGCATCGCTGTGGAGATCGTGGGGTGGAAAGATCTTCCCTCTGCTGGTGAGGAGATCCTGGAGGTGGAATCAGAGGTATCCTTGAGCTTGTGTTTTTAAAGAGCCATATTCTACACTTTTGTAGCATTTTTTTTTTATCTTAAATGTTATACACTACCGGTCAAAAGTTTGGAATGATTAAGATTTTTTAATCATGTATCGGAAAAAAAAGTCTCTTATGCTAACCATGTTTACATTTGTTTGATCGAAAATACAGTAAAAACAGTATTATTGTAAAATATTATTACAATTTAAAAGAACGTTTTTTTATTTTAATGTTTTCATCATTACTCCAGTCACATGATCCTTTAAAAATCATTCTAATATGCTGATTTGCTGCTCAAGAAAAAAATCCTATTATTATCAGTTGAAAACAGTTTATTTTGAGGATTATTTGATGAATAGAAAGTTCAAAAGAACAGCATTTATTTGAAATATAAATCTTTTGTATCATTATAAATGCCTTTACTGTCACTTTTAATCATTTTATTGCATTATTTCTGAATAAACGTATTTCTTTCCTTTTTTATTTTACTTACCCTAAACTTCTGAATGGTAGTGTATCATAGTTTCTACAAAAATATTAAGCAGCGCGACTGTTTTCAACATTGATAATATTGCTTCTTGAGCAGCAAATCAGGATATTACAATGATTTCTGAAGGATCATGTGACACTGAAGACTAGAGTAATGATGCTGAAAAATTAAGCTTTACCATCACAGGAATAAATTACATTTTAAAATAGAAAACAGTTTATTTAAATTGTAATAATATATTATATATAATATTACAGTTTTACTGTATTTTTAATCAAATAAATACAGCCTTGGTGGCCTTAAAAGTCTCCTTTCAAAAACATTTAAAAGATCTTAATGATTGCAAACTTTTGACTGGTATTGTAAATGATAGATGTTATGGCTGGCTAACCTCCACACTGGCGTAGTTCACATGGTTTGTCCTCTTAGCAAAGGGCCCGTGAGGTGGTGGAGTGGCGCAGCTACATGGAAGAGCAGGACAAGCTGAAAGAAGAGCAGCAGGTCATCGAAACCAAGCAGAAGCAGCATGACGACAGCTACAAGAGAGAGCGGGAGAGCATGGCCCATCTCACCTGGAGACAGAGGAGGGCGGCCATGTACCGGGCCAACAAACACAAACTCATCCACCGGGCCAGTGAGAAAACTGACATGGAGGAACTCACGCTGCCCGTGATCATCAAAGGTGAGATGATGATCCTTCATTTCACCAGGGCTGTTGACAATAAGAGCAAGTGAAAAATATATTTTTATTTCTAAATAACCTTTATTGTGCACAGTTTATATATTGCCTAAATTATTTTTAAATTAAATGTAATACATTTCTCAGTCTCTGAAATGCAACAAAGTTGAATAGGTGGGAAACAGTAATGAAAGCAGCGACAAATCTTCCATAATGTGACGTACATCCGAGTGAAACGGATTATTGAAAAAGAAAAAATGTTGGACGGTATTCAATCCATTGTTTGGATAGAGGTAGTGTTGCTTTCGTCAACGAAAATTATGACGAAATATTGTCGTCAACGAACCGTTATCACCTGACGAAAACGAGACGAGACGTAAATGCTGGTCATGTGACGATGACTAAAATACATGTATAATGCAATATCGTTGACGAATAAAAACGAGACTAAATGTGATTTACACAATAAAAACTATGCTAAAATGTTTCTTCATTTTCGTTGACCAAAACGAGACGAGACGAAATGTTATAACGTCATGACGAATGAGAGAGTTGTGCGTGAACCCAGCTTTGTCAGCTTTAAATTCTGGTTTGCGATCTGGTCACCCGACCCGATTATCAGCGAATTTAACAATATTACTCCATTAGTTATTCCATTAAAATGTCTCATTGGTATATTTGACACATTCATAATCATTACTTTTGCCGGTTCTTTGTGACAGCTGTTATGTGCGTTATTAGCAGTGTCTCTGGTTACATGAACGCGTCACCGCATCAGCACCAGAACATGGAGATTTTATTTTAGAGAATAATCGCACAACCTATTCAATATTCTAGAATTAAATAAACTAATCGAATATCCAAAAATCGTGACTCATCCCTGCATGGAATCTCTTGTTTCTTTTCCCAAATCTTCACTCACGTCTCACCCATTTTCTAAAGGGATTATAAACGTGTCTTCATTGGTTTGCTTTTAATTAGGCCTATTATATTCGTATTCTTTACTGTGGTAAAGTAGAAAAACACTGTAGGACAGATAGCCTACATTTGTACTTGCATGTCAAATTATTTTTAACACAGTTTGTGCTTGTTATATTAGACATAGGGCGCGTCAAGTTTAGTTGTAAAGCGCGTTTCACACGCGCGGGTGATTTTTAGTTTCACTTTCTCTGGCAGCGCAATCTCAAACATAGCCTAAATATCTCGCCCTTGTGGAGGATAAAATTCGCTCTTCAGACCAATTTACATCAAGTAGAAAACACGAAGATATCATAAAGAGATCGATGGTCTCTTTCCTGCTCGTGTCCCACATCCCTCTCAAAGCGCAGAGTGGTAGGCTATCACGCGTCTTTGTGTGGAAATATAAAACGAGTTTTTATTTTTTTAAATAACCCCCAACCACCGCCGGTAGTTGGTCCATTACCGCGGTGGTAAAAAAAACTGCCACCGTCACAGCCCTATACTAAATATAATAAGATAACCTTGTTTGAAATTCTATATTGACTGGGTTAAATAGAATTACATTACTAAAAAGAAACTAAAATACAATTTTCATTGACTAAAACTAGACTATAATGTCATCAGTTTTCGTCGACTAAAACTAGACTAAAATGTCATCAGTTTTCGTCGACTAAAACTTGACTAGACTAAAAAGAGTATGAACGTGACTAAAACTAATAAAAACTAAAACGAAAGCTTGACACAAAGACTAGACTAAAACTAAAATTAAAACAGGCCGCCAAAAACAACACTAGATAGAGGCAGATCTGAATTTAAAGTAGCAGGGTTTAAGCGGACTAAATGATTGGAGAAGACTGTCATATGTTATTTTACTGAAAGATGACATTTTGATTAAAAATTATGCTAACACTTTATTTTGATTAGACATTGATTCTACTAACTATAAGTAACTTCAGAACTACGTCAACTTATTCTACTAACCCTAACCTAACAGTCTACTAATACTCTAATGAGAGCTTACATGTAGTTGCAAAGTTACTTATAGTTAGCAGAATGTCTAATGTGGACCATTAAAATAAAGTGTTACCTTCTATTTCACTGTGACTTACCGGTAATATTATATCATGATGGACAAAATGAAGTTCCTCCCTGTATTATTTTATTCAGAATGCTAAGAATATATTGTGACCGGCTGCACTCGTCTGATTATTTAGGTGATGTTGACGGCTCAGTGGAGGCTATTTTGAACATCCTGGAAAGTTATGATGCTGGTGACCAGTGTCAGTTGGATGTGGTACATTTTGGTGTGGGCGACATCTCAGAAAAAGACATCACCTTGGCAGAGACGTTCTCAGGTAGGCAAGTTGGCGGTGTGCATTAACTCGTTCATTTTATATATATATATATTAGTTCACATATACAACACTGGTGGGCTTTGAAGTCTAAAAGGTTGAGACACTAATTTGGAGCCCTTGAATTGACTGCTACTGTTGTCATTATTTGTTTGCCTTGTTAAAGTGTCAGGCTTGGTCATTTTCTTGTATTCTCTTTTTCTCCATCATTGGTCAGGTATCATATATGGGTTCAATGTTGATGCAAATAAATCGATTCAGCAGATGGCTGCTAAGAAGGACATTCCCTTACGATTACACAGAGTCATCTACAAACTCATAGACGAACTCAAAGACGACTTGAGCAGCAAACTGTCCCCAACCACAGAAGAAAATATCATTGGTGAGTTTAACTTTAATATCACACATGTTGATTTTAACATTGAACTTTGATCTATTAACATCATGTGCTGGAAATCATTTACATAATTTGATGTACTGGGTCAAAAATGACTGGCCTTTTAAATTGCTTGTCAATCTCTCATTATGATATTATAATCACCAAATACTGGATTTAATATTTTTGTCAACTTGTTTTCTTTCAATTGAGACATGTTTTGTACTTCCTTTTTGAAATGATTGAGCATTTGCTCTGAGTGTTTGAGTAAAAAAAATCACTCAAGCTTATTCACATCATAAAATCTCAGATCAATGAGGCCTACGATCAATCGGCTCCAAAAAGAAATACAAACGTCTTTGTTAAACCATTATAAGCCATGATTCAAGCCAACCAGCCACGAGGTGAATCATAACATTACAAACTCTTTTGGTGCATTTTGCTCTTTGATTGGTGGAAATTTCTGTACAGCATCATGGTTAATGTAGTTTTTCACCACGAATTACGCTGTTAACCATGATTATTTTGAAAAAAGTTTTTAAATGATGCAGGCTAACGGCTTCAACAGAAGTAAATTAACAACCTTGAAGCTCACAGCAGGTCTGTCTTTAAAGGATTATAAGTTATTGTTAAAAATCAGTTTCCTTATGGAGAAATTGAATGGAGTTTTTACTTCTGGCACCCGACTGTTGCATTCTTTTACCCGGTGTCAGTAAGTTTTAGTCCAATGAGATAACATTAACTAGCATTTTCGGTAAAAAGACAATCTTATCTCGGGTCAAAATGACCGGAACACAACCAGACAGTTAAAGGTTCATTCTTTAGCTCATGAAGCCAACATTTGTGGGTGGACTTCACCAGTCATTTTCCCCTGATGCCCAGGCTCAGATATAATCTACAGATTTTCTTGCACTGATTTTGATCTGTAAAATGAGATTTAAATATCATAAAATGTGTTAAATGGAGATGCAAGTGCTACAGACACATTGGTAACTGAAAGCATGATCAATTAGTCAAAAACGCTTCTGTGATGTGAATGTCAAAGTTCTGCTGATAAGTCATTGACTAAAACAAACTAGTGCTTTGTATATTAAAAAAAGAGGTTATTTGTCTTTCTTGCCCATGAATGTTTCTTTTCCCCTCACGCTTCAGGCGAGGCCTCAGTTCTGGCCACGTTTGATGTGACGGTCGGGAAAAAGAAGATCTCAGTGGCTGGCTGTAGAGTTCAGAAGGGCTTTCTGGACAAAAAGATGAAATTTAGACTTATTCGAGGGAGAGAGATTCTCTGGGAAGGTAAACCAGTGCATCAGTACTGATAAACGCCATGATTATGACATGTTAAATGCGTGTGCTGTTTGAATTGATTTCTCCATGCGTTTGTTTCCTCCTTCAGGATCCCTGACAACAATGAAACATCTGAAGGATGATGTTCAGACAGTGAAGACAGGCATGGATTGTGGCCTTTCTTTAGATAATGAGGAGCTACAATACAAACCTGGGGATGAAATTGTTTGTTACAGCGAATCTGAGTTGAAACAGAAAATATCTTGGGATCCAGGATTTTAAGGGACTGTGATTGGCGCATCAGTATACTGTACTGTATACATGAGAATGCAAAAGCTGTAACTAAATTTGCTATAGCAACCCTACACCTTCACCAACAGATAATAAATAAAAAAACAGGAAAATTTGATGGACTTCATTTTGACTCCATATAAGGACTGAACTAAGTGTACATAATGTGTTTTATAATGTAAATAAAAAATGAGGAAGAGTCATGTTTTCAAATTTTGTTCTTTGAAAGGTATGATTTTCATGGTGGCTTTTCTTTACAAAGTAAATATTTCAACCTTTATCCCACAATAGAGCTTTCATAATATATTAAACAGTACTTATATTACTTACAGTAATATATAGAATATATACATACAATACTGGTCAAAAGTAAAGGAATAATTACTTTTTTAAGAATAAGTTCTTTTAAAGTCTCTTATGCTCACCAAGGATGTTTTTATTTGATCAGTAAAAAATTATGGATTATGGAAAATTAGGATTTTTTTATATAAATATATTTACATTTATTTTATTTCTGTGATGCAAAACTGAATTTTCAGCATCCTTACTCCAGTCTTTCCACAAAAGGAAAAAAACTAATATTCATTTAAGTCACATTAAATGTTAAGAATATTAGGTCACACTTCCTATTTAGGTGAATAGGTGTCTAACTACTATGTACTTTCATCAAAAAATAAGTACAACATTTATTGTGCTCATATTCTATTGCAAAACACCTTTGCTGCTATTAAGGTGGGTGACTGGTATGGTTAAGGACAGGCTTGGTAACATGGGTAGATTTAAGGGGTGGGGTCAAGTGTAATTTTAAATGTAATTACAGATATTAATAACAGTTGTAATTACATATAGGTATTCCTAAAATATGCAAGTACATAGTAAAATCAAGTACACACTACGTGCATAGGGTCAAATTTAAATGTTAGTACATAATACTCCCAATATAAAGTGGGACTGAATATTAAAATGCAAAAAGACAACCTCTAAATTATACTTTGTTACTAAAGTAGTCTGCATGTCCTGTTACCAAGAATCAAATTTCTATTTATTCATGTCAGTGTAATAGGTTCAAAAAACAAAACAAGAAGTGATATTAATCAGGAGACGAGAGATTCATTTTTAAATGTGGCAGGCCACAACTTTATTTACAAAGTACGAACTCCAGACCAGACTCTTCTGTGATAAACACAGGGCATATTGTCAGGACCGTACTTCACTTGTCCTCTGGTTTGTTGAAGCAGTAAGTCAGGCAGCACTTCCCGCAGTAATGACGGTCAAAGTGGCTGGCCATGAACACCCCGGCTCCACACTCATCCGCGGGACACTCACGGCGCAGACGGTGGATCTTGCCGTTCTCATCAACCTGAGGATCAAGACAGACAACTTAGAGTTCATACTGACAACTCCCAAAGCAGAGCACAGGATACATGCCTGACAGGTGACCTACCTTGTAATATTTAAGCACAGCGAGCTTGACCTTCTTTCTCTTGTGCTTGTTCTTCTTGGGAGTGGTGTAGGACTTCTTCTTCCTCTTCTTAGCACCACCACGCAGTCTCAGCACGAGATGCAGAGTGGACTCCTGGATGAACGAGCGCAATGTTCATTTGGATGCTTTATAGTCTGTTACATTATTTGAAAACCTGAGCAGTGCAGTATGATGGCGATTGAGAACCTTCAAATGTGAATGATCATTCAGCTTGGATGTTTATTCACTGACCTTCTGAATGTTGTAGTCAGACAGGGTGCGTCCGTCCTCCAGCTGTTTCCCAGCAAAGATCAATCTCTGCTGATCAGGAGGGATTCCTGCATTCAAGACATTTAGCAGTCAGTCTTTAGTCTTCACTTACTTTTAGTTTGTAGTTCACATCATTGCACACACAACTTACCTTCCTTATCTTGAATCTTTGCCTTGACATTTTCAATAGTATCAGAGGGCTCAACCTATAAAACATTGAGGCCAATAGAGATTACATAACAGTAAACTGCACTAATGCCTGCTGCGATTTCGGCTATTCTATACATTACAAACCACACTGTACAACATGGATCTAATAAACTTGAGTACGAAATGTATGTAGACTGTACGATGATGACACCTATTGAATCGTAGGCTACGGCACAAGTTTGTATAAAAGAAAATGTCATAAGCAGGTGCAAGTGGTAAACAAATAGAGCTAGATGAATCGCATTGGCAATTGTGGTTTATATGTGCGCTGAAAAAAAGGAGGTAGTAAAAGAGGAGAATATAAACGTGGTCGTGGCTAGGGAAGAGAGGCCAACCTGGCATGCCAATTTTGCAAATGGAGCTTGAAGTGAATAGTTTTAGTACAGTGTCACATTGATCAATACGCCATTTCATGTTGCATGTTTACAGGCTAGGAGTAGCTAACACACTGAGATGATCATGCTAAATTTATGACACTGTCAGAAAATTGATCGCAGGATATCTTTGGTCGCAAAACTGTTACTACGGCCATCTTTGAACCGCTCTCACACGACCACAGAAATCTAGGACAGCCCAAAATCGCACAATGTGCATTAAAGCAATAGTTGTCCAAATCAATTATAATGTAAAAGGAGACCTTTTTTCAAATCACAAACTGATTTTGTCTGACATTTTTAGTTTATTTTTCTTTCTTTTGTTTAAAGTTAACATCTTTAAATTTAAACTGATACCTATTTTACCTGAAGAAAGAAAGAAAAGATAAAAAGACCAATGCATAAACTGCATCTGGCACCTATCATACATTGGTAATGCTTTACAATATGGTCTCATTTGTTAATATTAGTTAAATCACTAACAAACATTAACAATGGACAATACATTGTTAGGGCATGATAATGTTAGTTTTAATGTTGCATTAATGTTAACAGATACAACTTTTAACCTTAATGTATTAGTAAATGGTCACGCAAACATTAAAATAAATAAATGAAGTTTAAGTATTGTTCAACCTTCCTATAAAGCGTTACACATACATTAATGTTAGAATAGTAGCTGTAAATCAGGGGGCTATTGTAGTAAAAAAAAAAAAAAAAGCATAACTGAATTTAAATATTCCTAATATTATTATTTTCTTAAAACATCAAGTTGTAGACACATTTTCCATTTGTTTCCAGTCTCTTCTAATGTGCCACATGACATAGCATTAGCATTATTTAGGGCTTCCGTAAAACAATAAAAAAAAAATGCCTTTGCTTACGTTATAACATTACATATCCTATACTATTGTATTTAAAGATTGCTAAAATGCAAAATAACGTGGCCTCACGTAGTTAAACGCTGAAATTAAATCAAATAATAAAGTGTCGAGCTGTCTCGTGCGGCTCATCTGCGCCTCACCTCGAGGGTGATGGTTTTCCCCGTGAGGGTTTTCACGAAAATCTGCATCTTGATGTGCAAGCCACCTGTGTATAAAGCATATGAATGTTTCTGGATAAAGTTAAAGCATATTTATAAACGAATATCATATTTATTTCGTTATTATTCGTTCGTGCCAGTAACTCACCACCAGCTCTGAGATGGCGGAAACCGAAAAGGGTCCTTCAAACGGTACAATGTGCTCTTCAGCCCTGTAAAGGCTGCCCGGTGAACTGCCTGAAGGGAAAATGAGGCGAAGAAAAAGTGAGACAGAGACATTATATTTAACACTTCTGACGATGTTAAATTTTAATGTTGTATAGACGCCGTAAATTTACGTAGTGTAAGATATAAATATGAACAATAACATAATGAGTTTTCATTTTCACAATATAAGAAGTCGGTTTTCTCAGAACAGTTTTGCCTCATAGATAAATAAAAAAAAAAGCTCAAGATTTTTTAATGAATTGTGTTTATTATTATTATTATAAACGAAAACTTTGCTATTAACTGCTTATGTGCTGTTTTAGAATACATATTTCGTGAATGTGTGAGTGTACGTGGGAGAAATGTATGGACACCACCAGGGGCGCTATAACAAGTGTTGGCACTGCATGTTGAAAGAGGATTTGAGTGTTGCTCGCACACTGTCTATGGTTGCTCATGTCTATGGTTGCTCACCAGAAATGAAAATGGATTCAGTTCAGTTCAGTCAGTCATGATAACTTGATGCATTCGGTGGGCTCAGAGGACTTTCACATGCATGAAATGTCCAACAAAGTCCTCCTTATGTCAGGTCTGACAAGCATGCCAATTTTTCTACCTCTTTGTTGTATTACATAATACATCCTTTCCAGCCCTTGTTAGAGCAAATGGTTGTTGGCCAATTTACTCCTTTAACTTGCTCAATGCTCGGCCAGTTATGTGCATATTGTGTAATCTTGGTTTTGTAACCACAGGCAACAGCCTTTGCATAACATGGCTCTTGCTTCATCTCTCATTGCCAAAAATCGAATATTTTTCTCTGCAGAAGCAGAATAAGGAAATGGAGCTCTTTGCTTTAGTGCATCCAGATCTGGACGAGTGTGATGTGTTTTTGAACAGCATGTTCTCATATAGAGGTCAGCACCTTTTAAAAGAATGTACCACATAAATACTCCTTTTACACACAAACATGCAATGGTCTTTAGATGCGAGACAACTGACCGAGCAGGCATGAGTGATTACTGTTGACACCTTTAGGTGCTGCATGAATGTTATAGAGTTGCACCATGAAGAAAGCAGCCTGTAAACCATGTGTGCCACAACACGAAGTGTTCCAAAAACAGGTCTGTCTCTGTCTGTGATAAATGATTAGGGGTAGATAGAGATACTGAGTACAAGTAGATACAGAACACAGCTGCAGAGCCAAAATCTAAACTGCAGTGTAGACTTGACATGAGAGAGCAGAGGCCATGCACTCATGAGATCAGGTATCTCTGCTTGTGGGAATACTATAGTCAAAAGATAATGTTAGATAAAAGTTACAATGAGCTGGGATTCATTGCATACTTTCAGTGTAGATAAAATGTACACACATGCACTCAAACTGGCACTGAAGCTGATGACTAGATGCATGCTTAAGGGGTGAAAAAATAACTTTGCAAAATAATTTAATTAAATACTCATTTGAGTATTTAACCACTTTAAAGGAATAGATTTTAAACATTTATTCAACCTCATGTTGTTTCGAAACCCATGTGCTGTCATTTTTCACATACAACACAGACTTTTTGGAAAAACCCTTCAGGACCGTTTACACGACACCAACTAAAAATAGAAAACCTTTTACGCATTTTGGACGTTTATTGTATATGGTAACATGTTTTGTTGGCCTGAAAACGCAAACTTTTGAAAACTGGTAAGTGCAAGTTTTTGAAAATGATTCCGTTATTGTCTGTGTAAACTACAAAAACATGAATTTGTGAAAACGTTTACGTCATGAGCATGCATATTATGTGTTCAGTGTTTCTTTACAAAGTTTCTTTACAAACGCCATCTACTGGCCTGAAATACAAAATACAGCGTTTTTAGTCGTTTTTGTGGATCAGTGTGAACCAGACTGTAAAAAAAAAAAAAAAAATAAATTTTTTTACGGGGATTGTTTTGACAATGTTGAAAACTTTTCAAAAATGCAAAGGAAAACCTTTTCCGGTTTTAGCACATCATTGCCATGTATAGCCTACATTCATGTAGCTCTTGAGAAATCTGCTACAGCTCTTAAATCTAATCATCTTTATTCTTTTCTCTGTATTCTGCAGTATACTTAAAATATAGCACATAGTCTGCTTTTATGGCACTTCATTATATGCTGTACTGACCATGAATCATTATAATAGGCTATAAAAAGAGCAGCTTGAACATTCTACATTACATTTATGTTCCCCTGAATAATTAGCATATAGGTTTGGAATGACATTATAGGGCAGTGTTATAAAGTACAGACCAATGAAGTATTTATTAAGGATTTGAATTATTTTGAATACATTTTCATTTTATTTTTTGGTGAATCAGAATTGGAAGGAGGATTGATTTCAGCTTTATTTCAGTTACCAAAATGATTGTAATAGTTTTAGTTAACAAAAACAACACTGCATGAGAGGAATTAATTTCCCCCTTTTAAAACTCTGTTTACTCTTCAGTGGGGAAGTTTATTCTCATTATTTCTATGATGCATGAACATTTAGTGCTGTCTGCAGAAACATCTCAGCAGTTATAATGAATCTGGTTTCTGCCAACAAACCAGTTTACTGGAGAAACCCCCTAAGCCATGACAAATGTTCGTACTGTACTCTTAATTAGGTTGAAATAGTTGAGGAAGTTCAGATCAGCAGAGTGATAAGACATTGTTTTCATTGCCAAGTGAAGCCACACCCCAATTTAATGCTGTGAAGATCACAGTTCATTGACCTGCAAAACTCAGTAATAAATACCAGCCAGATTCTTCTTCCAAATTTGGAATGGCAAACCCACAAAACACCCTGAACAGAAGAAGACTAATTTTACTCCCAAAAAATCCTGAAATATCTTGACAGAGAGAGAGAGAGAGAGCAAATATTAAACTGATCAGATTTCTATGAGTGGGACGTCTCCTCCTCCCTATCTCTGACATAATTTACATGTCAGTAAGCATGTCATTTAATATATTTGCATAATAAAACAATGATTTCTTGGAAATTAGTGTAATTAATATTTTCATTAGTTAATCACCAATGTATAGGCTGCAAAGCCATGCTTGTAAATTGAAACAGTATAGCATGACCTTGAGTGCCTATAAGTGACCTTGATTGCTTCATTAGAACATATAATTACAAACCTTAGATGATTGAAGATCATGATTCAGAATGTTTAATAAAGGAATGTCTGGGAGACTCCCTTTTCCCCTCGCTATGACTAAGATGATAGAGCTTGTGTTCTGGGAAATAACAATGACTAGTCATTAAAATGGATTTCAAGATAACTGTTATGAATCAGCAAAATGAGTGAGATGATTAAAGCTAATATTTTAACTGTATTTAATCCAAGATCTAAAAAATATATTTCTGCTTCCTTTCTTTTACAGACGTTAATATGGATTATGGCTAGTCTTTTGGCACAATCCAAAGAACTCACCCATAGATGATGTATATCAAACATCCCTACGAGTAATCGATCAATAGAGGAGATGGGCCAGTTACAGTCAGCCCAGCATGACTCAGTGCAGCACAAAGACCCCTCAGAACTGGTTTGGCACTTTGCTTCCCCAATGACAATGGAGACTGCAGTATCTGGAGAGGACAAACTATCCCTCAAATCTGCCTTTGTCTCCTTTTCACACCGGGGACAGACAATGACATCTGCCCAGCAGACATGCACTGACTCACCAGAATCTGCAGGAAGACTTAAAAGATCAACTGATTATTATAAAACAGCTGATGACCAATTTATAGCTCATAAATTGTGCTACTTTTGGCCATAAGTGGTGCTTGCTAAGGCTTGCATCACTATTCCTGTTGCTTTTGCTTATAGGGTTAGGGGTTTTAAGTGCACACAATTTTTCAAGTAATCAGACGTACAGTTTCCACGAAAGGAGGGACCCGAGATGGGATATCATAGAGACACAAAGGTGTACATTTTGCAAGTAATTCTTGTAATTTTACAAGCTGTCTCATGCAGATCACAGTATCTGGATCCGCCTGGATTCCTTTGTTGATCGATCTTTTGACCGTGACAAAGATAACATTTACATTCCATATGTAGTCATGTTAGTCAAGTACACAATGTTCAGACTTTATTGAACCTTTACAGAGAGAGAGAGAGAATATTTATAGTCTATATTGGTCAAATGTTTGGAAACATTACTATTTGTGCTCTCTTGTGCTCATCAAGCCTGCATTTATTTGATCAAAACAAATATAATTACAATTTAAAATAATGGTTTTCTATTTGAATATACTCTTTTGTGTGATACCTTTTTTCAGGATTCTTTGATGAATAATAATAATAAAAAAGAACAGCATTTATTTAAAATAGAAATCCTTTGAAACAATATACACTAGGCCTATACCGTTCAAAAGTTTGGGGACAGTAATTTTTTTCTTTCTATTTTGAAAGTAATGAATACTTTTATTCAGCAAGGATGTGTTAAATTGTAAAAAAAAAGTGATAGTGAAGATTTAAATTGAAAAGATTTCTATATTGAATCATTTATTTTCTTTTTTCTATTAGTCAATGAATCCTGAAAAAAGTATCACAGGTTCCAAAAAAAAAAAAAAAAAAAAAAGTATTAAGCAGCACAACTGTTTCCAACATTGATAATAACGGAGTATCAATACAACAACAAATCAGCATAATATCATGTGCATATCATGTGACACTGAAGACTGAAGTAATGGCTGATGAAAATTCAGCTTTGCGCACATTTTAAAGTATTTTAAAATATAAAACCATTATTTTAAATTGTAATTTTATTTCATAATATTGTTTTTTTTTCTTTTTCTGTAGGTCTACTTTTGATCAAATAAATGCAGGCTTGATAAGCATAAGATACTTTTTTCAAAAACATTAAAAATAGTAATGTTTCAAAACTTTTGACCGGTACTGTATCAACCTATCATCTACATAAAAACAAATACAACCAGTGCATTTGTGAATTGTAAGCTGTTTGAAATGCATCACTCGGCCATTTTCCACATACTTTTCTGTTCAGGAAGAGAAAGTATGGGCGCGGCTATATCCCGCCCACTTTCACTGCTCACCCAATCAAATACCCTATTTAGCGTAGTGTTGCACGTATGGAGGTGTTTGGGCGTCACCGAACCGCCTCTTTTCACTGTTCAGCCAATAAAAGAGTTAGTCAAATTTACATACACTTCCCCTAACTAAGCGTCTCTCTAGTCAAACAACTGCGCCGTTTCTGCGGTTTAGGCCCGCGTTCAACCTGTCGTACTCTCGCTGGTGTGCTAAAGAAAGTTTTGAAAAGACATTTTCTTAAATCAAAAGGACTCGTTTTGAAAAAGTTACTTTTATATAGCGGTGTAAAATTATTGTTAACAATGGATGATCAAATAAGCTCCACGACACCTTCATATGGCTTGCAGCACGAAGAAGAAGAACACCGAGCAGACAAACACGTGAAAACTCTGCTGGATGAAGCGACTGATTTCTCGCTTAGAGAGGCAGCGGCGGATGTTCAAGAGGTGGATGATGATATTTTAGATCTGGCCGGAGGAGCGAAAGATGCGCTCGAGAGGCACAGGTCCACACTGCCACGTACCGAAGAGCCTCTGCTGGACTTTTCAGACCCAGAACCAGAACCACCATCCTCCTCTAAACCAGAACCAGAAGCTGCCAAGCCAGCACTGATCGGTGCATTTGGAGATGCAACAACAAAACCGACAAAATCAGAAGAAAAAGAAGAGAAGAAAACAGTCACACCATCTAAATCTTCGTGTTCATGTAAGTACATAATGCATTTGAAACTTATCATTCAGATTTGATTTTCAATCAGGGATCTAAGTGTCATCACCACCTCCACCGAATAAAAAATGTTATCAATATAAACTTTTAAGCCAAGTTATCCACCCAACATGTAACACCAGTATTGACATGACGTCAGTTCCGTTTAAATAATTCACGTTACATGCATTAATCAAGACTAAGTGACTTTTTACCTATTTTGTCTAATGCACTAACACAGTTTGTTGTTTTGATCAAATTTAATTCTCCTATTTATATTGCTTGGCATAGTTTTTGAACGGATGCTTATGGGTACGAACGGATTACAATCTGTAAAATACCATAGAATAAGTCCTTATCTAATGTGGTTCTTATTAAAAATAAGTGTTTTACCCACTTTACTGCGTGCGTGTAACTTACCACCTGCATTATGCTACGATGATCATTGAGAAATTGTCAAATGTTTCAACGTCATCTTGATTGCGTCCCTATACTGCCATCGTGTGGAATATTTGTGCAAGCAGTTTCGTGTCAGCCGATTTATTTAGATTAAAATAAAATGTGTTCAAATTAATAGGTATATCTAAAAATCCGAATAAAATGTTGTTTTTAGCCTAGTATCAAATACTTAATGTTCACATAGCCTATACCTATTGTAAACAACCGACTGAACACAAGTCATTTAGTTTACTCAGAAAACGCAATGACCCATGATAGCCACAACGGGCTTCATAAATCATCCATTATACATCGATGCTTCAATGAAAGCCTGTCATAAACGTTACAGTCTAAAGGGCAGACTGTGTCCGAATAACAATCTGTTACCCAAAGCAGAAAAAGTGCCAATTTTGATACAAATGAATGTCATGACTAAACCAAGACTCTCTTGGTTTTCATTTGGGCCCAAACCAGATTATTGCACACACCAGCTACATAATTCTATTGCATGTAGGTCATTATTTATGAAAAGTTTTTTTTTCCCTTCTTTTATTTAACTTTGAACTATTTAACCAGATAAATGTTGTTCAAGTGCTAATAAATATCTTTGTGCCATCTCAAATTTTTAAATGTTGGGACAAATTATGTCTTCCAGGTCATGAAACTAAAAGGTTTATTCATATTTGGAATGGGCTTTTATTTTTGTATTTTCTATCTTTGTCTTAATTTGTGTAATATTTAGTCATTTTGTTATTAGCCTTTGTCACCTTTTATTATTTTATTTTTTTTACTACGATTTAGGATTTAGTTTTAGTTTTTATTTAACCCTACAGAGCATTTTGCTAAATATATGCACTATATTAAATATTCATTATATTTTGACTTAATCTGTTCTTCAATATTTGATGTAAGTTTGAATAAATCCATCATGAAAACAAGTGTTCATGACAACCACCATACAAATGTGTAGTAGTAAAACATAATTGTCATTAAAAATTTAAATTTATAGTTTTATTATTGTAATAAAAAGCTCTTATGTGCAATTTAAATGTTTTTATAGAAATAAGTTGTCAATTTCTCAAAGATTTTTTTTTGTTGCTAAAATTAACATGTTTATAGTACCTGATATGTACAAATGAATCTATTGCATCATGAAATATGTGTCAATGCCCACCCTACTCCTACATCTAAATGTTTCTTCTAAAAACACTCATAATAACTGAGGTACTGCGGACAGGTCAAAAATAACATCCGTTTTGCTAACTGTGGATGTCATTTTTGTGATGTAGTTCATATGTGAACCCAAATGAGGCCATTTAGTATGATCCAGCTGAAACCTCATGTTACTAGTACACCGCGTTCAACACCTTTGAATGTGGTCAGCTGACCTCCGCAGTGCTGGCCTTTGCAGAACGTGATCTGCTAGGAGAGCCGTAGCGTCTCTCTCTACCCTTCAGTCCTGTCCTGCCCCAGCCAGAGACTCGTACCTCCTTCCTCACTCCTGACCACCTCTTCTGCAGACTCTTGACTGGAATGTATGACAGATGCACGCCAATTCAGATAACACGACTTCTATGACAACCTCTGGGATGGAGATAAAGCACTGGAAAGAACAGGGTATATGCTTGTTTTGCCCTAATCGGCCTAAAAATGAACTAAAATGATAATTTTTCTGCTTGCCTTGTCCATAAATGTTATTAGGGGAAGCTGTGAGTGAGTTTTGCTTGGTTTTGTGGTCTTGCAAAGGTTCTTGTGGGAGAGAATGTTCTAGTTGCCCTGAGTAAATGGTCTGGGATGTCTTGATTACAAAGCATATTGCAACGGCAAGCATTTATCCCTCTGCCAGAGAATGCTATTGGCAAACTGCCTGTTTGCTGCACAAAATGTTGAACTGACTGTATATATATTGAATTCAGTGCATTTCAAAAGAAGTTGACAAATATACTATGCAGCATTTCCCACATGAGTATGTCACTGCTGCTTTAAGCAACAATTAATTTAGTTTTATTTATAATTTTTGTGTGTTTGGCATCGTTTGTCATTGCATTCTAGCTGTTCTCAGATGTTCGGGAGGGGCCTGCATTGCTATTTAAATTGTTTATGCAAGTTGGCACTGATTGTGACAATGAAATCAAGCTGGGAACATGTAATGAAGACGGATGTAAACTTCTGTGAACTCTTTTGAATGTTGGCTTACGTTTTGTTTCCTGGATGGATACATTGTGTCTGACTTCAGGGCCTGTGAAATATGGTGACTGGATAAGATTTGGCCATTTTGAGTCCAGATTTGTCATTCTGTCTCGTCATTGTACATTCGGTTTCAGAAACACTTTATAGTTCGTTTTGAGTAACGATGAGAAACAAATAAGTTAACTGGTTATACTTATCACTGGTTCTCGACCATTTAGTCTTAGATATTTCATGTAATGCACTACTGTTTTATTCTGTACTACTGTACTGTTCAAAAGTGTTGGGTCAGTAAGATAAAAAAACCCCAAACTTTTATTTAGCAAGAACACATTAAATTGATCAAAGGTGACCGTAAAGATATTTATAATGTTACAAAAGATTTCTATTTCAAATAAATCCTGTTCTAAACTGCCTATTCATCAAAGAAAAAAGTAACACGATTTCTTCAAAATTATTTCACAACACAACTCTTTTCAACATTTGATTATATTTCTTGAGCAGCAAATCATCATATTAGAATGATTTCTGGAGAATCGAGACACTGAAGATCAGAGTAATGATGCTGAAAATTCACCACAGGAATTAATTACATTTTAAAATGTATTCAAATAGAAAAGAGTTCATTTAAATTGTAGTGTTATTTCACAATATTACATTTTACTGTATTTTTAATTAAATAAATGCAGCCAACATTTATGTTTAAAAACAATTTTTGTTTTACCGACCCCAGACTTTTAAAATGTAGTGTATATGTAATCTATCCATCAACACGTTCTCTCTTGCAATCCATATTAGCGTTGGACGGTGGGGTTTTTTTTTTTTTGTTTGTTTGGTTTTTTTTTACATTTATTTGAGCCAACTCTTATGACTCGGACATAAGCGGACTTTTATGTACTGGATTACTGAGGGACTTTTGTTTTATCATCCCATTCAACCGGAACTACCATTTGTCATTGAAGTCGCGTGCTTCTCGTGTGTTCTTGGCCCAGGCTGTCTGATCGCAGATGAGCGAGATGGATTCCAAACAAGGTTAGTTAGTGAGTTAGACCTTTAAACGGCCTGTAATTGCGTCCCTCCTCCACGTGCCACTGTTGATTTATGTGCATTTATATTGCAAAGTGTGTTTAGAAACACTGTCGTTATTCAGAATGAAATCATGATGATAAAATGCAGGTTTTATTCCGGGGGATTTGATAAGGCCGCTCGACTTGTCGTATTTTGACGGGTGCATTATAATAGTACACATTAATATTTATGAGCAGATATGCATGCATTGTGTTAAATTTCGAAAATGTGGCACATAAGTACTTTTTGTGAACTGTTCAGTTTCGATAAGCTTATGCAACGGTCTGTTGGCAAGAGTACAAGAGGAAGGGCAGCATGTTCTGCTGTACAAACCAAAGTGTTTCTCAGTTATTGATTAAATACACTGGTTTTTTGTGTGGATGATGATGTTTGTGTTTTAGAAAAGCAGTGAGAGAAGAGTGCATGCATGCTGACTTGTCATGAACTCTGATCAGATATGTTGGCACATAGTAGATTAGGTTTAATTATTGAAGGGTCATTGACTGACTGTGAGGTTTCTGTCCTATTTTTATCCTCCCTCTAGCCAGGACAGACTAGGTTTGCTGTAAAGTCAGAATTGAACATGATCACACCATGAAACATGCCATGGTGTCCTTGATGAATGTGTGCCTTATGTTTGATGTTCAGTGTGGTCACAAGTCATTTGTATATTAAAATGATTTGTTCCACATGCTCATCTGTGAAGCCATAACCATCCATAGCAGTTTTCCCATTTAATTATTCTCTTTCCTGCTCTTAAACTTCTTAAACACTGGCCATGTTTACATGTACATATTCTGATTAAGATTTGTATTCTGGTTTATTCTGGTTATTCCAAAATAAAGGTGTAATGTTAATTGATAAATAGTTGGTAATTCTGATATTATCAACATTGTTGACTAAATGTCTGATTTGACAACTAACTGAAGTAATTTGACCTAACATCACTTCTGAAGATCTACAGCTTGTCAATTGTTATTGGATATGTCTGCTATAATTTTTTAACATGTCAGAGTATTTTAAGTAATCATTTTTGCATATCGTTGTTATCAAGAAATGTTATATTATAAATAACCATATCAAATTTGAATTTGTCGGTAACGCTTTACAAAGTTTCAGTTTGTTCACGTTCGTTAACTACATTAGTTAACATGAACCAACGATTAAAAAACACTTCTAAAGCATTTCTTAATCTTTGTTAATTTCAATGTTTACCCTTTTATTTAAATCAAAAGTTGTATCTGTTAAAATTATTGATAACACTTTACGATAAGGTTTCATTGGATAGCTGCATTAGTTAACATGGACTAATAATGAATAATACTTCTACAGCATTTATATTAGATTGTTGAAAATAACATTATTAAAATCAAAAGTAATGCACTGTGAACTAACATGAACAAACATGAGTGGTTGTATTTTTATTAACTAATGGTAACAAAAATACTATAACGCATATATTTCTCAGTTAATGTTAGTTAAACATTAACCAATGGTAACAAATGAGACCTTATTGTAAAGGGTAACCATATTGTTTAATAAACCTGAGCTAACATGAACTAACAATGAACAGTTGTATTTTTATTTTCTAACATTATAGGTCAGTAAATATTATAATGTATGGCTCATTGTTTTTTAATGCTTTCACTAATGTATACTAAAGAGACCTTAATGTAAATCCATTTGTTTTTTGTTCTACAAAGTAATTTAGCTCCTTAATTCTCATTCATGTGCTTTCGCAATAATCACAAAAATTAAGGTCACGAGATGAGAATTTGTTGCTTATGAAAATTGGGTTAACATGCTTATATGGATGTGCTTTTAAAAGTGTTCATTCCTTTTTGTATTAAAGAAATAGTTCAACCAAAAATGAAAATTCTGTCATCTACTCCCCCTCATGTTGTTCCAAACCCGTAAGACTTTCGTTCATCTTCAGAACAGGAATGAAGCTATTTTAATGAAACCTGAGATATTTCTGTCCCTCCATTGACAGCTACGCAACTACCACTCTGACACTCCGAAAAAGTTCATAAAGAGATCGTAAAGCTAATCCATATGAATCGAGCGGTTTAGTCCAATCTTTCCGAAGAGATGTGATCGCTTTATACGATGAACAGATTGAATTTAGGCTTTTGTTCACATGAAGTGTCAAAGCGGTAGTTGCGTAGCTGTCAATGGAGGGACAGAAAGCTCTCCGATTTCATTAAAATATCTTCATTTCTGTTCTGAAGATGTCTTGCAGGTTTGAAACAACATGAGGGCGAGTAATTTAATCATTTTTTTAGGTGATCTATCCCTTTAATCCCAAAAGTTTCATCATCTGTCTGTTGAGGGTTGCCGTAACTCTTCTTTCTGCCGGCAGTGGTGGACCTGCTGTACTGGCGAGATCTGCAGAGGACGGGGGTGGTGTTCGGAGCCAGTCTGTTCCTGCTGCTGTCCCTCAGCATCTGCAGTATTATCAGTGTTCTCTCCTACGTGGCCCTTGCCCTGCTGTCTGTCACCATCTCCTTCAGGATATACAAAGGCATTTTACAGGCTGTTCAGAAGTCAGAGGATGGACACCCCTTCAAGTGAGGAACGCACACAGTTGTTGCATGCATATCGTGACGGGATCAGGCTCACATTTTTCCACTCCATGTTTTGTTCACTTTGCGCCGCCTGAGTGTAAAACGTTTAGGGTAATCCTGCTTTGATCAGTTTGTGTTCCAGTTTATGTAAGGAGGTAGATCTGTGGAGCTTAGCTTCTGGGCTTACAGGAGGTGTTACGCGTTGTTGGCTTTGACTCCCTTCCAAAATTAAGCCCTCTGCTGTGAAACAGACGTGGAACGACACAAATCTGAGCACTTCAAGATTCTTGAAGTTGTTTTGGAAGTGAAGTGGTTGCAATATTGGTGTTTTCATACACTTAATTTTGATCAAACTGCTAGGCTCGGCTCCAAAACCTAGTGAGCTGCTTTGAAAGTAGCTGACTAGTAAACAAACAGCAAAGGCAACATTATAATTGAAATGGAAGCTCATAAGTGGTAAGGCCATTGCACACTGAGTCCGAAATTTTCGTATGCGTTTTTTCGTGTTCGTCAGCCTTAAAATTCGTCACGCACAGAAACCTTGCACACTGAGTCCGATGCGTATTTATTAAACCTTTGCGGGAAAAAACGCAAAAAATACAAAATGGATTCGTCAAGCGGTGAGGATGATTTTGTTGCCCTCTTTCTTCTTAAAAAGAGAAAAAGAAAGAGGAAATATTGGGTCGATCCAATCCTGAGATTGCGCCGAGAGGAAGGAGAGTTTATCCTTATCAAGGAGTTGCGAAATTATCCCAAACGATTCAAAATTTACCTCAGAATGTCAGTGGAACAGTTTGATGCTTTGCTAGCGATACTGGAGCCACATATTAAAAAGAAGACCACCAATTTCCGTGAACCAATCGATCCTGAACAGAGACTGGCAGTATATGTCTAAGGTATGGGCACACACACGCGCATACACATAGCCTACCTACACGCACACTGTGCACGCACGCACGCACACACACACACACGGCCGGCGGAAGCGCTGGGCAGACAGAACAGCTGTATACAGGTTATATTTTATACCCAAATAATACATGATTAGTAATCGAATTGGCTGCTCGATTTTGTCGTTCGCTTGTATGGTGGCTCTGAATTGTCAAAAAACCTCTCAAAAGACTGGCTGTGGATGCGAAAAACGCAGAAAATCGAACCTGATCCGAGTTTTTTTATTACGGACGAAAGTTTCGTAGACAGTGTGCAAGCGTGATTGACACAACGTGAGGTCGAATTTTTTTTTTTAACGTGTGAAAATTTCGGATGCGAATTTCGGACTCGGTGTGCAATGGCCTGTAGTTTGAAATGCTCTATTGGCAGCAACTCCTTGTACCACACAAATGGTTACATTACACATTAGCCTAACCCTGTCTGTTTTACGTGTTATTTAACAAACCATATTATAGATGGGTCGTCAAATTTAAAACGGAGAACGGTACGGTTTGATTTATTTTTTTATTTTTTTAAAGGGTAACTAAGCCCTAAAACAACTTTTTAGTTAATGATCTGTAAGACTGGGGCTTTATTAGTGCTGTTTTCATTGATTCGAGTAAATGTTTTGACATTTGGGTATAAAATGTTTTAATTCTACAGTATATGGTGTAAAAACGTCTGAGTGCTGCCCTCTTTAGGCCCTTCCACACCCTTCGCTAGCATCGTCGGCATCGGGAGTTAAGACCGCGGTTTGAGCCAGCGGCTCGAATTGATGAGAGATGCTAAATCATAAATCAGATGCATGTACGATAACATTACGATGTCCAGCAATCATTTAAAATAGTACATTGTGTTTAATTTGTCGTTTAATGAGATCTAATGTTCAAATTTTCACGTGAATGAAAAATCTTTTGCCAAGCGTGTCAGAGGTTTTGCAGTTTGTTTTGTGATTTCACCGGAACGAATAGGTAGTCTCTTCGCAACGTATTGAAGCGCGCGTCCTGTACGTACCACTGATCGCAGCGGCAACGAGCACTTTGATCACCTTGATTTCAAAAACAACACATTTTAGCGCTAGATCGCCTCTTATTTAACAAACGAACAAAATGAATGCTCTGCTAGAGTTAACTGGGCATGTTTTATTTATTTGTATTGGTACATTCGTGCCACGAGATGTTTCAAAAGTGGTGGGGACGCAATCGACCCTGGCAAAAAGTGGTGGGGACATGTCCCACCGGCAAATTACGCCTATGTGTCAATCTGCGGGTCTCAGGTGCACGCCCCCCGCTCAGCCCCGCCCTCAGTTCGTCCTCTCTATCTCCGCTGGGCTCTGCCCACTTTTACAGCATTTTTCAAATATTGCCAGTGGGTGGAGTCAGGCTCTGACCAGGGGTTGATTTACACTTTAAAGCTACACTGTGTAGGATTTTCTCCCATCTAGCGGTGAAATTGTTTGACTACCAACTGAATATTACTTTCTAGCCCCTCCCATTCCGAGGGCATTTTAACTCCTACGGTGGCTGTATTATTTCAAATCTGCCGGCAGTCGCGAGTAATCTCTCCCTCGTATATTCGTCACGGCGCCACTGAGTGTAAAAACGCGAAAGGCGAAGCTTGAATTTCCAGGTATGTCCCTCTTTGGCTAATGTATTTTCAAGATGGAGGCGCAACATGGCTGCCGCCATTCGAGCGACTCGCTCGTATGTATTCTAAATAGCAGATTCTACGCTTACGAGAATACTTGATTAGTTGGTAGAAGTAATTACACATTAATGAGCACATATCATTTTGAAAGAACAAAGTGTTTTTTGCTAAGAATCAACTTAAAAAAATTACAGTGGAGCTTTAAACGTTCTTTTACAGAGAACCGTTACATAACACACACAAACGCACACACACACACAGTAGTCAACATTTGAAGTGGATATAAAAAGGACAAGAACGGGTATTCAAAATTCATGTATAACCTTGATGAAAGGTTTTGATCCACTTGAAATGTTGACTACTGTGTATATATATATATATATTCTCCCATGATTCTGAATAGACAACTAAACAAAGTTTATTATTTAAAAAAAAAAAAAAAAAAAACTGTTTTAATGAGTGATTCAATGACTGACTCATAAAGACTTCACTTGTTTCATTACACCTTCTGGATAAATCAGCGTTTTTGAATGACTCTTGAATAAATGATTCAATAAATACATTTGTCAGTCGCCACCTACTGGTGTAATGATGTAACTGATGTAATCTTTACTTGAAGTGTCAAGTTTCAAAAGATGATTTACTCTATTTTGATTGCTGTAGAAATCACACATTGTTTATCCAAACTATAAACATTTATCCCAGTACTTTTATGATTTAATATGAATTATTGTAAGACAGAAATAATGATATGGTATGGTTGAAAAGACTATTTGAGGAGCTGTTTCATACCAATGCATGACAACTGCTCTCTCTGGGTCAGCGTCAGCGTGAACGCAGATTTGAATGTTCCTCCGTGATCAATCATACTTTTCAAAGGCTTAATAGACAGCTGAATTGTTGACATTAAAAAATAAGATTGCGTGGGTGTTTGGATCAAGATTGCAAATCTTTTAACGATTAATCGTGCAGCTCTTCCTGTAAGAAAAGGAAGGATTGTAAAACTAGTTAAATGTCATTGTCTTCCTAACTTGATGGCGAGCTAAAAAGGGCATTAATCATAAATGTCATGATAATTTGTGTTTTATCATGAAATTTCAATGTCTTGCTTGCTCACTAGGTTCATAAAACTGAGCTTTAGTCTCACGGTAAACCTTCTGTCTTCTGTACAGGATGTATCTGGATAAGGATATCGCGATCCCTACGGAGACGGTCCATAAGTACAGTGACACAGTTCTGGTGCACATCAACACTGTTGTTAAAGAGCTGCGACGACTCTTCCTGGTGGAGGATCTGGTGGACTCGCTCAAGGTTTGTTCTAGAAGAATCCTGATCGTTCTCTCTCAGCTTATGCTCTTTTATTTGATTTGGCGCTCCATAACTGCTCTCAGGGTGAAGACTGGGAAATAAATCTTGTTGTCTTGACGTTTTATGTTGTTGAGGTGGGTGAACATTAATGCCCTTGTAAACTGTACAGTTAATGCTTAATTTGATATCAAGATTTTTCCCCCCTGAAGAATTAAGCTAGAAATTGGCCTTTAGTGTCAAAAAAGGAAAGGGTAAAACAGTTCTGCTTTTGTATCTTTTAATTGAATCCTCACGTTCAAGTCCATTTATACTTCTATTCCGCTTCTATTTTCATGAGTGAGTAGTTTGTACGCTACCATTCAAGTCTATTTATACTTCTTTTCCGCAAGGACATAAGTGACAGTAAAGACATTTTGTTACAAAGATTTCTATTTTTAATAAATGCTGTTTTTGTTTAACTTTCTATCTATTAAAGAATCGTAAAAAAAAAGTTTCCACAAACAATAAGCAGCACAATTGTTTTCAACATTGATAATAATAAGAAATGTTTCTTGAGCATCAAATCAATCATATTAGAATGATTTCTGAAGGATCATGTGACACTGAAGACTGGAGTAATGAAGCTGAAAGTTGACATTTTAAAATGTATTCAAAGTTTAAAATGCTAATATTTCACAATATTACTGTTTTAACTGTATTCTTGATTGGGTTGGTGGTCAGGTCTGGGGTGTTTGCTCTTGTTTTGCGAGAGTGTCATGAACGGCTCCACAAAGCAGCCTTTGTTGATCAGGCTGAGGGGATTTGGACTGAGCTCTGATGGGATAGAAATGGTGCCAAAAAGATCGCTCTCGCTTTTTTTGTGGGGGGTGGGGCGGTGGGGTTAAATAATCATCTGTGATGTAGCATTGAGGAATGCCACTCTTTAGTCATGTGATGCTCTTTTAGAAGGCTGTCACATGACAAGGTTAGCTGCAGGGCTGAATGATCTTGAATGAATAGCTGAACTACACTTTCCAGCTCACTATGCGTTGTTGCTCTAATGCCCGCGTTGCCATGTTGAGGGCATTCTAGTTCTAATGAGTGGGCCATTCAAAAAGAACTGTATGCGCTACTAATGCGTTTTGCGTATTTAGTTCAGCTATTGTGGCATATGAAGTCTAGTGATGCACCAAAATGTCTTAAACCACAAATTGATTATAATGCTATGATGTAATGTATCACACATTTAAACATTTTAAAAAACTATTTGTTTTTGAAATGTATAAAAATATAAGTGATTGTAAATTATTAAAATAAATAATTAGTGACGCACCGCACTGGGCCGTAACCGAAATTGAGGATGCACTTGGCCGAAAACCTAAAGATTTAAACCTAAAGACCGAAAACCACTTATTTTAATATTAGGTTTTTACATTAATTTCATGAATGAACTAAACACTGACATTTTAATTTTCAGAAAATTAAACTAAAGTTTATTTAATAATCAACACACAAATAATTTATTGCACACAAGGCAATTTTTATATGAACTTTTTAATGTAAAAATGTTTATATTTCACCAAGAAATTGAAGACAGATTTATTCAAATGTTTAAAAAAAATGAAGACATTACTAACAGGTTAAGTAAAAATATAATATGTAATACAGTGCATTTAGCAAAATACTGCTCTCTAGCTAACTAGAAAAATATGGACATTGAATGGCTTTCTTGAGGTAAATAAATGGATGTTGTTTATGTACATGAGCAATATTGGTTTTGCTATGTTTCACAGAACCAAGATTTGCAGGCCTATATCTTCACTTTATTTTTCGTGAAGCATTATTTTACTTCGCCTCAGATATAATCAAGAGACATCCACTCTTGCATTCCGTGTTCGTGCATTTTGGGAGCGGAGCAATGAAGGGAGGGGTGTGCTTGTTTAGGTTGATTTCAAATATCAACAGTGTTTCTAAGAAATCACTTACTTCACCTTTAAACGTCACGGTTTTTAAGGGCCAAAATCCTTGACCGAAACAATTTTGGCGTGAAACTGAAAATTGATGCTTTGGTAAATTAAGGAATTCGGTAAATCCCTAAACAAAACATTGAAAATATTAATGTTACTTCTGCTGTCATCAACCATTTATAGCTTATAGACAGTGAATTTTCAGAACTAAAGGTCATAAGAGCACAACTTAGACTCTGGTATACTAAATCCTGGGTTAAGCGCTTCTTAATCTTGCGTCAAAATGTCTGACATTGAGTCGCCCTGTTCTAAGCAAAGTTTATGGCGTAATGGAAAAGCACCACTAACATTAATGTTAAATCAGCACCTCATGGCTTTTCTTGGCGCTGCATTGGCACACGTCTCAAACGCAGGGGAGCCCAGTGGATGGAAGCGTCCGTGTATGGAGATTTACTGCCCTGTGAAGGGGGTGTTGGTTATGAGCTATGGGTCGAGTTACAGCCAGACCCCGCTGCCCTTTCAGAGCTCTGGAGGTCTTCTACAGCATTCAGTCTCTCTGTGGTCAGGCGGCTATATTGAGTGACGTGTCCTGTTACGAGCAACCGTTTATGTGCCGGTGGGTTTTGAACAGGTTCTGCCATTTGTTGGGTCAGCTTGCAAAAAAAGTGTCGGCATGCCTTTCTTTTATTCTATTTTAGTTCAAGTGAAATGCGTTTGATGTTTATGATGTCAGTTTATGAAAACGGTTAGTTATTAAGCATTTTTCATGACTTTTTACCCTCTTTTTGACTCTTAAAGTGAAAAGTTGTTCACCCAAACATTAAAAATGGTAATTACAAGTCTGCTCACCAATACTGTTTGTGATTTAAAAAATACAGTAAAAATGGTAATATAGTGAAATATTTGAAAAACTTTTGTATTTAAAATTCTATTTATTTCCTGTAACGCAAAGCCGAATTTTCAGCATCATTACTCCAGTCTTCAATGTCACATGATTCATCACATGATTTGCTACTTAAACATTTCTTTTCAAAGTTGTGCTGCTTATTCTTTTTTTTCCCTTTTTTTTGTGTGGAAACCATGCTTTTTTTGTATTTGGTGAATAGAAAGCATCAAAGAATAGCTTCTTCTTCTTCTTCTTCTTCTTCTTCTTCTTCTTCTTCTTCTTCTTCTTCTTCTTCTTCTTCTTCTTCTTCTTCTTCTTCTTCTTCTTCTTCTTCTTCTTCTTCTTCTTCTTCTTCTTCTTCTTCTTCTTCTTCTTCTTCTTCTTCTTCTTCTTCTTCTTCTTCTTCTTCTTCACATTTTTGAAACAGTGGAAAAGTGCAACTTGGCTCTGGGAAGAGGTTTGAGTTGATAAAGTTTCAGAATGTCTACAAAGTACATTTAAACTTATTTCAAAAGATGAAGCTTACTTTTTTCTAATGAGCATAAGTGTCAAATGCATTTGTCACATGTGACTAAAGCGTTTCCTCTGGCCTGTTGTACTCTGCTTGTATGTTGACACGTGGTTTTCTCTTCTCAGTTTGCAGTTCTCATGTGGATCCTGACCTATGTTGGTGCCTTGTTCAATGGTCTCACCCTTCTTATTTTGGGTATGTCTATTTTGGGAATATAGTCCTGTTTTTAAATTGATGCATTGTAATTTTTTGCTGTCAAATTGTCACCTGTCAGAATATGGCATTATGTTCAAAATGTGTTCTTTCTTTAGGTCTCATAGGGGCTTTCAGTTGGCCAGTGGTCTATGAAAAGCATCAGGTACGTCTATTTGACTTGTGAATGCAATGTTAACCTCCGGCTGAGGCAGCTGTCTTGGTATATTAAGTGTTTATTGGAGTCTTCATTGTCAATAAACGCATAATACATCTATAATGTTCACCTGAATGCGGTAATTATTCGTCCTTATTCCTAATACAGGCACAAATTGACCATTACTATGGACTGGTGAACAAGCAAATCAAAGATGTTGTGGGAAAGTAAGTCTGTTTGCATGGCAACTGGTGATTTCCTCAATGAACCAGACAAAATAGTGTTTTATGATAATTTGGTTTTGATGAATACAATTGTACTATATATATATGACAAAAAAATACTTAATGATACTACAATAACTATTTAGTAAAAAAAAAAATATTTTTATTAATATAATACATTTTTATTAATTATTTTATAAATCTTTTTTCTTTTCTTTTTTTTTTAGTTTTAGCTACACTAAAGTAACCCTGACCATATAAATCTGTAAATGTTCAAAAGGGAGCAAATGCACCACATTGCTGTCATTTAATTTTTTATTTCATTCTAAAAACTGACACCTGTGGCTTTTTTATGGAATCTATATATTGGTGTATATTAGTGTACCCCTCAAAAATTTCAGCAGATACACGCATTGTAATTTTGTTTGTCCATTTAAGGCCATTCAAAAGTAGCGGCTTTTCAGACATTTTTTTTATCATATTGTAGAGACTATCTATATATCATCTAACAAAAATATGCATACATATATGTAAATAAAAATATACATGTGTATGAATATGTATTTTTGTGTGTGTATAACTTTTGTTAGGTGTGATTAAGTGATTTGACAGCTCTAATATAGATATACATGCATGTCTGTGTATATATTAATAGTTTTTTTTTTATAGTTTTTTTACAATGTTACTTTTTATGACTTGTTTTATTTATTTAGTTTAAACGTGTGCTTTTCATGTTCCTCATGGGCTGTAGTCATATTCTTTTGTTTCTGTGCCATTAACAGGGTCCAGGCCAAGATTCCCGGAGCAAAGCCAAAGACAGAGTGAAGAAAGTTAGATTGTGTGTTAATTCTGTGCACGAGAAGTGATGTTGGAACGAGAAAACGGACAGAATCGTGTTTGGTTTGGAAAAAGGCCTTAGACGATGCAATGTAAACTTTATCCCCCCTCCCCCAGTGTTTGAAATGTTAGCATAACTGAGAATGAATCCTTTTTAAACCTATGAGTTTCTCTCACAAGCAGAGTCGTCACTGTCTTTCAGAGTAGAGCTAGTTGTCCATGTTTAAACGCAGCTACGTAACACCATTACAGAATGTAGTCCGAGGAACTCCATGTCAGCGAAGGCAGGAATCGATGAGGTTTTTTTTTCCATTTATTATTCGGTCAGTGAAGCGTTCACCTTGTTTGAAGGCCATTTTGATTCATTTCAGTATGAATTGTTTTGATGATGAAGTTCCTTCACAAGTCTTTTGATTTTAGCTATTTTCTTTTTTCCCTATTTTGTTTGTACTTGGCGTGATAGAACACAGTGGTGTTGTGGTGTAACTGTGTTTAAGTTGATGCAATTAAATCATGTTAGAGGTGAAGAGGCTTCTATTCTTCTGTAGCAGAGTTTAAGAGCAGTTTTATTTCACACATGTCTACAAAGGGATCTGTTACGGCATATTGCACCCAACTATTCATTGTTTTTAGCCGTTAAGTAAAAAAAAAAAAAAAGGTGAACTAGAAGGTATGCTGTCGGCCTATCACCTTCCTGTCATGTCAAAAATCAACATGTTTGCAGATTTTGCCGTCTCCATCGTGGATCGAATACCTGAAACGGCTCACGCTCTTAAAAACTTGCAAACATCAAGCGCTGTTTCTTCATGCAGGTCATTTGTAAAAGATTTCAGTTTTGATGAAAATATGCTGAAGACTGTCTGTGGAATGCATTGTGAAAAATAAACCAATAAAGTACCAATAAAGCTTGTAGACAAACTATTTGCTTTTGTGCTCGATTTGAAGGTTTGTTTTTTTGGGATATGTTCGGAAGGTTTGTCATTTACAATGCAGTTTGTCACGTGGGCTTTGACGCCATCCAGTGGTTTTGTAAGGAAGTGTGGACTTTTCTCTGATTTCTCTCATTTTTATGACATTAACAAGAATGTTAATTGATAATATATCAATAATAATAAAATAACTAAAATGATGCTGTTTAGAGGAAACAGAAGTTAATCAAAGTAAGTACAAAAAAAAGTAGATTGTGTAGACTTAATGTGCATGAAAAATATCCTGAGAATAAAATGAAGCATTTTTTTCCAACCTTCATAATAAAGTGCAACAGTTATTTTAAATAAGATTTCTGTTTAAATGCTTGTTATAATACCCAAATTTGTGTGGTTTTAAGATTTTTTTTTCTCTCCTTTTTTAAACAAATTGTAATTAAATATCCATTCTCTTTGTTTTTTTTGTGCTTTTACGAAATCACCACAAATGTGTTGAATTAAGATATTCCGGTGGTAAGGACCAAATGTGTTTTTATGCTGCCATAAGTTTGGGGTCAGTTTTTTATGTTTTTGAAAGAAGTCTCTTATGTTTATAAAGGCTACATTTATCTGATCAAAAATATAGTAAAATTGAGTGAACTATTTAAAAATAAATTTAAAATCGTGTTCTTTTCAAAATGTAAAATTCAAACTAATTTATTCCTGTGATGACGTCTTCAGTGTCATATGATCCTTCAGAAATCATTCTAATATGTTGACTTGCTGCTCAAGAAATGTTTCTGATTATTAATGTTAAAGCTACACTCTGTAGGATTTTCTCAAATCTAGTGGTGAAATTGTTTATGACTACCAACTGAATAGGCCCTCCCATTCCGAGGGCGTTTTAACTCCTACGGTGGCCATATTATTTCAAATCTGCCGGGAGTCGCGAGTAATCTCCCCCTCGCATTCGTCACGGTGCCGAGTGTAAAAACGCGAAAGGCTTGAATTTCCAGGTATGTCCCTCTTTGGCTAATGTACTTTCAAGATGGAGGCGCAACATGGCTGCCGCCATTCGAGCGACTCGCTCGTATGTATTCTAAATGGCAGATTCTACGCTTACGAGAATACTTGATTAGTTAGTAGAAGTAATATCTTCTACCAACCAACATATCATTTTTACAACATAAAAACACAAGAACAAAGTGTTTTTAGCTAAGAATCAACTTAAAAAATTACACAGTGTGGGTTGTGCTGCTTTATATTTGTGTGGAAAACTACCTTTTTATTATGATTATCTGGTATGTTGTGGTTCTCACTACAAACATAAAATTAACCTGGGATTTAGTTTAATACCTGACAAAATTTCAACCTGTTTTTGGAAACTGCAAGAAATAACCAGTTTGAGCAATTTTCTAACTCTAAGAACAAGTCATTCATGCTCACTTAAACTGCTACTAACTCACTCTGATCAGTTTTCCTCTGGCCATCACGCCTCCATCACCGTGAGTGTATTGTAGAGAAAGAGAGTGATAAAATATTGTCGGTGTTGTGCAGCGATTCATTTGAATGAAGATTAGGTCGTTCTGTTGTGCTGGAAAGATCATTAGGGACAGGTGCGCGTGCAGCCAAACAGATTACCAGACTGCCATTCTGAAATGAACTTTCTATTGATTGCTGGGGTTTTTTCAGGGAGGAGAAGAGGTAAGCCGTGTTTTTCTCTCGTCTCAGCTGAGCACAGATGCTTCCGTGCTGGGAAGATAATTTGCTGCATGGAGGGCCGCTTTCCTCTCATTGGCACACACCCCGCGCCTGCTCTTCATTCCATTCGCATTACGATTGCTATTTACTCAGGGATAAATTAGAAAGTTACATCAAATGAAAAATACCAGGGGGGCTAAAGGAGAGCATTCATATGGCACTAATAAAAATGGGACATAATCTTGTATTCTGGCTTTTCTGGTGTGTTTCTATGACCTGAGGCAAGAATTAATGGAAATAAAGCAAAAGAAAAACAGGATGCAAAGCAATGTGCTGTCAAAGTTGATTTTGACAAGAGAACTGTCAAAATGATGGTGAATAATTCTTCCATAGTGCTTTTCTAAATACGTGACCTTACCGACCCCTTGTATGTGGCCCTGTCAGAGCCGGTTAGTGTCTCCCCAAATATGATCAAACGAATACAGACAGCAGCCAACTCACCCCGCATTCCCCCAAAAAACATACAAACACACTCTCTCTGTGTGTGCGATTGCAAAACCATGCCATTTTTACAGAGTCCCTGAATATTTCACAGAGTCACGCCACTTAACCGTTCATTCTTCTAATAACAGTGTCTGCATAAATGTGTCCAAAACTAGTAGTGTGCAGCTGTAAATTAAATGAATTTGTGTCACAGGCTTCAGAAACCAGGACCCCCAGATTTTACCACTTCTTTTGGTCTTGGCTCACACTTGTAAAAACGTAATAAGCCCAGAACAGAAACATCACATTACTGCTCTCTGGATGTGTGGGCTTCAGACAAGCGCGGAGAGAGGAGTAGATTAAGGCCGTGCATTTGGAGCGGAAATTGGGTTCTTTTAATTTCCCTGCGACAATGCTGACAGATAATTGAAAATGACGCAAAGGTAATAGACTCACACACTTTGTGTCATGTTGAACCTCACCTCTCAGGAAAAAGAAAAAAATATCTTTTTTTAAGAAATAGCATAGCCTACTAGCATACTAACTATTTCTTCAATAGGCCTATAGGCTAGAGGATGTACACTGCACATATGACGTTTTTCTGTAGGCCTATGCATGGAATATTGAGGTGACTTACTCAAGAAATCAAGGTCTGGCTGGTTAGCATGGTCCAGTTAGCTTCTGCTGTGGGTAGAAAGAAAGTATGTTTCTCCATCGATGGCTATTCAAAAGCTGATCACATGGCATTTACAGCCCAAGAACAATTTCACCAGTTTTCGCCAGCAGAGAGACAACTGTCATCAAGATAAATGCTAATAAGATAGGCTAGCTCTCTCCAGATATATTAGGCTATAGATCCCCTTGAACCTACTTCATATGTGCAGTAAGCAGTTCATACTTCACAGAATATTGTATATATTAAGCGACTGAACGCCAGTGGGCGGGGCCTATATGGTGCGATAATGTATTACAGTTCATATATGTCTTGCTCTGGAGGTAGGCATATGCAAATATATTTGCCAGTGTGACGTCACAAATCACTCAATATCCAAACAAGCCGTTTTTGGAGCTTTATTAAATAAATGCTTTGTTTATAATGAGGAGGGCACTTTAAGCTATGAAACTTGCAGGATGTTTTAATGGTATGTCAAAAGATCAAGGCGAATGTCATGACCCCTTTAGTACCATTTGCTTTAATAATTAAGTATTTTTCAAATGTTCTCAAGATATCTTTACAACGATTGGATACTTTATACAACACTGGTTATAGCTTTCTGAACATATGCTGTGTTACTTTACCTGTATGTGTGCATGCAGTATATACTGTATCTGTCTTTATATCCAGGGCTGTAATCTCATTCCTGCTAACCTTTCACAGATGCTGCCTGGATGTGTGCAGATTCCAACCCGATCTCACGGGAAAACGTACAAATTCTACGAGGTGGCTAATTGGCTATTTTTGCAAAATCGTACATATTTTACGAATTGCCCAATTCGTATGAATTCATACGAATGACCTACCCCTGACCCCGCCCCTAAACCTACCCATCACGTGGGTTTAGACAAATCGTACAAATTCGTACGAGTGAGGTCGTACGAATTAGCCATATTTTTATCATTCGTATGAATTCGTACGAATTGGTCGTGAGATATCCAGCTGTGAATATTACCCCCTTCACCTCTGCCCTGGGGTAATAACTATTCTGCAATTCCAAACACCTGCACTGACAGACATCAAACCTTACCAAGCCTATTCTGTTTACCAAAACATGAGTGAAGTATGCACTGGAATCAATAAAAGTTAAATTATTTGACCACGTGATCGGTTTTCCTAACGCTTCAACAGACTTTCAGTAGCCTAACATTTATTTATTTTATCTTTTTTGAGGATTTTTTTTTTTTTTTTTCTGGCATTTTCCCATCCCCATGATGTCACCCCTGTAACCATGGTTTTATATAGTAAACAACTGATCAATGAAAATGAGATATTGTAGAAAAAACGGCAACATTTAATTATCTAAGAAGCACTAGTTTATAGAACACTATTTTAGAGGCTTTAATAATGTTAAATTAAATAAATATAAAAATTGTCCTAATCCAGCCCCTAACTCAAATCAGAAGGAAAATGCAGTATGCAACTGTCCAGCAGGTGGCACCGCTGGCCGTCTGAAAGGCTGTTGGCTTGGCTCCCTCAGGATTGGACCTCAGGTGAAGACACCTCACCACACCGGGCTAAAGAGAGCCTGTCTGCTTCATCGCTCTGGTCCACCCTGTCATTTCAGATCTGTGCAGTGGTGAGAGGACAGACAAAAGAAAAAGAGAAATACAGTCTGGTACGCTGACGGATGAGAGTTTCATTTGTAGTTATTTTACTCTTACTTGAACAGCCAATGGAAATAGGAAGGACTTAGTTGAGCTCGGAATCTTTTGTTTTTGTTTTTTTGAGTCTCTTACAAAAAAAGTAAACATTGTTTCCACTAAAACATTATTGCAACAGTGACATTTCTTATTCAAAATCAACTAAGTATCAAAATCCAGAATTTTAAATTGGATACCATGGTACCTGTGATGTCACAGTAATGACATACTTGCTTTTATTTTATCACATTTCACCAGCCTGACTGATGTTTGTTTGCATCTCACTAAATAGTCAATCCCCACAGTGTCCAAGTCATTTTCTAATTTATTAAAAATAGACATGATGTTTTTTCCCTTCCATTCAGTCTTTTTTTTGTTAGCCTCTCCTTTCTTGGGAAATTAAAATGTGGATCAAAGGTTGACTTTGTAATCCAGGGGAGACTTGTAGGAAGTGTCACTTGGCAGGAGTTAATTAGGAGACCACCTCTGGGGTACATTTACTAATACCCCCCGCCCCCCTGCCCACGCAATGTATTAACATGCAGGAAATTCATCTCTCTCTTCCTGTCACAGATTCCCAACAAGAGAGAAGTCTTTTACTGTCTCTGTGGCATCACGGGGGTTAAACTTATTCTATAAATAGCATTTCAAAACATGCCTGTAAATATCTAGAAGTTACCTAGTGGAAGGTTTGTTTGATAAAAGGATATTGAGATGGTAGATGGTCATGTCAAGATATTCTTGGCCCTGTTTAATGGTATTAAGATGCGTTTTGGTCGATCGGATCACGAGTAGACGAGGGAGACACATTCCCGTTTACACCAGGTGTTTCTTTTGTCCACTTTCAACCACTTCTGTCCTGATTTCTTCGAGGGGAGGGTCTATGGATTTTTCAGATCTTTTGATCTAATGGATGAAATAAGATCACGTAATTTACATATGAACGCACCGAAGACGACGGAAAAACACATAGAGAGCAGCAGCTTTAGTTTCTGCTCTGACAGCCGCAAGACAAGCCGAATAGTGTGAGTGTGTGTTAGAAATCAGAAATGGTGAGAGAACATTGTGCTTGGTACATTTTTCATCTTCAAACCAAATTTGGTTCTTCAAGTGACAAAGTTGAAATTTCGCCTGGCTAGTGTGCTTCCCATAATGTAGGCGGAGAGTAGGTGGTTTTTTGTGGCTGTTCGAATGCATCCAAACTCATGAACATCTACAAAGCAATACGGTTGTATGCATTTTCGACTACCTCTGGAAGTGATCAAATGAATGAGAACAGATGGTTGAGAACAGAGATAGAGCAAAGTGGGTAAAAAGCATGAATGGAGACTGACTTGAACGTTATGGAGTTTAAACTCAATTATCCTGTTAAAATATAATGAAAGAGATCATTGATTTGTTCAAAATTGGCACTATTTACTTTCTTAATGCACATGCCTGGTTTTATTGTGAATGATTCATCAACGATTCATCAGCAATAATTTACTCTACCTCTGAAACAACTTTCCTTTTTGGCTGTCACAGAGCCTTCGCATTCTTCACCCCAACCACTTTTCCTCGTTGAATATGGAATATTGAAATTGGATGTGAACATTTTAATGGGTTTCATGTTGATTTGACAGATATACAGACCTTGGTTCTCCATCTCAGAAGAAGAGACGTTTCTGATGGTGGTAGGAGGTGCTTCAAATTAAGATGGTGGAAAAATGGTTTTGCCAGTTTCGAATTAATAAAAAAGTACAAAGCAGATGGTACTTCACGAGTGCCTCAACGTGACCATGGTTTTTTACATTTTTGTAAAGAAAATGAGTGATGAGTCAAAGCAATTTTCATTTACGTTTAATTGACTGAACCTGGATCATTCCTTTAATAGCTCCTTCAGCTCAAGATCATTCCTTTTCTTTTCTTTTCTTTTCTTTTCTTTTCTTTTCTTTTCTTTTCTTTTCTTTTCTCTGAGACAGACATGTATAAGGTAAGACTATACTCTCCATCTTTAACCTTATGTGTAAGGTTGTTTATAGGTCACAGATGCAGTTAAGTCCTCTCAGGGCTGTCCATTAATGTTAGAACTGCCTGCCTGTGTGCATTAATGTGTGTGTGTGTGTGTGTCTGCGGACATTTTTGTTGATCCCATATATGAGGTCTGAATGCATTCCGATCACAGCATCTGAGTGGGTCTCATGTACGACACATTTCTCATCTGCTCGGACGTGTCTGCTGTCCTCTACTGCAGTTCTACCGGCTCTCTCTGGTATATAAGCAACTCTCGTCTGCGTGACCTTTCTGAGTCCGTCCAGTGTGGAGCAAGGAGAACAGAGCGGATAAATGGAGAGAGACAGAGTCAAGCCAGCACTACACTGACACCGCTAAGAGGACAGGACAGAGGGGACATTGGCACAACAATGGAAAGAGAAAGAGACTGAGTGCGCCAAGAACAAGCAAGAGGCAAAGGGAGGGTCTCTCCCTCCCTCGCTGTGTCTAGTCCATCTGAAATACGATACTAATTACATTTATTGCCTCCACAAACTCCATCTGAAATTACAGAGCAGGGAAAGGGGAGGGGGTGACAGAGGAAGATCACGGAAGAAGAGAGCGAAGGAGGAAGAAAGGTCAACGGGACCGGGTCTAAAATAGAAGGTGAGGCTTCCATTAAAAAAGCATAAAACAAAATCCATACTTCTAAAACCCTGAAATTAAAATGCAGCGACTCTTGTCAAAACAAGGTCAACGCACATCTTTCGAGAAATAGTGTAACTTACTCAAGGTCATGTCTTTCTTTCTTTTCTCTCACAAATGCTTTTGAACATTTGTTCCTTTCTTCTGGTTCAGTTAAGAGATGATTCATTTGCTTTTCCCAGAAGGAGGAGATAAGGATAGAAAAGGATAGAATGAATCATAAAGTCCAAAAAGTTTAAGCTTTTGTTTGGTCAAGCTTTTATAACCGGATAAAGGCTGGAATGAAACTCAGGATGAATATAGTAATCTATGAGTCTTCTGGCCTTGTTCCAACCCTTTGTCTCATTTAGTCTAGTTTCTTTCAATCCTTTCTCTTCCTTATGTGTGTGCTCTTTTCTTTCCCATCTCTGATTTTCCTTTCTTTGCTTTCCCATACCATCTCTTTTTCTTCATCTTCTTGACTTGTCTCATCCCTTTGTCTCCTCTCTTACTTTCTCCTGTTCATCTCTTGTCATCCCTTCTCTTCAACATTTCCCATTACCTTCCTCATCTCATCCCATCTCTTTACTTCTCTTCCTATGTCTTTTCATCTTGACTTGTCCCATCCCTGTCTCATTTCATCTAGTTTCTTTTGACACTTTCTCTTCCTCATCTTTTCTTTCTCTTTTCACTTTGTCTTTTCTGATCTTTCCTTATGTATCATCCCTTCCATCATCTCATCTCATCCTCTCCTCTCCTCTCCTCTCCTCTCCTCTCCTCTCCTCTCCTCTCCTCTCCTCTCCTCTCCTCTCCTCTCCTCTCCTCTCCTCTCCTCCAACTCTTCCTCTGTCTTCTTGTCCTTTTCCTTCACCTCACTTTGTCTGAACCTGAACCCTTCTTCATCTTGTTTTGTCTATGCTCTTCTGTTCCTCATCTCTTTTTTCCTCGTCTCTTCTGATCCTCCTTTCATAGCATCCCTTCCATCATGTCTTCCTCCGCATCTTCTCATCCTGTCTCATCCTTTCACATCACTTCTCCTTTTCTTTTCTCTTCTTCATCTTGTCGTCCATTCTTTTTGCTTCTCTGCATCTCTTCCTTTGTGTCTTCTCATCTTGTCCCATCCATTTGTCTCATTTTGTCTTGTTCCTTTTAATCCTTTCTCTTCCTCTCTCAATTTGCCTTTGCTCTTCCTAAACTCTTCTTTTTCAAGTCTCATCTCTTCTTATCTTCCATATAGTGTCCTATATATCCTTTCATTTTCTGCATCTTCTTATTTGGTTTCTTCCTTGCATCTTCTCCTCGACATTTTCCCTCCCTTCCTTTTCTCATCTTGTCTTTTCCTCGTCTCTTTAAAACTGTTATCTCCCTTTTTTAAATATAACTCGCCTGGAAATTATGCCTTCATTTTATGGTCTTTGAAATATGGCTTCACAGAAGATTAACCGAGCTTGATTTACACAGATACAGCGTGCGTGATTATTCATATGACTTTATTTGGTGTGAGGCCTAACCTTTTGGCATCGCCTGTTGAAGGTCGCTTTTGATCAAATTACCGTGGACCCTCACTGAGAGAGAGAGTGTGTGTGTGTGTGTATGTGTGTGCTTGTGTTAAATAAAAAACACTGTCCCTCATGTGGCCAGCATACCAAGCAGTGTGAGTGTCACGTTAAGATGCATCCTGCATCTCTCCAACCTCCCCTAATGACCTAGCTTCTCTCTTCTCCTCTCCTGTTGCACCAAAAGGATGATTAACTGAGTGTGTGCATGCACCCTCTTAGAACAAAGTCATGAGAAGCCCTGTTTGATTGAAGGATTTTTGTATAAAATGTGCAAGATGAGGCCTTGAGCCACGGTACCTTGCCCTAAATGTCCCATATGAAAAAAAAAAAAAAAAAAACCCTTTGCAGAACTTCAAAGAAGAGATCTTGTAACTTTGGTTCGGGTACTTCCGTAAAGGATGCCTGAGGCCTTTCTTGTTGGGTTACTGTTTGCTTTTATGTGAAGTCATGCATTTATTTAGCCTTGTGGCATTTCAGCGCTACCTATTCTGTCAAGAGAGAAAGGATCCATTAACATAACATCTGTCAGAGACTTTGAGTTTTTAAGAGACTCTTATGCTCTGAAATTCATACAGGCTCTGCTCTGAAAAGAACAGTAGTGTATGCTTACAGCATATGGCAGAGTATGTACTGTTGTTTGCACTATTGTTTACAAATAGTATGTGAAACAGAATTTAGTACGCTACTATAAACATGTTAAATTGATCATTTATTACATTTATTCGTTTTGTCTCGTTATCTCTTTGCGCTGCATCTTTACAGGAATAGTTCGCCATTTACTCCTTTACCCTAAAGGGACATGGTAATGGGTAAAAAAGGAGTTGGGAGAAAACAAATATTTAAAAAAGTTTTTACGTTTGCTTGCAAAACTTTTGTTCCCCAAGGAATTTTGCATTTGATGGTATATGAGGTGAGAGCAAAAACTATATTTTACTTCACCTCCCGATCCGAGACGTTCGTTCTTTTGTCCTGCCACATCCCCACAGGCTGAAGCTAACGACTCGGACACGGAGACTCAGGAGGTGAGCTAATCATTTCAGTTTCTGGTACAGAACCTATGGGATGTTCCGTATGCAACACAAAATGAACGAATCACTCTCTGAGACAACTCGTTGTTCCTGAGTCCAAATTGACCCATCACTAGTGCACACTTGCATTGTGGGATACAGTGTGTAGTGCTCACATTTTGCGCAGGTACACATACTGTTCACAGTATAAATAAGGCATACTATTTTCTTACAAACATAAGTAAGTAGGTAGTATGCATTTGCTGCATAGCTATTGTGAGTGTTCTAGATTTGCAGCATCACTTGGTCTCAGTATTGGTCCAAATTTGTGTATAGTGTGCTTTAGTATCCGCTCCTGCGTGTTTGCCAACTCCAGAAACAGTTTGTCTTTGTTTGAGGGCTCCCCTTTTTGCCCATGACAGGTGTGTGTGTGTGTGTGTAACATCCTAACTCACAGGTACGGCTCATTACTGTCTGCGTGAGCAGAGCTTGATGTATCTGCTGAAGAAGCGTGCAAAGAGTTATGAGCTCTAACACCATCTCGTCTCCTCCTCTTGGCTGTCTTTATCACCCATCACCACCGTAACAACCGCAGAGAGTGTGTGTCTGTATTTGTGGGCGTATATGTGTGTGTGTGTGTGTGCGTGTTCGTCTCAAGCCACACCTGACAAGTGGGCCATTCAGTCCCCTTGGGTGTGCGGCACTCCTGTTACCGAGCCTGTATGCTTTTTCTTTATCATCTATGACCTCCAGAAGGTCAAAGCTGCCGGACGGGCGCCATCTCACGCCAAACCCTTCCTCATGCCCTTTGCGTTCACCTGATCATGGTGATCTGTCCTGTTCAGTCTTTAGATAATCAATACAAATAAACTGAACGCAAAGCATTCATAAACATAAGCTTGAGTTACAAAACCAGACCTTATCTTCAATGAATCTCTCTCTCTCTCTCTCTCTCTCTCTCTCTCTCTCTCTCTCTCTCTCTCTCTCTCTGTGTGTGTAGCAGTGATTGAATCCGCAACAATCAACAGACCACTCCGGCCTTATCTAATATTTTGCAATGGATGTCAGGTGATGATGTTAAATAGTCAACCCTGTTAACATTTAAAGATAACAGATCATTGAGAAAGGGATACAGTATTTGTAGAATTATTAGCATTACATTCTCTTTCTAAAAACACCCTTTAGTTTCATGGGCTTGCAATGTCAAATTAAACTGTAATATATTTTTCCTTATTACTTTTTGTAAAGGCATAAAGATGTCACATGGTATTTATTAATCCTTAAAGAGATTAGTCTAAAAAAAAATGTTCCTGATAAAAATAGTATTTGCAAGTTATCTTTATGATTATTATTACTAAATAAAATGTTTAAACAAAATATTACTAATATAAAATATAACTAATATTTCACTGTAAAATAAAAAACTGAGTAAGAAAAAATTATTATTATAAATACAACTGTAAAATTACAATACTAATATTTATGGCTTAATTTCTTCAATTTGGCTGGAAACCACACATAATTTGTTTGATTAAAACACACCCTTTGCGATTTGATGTCATTGTTTTATTTTGATTAATCATCTGATAAAATATTATAAATATAAATATTTATTTATAAAGCCATTAAAAAAAAGTCACCTTTTCAAAATGCGAAAAGTACACCTTTCCATAGAATAACTTTTAAGTTACTTACATATAGATATAATTATAGTTAAGGTATAAGTTGAGGAACCAACAAAACATTGCCAGAATAATTTACACCTAAAATAGGCAAAACATTTGAATTTGTTTTCAAACACTGTACTGAGTAAACATAAAAATCGTAAATACATTACAAGACAGATTTTATTTGTCTAGCTATTAATACAAATTCTGACCTTTTGCATACTCTGTTGCTGTTTGCATTCTCAGCACAGTCATCAAATTGAATTTAGTTTTAGTTGTCTGACTACATTGCAGTTACTACTGTTACATTACATGTCAGTTACTACTTTTTCAGTGTGCAATAATAATAACCCCTGACTCCCTCGACTATATTTTCCTTTCTTTGCATTCTGTTGTCTTGCATTCTGCTGTTTAATGCAACAGCTCCATTGCTTCTCAGCGTATTTCTGGCCTCTGCTAATTTACTTAGTCTCTTCCTTTTTCTCTCTCAGCATCTTTCTTTCAATCATCCTTTCTTCTTTCTCTCCAGCTGCTGAAACCACCTGTCTCATTATAACTGTGACACCCTGTCTTTTATTTTTCGCTTATATTAATTTACATCCAGTCCCTTGGGCACCACAAGCAGCCAGTTTCTCCAGTCTCTCTCTCTCTCTCTCTCTCTCTCTCTCTCTCTCTGTGTGATTGCATGTTGAATGTGTGCTATCGTCATTTCGGTCTGGGATGTAATAGGCTGTGTTAAACACTCATAATCGGTCTCACTTACGCTGGAGCGGCTCTGAAAAGGGTCGCGCTCTGATTTCTACCTCTCAGGACCATGCACACACACATATAGAGGCTGTGCCACACACACATTTTGTTGGAATTCACCGAAGTGTACGTTATACACCGTAGGCTGCAGTGGGCCTTGGGTGTTGCTTTAGCAACCTGTCAGTGCTGATTTATTGAGATGTGAACGCACAGCTGGAAGTCACGATTGCTTGGGTGAAAAACAGAAATTAGATCAGGAGTCTGTACAAACCTCTTCAAGACAGCTGTCGGATACATCATGTGCACGTTTTCTTTACTTGTTCACCTGTTTTGAGCATGATAAAGTCCTATAATATGAGAAGTGCATTCAGAGCATGTGGTTGTTTATCCTGGCACAGTCTATAGCAAAAATAGCAAAATAAGACCTCAAAATTATATATATGTGACGTGTATAATTAATATGTGTGTGTGTGTGTGTGTGTGGTCCTGGTAAACCGTACATTATAGGGACAAAATGTCCCCACAATATGGGCAATATCCGAAATCCTTGTCCTTGTGGGGACATTTTATGGTCCCAATGAGGACAACAGCTTATAAATCATACTAAGTGATCTTTATTAAAACTGTAAAAATGCAGAAAGTTTTCTGTGATGGATAGGTTTAGGGGATAGAATATAGAGTCTGTACAGTATAAAAATCATTATGTCTATGGAAAGTTCCCATAAAACATGAAAAAGTGTGTGTGTGTTTGGTGGATGGTAGATGGGGGAAGCTTATTTAAATTGGTGATTTATTACACACTTAAGCATTATGACTTCTGCTTTTAAGATTTGTCTCCATAAATTAACAATATGCCTATATTTCTAGACCAAATTATCTGAGCTTATACTATCCCTATTAATTTCACAGAGCTGTATTCTTACTGTATGTAAACAACTATGTCAGATTATTTCTTATAATGAATTTTAGGGGAAACATTTGAGATAAAGTTGAGCATGAAAACTAGCCTATAGGCATGCCTTGCTAACTTCCATTAGCAGTGTACCGTTCATAAACACAAGGTGGCACTGTTGCTCTTTAAAACTCCCGACTCTCTGAACTCACACCACCGGACCATGAAGTCTCCTGGTATTATCACTAGTTGTGTGTTATCTACTCTGTATCCCTCCTATTGTACTACTTTAAGATAAAGGCGGCGTGTGTCGGACAGCTATCATTCCTAGCATCTCTCAGATACGCTCAGGGTTTGACAGTGTGAAGGCTGTTAGCGCGAAGAGAGACAGAGTGAAAGGAAAACAGAGGAAGAGGAAGAAATATTAACAGATGGCTCCATAGCCGAGCTGTAATTGACCGGTGGTAACAAACCACCATGGCTCTTCTTTTCTCAGCAGGTAGTCTCTTGTTCACACTCCAGCCATGTTACTCTGCGCTGATACGGTGATGTAGTGTATAGTGCCGAGAATGCGTCAGTCTGTGATGACCCCTTCTCCAATAGCGCTTCACTTCATGACAGACATATAGATTGAAAAGCTGTGATTATATCTATGGACAGCTTGGCAGCTACAAAGAAACATTTGCCTTTGTATCAGGTATCTTTGTTGTGTTTCCTTTTTGTGTTTTGTTAGATGAGAGGTTGTCATAAACACTTAAAGCAGTAGAGGCACAAATCCCATATTGTGAAAGATATTATATGTTAGATAAACTTTTCACTCATGTGGCATGAAAAGTATCTGTACCGTCTCCCATTAAACTTGGCATGAAATGGTAGTCTTTTCTTCCCTGTTGTGACATAGTTTTTCCATGGTAATTTGATTGGAGGGTTGAGGTTTGCTATTGGTGCCGATCCTGACCTCCCTGGGGCCCTTAGCAAAATTCTGTTAAGGGGCCGTCCTACCTGACCCATGTAAACCATTAGCCATTGCCACACAGTCACACCTGACACCCCAGTGCTCCCACTACAATCCCCCCTCCTTAAACTAGTACTAATGAAAATGTAATTCCTGATATCAGAAATAGACATTGTTTCTAGAAAAAGTACATTCTTAATACAAATTTAATTATTGATATAAAAAAAATGCATCATGTGAATGAATAAAAGCTAAAATGGCTTGTCATAGCATGTCACTGTGTTTTAAATGCTAAAAGCAATACTTGATACTTGATGGTTATTATTTACTGAGGGATGTGCATCCATATTGATCAGTATGTCAAGTCAATCAACATTTTAAATGCAAAATAGCCTATAAATCAAAAGTCAATACATTGCTTTCTTGCAGAGTTGTAACTTAACTTACTTGGAGACTAGTTAATCATTGTCTTGTCTTAAAAGTATGTGCGCCTATAATAAGGAGTGCCATCACGCCCATATACCACATATTTTACGAATTGCCCAATTCGTATGAATTCATACGAATGACCTACCCCTGACCCCGCCCCTAAACCTACCCATCACGTGGGTTTAGACAAATCGTACAAATTCGTACGAGTGAGGTCGTACGAATTCGTACGAATTAGCCATCTTTTTATCATTCGTACGAATTCGTACGAATTGGTCGTGAGATAGCGTTGCATATACTGTACTGGTCCCCACCGATGTTTTGCTGGAAAGTGCGCGTTTCATTTCGTGCACGCGCTGTACTGGTCCCCACGGATGTTTTGCTGGAAAGTGCGCGTTTCATTTCGTGCACGCGCTGTACTGGTCCCTACGGATGTTTTGCTGGAAAGTGAGCGTTTCATTTCGTGCACGCGCATATTAACGCGCGACGCGGCCGGTTATCTTTTCCGAGCTGCAGTTTAAAAACAAACACCGTTGCCCTTTGTCGTTTTTTTTTGTAATAAGGCACAAAGTCACAGAACACAGCCCTGGAAGTGGCACTGCCCGGTATTAGCAAACAAGACACAGAAAGACCAAAAGATGCACTGCCCAGCTTGGTTAGACAGACAGACAGGCTAGAGAGAGGTGAACATCAACTTAACTTTACTGTTCTTTGCTGACATCAAACTTGGAGAGGAGAGAACACAAGTTTTTTTTGTCTTTTCGTGACCAGAAGGATAGTTCCATCGATGTTGTAAACTTTGATTGACGCGCTCTGACAGAGGGGGTTGACGGGGCCTTGAGTAATTTGCGGGGCCCTATGCAACTTGCACAGTGTGTGTATGGGGCTGATTGGCTCTGTCTCATGTGATTGACAGGTTGTCCCGCCCTCGTGCCACTAAACAAGTCATTAGAGATTTCCCTGCAAGAGGGAGAAGTTATTTTGATTAAAGATTAGGAGGTAGGCTACATGAAAAACATGATAAATAATACAATTAGAATAAATATTGCAATATTCTATTAAAAAGTAATTATAGTAGGCTATACTTTATATAATTATAGTATACTTCAAGCCAAAAGTATACTTCATTTTGAGCAAACGTGTAGTGTATGTGTACAGCATAATACATAACATAATACAAAATAATTTTAACAATCTGTACAAATATTCAGTTAACTGTAATAAAAATATTTAGAATTACTAAATCATTTTAGTTAATTTTAGTAACCTTTTACAAAACACTGTATCGTGTGTTATTTAAAAAAATAATAATTACACATTTTTTACACAAATATTACTGTGAACTTTATCGATTTATCACACTGTGGTTGTCACACAAATGCACGACGAAGCATAATTCAACTAGGAACACACAAGAGATTGCACAAATAATAATCATAAAACACAACCACATAATCATAGACAGCACCAAACAATGAACAGAAGGGACTTAAATACAAAAAGGGAAATGATCAACAGAACAAGAAACAGGTGCATAACTCAAATCAGAAACCATGGCAACTAACAATGAAATGAGAACCTAGGCAAAGAGGAACAGGAAAAAGAATGAAAACAAACCCAAAACAGAACAACTGTTACACCATCAAGCTTAACCATTCATACCGGTAACAATTCAATCAAATTTATTGTAAGAAATAATAATATTTTAAGTAAATGGAAACTCAATAATTACAAACTAAAATTACAAAATCACAGGGTTTCAAACTATATTTAGACATTTCCCACATTTAGGTACAGGCTTAAAAAATCCCATGTTTTGAAAGTTTTTCCTGAAAGTTAAGCACTTAACTGGCCATGTGTTAAAAAAAAAAAAAGTAAAGATTTTTTTCTTTGAAGATTCAGGTCATAGTTTGCATCCTATTCATTGAAAGTGTCCATAATTCATAAAGGCAAAGCAGGGGCAGTCTATGACACACACACACACACACACACATACACGCACGTTCGGTGCCAACCAGAGCGAAATCCATCAACACTAGACTTTGCCCTTCTCTTAACTTTGCTTCTGGCCAAGAAAAAAGGGCAGGTAAAATATTTGTTTGTAGATTAGGACGTAAATCAATAACCTTTAGGACTCCGAGCTTGACTGCTGTAATGGAAACTGACAGCATGGGAATTAGAATTTGATAATGACAACCTGATATTTCCTCCATTGGTGGAGGAGCCCCCATGTCATGTGTGTGTGTGTGTGTGTGTGTGTGTGTCTTTTCCCCTCAGCTTCCCCCAGGCGATTCTTGCTTTCTGTAAATCTCATCACATACTCAAAAAAGATTCTCCAAAAGCCTCTAGGCCGTGAGTGGTGTAAAGCTCAAACCACAACAGCAAATAAAGTAAAAATTCATCTGTTCATAAAGCCCTTTACATCGCCCTCTATGAAGATGCGCTAAAGAAACAGACAGAGCAAGTGTGATGCATGGATCAGTGGTTTGAAGTGCACAGTTCAGGATCTGCATTCTGCTGTCTATACGGCAGTGGATCTTAACCTTTTTGACTTCAAGGAAACCCAGTTGTCTACGACAATATTTGAAGGCCCCTCCTTCACTCACAATTTATACCAGAATTTTTTATTTTAGAGATTGGCTTAACTATTAAGATGTATATTTGTTATAAAAATAACCAAATAATAAGACATATCTTGATTTTTAGTTTTAACTTCATTTTCATGCTTTTGTTTTATTTTAAATCATTTTAAGTCAAGGCCCCCATGGAAGTTTGTTAAGGACCCCTAGCGGGCCCTGGCCCCGAATCGAGAACCACTGATATTCAGCATTTCATTCATTATTAATGCTATTTTCGCTAATGTTGACATTGTTTAAAAAGCCATAATTAAATGATTAACCAAAAAATGAAAATTATGCTGTTTACCCACCTTCTCATAGCTTAAAACCCATATGAGATTCTCTCTTGTGTGGAAGGTAAAAGATGCTAGGCAGAACATTCACGCTGCTCTTTCCCATGCAGTGAAAGTGAAGGAGACGAGGCTGCCAGGGTCCAAAAAACACTATAAATGTATCATAACAACATTATATTTTTGTGTGAGGAAAAAAAAAATCTGTCAAGTTCAACCATTACAATTGTATCTAATTTATTGTAAGGAGGATTAATATATATATTTTTATTTCAATTAAAGCTCAATCAAACATTTTGAATATGCCTCACATTACACCATGTTTTATGTCAATAACGATCAGAGAACCAAAGAGAGAACCACAATATTTTGATTCCATTCACATCAAGCCTGATATGACTTTTGTTTTTAAGACAAGATTCAGCTTATTTCAAATGAAATTTCTTGAAAAATATGATGTAAAATTATGTACGACTTTTTTCTAATTCCGTAATGAGATGCATTTCCCGAGTGAAACATTATATTCAAGCTGTTCCAGTGGTGCAAATTACATTTTTATGAAATATTACAAAGATAAACTTTTTTTTCGAACAGGTTGCAACCTTTTTTGGACCATTTGTGTGATTTGACTTGAGTGTTTAGGAAAGATCTTGATCTCTAGATTCTGAGATTTATGACAGCATCCTTCTCACTCCCGTCTCGAGCTGAGATGTGATCCCATCATGCCTCTGACATCACCATGGAATCATTGCATTCCCAAGTCTCCATGGTTACCATGTGCTAACTAGATGGCCATCATCAAATTGCCAAACTGAGATGTCCATCCACACATTTCCACCTCAATGAAGCACACAATGCTCTCTCTCTCTTTCTCTCTCTCTCTCTTCTTTATTCCCTCTCTGTCTTTCCCCCACAGGCTTCACATGAGGCACATTCTGAAAAATTTAACTACTCCCACACCTTTCTCTGTCCGTCCTCTGTTGATGCCCCCCCTTGCTTTTATACATTTATTTTCTCATCTTTCTGAGGTGCATCTAGATTCCCCCTTGGGCCACATGCTCCACCAAAGGTCAAAGCTGGTGATGGCAATAAAGTATCTGAAGATACTTCTCTAGCGGCTGTTAGAATGGGCCCATCAGACAGGGAAAGGATTTATGGGCCTTCAGGCCTATGAGAGAGGAGAAGCCTGGGACTCAGGTAATTACCCACCCCCGACCGCGGCTGCCAGCCTGGGGCACAGAGATTGAGAGCTATAGCTGGAGTGCAGTGGTCAGGAGAAACATATCTGTAGGGGGAAAATACAGTTTGGCAGGTGTGTGCATATGTCCATTGTGAATAAAATGCATACGACACAGAGCAACAATGTTAGTGATCATATATTATATTACTTAATTCCCTGATATTTACTTATCATGTCTTTTTTTTCACCATTATTTAGCTTTTCATGCCAATTTTCACCTTCTCTCTTATCCACAAGGGGGTTGGACGTCTGACAAGAAGCACAGCACCATTACAACACAGGCTTAACAAAACACAGGTAGCTTCAAGCCATGGTTCTCAACCAGGGTTAGGGTTAGGGTTAGGGGTTAGGGGGCCTCAGCAAACCTCCAAGGGGGCCTTATGCTAGGATTTAAAATTAACCCAAACTCTTACCTTTTAAGAACCACAATTCCCTCTTTCTAAATAAAGTAGCTTACATTTAAAAGTGAAGTGGAAAAGTGTCAATAAAATAAAATCTTTTAACTTCATGGACATTTTTTTAAATAACAAATATACATATATTTGTTCTGCCTATGTTGTAATTTTTCTAGTTAGGCCAAGCTGTAAAATAACACTTAACACACACACACACACACACACACACACACACACACACACACACACACACACACACACACACACACACAAATAATAACTAGATAAAAAAAGTTTGTCGAGACAAACTTTAAGTTGGCTTGAGAAAGCCAGACTAAAAAGTAGTTTAAAGTAGTTTACTAGAATTAATATAGTTAACAATAATAATAATTTGAGGAATCAAATCAAATCAAATCAAGTATATTTGTATAGCGCTTTTCACAATACATGTTGGGGAACGTTGGGGTACAAACACAATTGGACCCCAATGACACAGATTTGTAATGAATTTTTAAAAATAAAGAAACTCATACAGTTTTGGAACGACGTGAGTAAATGATGACTCCTGATGAGATTCAAGATGGGTTTGAACTTTACACTCTCCTCAATAAAAATACATTTTGTTAATAAATCATTGTTAAACAATACATTGGCCATATTTAGTATGAAAAACAGCGCAACTGTGCAAAGGGCAACAGTTATTATGTAACTTTAGCTTTACCCAGGCTGTCAAAAAGACAAACTTTTGATAAACTTGATAAATCCCTTGATACATTTTTTTTTTTTTTTTTGGTTCAGATTTAATGGAAAACTGTTATTTACTGAAAATTTAATTCTGAAGTTTGTACAGTACGACAATAAAAAGTATTTTTGTCTATTTCTCCAGGAAAATTTGCATCCTCATCCTTAACTCAATCTTTCTTTCCCTGCCACTACACACACAGTCTTCCCTTTTGGGGACGGTTTTCGCAGCGTTGACCCCCCTCTGTGTGTTTTGTGAGTGTGTGTCATTTCCGTGTTGTGTTTACTCCCCACCTGCCACATCGAAACCCTCCCCCCCCACAGAGAGACGCCACCTCGGCCCAAAATACCAGTCGTTTCTCACTGCTCATCAAAACTCTGCCCCACCTCCTCCCCGCGCTGACCTGCCTCTGAACTGTACACATCTCTGCATGTCTCCTCTCTTCTCTTCTTCTTCTCTCACGAGTCTCTTTATCCCCCTGTCTGGTCCTCCCACGCAGCTCCAAACTTACCGTGGTCATCCATTCTCTCTTTGTTTGGTTCATTACCTAACGAATAACTGCCCTCGCATCACGATGATTATCTAAAGCATGCATTAACATTATTCGTAGCCCATAAATACAGGATCACTGCTATCAAAAGCTTTAAAGAGCAGAGGTATCACTCTTTTCACTGTCTGCTGCTGACTGGATCATTATGGAGACGACTATTAAATTAATATTGATGTGGCGAGGTAAGAGGTTCGGAACATTTTGCTGTCATTTTAAAGCATATAAATTACACAACTAATTTTTTTTTGGATAGCAAACATTATTATTAGTGGTATCTAACTCATAATTAGGCTTAGAGATTTTAAAAAACTTGCAGATTATTGCGGATCAGAGAACCTGATTTCACCAAGTGCAACCTGTTCCTGGATCTTCATCTTTGTTGATCCTGGAACAACATTCCAATCAACCAATCAGATTTGAGGAATACAGATTTAAGAGTTTAAATCAAGGGCCCGTTCTTCGTACGTCGCTAACTCAGTTAGCTGGATTTGATTGTTGACGATTTGGCATGATCTTGGATTGTTTGGTTCTTCGAAGCTCATCCTGGACTTGCTGTCATAGTGTCACGCTGAGGCAAGGATGAAGCAGAGAGAGAATCCAAGTGCAAGCATACATTTAATTAAACAAACAGGTAATCCAGGCGGAACACGGAACTCAGGACAAGAACAGGTAACAGTACATTAAACAACGACCGACAACCAACAACTGAAGCACAGGGGTTTAAATACACAGACAAACAAGCTAAACAAGATAACAAGGGGGTGTGGCTAATTAGAAACACCTGGGAGAACTAATAAGCAAGAAAAACTACAAAGGACTACAAAACATGACACAGAACAGGAAATAACAAAAGTGCACACAAGACAAGGGAAACACAGGACAGGAAACATTACATAGCCCCCCACCTAAGGAGTGGATTCCAGACACTCCTCAGAAAACAAAAGTCCAGGAGGGTGGTGGGTCTGAGGCGGATCCGGGGGCGGGACGGGGGGCCAGGCCCGTGGAGCGGAAGAAGACCTGAAGACTCCGGCAGGGCAGAAGGCCAGGGCGGAGCAGGCTGTGCAGGTGACCAGGGCGGAGCAGGCTGTGCAGGCGGCCAGGGCGGAGCAGGCTGTGCAGGCGGCCAGGGCGGAGCAGGCTGTGCAGGCGGCCAGGGCGGAGCAGGTGGTGCAGGCGAACAGGGTGGAGGCGACCCTTCAGGCGGCCAGGGAGGAGACGACCCTTCAGGCGACCATGGCACAGGAACAGACACCGGCTCAGAGGAGACCATCTTGTCCGAAGACACAGGCGTGGTTTCGGCCATCTTGTCCGAAGACACAGGCGTGGAGTCGGCCATCTTGTCCGAAGACACAGGCGTGGAGTCGGCCATCTTGTCCGAAGACACAGGCGTGGAGTCGGCCATCTTGTCCGAAGACACAGGCGTGGAGTCGGCCATCTTGTCCGAAGACACAGGCGTGGAGTCGGCCATCTTGTCCGAAGACACAGGCGTGGAGTCGGCCATCTTGTCCGAAGACACAGGCGTGGAGTCGGCCATCTTGTCCGAAGACCCCTCGGGCGGCCACGGCGGTGAAGACCCTTCGGGCGGCCACGGCGGTGAAGACCCTTTGGGCGACCACGGCGGAGAAGACCCTTCGGGTGGCCACGGCGGTGAAGACCCCTCGGGTGGCCATGGCAGTGAAGACCCTTTGGGCGGCCACGGCGGTGAAGACCCTTCGGGTGGCCACGGTGGAGAAGACCCTTCGGGTGGCCACGGCGGAGAAGACCCTTCGGGCAGCCACGGCGGAGAAGACCCTTCGGGTGGCCACGGCGGAGAAGACCCTTCGGGCGGCCACGGCGGAGAAGACCCCTCGGGCGGCCAGGGCGGAGACGACCCTTTGGGCGGCCAGGGCGGAGACGACCCTTTGGGCGGCCAGGGCGGAGACGACCCTTCGGGCGGCCAGGGCGGAGACGACCCCTCGGGCGGCCAGGGCGGAACAGGAGACCACCCCTCTGGCGGTCCTGGTGGATCGGGCTGGTCCGGAGGTGTATTGCCCCCCCCCAAAATTTTCTTGGGGAGGCTCCCCGGTAAAGAGTCCTGGACCAGCGATGAAGAGGGCTTTGAGCTGGGCAGGACCAGCGGCGAAGAGGGCTCTGAGCTGGGCAGGACCAGCGGCGAAGAGGGCTCTGAACTGGGCGGGACCAGCGGTGAAGAGGACTCTGAGCTGGATGGGACCAGCGGCGAAGGAGACTCTAAGCAGGGCGGGACCAGCGGTGAAGAGGACTCTGAGCTGGGCGGGACCAGCGGTGAAGGAGACTCTGAGCTGGACGGGACCAGCGGTGAAGGAGACTCTGAGCTGGACGGGACCAGCGGTGAAGGAGACACTGAGCTGGGCGGGACCAGCGGTGAAGAGGACTCAGAGCTGGCGTGAATTGCAGGCTCGGCTGGACTGGCTTGAAGCTCTGGATCGGCAGAAGTGACGTGAACAGTCTCTGGATCACTAGAAGCGACGTGAACAGTCTCTGGATCAGCAGAAGCGACGTGAACAGTCTCTGGATCAGCAGAAGCGACGTGAACAGTCTCTGGATCAGCAGAAGCGACGTGAACAGTCTCTGGATCACTAGAAGCGACGTGAACAGTCTCTGGATCAGCAGAAGCGACGTGAACAGTCTCTGGATCAGCAGAAGCGACGTGAACAGTCTCTGGATCAGCAGAAGCGACGTGAACAGTCTCTGGATCAGCAGAAGTGCGCTCTGAGCTTGACGGGACCAGCGGCGGAGAAGATGCGGCTGAACTGGACGGGACGTGAAGACCAGGTGTTGACCTTGGGTGCCACGGGAGGAAGCTCTCCAGACATCTGGAGAGTGCCTCTCTCCAATCCAGACCGGAGAGATCGGGGAGCTCCCTCGGGTCAACCTCCCTAGCCCCCAGCCGGTAACACACCTTAATTGCCTCATCACCCAGAGAGCAAGAGGCAGCTAGAGGAATAAATCCCCAGGTGTACTGGATCAGATCGAGGCTATCCAGGGCCAAGGCCGCGATCTGTCCAGCAAACTCCCGGGTCAGGCTGTGAAAATCAGGCATGATGTGAAGAGACTCATTTAATGCTGCTGGATTCATCGCTTGGTCGGTCGTTCTGTCACGCTGAGGCAAGGATGAAGCAGAGAGAGAATCCAAGTGCAAGCATACATTTAATTAAACAAACAGGTAATCCAGGCGGACCACGGAACTCAGGACAAGAACAGGTAACAGTACATTAAACAACGACCGACAACCAACAACTGAAGCACAGGGGTTTAAATACACAGACAAACAAGCTAAACAAGATAACAAGGGGGTGTGGCTAATTAGAAACACCTGGGAGAACTAATAAGCAAGAAAAACTACAAAGGACTACAAAACATGACACAGAACAGGAAATAACAAAAGTGCACACAAGACAAGGGAAACACAGGACAGGAAACATTACACATAGCAACAGGTGCGCAAGCTTAAACCTGCTCGGGAGCAGGCTTATTTCATGTTAACAGTATTAGATCCCGGCTTTATAAGCGGAGCTGATACGGGAAGTCCAGCGCAGCGCGATAGTGCACTTTCTGAGATATATATTTTTTCTCGTGACTCGTGAGATTGTCGTTTACATTATTAATTTGTTGGAAACGCACATTTATTTTCGACTTGTTGAAGTCTGGCTTTAACTACAGCACAAACTGTTTGCATTGCCCTAAGATTATTTGCGAGTGGCTCTTTCCTTTACACTATTGGAGATGCGGAGAACTTGATGGAAAGTGCTGTCTGTCGTGTCATTCGGAGTTTACCTGGCGCTTTTAGGTTTAAAAAAACAGTTTTAGGTTTTTTTGTGGCATTTCCAAGCCACTTAAGACCCAATGTTGTAAAGCAGTTTTTTTAAAGCAGTTTTTTTTAGGCTATCATAATTTTTTATGAAGATCATGCAATCATGACCATGCCGATTACAGTAGGCTGTATGTCACAACGTGATTGGTACCATAGACTATAGACCATAGACTGCCATCAAGGCCTCAATGAAGGGGATTATGTGAACAGAAAGGGGGTTCACAATGTAAATGTGCAGCCCAGTTACTATTGTGATTCTTAATATTCCAGATTAGTAATATTATATCAAATTAAAAAAGGCAGTTGACTAAAATCTTCCATATCACAAATGTGAAAGCAAAATGGTCAGGATCTGTGCATGACTTAAGAATTTTCAGAGATTCACATTTATGCACATTATTTGAAAGTGGTAAGGAAAGTTCCACAATTAAATATCAAGCTCACTGTATTACAGTATCACCTGCAGACAGGTGTTTTATGACCCCATTCCCTGACCCAAACCAGTTACAATGCAGCTCTAGCCAGGACAAGGGCACACAATGAAATTAACTTTGGCTAACTAAAGGGAAGATTTCAGTGTCTGAAAAGACTGAGGGTTGCACACCTGACAGGGCCTGTGACATTGTTGCATGTGCCATATTACACAACATTGCCAAAAAAACCCACTTTTCATTAAATGTTTAATAAAAGACAAATATGCTTAGTTCCTTGAGTTTTATTTCAGTTGTTCTTTGTAAAGAAAAGCCAGTGGTCAAGTGCCTGCAACAAGAGATATTAGACACATGCCTCATGCAACAAATAAAAAGGAAAAGTTGGCTATCCACTGCCCACCTGTAGGCCTATGTCTCCTCTGTCTGTGCAGACACTTCTGTAGGCCTTTCTGTAGATGTGGAATCCTGCAACTTATATTGCAGCCATAAAGCATACAAGTATAAATTAAATAAAGTTATTTATGCACTTGCAGGTAGGCTAGTTCCTCCATATGACAGTTATTTGAGAGGGTTTATTCACTGTCCAGTGCAATGGAAACAAATAGACATTACAAAGTCTTATACTTTCTTTCCTTTGGAAAGTTAGAAAATGTCCACTTACTGCACATATTTCAGCCACCACTTTCTTGGGAACAGACACAAGTGTTGGTGTATTATGTAAAAGTGCACAAAAGAGGAAAACACAATGTCATTACAATGAACTACACTCGGGAAACATGTGATCAGTAACTCATGGCAAAATATTTTTTACATTAACACAAGTCAAAGCAATTCATCATTACTCAAGATTTAACAGTTGAAATGACTATACGGCCTTAATTTAATGCAGCAAAAAATATTTTACAGTGTAGGCTACTAAGATCTTTTCTATTTTTTTTCTCAGCCTTTTTCTTGGTTGCTTTTATAAACAGACAACCATTTATTTAACAGTGCCTTTTATAAAAGAGACTATATAAGTAAAAATTACCATTATGTAGAATATTTTTGTTCAGATAACTCAATCCAGCGATACTACAGTAATCATATCCGGCAAGTGTGTTCGAAAAAACGAGTTGGCCAGATCATGATTAGCACGATGATATCATCTTGGATGTGTCATTTGATCTCGGATGTAATAAGCAACGTACGAAGAACGGGCCCCAAGTTAGGCTTAAAACCAGGGTTAGGGGCTTCTACATCAGTGTTATACCCCTATCATTTCCCTCTGATTTTAGGGATAACCTATGGGTAGTGTTAGGTTTAGGGGTAGTTATGTGGTTAGGACTACATTTTCAGACAGGAATGTTGTTCCAGGATCAACAAAATATGTTGACCCAGGAAAGTGTCTAACTCTGCAAAATCAGGACGTGCTGTTAAAAATAATTTTCTTTGAATTTTTTTTTTAACGTTTTTGAAATAAGCCTCTTTTTCTCACCAAGGATGTATTTATTGATTAAAAATACAGTATTAACAGTAATATTTAGAAATATTATTACAATTAATAAAATTGTTTTCCGTTTTAAATGCAATTTATTCATGATGGCAACGCTGAATTTTCAGCATCATTACTCCAGTCTTCAGTGTCACATGATCCTTCAGAAATCATTTGCTGATTTGCTGCCCAAGAAACATTTCTTATAATTATCAATGTTGAAAACAGTTGTGCTGCTTAATGTTCTTTGTGGAAACTTTTTTTTCAGTATTTTCTTGATGAATAGAATGTTCAAAAGGACAACATTTATTTGAAATAGATTTTTGTTTTTGTCGACATTGCTTTTTTTAACAATGCAAAAGTCGTAACTGTCATTCAGTTTGATTCATCCGTGGTGAATAAACATATTATACAGTATTAAAGAATAATTTATAGTGTAGAAAGTGTTTGCCAAAATGTGTAAAAATTCCTTACACTTCGATTTAAGATAGAGATTTGGTTCAGTCTGTGGACAGTAATGCCCACCTAGTAACCACACCGTGGCAACCCCTAGCAGCCATCCTTAGCTTCAATGGCTGTGTTCAACTCCATTACTAGACATACACTTGTGGACTTCCCTAAGCACTTCAAGGAATCCCCAACGCCATTTTGAAGTGCATTCAACTGAGTCAAGAGGACGAGGAAAGTTCACTTGGACAGACCACTCGATTTTGACAGAGGGAGTGATCTACTTATATGTGCACTTCAAGCAGATCCATAGACCATAATGCAACATGATTTTGACATCGCAACTCGTTCCATTTAAACTCATTGCAAGGGTTCCGCCAGTAGTGTGCACTTAAGCAACGACGTACATCCGAGTGAAGTGTGAGGGGCATAAAAAAGTGGAGTAAAATGCAGCCAATGTCTTATTTTCCCACACCAGCTCTCAGACCTCATGGTTCCAGCCGTGCATATGCAAGTAGTTGCTGAATGTTTGTAAAGAGAATGAAAAATCTTCATCTGTATAACTGTTGTGGGTGAAGAGCACAGAGGTTCAATAAAGAGTCGCCACAAAAATAGCTCATACAACTGTTTTCCAGATTGTCTGATGCATATTGCACTAAAATGACAAGAGCTTCCTCAAAATGGCAAGCTCCAATCTCATTAAGTAAACACGATATCTGTGAGCACAAATGTCTATTCCTGTTTAATGTGTCTGTTTGTTTAATTTGGAATATTATTCAAATTGTATACTTTGCCAATATTTTAAGCTGAGTATATGCATTTATTTTCAAGTTATATACACTGTGCCTAATAAGTTGATAATGCACAAATGATTTGAGGAAACTTATTCCACCAATTTAATTGAGTAATGGTGCCTAAACAAAACTAGTTCACCTAATGTGGTCTTTCCATTGAATTAACTTAAATATTTTAAGTACAGATAACTTAAAAGCCAAGTAGACTTAATTTAAATGTTCCTGTTTATATACTGTTGCATTTACTTACATTGAACAAGCAATAATTCATAAAAAAAATATATATATATTGCTTCACATCAACAGCTTTATAAAGGTTTCAATAAAATATAGTGATTTAACAGCATATTAACCATATTTCATCAATGAACAAAACACAATGAAGACACTGAGAACAAGGGTCCGTACCAGTTTTGTATGTGAAAAAAAAAACTATAATATTTAAAAACTTTTCTATTTTATTACATTTTTAAAAAATATATTTGATTTTTTTGTGAAATAATATGGATGCTTTGATGAATAGGAATCTTTTATAATATAAATATCATTACTGTTACTTTCGATAAATTGAATGCATCTTTGCATTTTTCTATTAGTAAATGTTTTCTATTAGTAAACATTAATAAATGCTGTAAAATCATGTTGTTAGTTCATGATACCTAATGCATTGACTAATGTTAATGAATTAATCTTTGTAAAGTATTACCAAATTAATGTATTTTTTAAAATTAATAAACTTATATGTTTTGCTTTTAAGCTTGCTGTGGCCCTGCATCTGTACAAGTATGAAAAGTATATATTAATTGATATGGCTGAAGTGAAACAGTTTACACTTATACACAATACAAACTTTTCAAAACGGGATTCAAAATGCAAGTTTTTGAAAACAATACCGTTATCGTCTCTGTGTAAACTACAAAAACGTGAATTTGTGAAAACTGACATCATGCACATGCCTATTGTATACAGTCAATATGAGCGTAGTGTTTCTTTACAAAGTGACATCGCCAACTACTGGCCTGGCAGAAGAATACAGCGTTTTTAATCATTTTTGCGGATCCATGTGAACAGGAATCGTTTTTACAACATTATCGTCTGTACTCAAAAACGCAAAGGTTTACTTTTTTTTTTTTTTTAAGTACATAGTTATTGTGTAAACTCTCATTAATTTGCAATTAAATGTCAATGAACTCTCAGTAGAGTATTAGTAGACTGTTATGTTATGGTTAGGATAATAAGTTGACATGTAACAAACTTTATATTATAGTCGAATTTATAGAATGTCTAAAGTGCAACTTTGTAACTTGTTCAACTCGCATTGTGGCTTATGACTATATGGTTTCATCATTGACATGAAGCATTTATACTTCTATGAAGTGTTTATGTGTCCAAAGACAACTTTCTTCTGACCAGTCAGAAGAAAAAGATGAACATGTTACTACAAGTACATTTCACATGTCAATCCCTGTAGCCTGACTGCATCACCTCTGTGTTCATGCTGCCCTCACTCTCAATGCAAACTCAAGGTCAGAGGTTTAGGTTTGGCTGATAACAAAATGTTCATACACACCATGATCACGCTCTAGATAAAGAAGTCGTGGCTGGCTGCGTCTCTTCTTTTGTCTGATATGGGTATTTGTCCTCCAAAGGTGCGGGGCCACAGTCAGCAGTCGCTGGGTGAAGGCAGATATTCACTGTGATAAAAAGGGGAGGTGAATCTGTAGTAACTGCTATAATACCGAGCAGGAGAGTGTAGAGGATAATTCAGTCACACGGCCCTTGAAATGACAGGCTGGTGAGTGAGTGGGAAAGGGGAATTGCAGTTTGATGACACCCTCTTAACCAAAGGAGGAGATCAGAGCAAAAATGCGACTGCATTCCTTTGGCTGAAGAGGAGAATGAGAACTTACAATGTTGATTATGCTGCTGAAAAAAATCTCTATCTTTTTATTAAATGTAATCAATGTCTGCATTATGAAGGCTGAATACAATAATACCATTAAAGGAACAGATCACCCCCCAAAAATTGTCATTATTTTTCACCTGTGTGTCCTTCAGAATGAGATCAAAATGAGATCTTAGGACAAAGCTTCTGTTCTTCATACTAGAAACGTGAACAAATGGTGGATTTAAGGCTTTGATTTCCCATTCAAATCTGAATAGTTGTCAAACACTGCTTGTAATTGTTTTACTGGATAATACTGTAAAATTCCTGCCAGACCATGAGTTGGCGATATTGTGCCATAAAGTTTGATGCCAAAACCCACAAAAGAACATTCAACAAAAAAAAAAACAAAAAAACTTTTATACTGATTTTACAGTTACACCACCGTTCAAAAGTTTGGGGTCTGTAAGATTTTTAATGTTTTTTTAAAGAAGTCTCTTATTCTCACCAAGGCTGCATTTATTTTATCAAAAATACAACTATAATATTGTAAAATATTAGAATTTAGAGATGTCGTTGCGAGGGGTAGGGGAAATGTAATATTTTTCATTAAAGATTGCGAGAGCATATTAATTTTTTATAAATCAATTAGTTCTGATAAATCATTTATACACAGCAATATTCCATAAAATTATGAACTTTAAGATATTTTGTAAGATCTTAAGGAGATTTGTGGCTCCCCGCTGCATTTATTTTTCTTATAATATATATCATCCAGCTCATCAGGATGTACAATAAATCACTTTACAGTCTGTTCTCAAATTTGAAATTCACTGTGGGGGACCCAAACATGTTAAACACAACAAATGCATTTTGGCACCCTTTTTAAAACTCCAAAAAGCCTTTATGTCCTTTTTCACCTCAGTGTTTAATTTGTCAGAAGTGTTTTCAATTAACAAGAAAGCAAACCACCACCAACAACAAAAATGTAGAATGAGCCTGTCCATCTGGCTGTAATTAGTATTTAGTTCAAAATGCCATTTTAATGAATATTAATGTTGCTAAATGGTTATAAGCTAATTAAATTTTTCGGAGCCTCTCAGAAATGGAGATATTGAGTGTCTGGTGGGCACTGAAGAGCTCTGGAGAATGCCAAAACAGAGTACCACTCAAATACTGGAATACACCTCGCCAATGCAGAGCTCACAAAGAGAAGTGAAGGAAGTTGTTCGTTTTCTATCTTGCTTTCATGTGTCTCTCATTTCCTCTCTCTCTCCAATACAGAAGTTTGTTGCTTAAGGACTGCGTTAAAATTCATGCAGTATCTGTCATAGAGGTGGAGATGGTTAAAACCTGGATATTATTTCATATCACATACAGCACTATTACAGTATTACAGTTAGAGCTACTCTTCCATTTGAGCAGCATTAATTACTGGCTTACTGCAATTATTTATGAGTCATTAAAATCTGTGCGGAGGTTTGGATTGTTTTGCCTACACTATGAAAATGTTTTGTCAGGTAACCTGAAAAAATATGCTCATTGTAGAAGCATCTAAATTAACTTGGTTTATTCAAGTCAAATATATTAAGAACATGGTGGTAAAATATAATGATTATACCCCATAAGTATGATGAAAATATATCCCCCTTTAATATGTCACCATGCCCATTTAAACAAGACTAAATAACACAAAAACACAGTCAACATGTCCTCACTCCAGAAGACATCTGGTTATTTAGGAAGGGATGGTCTGATGAACAGATTAGTGGTAAATCAGAGATAAAGACGGCCAGAGAGACAAAGATGGGACAGATAAGGAAAGATAAACCGTATACAGAGAGAATGTGAGTTAAATGGTGAGAGCATAGAAATGCTTTCAATAACTTGGAAGGAGCTACAATAACTTGAAAGGAGAAAGGAGAAAAAAGAAAGAAAAAAAGAGGCAGATTAAGAAGTGACAGAGGGTGTATTTTTGAGGAGGACAAAGCTTGCAACTGCTTCAAACATTAATCAAGAACCGTTACACACAACACAGAATGAAAATGTCATAACGCTACTGACTCTGACAGAATTCCCTGCAGTGAGGAAGATATGCTGAGGATTTGTTGCCAGGTTTATTGTTGCAAAGTTATAAATTGAGGCAAACCCAGATGAAACTAGTTAAAGGTGGCCTTTTCAAAGTCTTGATTTTGTTTTTGGGGTCTAATAGAAAAGGTTTTCATGCTTTAATGTTCAAAAAACACATCATTTTTTCTCATATTTGACATTGTTGCAGCACCTCTCTTCCCAGTCTGTCAGTAACGCTCTGGGCTGCGTTTCCCGAAAGCATTGTAAGCCAACTATGGTCGCAAGTTCCGTCTTTATCAGCATATTTCAATGAGTCAGTGTTTCTCAAAAATGGGAACACTCAATTGTTACATCACTTATTAACTTCTCATCTATCCAATCGTGTTCTAATACTTGGACGGGGCCTACGCCAAAGAACTTTATATCATAATATTTGCTTGCAGGGCTGTTAATAAATGTATACTTGTTTTGGTATTTTGCCTCCCGAGTCTTTCTGGTCGAACCATAGTTCCAACGAACATTCACAAGCAGCATCGCAAAGTTGTGTGTTTGGTACGACAGTTCTCGACCTGTGGTTAGAAGCATAGTTTCTTGTTTGCATGACATGTGGACTCAATAAACCCTTATCTTGAGCAAAATAAACAAGCTGACATTCAGTACAATCTATATCTTTCATTTCGATTACACAAATGTCATTTACGACTTTTAGTTTGTCAAGAGCTTTTAAGCAACGTTTTTGAAGAGTGCGCATGTGCGTTTTAAGCCACAGCCGTTGTCCAACACACCTACTGTCTCTATGAAGCCCCTCCTTCTGAAAAACACAATGTGCTCTGATTGGTCGGCTGGACAAGCGTGCTGTGATTGGTGAACCGCTTTGAGCGTGTTTGGGAAATGTCACTCCCTCAACCATAGTTACGAGTTTCACCACACTACTAACACGACTCAACCAGGCCTCACATTTTGAGAGGTTGCTCACTGTAGAGCAAATGGGTGGAGCTTACATCTAGCGAGGAGGAGTGAATGTAATTTGGGCCTAATGGGTGGAGTTAGAATATCCAGCCACACCCTAACCCTCACCTAATAACTCTATCCCTCCACCCCATTAGATGCCCAGAGAGGTGGAGCTGGAAATCATTTGACTTGTACATTTTTTTTTGGAGAATTATTTAAATGTGGAATATTGATACGTGCACGTTCCCAGGAGAAAACTCAAGATTGCAATGGAGGCGTTTTTCAGGGAGTTCAGAAACAGTGCACACTGATATAGAGAATAACTCCCTTTGTAGACCTTTTTAATGCTTAAACAGCAATATTACACACTAAAATATGTTGGAAATGTAAAAAAAGCATAATAAGATCCCCTTAAAATGCTTTTTCTGATGCACTTTAAAACAGCTGCTTCATAACTATAGTGGGAAACGCAATATTATGAGTCAACATAGTATTCTATTTTCATCTGTTATCTTTGTTCTCTGATGTTGTGAAATAAAGGCTATCATTTATCAGGGGTTTTTGGAGGGAATGACTCACAGCTCACGACGACGCTGTAAAATCTTTAATAAGCTTACTGTAACGGCTGAGTGAATGGGCCAGCCTCCTCCCCACTCTTTAAATGTCACCCCCACCCCGAGCTTGTAATTAATAGCTTGCATTAGCCCCAGTGACTTAAACCTTGGATATGCCATCTGACAAGTGCATAGACATCAGATTGAATGCTCGTGGATGCATGTTGATGTCTGCGTGTGTCCTTGCCTTCGCTGGGTTTAATTGAATCTTCTGTTCCTATTGTCATGGTTGGACTTTTAAAGTGTCATTCGGTCCTTAGAAATGAGAAAACCATTATACTTTTCTTTCAGGTTTCTTTCGTGAATAAAAAGGTTAAAAGAACAGCAGTTATTTGAAATAGAAATCTCTTGTAACAGTATGAATGTTTTTACTTTCAATTTAATCAATTTAATGCATGGTACATACGTGTACCATAAAAGTATTAGATTTCTTTGAATATTTCTTGTAATATACAAATGTTATTTTACAAATGTTTAAAATCTAAATATAGCCTACTAACATTAAAAGCTAACTAGCTAGCTAAAAATAATCATGATTAAACCTAAAAAGTCAGTTTGAAAAACCATTAGCAAACTATCTCATTTTGGTAATGTGACATATTTCCATGTTAAACAGAACATTCAAAAGTATAATTAAGTGTTCAAAGTATGTAGTTGTGTTAACTCTTATGATCGAGAAGTCTATTAAATATACTTTTTTTTTTTTTTTTTTTTTACAGTTTTTCATACACAGTTTTATGAAACGTTCATTGTTTGAAAATATTGATTAGAATATTGATATAAAACAGATATGTTTCTAATTCTGCATATCTGAATTTTTGTGTAGGCTGGTCCACTGGTAGTGTATAGGAATTTACTCTGATTCTACTTTTCCCCACGATTGACTGAATTTTCCAGCTATCCATGTTTTCACTGTTATATGGTAGGGGGCGCTATGACACATCTTCTAGTGCAGAATCTCCGGATCAAAACACAGGAGAAGAAGCTGAAACAAGTGATAGAAGATTGCTCACTCAAATGTAAAATAGCGAAGATTTGGGGGTGTGTTGGACTCAATCTACTCCATCTGTGTTTTAATCATTGTTCTGAATAAGATCAAGGCGTGGTCTTTGACATAAATGTGATATTCTCAACTTTTTTTTGTTTAAAATGTTGCCTTTCTTTATGAAACTTACCAACATTCAAGTGTTGATAAAAAGTATGCATGAAGCTAATAAAATGTTTTTAAAATTAAAGTACAGTTAAAGGTATTTTTCAAGTATAAAAAATAATATCTACATTTGAACAGTAGTATACTGCAAGTGAAAAAATAATATATAAATAGTAAACTATAAGTATAATGTTATGTTCACAAAAAACCTTACAAGTATACTTGCAGTATAAACTACTAAACTAGTAGTTTACTGAGAGTACACTTCAGTGTGTACTTTCATGAACTAAAAAATATACTACTTGTATTAAAATAATAACTACTAGTATACTTATAAGTTCACTTGTAGTACAGATGCATTACAAATGAGAAACCTAATTACAGTACACTTAAACGTATACTTTTATATACTAAAAGTGGGCCAATTTAGTCCCAAGAAGTACTGAAATAGTACACTTAAAAGTTTACTACAAGTACACATTGATAGTAGTATACTTACTACATAAAGTATACTTAAAAATATACTTGAACATTACTTAAGTATACTTCATAAAATGAACTTGAAGTATACTTATTTTTCGTCTAAAGGGTCTGGTGCGGGACTATCTGACAGGGCCAGTGTAACAGTCAGTAGTTTTGCAATTCTGTTTGAATGGCACAGAAATTACACAGTTCACATTTAAGACATACAAATAACCTTCTTCATCATGGCCTTGCTTCTTATGCTATTCAATTGCATCCTTGTACATGTTTTAGCTCATGAATCAATCTAGATTGATAGACAATATAGAGCCTTCCCTCTAAAGTCTTTTTTGAATGCTATGCTAGTCCACGGCACTCTTTAGAGGTACACCACTGCGTTGGCATTCAATGACACAATAGCTGGACATTTCTGTTTTTTTGAGAACTTTTAGAGTAGAGCATAGTGGATTTGTACAAGTGTAGATGAAAAGAGTTGAATTGTATAAGAGGCTCATACAGTCCCTCCTGACTCAAGTTGATTTCGATCCCCCTGGTGCACAGGTGGGTGTGTGCGCTCTCCGAACGACACGGATCTGTGTGTGCAAATCATATCCTTCAATCTCTCCATTCCTCTGTACTAGCCCAGTAAATGTTCTTCCCAAATTAGTGTGCTAGAACTGCAGAGATGCTGAGTGTGATCTGCTGCTTTCTCTTGCATTCAGAATAGAGAATTGACTGATGAAAGATTCATGTGTTTTGGTGGAGTGATGAGGCCTGGAAATACACAAACAAACCTCTGTAGAGTCTCCAGCCCCCCGCTTCTCTCTTCCTCTCTCTACCTCTCTTAACCCTATATATTTTTGATTGAATGCGAGCTAGTGTTGTAATAGTCACTTTGGTAGTTTACACACTAGAGCTTTGGCGCAAATCCGAGTGTGTTTGACGTCAGAGTTTTGTTTGTTTGATTGATGTGAAAGATATTTTCTGAATGTGGATACACAAGGAACCACAGTTCTCCCGCAAAATAAGGAGACAATCTACACTTACGGAAATAGATATACCTTCAGAGGATACAAAGGACAACTTTCTACCTTATCTACACCTAAAATGTGCATATTAGTCCCTTAGAGTAGTAATTTATATGCTTTAGAATACTACTATGAACCTTCTAGGTGCAAATAAGGTACAAAGATGTCCCTTTGAGTGTCCTGTTCCAGTCTTATGCTTTACCCCTAAAAGTAAAATTTTGCCACATTTTACCAACAGTGCATAGAGAGGGCTAAATCAACATTACACAGTACATGGCATGCTCTTTAAAAGTTTGATTTTGTTGGACTAAAGCAATCATTTGTCTGTTAAATTATGTAGTTTGGCTTTAAAAGACAATTCATATTTAGTAATATTGTCAATTTAACGGCATTGACACAGATGAGAACAACATTTTAATGTAACTGAGCTGATAATGACACTAACGATGACACTACATCAATACTTGTTGAACTGAAATGAATCAACACTGAACTGGCTTGATATGACACTAAAAGTGACGTGACGTGAAGGCCAAGTAGTATCCCATGCTTGGAATTTGTCCTCTGCATTTAACCCATCCAAGTTTGTGCACACACATTAGGAGCAGTGATTAGTGAACACGCACACACACACACACACACACACACACACACACACACACACACACACACACGCAGGTATTGAACGGAATTGAATTTTTTTTTTAACTCTATTGACCTGACACTATTGCACTGCCCAGCATTTTTACGTGTTAGTTGGACTGTATTGGTTATTGGTATTGTAATTGATAAATTTAAAGCATTGATAAATTTAAAGCATTGATAAATCAAGTGCGCAAACTTCGAAAGTCACTCGTTTACATAGCAACATGCAGGTGCTATATAATGTAAAATTCTGTTTACAGCACTTTCTGTTGGCGGTAATAGCAAATAGTTAATTGCACTAGACAAATAGCACTGAGCTTTGTGAATAAGGTGCAGTTTATAATGAGTCTAATTAAAATAGAAATCAGTTGTGTTTGCATTCGAAATAATGTTGTTGCTTAGATAGTTTATTAATCTACATTTGCCATGAATTGCAGTCCACCCTATGCATGTTATTTATCTTATTGTGACCGATCAATCCATGCAATGCACATGTCTGCTTAATTTGGATTATATGGGTTGTGATGGGACGGTGTACAGTAGTTCCCATGGGGCTGATTTTCAGACTCAGTCCTGGCCGCCAGCGGTTTGGTGGATGAAGTGGTCCACTTTGCCTTGACTCTACCAAAGCTGATCCTAAGCACACGGCTCTGCAGCGGGCAGGCCGAGAGCACAGAGCTCCTCAATGCTGCTGAGCCTGGTTTATCCCCATCTACGGCTTCTTCCTTCTCTCCACATGGTCTGTCAAGGGTTTCGGGGGCAAGGTGAGTGCATGTGCGCAGGCAATTCATGTATGTTTGAAGTGGGAATTTGATCAGAGGCAGGAAATTGCTAAAGATGTTGTTGTGGCCGCCACAGTGGGCAAGATAGCATTAACAGGTGCTTTCTTTCTCATGGCCTGAGGCAATTTAGAGATGGACAGAATTGAGGTGAAGGGGCAGCAGATGATGAGAGAGAGAAAGCGAAGGGGTTGGAAGTGTGTAGAAAATACATGTTGGAATAAAGCAAGATTTTTAACACCTGACTATGAATGTGAGACTGCATTTCCCTACAAAATCCCCACAGGGCTGCACTGAATATTTCATGCTAGTTATATATTTCTACCTGAAATTCTGATCAACTTGTAATCCCCAGTGCTTGACATTCAGAAACTAAAATACTTTGTCTACCAATAGTACATTTCAGTATTTTTTCTAATCATGCCGCCTTTGCAATATTTATTTCGTTGCATTTGCTTTTCGTCTCTCAGCGGGTGGGTGTTAACAGCTCCAGTGACTGAACCACTCGCTGAGTTAATGGCTTTGCTGACTCTAGTCATTTTAACTAGTCTAAAATAATCGAAGGCCGTCCTTGGGATGCCACTGAAGAGGGAACGACCTTCTCACACTGAAGAACTTACAAGTCTTTCTTAAGTCTGATTCAAACTTTCATTTCCTAATTCATGAGTGTGACAAACCTCAATCATAAGAGGATAGGCATTCAGCAAAAATTATGAAACGGGACATCTGCCAAAAACTAATTGTTGGCTAGTGGGACATTTTTTAGAGATTTCCAATTGTGCAGGGGTGTCCAAAACACACCTGCCTGGAACTTTCTAGTAGACTTTAGACATTGATTAGTTGGTTCCAGGTGTGTTGAATTGGGGTTAGGGACACACTCTACAGAACAGAGGCCATCCAGGAGCAGGATTGGACACCCCTGCGAATGTAAATTATGTTCGAAAGCAGCTTCATTTTGTTAAGTTATGGTCGTCATTTCACCGTCTCGGTAAACTATAGACCCGATATGAGCCATAGCCAAAGTCCTCCATTTTCTATTTGCCTCCGGGCTCTTTGTGCAGGATTCCCCTCTGTCTTTGTTCATGAACTTTTATTTGAATATTCTTTTGTCTATTATTGCCTGTGTTCAGTTCCTGTGTGTTTAGTTCCTGTTTCCTTGCTAGCCATAGTTATTCATTGATTAGTGTTGCCCACTTGTTCCTCATCATTTTACACTGTTCCTGTGTATTTATAGCCTCAGTTATCTTCCGGTCTTTCTCTTGTGGTAACGTTTCTCTGTATGGTTCCTAGTGAGTTTATCATCCTTTTGCGTCATGCATCTTTGTTGTGGATTATCAAGTCAAGCCAGCGTGTGACACTCTGACAGAGGGAGTGAGTGAAAGCCCTGATAGCAAAACAGACCACTTTCTATGGAGAGAAAGAGAAATGAGAAAGAAAGATGTTTTATGCGGTAAGGATCAGAGGTGAGTTTTTCTAAATTGTGTTAAGTAGACATGAAGGGTGATCACAATCCTTTTTACCCATCATTTCATGTTGCTGTTTGCTTTGTTCATAAAATAAATGTACGTCATCTTAAAAGAATGACTTCTCATTCTTTAAAAATCTGCCAGTTCTTGGTGTAGAAATCCATAATGGTGCACCAATAAGTCATACACTGATACTTTTTTGTCTGAATCTAAACTAAAAGTAAAACTTTTCTGTTAAAGTGAACTGAACTTCTTTCAAATATCTCCCTCAAACTTTGCAGTAATCTATCCCTGTGAAAGTGCTGATTTGAGTTTGTTATTTTGACCATTTGGAATGATTGGAATCGAACGTGTTTGGCGATGCAGAGGTAATGCTAAGTTAACTGTGTGTGGAGCAAGCGTGTGTGGAAGTCAGGGGAAATTGAAAGCCAGCAACCAAACACTGTAGCCACTGCTTTGAAATGACTTATTGAATAGGACACTCTGATGTTCTGGACAGCCATTAACTAAAGCTATATAGGAACGAGAAACATGGCTGATTTTCTCTCTCGGTGATTCTCCGCACTCGAAAACAAGGATGATATTAAAAATCCCTGGCACACCTTGGATGCAAAATCGAGACACTAATTGAATGATGGTATTTAGTAAGCAAACAAAGAGCCATAACTGTAGTTCTAATGCTGTAAAAGAGCATTTTGATAAATTTGCCCTTAGCTGAGGCCTGATGAATGCATGGGAATGTGAAATGAGAGATGTATTATGGATGCAAAGAGGTGCCATTAGATGGATTATAGATGGTTAGATGGATTATGCATGATGAACAGGATTTCTGTTTCAGGTAGTTCAGACTGATATGGGGATTGCTGGACATCCTAAGTGGATTTTAGGACTACAGATTCAAATTTCATGAGAAGAGATCCAGAGATCTGTATGTTAGTCATGTTATGTCAAAACTTTGTAAACTTTGCCAACAAATTTTATCGAGTGGACTATGCCTATGTGGACTATGTGAAATGATTAGTAAATTCGTAAATAACTCCTGCAGGTGCTGTACTCGCTGCAAGCACTCTTCATCTCTTATTTATCAAAAACATGTGAAAAACTTGCAGCTCCATTCAGGTCTGCTAAAAGCACAAGATTCTACCCGATTCCTTAGCAGAAGAGACTAAAAGTGTGTAAACTTGAAGTTTTGATACATATACATTTTCATACATCTGGAAAGACACTGATACAATATTAACAGCATCTTAAATGTAAACACTTTTATGTAGACTATAGTATGAACAACTTTTGAAGAAATCATTGAGGTTTCTAGATGATTGAATTCACAACATTTATTGGCTGATTTTATTGAAATGCATTAAATAAGCTTAAAGCATTACATTTAACGCAGCATTTACTGCATTTGACATTGTAATGCATGGGGTGTCCAATCCTGCATTACAATGTCAGTTCAGCTCAAAATTAAACACACCTGAGCTAATCAGGGTCTTTCAATGCATACTAGAAACAAACTACATACTACAAAATGTCATTGTAATTTAATTGTTGAAATCGGGAAGCCATAGAAAGAATACATTTATTTATTAAAATCTTTATATTTTGTTTACCTTCATTCATTAAAAAGCGTTATCATTATTAGGCATACACAGCAGTCATAAATCATTACAATCAAGTCAAATTAATTTGTTGAAACTTGGAAGCCATAGAGAAAACCCTGATATTGTTTATTTTCTTTAGATAATATACAATATCACTCCATATTACAAAACGCCTATTATTAAATACTGATACCCATTTGCTGGTGGTAATGTCATAAATGAGTCCTACCTTTTGCGACATTCCCTACTCTGCCTTCTCTTAAAAAATAAAATTATCAAGGTAAAATCTACATATAGTTCCTAAGGAAAGTATTGTTTAGTGTAAAACATGTTGAAGATTAGCAAACAGGCTTTGAATTCATTAAATTAGCGATTTCCTCACAAAACCTGTTTATTCAGTGTAGTGAAGCCTCTCCTCCATTGATATCCTCTTGTCTCCTTCCCTGTGTTTCCCGCCACCACTCCCCGATCGTTAGCTTTAGCCGTTATGCTTTTTTTGGCTAAAGGTTGTCCACATGACAGTTTACACATTAGCAAGTTTTCATGCAAACCGTGCCCTGTTTTGAACTAAACCTCCAGTGTTGGACAGTGGCCCTCCAGGACCAAGTCTGGACACCCCTGTTGACACACTGCTGTGAGCAAGTAAGACATGCTGCTGCTGTACAAAATAGCATACATGAATTACCCGGAGCAGATCTATACAAGTGGAGCTGGGGAAGGTGGAGGGTTTCTCAAAGCATGCTGCAACTGCTACAGAAAATGCTGACCAAGTATTTTAAGGTTGAGCAGCGAGCTCATTGGCTACTAATACAACAGGAACCAATCAGCTGTGCCCTATAGAGAATGATGTGATTGCAAGCAGATTGAGTTAAGGACCTATTAGCCTGTGCCATATAGAGTTTGATGACAAAACTTTATATTTGTCCACCCAAGATCTGCTATGAAGCAGATAGCATCCTAGTAACAGCATTGCTACAAACAGGAATGAGATCACCCTGGTTATCTATATATAGATGTGATTTTTTGTATTTATTTGTTGTAATCGGATCATTCAGGTAAAGCCTATGAGTTTGCAATCATGACAAATAAGGGAGTGCAGAAACAAAACATGGACACAGAGTAGAGTAATGGCTAAAGGCAAAAAGAGACAGAGAAACAGACGAAGAATGTGCGAGACAGAGAAAGAGAGATATTGGGACGCCATATGGCTAGAGAAACATCTGGTCACCCTGGGGGCATTAGAGACTGATGGAGCTGCGTTACTGCAAAAGGAAAATGTATTATTACGATTGAATAAATAAATAAAGTTTGAAGTCATTTAAAGTCATCTGATGCACTAAAAGGTTTGGGAGGCTGGCGAGCACATCTGTCCCCACAAACGGCCCCAGATTTGGGAGAGTAGGTGGCGGGAAACTGATTGGATAATTGTGGATAATGGAGAAGGAGCATTTAGGATGTGAAATGGAAGGGAAAAAAGCAACAAAAACACTGCGGTTTTACAGAACAGCCCAGCCGGCTTCTAAATTAATGATTTTCTCTTCCTTTTTTTCAAAAGAGAATGTTCTGAATTGACATTTAAATGATGTTATAGCCTGGTATTTATGTGATCATGTATGCAAATCAAGCTTTTACTAAACAGAGCAACTCTGAATTAACTTATTTGTGGTTGTCTCTGCATTTGAATAATTACAAATAGTCTTTAGCCTGTTAACTTCCATTACTCAGATAATGGAAGGTAGGGTGATAAGGCAGCAACGTTACTGCCACCACGCAATGATGGTGTTATGCATCCAAAGAGGCTTTTTAATGGCATTCAGCTTACTCTGAATTCCTATGGAAACCTTTCTCTGGGTTATCAGTCTTGTGTCAGTTTGAAGACCAGGCCTTGTCATTTTCACTGTGCAGGTGAGTGGTTTTAGGAATAGACCTTGTGTCTATTCCTCGTGCCATGGCTTTCTTTCAGTTTGATATTGATATTTGATATTTAAAGAACCCTCACACAGGTAAAGAAGAAAAGTTCAGGGCAACCACATCGATAAATTTAAAAGTAGTCTATATGACTCTTGTGCTATATTATATGTCTTCTGAGGCTATATTAGTTTTTTGTGAGGAACAGATTTAAACTCGAGAACTGCTGCAAATGGAATTGGTGAGCTGATACATGAATGAATCAGTCTGTTTTGTGAATCATTTGTGAACCAGATCAACTGGGTTCAGTGATAAGAACCAACTCAAAAGCTGACTCTCATGTGACTGAAGTTCATACATGGTTTCATGCAATTTCATACATGGTCCAGCACCATTTATTTGCAGTTGCCACTTCCTTTGATATCGTTTTTGGACCCCAAAGTTCTTTTGTGTTTCACAGAAGAAAATATACAAGTTTAAAAAAGCTGATGAACGAACTGATGAATTTATAAATGCATTTTTGGGGCCACTATATAATAATATTACGTGGGAAAAGACAATTCCGGGCTATGTTCCTTTTCCTCTTCGTAGCTGTTTAATATATGCTTCCTTTGCTTTCTCACTTGCACATACCGAAAAGGCACGCTCTGCCACTGATTTCCATACAGCCGACCTGTAGATAGAGCCTAACCCTCCAGATCCTCAATAGTAGATTGTGAGGAGTTTTCAGAGGGGAGCATATATTATCGAGTAGCTCGGGTTAGCAAAGAGTAATTTATACTCTAGTGGTTTTAGCCAGATAAACACAATGTAAGAGGACCGCGGCGAGCAGTGGATTCTGCCTCTCTCATATACTCACCAAGACCTAGCTGTGCTCTGTTTCCTTATGATAAAACACACAACAAAGACACAACAAAACAACAAACAATAGAGGGGAATTCAGGCTTCAGAGATAACGGGAATAGTAGTGTTCCTATCAGCATGGGGAGACCTGTATGGTGTTTGCAGCTGAGAGATGGCGAGAGTCACATTTGTGTGTTTATGTGGTTCACAAGATAAATTAAAGCTTTGCGTTTGCTAATAGAATGAGGAAACAATAAGATAAATGGGATGGTGTTATCACAGGTTAGTGCTCGTTCAAAAATAAAACTTTATTCTGAAATTATAAAGGAACAAATTCTGTCGTGTACTAACCCTATAACCCATGTTGTTTTTAATCTATATGAACACAAAAGATTTCCACAAAATGAAAATGAATAGAAATTGGGGCTGTGAAGGGTCACACTTTATATTAGGCGTCTTTAATGTACGTATACTGCCCGGACAAAAAACAGTCGCTGTTTGGATGTAAATAGGCAAAAGTTTAAGAGTCTATTGGATGATTATTACTGTGATTAGTATGTTTCAAGCATGTTATATGTTTGGCAACCGTTTTTCTAACCCTAATTGATGGAGTGTGTAGCTTTTCATTTCTTAAACAATCATGTATGAACACACATCATGGCCATATTCCAGGATGACAATGTCAAGATTAATCAGGCTCAAACCATGAAAGAATGGTTGGGAGGGAGCATGAAGAATTATTTTCTCACATGAATCGGCTCCTCTGAGTCCAGACCTTAAATTCATTGAAAGTCTTTGGGATGTGCTGGAGGAGACTTTACAGAGTGCTGGACTCTTGCATTGTCAATACAAGATCTTGACCAAAAATGAATGCACCTCTTGATGGAAAGAAAATCTCAACATTTATTTCCATCAAGAAGGTGCACCAATATTTGGTGCATATGTGTTTATTTGTATTGCAAAACACTTTTGCTTCTACTGAGGTGGGTAAGGTTAGCGACAAGTTTGGTGATATGGTTAGGTTTAAGGGTGGGTTAAATGCCCTTTTTTCACATATTTGACATTGTTGCAGCACCTCTCTTCCCAGGCTGTCAGTAACACTCTCGGCTGCGTTTCCCAAAAACAGTGTAAGCCAAAGCCAATGATCTCTACAATAAACTTGGCTCTGTTTAGTCTATATTGCTCTTTCCGAAAAGCACAATGTGCTCTAATTGGTCGACTGGACCAGTGCACCCTCCCTTTCTTTTGCGCATGCCTTGGGCGGGAATTATTTAAATGAAAAATATTGTGACATATGTTCCTGAAAGAAAATCAAGACCACAATGGAGGCGTTTCAGGGAGTTCAGAAACAGTGCACACTGATATAGAGAAGACCTTTTTTCATGCTCAAACAGCAACATTACACACTAAAAGTAAAAAAAAAAAAAAAAAAAAAAAAAAAAAAAAAAGCCTATATAGGACCCCTTTAATGTGACCCCAGAAATGAATTACAGCTGTAATTACATGTAGGACCTTTTTAAATATAAGTACAGTATAAAAACATGTATAAGTATAAGTGCATTGTGTCAAATTATTAATTTAAATGTTAGTACATAGTAGTTTAATACACTTAATATAAAGTGGGACCCTGACAAGCTCCAAAATTACAAACAAGCACAATAAAAGTATCTTTAAAAATAGACCATATGACTTATGCTCTATATTCCAATTCATCTGAAGAGAAACAGACCAGTGCCCCTGCTAACTTCGTGTGTCATGAGAAAAGAAAAGCCAAGGGGTTTGACATGACGTGACGGTAAATCATCACAGAATTTTCTTTTGTGCTGAACTATTCCTTTAAGCCAGAAATGTTATGCTATTTGAGAGGGAACAGTTACGTAGACGGAAATCTCCTTTCAGCTCTCCAACCTCATAAACAAGTTTTGTGTCTCCTACCGAGAACATTTTGAACATCAAGCCGTACAATAAGGAACAAAATGGTGAAAGGCTATGGATTATATTACAAAACATGTTTTGCTGCAATACTTTTATTTCATACTAGCTAATTCAAGAAACTAAGTAATGAGGGTTGGATATCTTGTTAGCCGTGTTTTCATTGAGCGTGCTTCAGCATGGAGCGCAGAAAGCCAATGCAGATATTTTAATTAAGCAGCAGAAAAACAGGAATCCTTTCTTGGGCCCAAATCTGTGACAGCAAAACAACATTGCAAGTTATTTTTGCAAAGTTTTCAAAGATCAAGACTAGACCCCCCCCCAAACCCCTCCTTCTCAAGCAGTCGCAGTTAGTGTTAGCTGAATCTTGTTCTTCTATGCATATGTATAGATTGAAGCTGTTTGAATTTTCCAATGCGTTTATTTTTAAATCTTTTTTATCTTTAATCATGATTTTGTGTTACTCCACAGTAGATTGTATTGATGTTCCAAATTATAATGAGATTTATGTTTCTAGGACACCATCAGAAATGAGGCTGTATTCTCTGTGGGATACTCCAAAGTATTTCCTCCCTGGTTTTCGTTTTTTTTTTTTTTCTCTTCTTCTTCTTCTCCTCTCTTTCTGTACTTGTTTTAAATTCAATAACAAGGCAGTGAATGACAGACAGAAGGCAGAGAAACAAAAGGAGCAGAGAGACGCCCCATCAGTGTAGTTCCACATCCTAACAAGTGAGTCAGATGGCTTGTGCTCCAACTGCGCACAACACCAAACAAGCCCTGGTGGGCTCCACACACAACATGCACTCCGTTGTTTAGAGAACGTGATCAGAGGAACATTAACTCTGGGTGTTGGGTGTTCTCATGTATAATACGAAAAAACCAAAAAACAAAAACCAAAAACAAAAACAAGACTTTGGATTCGAATATGCAATAGTTGATTTACTTACTCTCTTTTCCATTCGTCAGGTCATGGTGAATACATCTGTCAAGCTCCAAAAAATTGGTGTTCGATATTTAATGATATTCAATAGCACCATCTGGGACCTGAAACCGAAAGGGCATAACCGAAAAACAATAATATTCCTTTGTGAAAAAAGTAGCATACTTTTAAAAAAGAGCACTTATGATGGAAATAATAAAAGAGCATAAGTGTGAATTGAATGTAATGTTTTGGGGACACTTAATTGCATGTTAAGTAGATTAAATACAGTTGAGTGCTTTATATGTAATTTTATTATTCTATTGTCTTTGGAATATGGCTAATGTGTTCTGCTGAATATACTGACAAGCATTTATGGTAAAATAAAGCTTGTATGTTATGTATTTAAATATATTTGGAATTGTGCAATTGTAATGATGAAGTTGCAATTTATTGCATTTAAAATATATACACTTCAAATTTAATATCGAATATCACGCTACAGTTAAAGTTGTAATCAAGTACTTTACTTGTGATTTAGTTTGTTAGTCAGTCAATGCATGGAAATAAGTGAACTTATGACAGCAAATTATTAATGACTATTACGTAATTATTTAAAATGTACTTTAAAGAGTTATACTTTATTTTAAGGTGACATAGTTACACATGTATACAATAACAGTAAATGATGCATAATTACAAGTAACTAACCCCTCAACCAAACCCTAAACATAACCGTAACTCTGTAGTTAATTAATATTACTCGGTTACTAATTTATAATTACTAATATCACTTATTTGAGTAAGTACAATGTAACTACATCACCTTAATAAAGTGTAACCCTTTAAAGTAAAACATTTAATTTGACATTATTACAAAGTGTACAAAGTGTTGTATCAAAAATATACTTGTAAGATTATAAGTACACTAAAACCCACTTCTTTTTCAAAAGAATTACTATTGTATTTCACAAATAAGTGCAGTTACTTAAAATATGACACGCATGACAAATGGTGATGATGTACATTTAGTCATATTAACAGCAGTAACATCTGTAAAATGAGCATAAACAGTTATATGGTATGGAATTAAAATGCACCTGCATGCTCCGAGCTCACACTGCACCGATAAGCAAATAGTGTTTCTAACAAGTAGCATCTTGATGTTTCTCATAAGCAACATGAATAGCAGAAGAAACTTAGTCACATCACCGGCACAAGAAAAACGACCACATATATAAAAAAATAACATCTAGGTATATAGATTTGGAATGACACAAAGGTGAGTAATAATAACAAAATTTTAATTTTTGAGTGAACTATTCCTTTAAATCTCACCACCGCCCCAACTGCACATCATCAGTCAAGCAATCATGATCCAGACCTTATTTAAACAACACTACCTAGATCTTCTCCATGGGGAGACTTTTATCCTTGGCCTGAAGGTGTACCGTATAGCGGGTTAATAAAGAATGCATCTTACACTAAATTATGCAGTGGTAAAGGCTCGAAATGAATTCAGCAGGAAGAAGAGAGAGTTGAAATGGGAATTAATGCTTTGCAACATCAGAGTTTGTGAACCTCTACGTGTGGACTTTGATTAAAGCTTGATGTACGCTGAATTTCAATGTCAAACATACAAGGGCATGTGTGGACTCCTGCTATTTCTATGAAGCCGATTAGTTTCTTCTGACATAATTCCTTAATCTTATAGTTAGTGGAATGTCTAAAGTGGACTATCGAAATAAAGGGTTACCATACTTTTTTATAAGTGACATGTCAACTACCTGTTATTAGAATAGTAGACTGTCTATTTAATATCTGCTAACACTATATTGTGATGCTCCAGACATTCTAGTAACTATAAGTAACTTTGCAACTACATGTCAACTTATTCTACTAACCCTAACCCGGACCCTAATCCTAAACCCAATCTAACAAACTATAACTCCAATAAGAGATGGTTGACATGTAGTTGCAAACTTAGTCAGTAGAATGTCTAAAATGGACTATCGAAATAAAGTGTTACCAAAAAGGATTGCTGCACTGTATACTGGGACTAAAACATTTACCATTTATCAAAAATATTTATCATTCAGCAAATTTCATCATCTGACCCAAAGAAGAATGTTCTGCTATTCAGCACAGATCAGCATTTCAAGCTGTGTGATGTAAAGCATAAAAGGCAAGGCAACACATTTTAACACTTTTTTTTTTTTTTTTTTTTTTCACATTTAGAGACTTTCATTCTGTAAATTATCTATAATCAAATCCATATGGCATGATTAAGAAAAATCATTTGCACATGTGTGGCAGGATTTTAATGAGCTCAAAGCTCAACCATTTTGAAATATCATGCAAGCATTAATGATAAGACTGTCAGATTATGTTAAAAACATCTTTGTTACATATGTAAGAAAAAGTATATTATAGTGAAAGTTGTGTGATTTTTAAAGCTGTATAAATATAATTATATCACGCAGATGAAGCAAATTGAGATATACTGAATATATGTGAGCACACTGTTGGAGAAATCGACCTTTCCATTGTCTTTATATGTACATATGAACATTTATTCTGCTAAGTTTGTCATCCAATTGGTTTGCTTTGGTTTTCTTCACAGATCACATCTCTCATTTCATCTCTTCACTGACACAAAATTACTTAGTTGGTTCAGCTTTTTATTTTATTTTAAAATGGACATTAAAATGGTTTATGAATATTTTACATGAATACATTTTGCAGATGCTTTTATCCAAAGCAAAGCTTGCATTGAATTCCAGTTATGTATTTCATTTACAGTCACAATTCATGCATTTCCTGGCAATCAAAACCATGACCTTGGCATTGCTAGCGCCAGCATGCTCTACTGTTTGAGCTACAGGAATACTATCTTTCATTAATTGTTTCTATTTTCACAGATTTTTAAAGTTTTATGTTTTTAAGATTTCGGTAGCACTTAATTTTATAGTACTGTTCCACATAACTACATATTATGTACTTATTATAGTGATTACAATAACTGTGTAATAACTTGGTAATAACCCTGAACCTACCCCTAAACCTAACCTTAACCCATGTCGTTACCGTTTATTACCCTGTACTTTCTTAGGTAAGTACACATACTGTAAAATAAAGTGCAACCAAGATTTCATATAAGGTTGAAAGACTGGGTCTGGGACAAACAGTAAAATCTATACATAAGTCTATGACCTTAACAATAAAAATAAACCCCTTGCATAAAAGTGTGTTACATAAAGTGACATACTTACTCAAATAAGTACTTAGTAATATTAATAAACTACATGTACTTACTATAAAGTTAGGGTTTGGTTTAGGGTTTCTTACTTGTAATTATGCATAATTTACTGTTATTACTATAGTAAGTACATGTATTAACGTGTACTTATGTCACCTTCAAATAAAGTGTTACCTAGTAGAAAAATCATAAACCATATCTTTCTTCTTCAGTCGCCCCAGGCTGTTCAATTCGAAAATCAAGTTCAGTGTCTTTGGTAAGTATTTGAAAAAGTTCTGATATTGATGCTGTTTACAGTAATGTCAATAAACAAAACTCTCTCTCAGTGAATGTGCTTTCTGGGGCCGTGCTTGATACTTTTTTTTATAGATATCTCAAATCAATAAAAGTTACTTATTACCACTTCAAATCACCCCTCCTCATAAATACTGGGTTGTTTTTCTCTTAAGAGAAATTCCTCTAATGACAGGAACAAAATGCAGCAACCTGGCTTTTACCAACAGAGTATTCTTAGGGGAAACCGACAGACTCCCTCGAGAGACCAGGACTCTGGATTGCTGAAATGCAGATACTGTAGTGGTGACTGTACTGCGTTTGTGAAACTAGAGATGACACGCAGCAGCCGTCGTCGAGCGGAGTTTTGTTTAGCTTCTGTACAGCTGTTCATTAACGAGCATTGTTTAAACATCGTCCATCAACAAAGGATAGTTACTGGTGCTAAGTCTTGTTATTGCTCATTTATAAGGATTTGATTAAACCCCTAAACTTGACATAACTCGACCTTCATAGAAATCTCTATGGACATGAATGATGTTTAAAATCATTTGGAATTGTGCTGTTTATTACCACGTATTGTTATATTGGTGCATATAAAATAAAAATAAGTAGTCTTCCTTGTGTTCATTTTAGTTACATGCAGTGTGCCTTGGTTATTTTTGACTAGATTTGTATTGTTTAAGTTCTTATATTAAACATTTTGATTGGAATGGTTTGGTTTCTCTGATTGAACAAAAAAATAAATAAATCCGGAGCCATTTCAGTGCAAATACAGTAGATAAATATTGAAATGTTGAATCTCCAAAAGGCTGAATGATATTGAGATCCGTTTTTTTAGCCACATCTCCCATCTCTACTTGATAATGTGCTGGGGTTTTTTTTGGTGAGGATAACCTTTAAACATTGAGAATGTCTTTTTCCCACAGATGAGGGCAGACTATGAGCATGAAAGTTCAGGTCAGAGAAGAAATCATGAAGCTGAAGAGCAAGAGGGTATTTCCCATCACCGCATGCACTTAAGCAATCAAACGGAAGAATCCAGAGTGGCTACTTTATTCTGCCATTAATGACCTCTTGGTTCCGTACTAAAGTGGAGAAACGTATGGTGCTTCAGGCTTCTATTTGACATGAGGGACCAGGCTTGCATTTACCATGCTTAATTTATATTTTTAATATGTTCGTCCCATTGTGGTCATTTTAAAGTTATTTATTTTTAACTTCTGACTCTCATACAATGAATTCAATCTATTATTGTGCAATTAGGTGCTTAAATTAAATTAAATTCTACAGTGACACAGGTCTACTTTTAGGAAATGAATTTGTAACGCTTTCTAAGTACCTGTAGGAAAACATATAGATCTATACTTCTACAGCATTTATTATTCTTAGTTAAAGGTGCAGTATGTAAAATTGACATTGGTTGAAATGGGTACTACAGTCCAAGTTGAGAAAACGCAACAGGAATGAACGCAATGGAAGGCAATCGAGCTTATCCGCGTTTTAATATGCCTCTGGAGCTTTTTAGATGGATGCTGAGGCTTTTTAGGTTGGGTAGAATCTGCGATCTCTGACCCAGTTTGTTTGCTGGCTTCCGTTGTATGCTGTGTTTTCCGCCAAATGGCAACCCGGGGTCTCAAAACCCTATTGGGCAAATTGGCAGTGGTCAGAATCACACAGACCAAAACAAAAACAGACATTCCGACACAGAACACACATTTCCAAGTAGAATAACTGGAGGTAGCATTGTTTTTTGGAGAAACAAATATGTAAACTTTGCATGTTTCCTAAATTTCTGCAAACATATTATAGAATTTTTGTGCTTTAGTACAGCCAAAAAAATGACATACAACACTTATGTCAACATTTACTACTAAATTTTTCAAATCAAAAGCTGTATTTGTTAACAATGAACAATTGTATTTTTATTAACAAACATTAACACAGGTTCATAAATGTTGTAAAAATGTATTGTTGGTCACCAAAGTTAGTTCATGTCAGCTAATGCATTTTCAAATGAGATCTTAAAGGGTTAGTTCACCCAAAAATGAAAATTCTGTCAGTAATTACTCACCCTCATGTTGTTCCAACCGCGTAAGACCTTCGTTCATCTTCGGAACATAAATTAAGATATTTTTGATGAAATCTGAGTGCTGGATCACTTCTCCATAGGCTGCTAAGTGACCGAAACTTGCTGGCCCAGAAAAGTTATTAAAGAGATCGTTAATATAGTCCAAGTGACTACAGTGGCTTAATCTTAAGTATATCAAGCGACGAGAATACTTTTTGTGCGCAAAAACAAACAAAAATAATGACTTTATTCCACTATTCATTTCCTTCTCTCTGGGCCTCGTAGTGTTTTTGCGCCGCGCGTCTGTGTTGCACGTCAACACGCATCACACACATGACCAGCGTCGGCCAATAGTGAGCCTACGTGGTGACGTGCAACACAGACGCGCTGTGCAAAAACACTACGTGAACCAACTAGAGGCCCAGAGAGAAGGAAATGAATAGTGGAATAAAGTCGTTATTTTTGTTTGTTTTTGCGCACAAAAAGTATTTTCGTCGCTTGATATACTTAAGATTGAGCCACTGTAGTCACTTGGACTATATTAACGATCTCTTTAATAATTTTTCTGGGCCAGCAAGTTTCGGTCACCTAGCAGCCTATGGAGAAGTGATCCAGCACTCAGATTTCATCAAAAATATCTTAATTTGTGTTCCGAAGATGAACGAAGGTCTTACGCGGTTGGAACAACATGAGGGTGAGTAATTACTGACAGAATTTTCATTTTCATGTATTTCATGTATTTGAATTGCATATAGAATTTCCATCCATTTGGATTACATAGTTTTAACATAAACCAATTAATAATCTGAATGTGATTCATATTTTTAAGTCATATATAAATTAAACGGATAAGATTTATGTAATTGTATTAATAAACTGAAAGTGATTCATATATGTCAGTCATATGTAAATGAAACGGGTAAGATTTATGTAATAGTACACAGAAAAACGCCCATGTTAAATGAACACTTCTGAGTGTTCATATGTGTGCACACTACAGAGTTAAAGTACCATTAAAGCAGTGTTGAAGTTAATGAGATAATTAAGTGGTGATTGAGCATTAATTATGAACACCTGCTGTTAACAAGCAGAATCACTGAAGAACAGAGAAACACAAGAACTACAACTGACTTCAGCCACAGCCTCAGATGAAATCAACTGAAGAGAAAAGAAGACATTAAATCTGTGAAGATCTCAGCAGAGGAGGATTAAACAACTCAAACAGCATTACCAGATTGACTTTATTTAATTTCCGTTTTAATGAAATCAATAGTTGTATTTTAAAGTCACCATGATGGTGGTTAGCGTTTGCTTTAGTTGGACTCTTGACCCTTAACTTTTTAGTATTACATTTTCTCTGGCTGCTATAATTGTGTGTGTATAAAGCACATTTGTTGTGGCAAAAAAGCCATGAGAAGATTAGATCAGGTGATGTTGGCTGTTTATTGATGATGAAATCATCATGTAATTGCTTGATTCTTTGATAATGTTTTGATTGTATATGACTTGTGTTTGTAATGTTGTTTTATAATAGAAGCCATGTAATTTTACAGCATGAGAGCAGTGTCGTTAATCAAATAATATAAAGGATTTTAAAAACATTTAGTGCATTAATCTTTTTCTTCTACATTATTACTTAGACATCAAGAATCAGTGTATTACTCTCAACAATGGTGACAATCAATGAAATGCTTCATGCTGCAGTGCATGCTGGGTACCACCAATCAAAACTCACCCATATCTCCCAGCATGCATTGCGACATTAATACATTATGCAGCTGGATTTTTTGTAGCTTGTTTTATGATCAGAGTTAATCTGATTATCTGGATATTTTGTTTGATCGTCACCATTGTTGCGATTCATATGCTGTTTCTTGATGTCTGTGTGTCTAAGTAATGCCACAGATTTAAGTTTTTGTGCACTAAGTAGTTTTTAAAAACCTATTTTAAATAATAGGTATTTAATAAACAACACTGCTAGATACACTGTAGAATCAAATTACTTCTATTGTGAATAAAACAATATTAAAACCACAAGTCCTATATAATTAAAGCATTAGATACTGCATAAGATCAGGGATTCAGGCAATTTCATGATGATATCATCATCAATAAACAGCCAACACCACCTGATCTCATTTTCTCATGACTTTAGCTATAACAATTGTGCTTTATACACACACAATTATAGCAGCCAGAGAAAATTTAATACTAAAAAGTTAAGGGTCAAGAGCCCAACTAAAGCAAACGCTAACCACCATCATGGTGACTTTAAAATACAACTATTGATTTCATTAAAACGGAAATTAAATAAAGTCAATCTGGTAATGCTGTTTGAGTTGTTTAATCCTCCTCTGCTGAGATCTTCACAGATTTAATGTCTTCTTTTCTCTTCAGTTGATTTCATCTGAGGCTGTGGCTGAAGTCAGTTGTAGTTCTTGTGTTTCTCTGTTCTTCAGTGATTCTGCTTGTTAACAGCAGGTGTTCATGATTAATGCTCAATCACCACTTAATTATCTCATTAACTTCAACACTGCTTCAATGGTACTTTAACTCTGTAGTGTGCACACATATGAACACTGAGAAGTGTTAATTTAACATGGGCGTTTTTCTGTGTACTATTACATAAATCTTACCCGTTTCATTTACATATGACTGACAAATATGAATCACATTCAGTTTTTTAATACAATTACATAAATCGTATCTGTTTCATTTATATATGACTTAAAAATATGAATCACATTCAGATTATTAATTGGTTTATGTTAAAACTATGTAATCCAAATGGATGGAAATTTTATATGCAATTCAAATACATAAATCTTATGTTTAGACATTTTTTTTTTTTTTGAGTGTATGTTTATTCTTAGTTTTCACCACATGGACTCTGTTTGTGTTTTCACCTTATTTAGTTTGTCGTCGTGGTTGATAATTAGATGAATTACTTAGTTCAGGTGTGTGACATTGTGTTCAGGTGTTTGTCTCATTATCCTCTCACTATTTAAGTTCAGTTTGTGTTCATGGTCGGGTCTCGTTAATGATTACATTGTTCTGATCAGTTAATGTGTTGGATCGCTTTCTCGTCATCATCTTCTTCATCACCACACAACCAAGACATAACTGTGATGTGTGCTCCCAAATGGTCTATTGACAGTTTATTTGATGCACTTATGATGCTTTTTTTTAAATCCTTCTTGGGATTATAAATCATCAATAATTTTGTTCTATTGAAACCAGAAGTTTGGACATTCTGCTGAGAAACAAAATGCCTTGAAACAAAATGTTCATTTTTGAGTTCTATTCTGGTTGCACTTTATTTTACAGCACGAGTATTGTTTCTTACCTAAGAAAGGGTAATATAAGGTAATTTCATGGGTTAAGGTTAGGTGTAAGTCCAAAGGTTATTACCCAGTTATTGTAATTACTACAATAAATACAGGACTGTAAAATAAAATGCTACCACAATTCTTTTAGATTTCATTCCAGCATACAATAACCATATGATAGAAATGCAACAGTTCAGAGTGTCCATCGACCTGACGGCGGCGCAATCTGGTCACATGGTTGCAAGATGTGGAACTCAAGCAAAGAAAGAAGGCTTTCAATCTCCAACGGTTCTCCCAGGAGCAAATGTTACCTCGACCTGAATGGAATTGCTAATCGAAGTTGCTCAAATATTTCATCTCACGGAGTCCACCGCTTGTCGCATTTCCCATTGCAGACACAGCCTGCCATTTGCAGATGGTGCGAGCAAATGTTAATTCACCCCTGCGCACATCAGCGGCGACAGGGCGTCCGAGAGGCCGCGAGTTAACAGAGGAGGGCGGGGCGTTTGACTGGGGTGTTTACTTAAGGTAATGTAATTGAGTTGTGCCACAGGATCAAGCCTGTATGCACTGACAGCCCTGAGGGGAAATGGACAGCCAGTGTAAAAGGGGGTCGGGGAAAGGGCTTTGTGCTGAAGAAAAGCTCTTGCTCCACTTTTTAGCATGCCTTGTGCTTTAAGGAACCTGAGTTTCTAAAGTAGTTTCATCTCCATCCGGATGAGTTGACAATTCACCTGCTTGGGCCTCTTCCAGGTTACTGGAGCTCTCGATTCACTTACCTGGGGAATCATGGGAACTTTTACATTTTCTCAAATTAGGACAGTCCATCCAGATACCAGAACAAGACCTCTCAATGCAGCCACAAGGAAGAAGAAGAAAAAAAAAGCCATGACAAATTTTAACTGTATAAAAGTGGAGACTTTTATTTTAACTGAATTCATCGACAAAATTATATTAAGGACTGCGAATGTCTTTACTGAACTTAAAATGTTAAAGCTAGTTAATGCATTAACTAAGGTTAGACTTTATTTCGATGGTTCACTTTAGACATTCTACTAACTATACATAAATTTTGAAATTACGTCAACTAACTCTCATTAGAATCAACATGTAGTTGCAAAGTTTAGTAATTAGAATGGTTGACGTTAATTAATACAAATACAACTGTTAGTTCATGTTAGCTCAGGTCAGTTAAATAATATTATCATACGACTTTTGATTTTAATAATGTATTAGCAAATGCTAGAATTAACATTACTAGGATTAATAAATGCTTTCATTGTTACTTCATGTTAAATAATGCAAAAAATGGAACCTTCTTGTAAAGTGTTACTGCTATATATTACAGTTTTAAATTCTATATGTTTAGATTAAGTAAACTGCAGAAATCGACAACAAAATGTAAATAAAATTGGCAAAAGGTCAAACAATGCAACCACATTAATATTTTGGTTCCCTCTTCCCAGCATGCACTAGGAAACTTTTTTTAATGTTTAGAAAAAAAGCCACCAGCTTTGATTGTTGGTTTCGTCTTCTGAAAAAGCTGTACAGTGATGCATTACTTGTGTTCCTGAACTTTTAAAAGCTGGAACTTTAGAAAGATAAGTAAACCACAGTAACTGCAATAATCAACTGAATCAGTTCAGCATGATTACTTGATCTAAGAACCATTTTTACAGTGTATAGTCTGGAAGACGAAATTGAACCAATATGGATGTTTGAAAAGAACTCGGCTGTGAACACACTTTGTCCTCTCATATCTTCCAGATGGATGTAATGGGTTATGTAAACCATAGCTGAATGTGCACAAACCATGTTATAAAAGATCTCCCGTGTCCGGTATTGAAGATTAGCACTCTGAGAACATAAAAGATCCACCAGCTCAATGGGAGCAGTCCACTATCTGCACTTAATCAGAGACTACAGCAGTGAAAGTGTCAGAGTTTTCAGTTTTGTTCCGAGAACAAACTAAGATGAACCATCCCTCTAAGCACACACACAGAGACCCCTACATTCTCAAACTCTTATCATCGAAATAACCCACCGAGTCGAGTGATTTGCTTCACAGCCGGAAGTAAAATGAAAGGGAATCTGAATCTCTGTTTTTGCACATTTTGGCAATCAAGTAACAATAGGAAGTGTGAGATAAAAGGTCACGTCAGCGGGGAAAGGGCAACATGAAGTTCAGTTGCATTCGAGCAAAGCAAATTTCTGATCAGGATCAGAGAGTGAATGCGGAAACAGGTCGGAATCAAAAAACGGACAACGAGATAAGCACCAAACTCCTGCTTTACAATTAAAGGGTTAGTTAACCCAAAAATTTTAATTCTGTCATAATTTACTCACCCTCATGTCGTTCCAAACCCATAAGACTTTCATTCATCTTCAGAACACAAATGAAGATGTTTTTGAGGAGTCTGAGAGATTTCTGTCCCTCCATTGACAGCAATGCAACAAAATTTCACTTTGACGAAAGCCTAACGGATTTGAAACGACATGAGAGTATAGCCCTATTCGCACGGGATTAGTATTACCCCTGGACCTCTGTAATTAAGAAATTACCCCCTGACGTCTGTGTTTTTGGTGGCTCATTCACACAGGCAAATAAATGTTCGTAATTCCCTCGAGTTTACGGACTTTACAGCGTGCGCCCACCCATTCACACTTCACTAGCTGAACGTGCTGAAACGAAGATCGCGCTGCAGTATTGCAATTCAAAAAAATAACTTATTTAAAACCAATTTATTAGAGAAATATATTATATATATATTATAGAATATCATATTATTGTATAAATATATATCTTCTTTTTCTTTTATTCTTGTCCATATTTACAACAAGCCTGCCTGAAGAAGGTATTATAAATACCGAAACGTCGCGATAGGCTTGTTTTTCTATTCATTTTATTTGGTTTATTTCATTTTATATCATTTTTACTCTTTCACACTTTGATTTCTTGAGATACTTACAGGATGGACGTCTTTAGAGGCCGTGTGAGACAAAGAAATGCTCCACGATACAGAAGTTACACTACCACAAAAAGCGTCCAAACTTTCCAAATGAGCTTCCATGTTGCGCCAAAATACTTAATTTGACGTTTCCATGACAACGGTCCGAGTTGAGCTTCCGGATCACGTCCGTAGTAGTAGTTGTTTTTTCTTTTGCAGCACTTCATAGTTTTTATTGGAGAAAAACGGACTGTTAAACGGCCCATAATGGTTATTACGTTCTTTAGAAAACGATAGGCTCACAGAAAAACAGCCCAAATCACAGACATGGGGATTCGCACGGGACTGGTATTATCAGAGGACCCATGTGTTGGCCGAAATACGGTAGGTAATTTTCGGGGGAATTTTTACAGACATTTTTACAGACATGGCAGATTCGCACGGGATAAAAATCACAGACGACCTCTGCGATTATTACAAATTACCGGAGGTCCCTAGGTAATACTAATCCCGTGCGAATAGGGCTTATGACACACACATATACACATATATATACACACACACATATATATATATGTGTGTGTGTGTGTGTGTATATGTATATATATACACTTTTACATCAGTAGTGAGTGTTTAATATTCATTAATTTATAATCCATAGTTGTTTTTTATTTGACTGATTTTCAGTGTTAAAACAATAAATAAGTCCTCAAAGATGTATTAACAGTCTTTTAAAGCAGGAATCAGGATTTGTTTTTCACGATTATATTTCTGGAGCCACTTGGTGGCGCTGGTGCATTATGGGCCATCCTCTCGTCTCATTCTCCCTCCCTCGCCCTCACTCACCCTTGTAATATAATGTGAGATGAGGGGAACTGTTATGGCAAATTAAATGAAATTAAGAGGGAAAAACAGCTTCATTCACCTCTGTCGTGTGTGATTTCAGAGCTGTCTCTCTGATGGAGCTGCCCCGATGGCCTCCGAATCTGGTGGTCGTGACAACCGGCTGCCCCAGGGCCTGATGGGAACCCAATATCAGAGCTCCTCTCTTTCATAGCAGTCTATCTCCCTGAGATTCCCTGTACTCGTCTTTTTTCCTCTCTTTCTTTCTCGGCGCAGGGCTGATGGCCTTTCAATTATCACCCTCACTCAGAGCAGACAGATCTTGGCCCACAGTTCCAAGGTGTGTGTGCATGGGATTCTTTTTCATGTGCACATGGTGCATCGGGGTCCCTTCTTCTGTGCACATTGTGAGGCTTTCAATAGACAGTCTTACACACAGTCTCCCCACTAGTTGGGTATTATTTTTGAACTGGAACTAGGAATGGAAAAAAAAGTCACAGAAGGATACGGATAAGGAAGTGAGAAACACAGGGCTTTGCACCCTGAGTGCCTGCAGCGCACACTGGAGTTATATCAAAGGCCTTCTTTCTTTGTGCACAGGGCTCTGGTTTTTTTCTGCCTTGGGTCCATCTGCCATTGGGAAGCAGTTGAAAGAGAAGAAAAGCTGGACCCAGCTGGAAGGACTGGCCACTTAGAAGCCCTCCACCTTAGGACAGTGCTGTGACAACTCTCCGACTGCCATATCTCATTCAGAGACACAATCCTACATGGGCTAGAAAGCCCAAAGTGGCACAATTTACAGTACAAACATATTGACCCGCGCACACATCAGTAGTCCATTCGCTCGTAAACCTCCCTCATAAATCTCTCCGTTGTTGCACCATGGAAACCTAGTGAACGAATCACAGATAGATTAGCTAATCAACAGCCTCATGACTGGCATGTTTATGAGAATAATGTCTGGGTTTAGTATTAAATGTGAAAATAAGCTTGAAAAACCCATGCTTGTGCCTTGAAATAAATCTCCTTTCTGCTTTCTTCCTATCACAGGACTGATCGATATTTTCCCACCCAAGCTGGCAACACTTTCTGTGCAGCTGGTACAGTATATACTGCATTCTTGTGGTGTCTCCTCATAATACACATTTTTAAATAGTTTAAAAATGAAATAAAATTCACTAAGACAATAAGGAACTTTAGAGTGTGCTATTTTGAATGTATCAATACCCCTGATACAGGGCTAACAAACTATCACGCATTCACCGTGAGACTACTGACAGTGTTCTCACGCTCTCTCTCACACACATCCATTTTCACACGCAGTGAAAAACATCGTGGAGCAAAGAGGACACTGACAGAGCAGGTTACTTTAGAAATGAAACTGTCTCAGCTCATAAATTTTGTCAAATTTATTACAAAGTTGAAACAATAAATACCATTTTGGCGCTCTTCTAATCTATGTAATCTATGTTCCTCTTTATTACTAGTTATAGCACCAAATTAACATGAATTAACATCAGATTGTATTTTGAAAGATAAAGCACAGCTTACTGAAATGTATCATGTCTCATGTAATCATTCAATGAGTGTTTCAACAGCGAAAAGACGTGAATAAAACAGCTTGTGAACATGTATAGCATGTTAATAAGCTAGAAAAAATGAACTCTAGAGAGGAGCATTTTGCTAAATATATGCACTATTACATCTTTATTTAAATTTTTTTACTCTTAAATCATTAAAAATATTATAACATTATTCTAAAAATCACATTAATTGTAATATAAGAATGAGTTGTTAATTTTAACCTTTTATAACAATAGCTGACATGTTTCCCTGTATGTTTACAGCATTAGTTGAGAGTTGTTTCCTTGAGTAAAATTAACATGTAGCTCCTACTGTACCTGATATTTAGCCAAATAAATCGATATTGAATCAAAATCAGAATTGAATCGCAAGCTTATGAATCGAATCAACCCCTCCCCCAATAAACAACTCTTACTCAAAAGTTGCCAAACTCAAAAGTTGCCAACCCTGCTGATAATATTTACAATATGGCATCGTACCTTAAAAAAGGCATTGGTTTTACATAATAATGCAAAAGTAAATAGTGAAAAATAAATACAGAAAAATTCTCCATGTTAAAACTGCACATTGTGCCCCAATATTATGAATGTATCAAACAGATATATTTTCATAATATTAAATATAGAAAACTTTAATTTGTGGTGCATGTTACAGCTTGTATCTGCGGTCTATTAATTCCGTGCCACATTCAGAGGTCAGGTTATTAGATGAGATAAATTAATACTGATTCAGTGCTGTCAGAGTTTGACTGAGATGAATAGGTCTGTATTTTCAAATTAGTTTGACACTTCTTTTTCTAGGCTTTGTATTAATGTTTGCTTCTAGATAAGGGGTGTTTCAGGCAGGTGTGTTGAGGCAAATTGGAGCTAAACTCTGCAGGACAGTGGCCCTCCAGGACTGAGTTTTTGGACACCCCTGTTCTAGATGATTTATTAAAGTTATCCAGCCAAGAGCAGTATTGCTGTTTGATTAATATTCTGTAGTAACCAATGTGTTTTAGAGTCAGTAAGAATTCTTTTATTCACCAAGGACTCATTAAATTGATCAAAGGTGACAGTAAAGACACACAATGTTACAAAAGACTGTTTTCAATTGTTTTTAACATTTGAAATATTTCTTAAGCAGCAAATCAGCATATTAGAATGATGCATGATGTAGAATGATCATGTGACTGAAAACATGAGTAATGATGCTGAAAATTCAGCCATTACGTAGCAGTCCATACAACGTGTGCTCTATAAGCATTTTAATGAGACTGAAATTTAAATGGAATCAGTCAGACAAATGTGAATTAGATCAACTGATTCATAAAAAAAATTAATTAAAATTGTAGATGGCACATATGTCAAGATTTTCAATCAATCAAAGTCATATGACCTCAGACGACTTGGAATAGCGGACGAGTCACATGGACTACTTTTGTGGTAGTTTTGGGATTTATTTATTTTTAGATTTTTTCTTTTGAGTTCTACAGAAGAAACTCATAGGAGTTTGGAATGATATGAGTGTGAGAACATGATGAGAGAATTGTCATTTTGGCTGATCTATCCTTTCAAGAATTCCTTTGATAACACATCACATATACAGGCTGAACGCCAAGTGTGTTTTCAGCCCGAAACACTGCAGCTATAGCACAGAGTTTCCCTGAGCCTCTGCACTCTCAGACTCTCTGATGCAGCTTGAGTGACTGTCCAGTGCGGCACAGCAAAATGTCTCCCTCCCTCCCTCACTCGCTCACTCTCTCTCATCTCTGTCCACAAGGAGCAAAATAACCTTGAGGAGAAGTGATCAGAACAGCCTCCATCTTCCAAAGCCTACTAATGGGCTGTTTCTGTCCTCTACCTCAGACAAACCAGCAGCTTTCCTCCACTCTCTCTCTTCTGTGGTTAATGGGCTGCTGATAACTCTCCGCCTCAGACTAACCAGAGCAACACAGGCTTACTGGAAAAACAGCCTACGTGTGGCAACATTTCTGTAAAACGCAAAATACGTACCAACATTTCACTGCAGTTTCGAACACTAGAGGCAGTAAAACAGCAAGCTTTTAAACCTTTTCATACAAAGTTACGATTACAGGGGCAGATTATGGATTAATAAAGACTTATTTTCACGTGGCTCCTTGCAAAAAATTATATTGTGACCTCAAAACACTTTTTTACCACAGTGCATGATTCGTAAAGGAATACACTTTGGAGTTTGCATCACATAACCAGCTTCAAAGGTTTGGCTTTTCTGACATACTAAGCTTGCTCTGTAGCTCAACTCGTACAGAATTGTACTTGCGATGCACATTTGCTTTTGTCAACAATAGGGTTTGATGTAGGTGTACGTTATTTTAAAACGCGATGGAAGTTTAATCTTTTAGCGCCGCTGCACCGGATATTTCAATTCAGAACTGCAGTGATACGTACAAAAACCAACGTAATATAAAACATAGTGTTTTCGTGTTTTATGGGAACTTTCCATAGACATAATGATTTTTATACGGTACAAACTGGACTATATACTGTCCCCACAAGGACAAGGATTGTGGATATTGCCATCTTTGTTGGGACATTTTGTCCCCATAATGTAGGGTTTACTAGGCCACACACACACACACACACTTACACACACACTTTGGCCTGGCTGCGAATGTCCCACTTTGGCTCTTTTAAGAAGTCAAACAGCCTTTCTGCAGCTCGTTTTGAAAATGTTCCCCTGCAAGCATTCTGTTTCCTCCTCTTTAAGTGGTGCCCTCATTAGTTGAGAGGAGAGGACTTCCTTGTAGCTGTGTTTTTAAAGGCATGGCATCTATTAGCATTACATATGCATGGCGTAGAGGCCTTTAATGAAATGGGTTAAAGTATACCACACGTTAAAAATGCAGCATGTTCAGGTTTGTGTGCATGTTCTGTGCAGTAAGGCACTACAAGATGGAAAGTTGTCGCGCTCCGCTCATTTAAAGACTCAGGTGAGAATTCACAGAGAAGGAATTGTTCTGTAGCAAATTAGCTCTAAAGAAATATTAATAATCAATCATAACTTGTTGTAATTGATTATGTATTTGGATCAGTTAATTTAATAAACTTAATGTAATAAAATTAATATTACAATAAATTAACCTGTTTGTCCTGTGAACACTCAGTGTTAATCGTTTATTCATTCTAAGAAATGTACTTTTCCGGGGTATGGGAAATGTCTTTCTTACTTTACAGTACTACTAAGAGCAAGTAGTCAAAATCTGCATGATTAGGGACTCCAATATGAGCTTGAAACACGGACAACTTTACATGTGAAGACTTTATTAACTAGACTAAACACTTAAACTACTCTAACATACACACACAGACATGCATACAGTTTACCAAGGGAAAGAGAGCTGAAGCAGAATACAGGAAAGCAAGAAGTTATAGCATTGTTTGAAATTCAGCAGATCAATCGTCTTGAGCAAACCATCAGTTTAGTTCTAAAACACACTTCTTAAAAAGGGGTAAGGATTCTTAATGTATCAAATAATGAGACTAAGTTTGATACTTGCATGTCTCGCCCATTTGAATTAAACCGTCCTGATGCAATTTGTTGAGGCTCCAGTTGATCTTTGCTGATGTTGTCTTGATGAGAGAGAACCAGTGGGAGTCAGAGGATCTTTGGTGAATGGAAAGACAAGGCCGCAGCCTGGCACAAGGGGTCCTTAGAAAACTTTTAGTTCAGCATCATCTTCACATCAGGATTTCAGAAAGGAACTAAGAGAGTAAGAGACTAAGAGGCGTGATCTTGTGATCAGTGATTTTTAAAGCATGAAGATGTCACACCCTCTGGAGGGTTGTGAGCCGAAGTTGTTCCCTTTGGAGGGAATTTCTTTACAACCTTTTGTTCAAGCAGGCCTTTGAACATGTAATTTGATTGGGTGTTTAATAAAATAATCTTTAAATTTCTTATAAAAATAAAAAGTTCTTAAAATTCTAATGTGGCACAAAGTTAGCAAAATGTAATGTAAATTAACAAGTGGGGGACGAAGATTGGAGTTTATAGAGACAAAACATGCTACACTTATGATTTTGGTTAACCATAGTATGCAAGTCTGAAACATTAATCCAAAAGAGTTTAAAAAAGAGAATGAATACATAGGCCAAACCACATAAAAGGAAAATCATGAGATGGGGAAATTAGATACATGTTTATACATTTCTCAAGTGGTTATATATAGAATATATAGGATTAAAAGGGTTTATTTCTCCTCCTCAGCAAGAATTAAGTGAGAGTCACAACTCTCTGCAAATTCCTTTTGGGGTCGTAAAAAGTCTTATCAGTCTTAATGTGTCCTGTAACAGGACACCGGGTTCTGCCAGTGTGTTAGCTTCATTTGGGATGTTAGTTTTGGGGGGAAGTTTCATAGGCCTTTGTTGGGAGAGTGAGTTTGCTGGATTATTCATTAAATATAATGAATAATTTGTGTGTGTCTGATTGGTCCAGATGCTACAGTTCCAACTGAAGAAGTTGCTTATTAGCACATTTCAGTTCCGTATTCGCTAGTGAAATTATGCAGTTAAAGGTACAAACAAGCCTAAATATAAGTATTCAATGCAATTTGCACAGCGCAATTGACCCTTCGCAGAAGTTTGATTGACAGGCGATCTGCCCAATCATAATCCGCCATCCGCCATCAGGAGAGTTAGAAGATTAATGTTGGAGGATTTGAACTTGAAAAACGGAGTGCACTGACGTCTTTCCGCGGTTAAAACAACATTCCTTCTTATGTTCATTCATGTTTATTTGATGCTATAAATTAACTAGAAGGAAGAGATGATCGGTTCACGAGAAGCTTTAACTGAGGCGCCACAGCGATCTGTCACGACACATTATTGTTTACATGTCTTTAAAAAAATGACCAAATTTGACGAATGTGACTGACGAATGATCCCTGTGTTCGCAAACCTGGTCTCGAGAGTGAACTAGGAGCAGCCAGTCGTCGAGATAGTTCAGGATGCAGGTCCAGGATTGGCCGTAACCCACCGCTCTTCTTGGGTACCATGAAGTAGGGGCTGTAGAGGCCGGACTTCATTTCGGCTGGAGGGGCGGTCTCAATCGTACCCTTCACCAGTAGGGTAGCGACCTCCGCACGCATGACAGGGGTATAGCCACCCACCACGGTATAGCAGATTCCCCGGAAGCAGGGAGGAGACCGTGCAAACTGAATAGTATAGCCGAGCCTGATGGTTCTCACGAGCCAGCGGGACAGATTGGGAAGCTCCAAACGCCACTTCCTGGAAAAACCTCAACCCATTTCTGAGCTGCCTGTTACGGGCTGGGGCGCCTTCCTGTGAGTACCTCCACGGCGTGGCCCGGGTGAAGGCTGCTGCCGGGCGGGAGGGGCGGAAGTCGCAGGTGGGCGCCCTCGGCGGCGAGCGGACTGAGGCGTCTGAGCGGACTGAGGCGTCTGAGCCGGCGGCCGGGTGGCAGCAGCTGGCCAAGGGGGCAGAACATGTTTGATCGCCTCAGTCTGCTTCTGGGCGGCCGAGAACTGTTGGGCAGAGTCCTCAACCGTGCCGCCGAAGAGGCCAGCCTGGGATATGGGGGAGTTGAGGAAGCGGGTTCGCTCAGCCTCGCACATATCAACCAGGTTAAGCCAGAGGTGTCTTTCCTGGATCACCTGACCCAGGGAACGTGCAGTCACCTTCGTCACCCGTAGAGTGACGAGGGCAGAGAAGGCAGAAGAGGCCGGTGAGCAGTCGCGAAAAGTCAAAGGAGACTTCCACGATTTCATGACCTTTTCATGCACTTCCGGGAAGAAAGGAATTGAGCGCGCCACCCCCAAAAACCAATCATCAAGCCTTGAGCGCTCGGGACATGGCGGAGGGTTCCACACAAGCCCGATGCTTGCGACTGTCTGGGAAAGCATGGCAGTCAGTTCTGGATCAGACTCGGGCAATGCTGGCACCCCCGAAGGAGTCTTCTTGTTCCACACTAGCAGCCTCAGATCACTCTGGCCACCAGCCAAAGTATCCCCTCTCGTGGAGAGAATAGATTGGGGAGTGGCAGAGGGGACTCTACCTCTAAGGAGGTCATTGAGTCTCGATCGCAACATTGTGATGGTCATGTTCCCGCAATGAAAACATGCTGCCTGAGCGTGATTTAAGCCCAAACACACCAGACAGCCTGGCATTCGTGCCCATCAGCAGAATTAATCTGTCTACCGCACCCAGAAATACACGGGCGAGACATCTTTAAAAAGACGCGCCACGTGCAGCTCTTTTAGAGAGGATAAAACTCAACAGCAGTGCTGAAGCGCCCAGGGAGAAACACACACTTGTTGGCAGATCACTGCACAGACCAGCAGCAGGAATGAGATCTCGCTGGAACACGCCGTCACACCAACACCGCTGAAGAGTTGCTCGTCTTGTATCTAGAACTCGTAGACAGCTTGCAGTGGAGAGGAGTGAAGAAAACATTCGGCTCCGAAGCAAAAACATAATGCGAGATTACCAGCGTCCCTCCTTTTATACCCACGCGGTGGGGCGGAGCTGCGCTATGCAAATTCCACAGACCCATAGCATTTCCTTGCCATTGGGCATTGCCATTTTGTAAGAACTCAAAGGTGATAGGCTTTCTAAGCCAAACCCCATTCGTCAGTCACTGACGTAACTTGGAGTGACTGAGCGAAAGGGAACTAAAGGGGGCGGGTCTTTGCGAACGGTCAATTCCCAATCTAATGAGTCAGTCCTGATTGTCAATGCATTCATTGTCAATGCATTTTTTTTTTAGGAAATGGAAAGTGGAAGGAGGTGCTAACACTTCAGAAAATGCACACTCTAAAAAATCTTGGGTTATATTTTTTCTACCTAAACCCGGGGTTGAGCCTTTTGGGTAATTTTTTAGGTTATTTTTTCAGTATTTGGGTAGTTTTTGTGTTACCTAGCTCCTGGGTCAGACCTAACAAACCAGTGTTTGGGTAGGTTTCTTGTGTAAGGCTACCCAGATCTTGGGTCAGACATAACAACCCAGGGATTTAGGCTACGTCTACATTAATCCGGATACATTTGAAAACGGCGTTTTCGTTTATAAACACTCTCCGTCCACACTAGCGTTTTCAGGCGTTTTTCGGACGTTTCAGTGTGGATGAGAAACTTTTGAAAAAATGTCTGAAAACGCTAAATTCACCTTACTGCACATGCTTAAAACCCCACAAAAGATCACTGATATGATTCAGATGGAAAAATAAATAATGAAGTTATCACGCAATTCTTCTGACAGGATAATTTTATTTAGTAAAATATCTCACCATTCACTGATGCGGTCCAGGTCACAACAAGCTGAGCCATCAAGCTGAGCCAACAAGCTGAGCCATATCGCATTAAAATCGCGGACGTATCGCCTGCGATTTTTAATGCGATATGGCTCAGCTTGTCAGTTAACTACGGCTCTTTGTAGTAAATGCCGCTCCATCTGAAAGCAGGTGATGGCGATTTACTACTAATCAAGGAACCGGCTTTACTGACGAGATGCGCATAACAATCTCACGATTTAAATCGCCCAGCCCTACGTCACATGACTAAATTTACGTCATCATTTTTCATTTTACGTCATCAGAGATCCAGCGCTGTTACGGTGGAAACGGGACAACAGAGACTAGTCGATTACACTTGAATTACTTATCAATGTTTACTTTTTACTGCTAATATTTGTTAAACGAGCTTAAATGTCGAAATATGTATATATATTACATGCAATATGTATAACTATACAGTAAAATATGATTGAAAATAAAGGAATTATGATGCAAGCCATGCAGTGCAGTGGTTGTATCGAGTATTTTTTTTTTTTTAAGTTTAGAGGATTTAAGTTAATCCATAGACATTTATTCATGTATGAAGTAACCCATTATGCTGGGTTAAATAAACAACCCAATTTGCTGGGTACAATTAACCCAACATGTGTTCTGTTCTGTATTTACCCAGACCTTGGGTTGAAAACAACCCAAATTGGGTTGTTTTTAACCCAGGACAACTTTACTTCAAAAGAACCTACTTTCATGCAATGTTAATTGTAAAAGTTTATTGCAATATTTACTACTCAGCATTATGAACAAGCACACTTTCACATTTTATAAAAATCTTTCCTGCTTAACTGGAGTAGTTTCACTCACTAGGGCAGTGTAGTTCTGTTTAGTGCTGACAGTGCCGTTGAGCACACTGAATCCCATATATATATATATATATTCTCAATTCCTGCTCTCAATACTGATTTGATAAGAACGGTTTAGGTTAAGTCTAACCTGTCTAGTCTCATTTTAGAGATTTTCCCGTTGATCTACTTTGAGCTGGAGCAACATGCGATGCAGAATGCAAATCACAGTGATTGTGAAAAGGCAAACAAACAAACTGGCACACAAAAAGAGCAACAGTGAAAACTTGAGAAGGAAAACAGCAATGAAACTTCAATTACACCCCCACCCTTCTCTCCTACTGTTTTCCAGCAGTACACCGACATAAGACACTGCTATTCGTGCAACATGACTGTCACACACCCAAGAGACCTATTAAGATGCATGCGAAGAAAAACACCAGATTTCAAGGGAATCCCACAGGGGTGAATCTACAATGTTAAGATCATTTATTGGATGGCGCCCATGGACAAACAGAAGTTTGTTGAGTTTTGAGTGTGATGTCATATCTCACACATGCTGCTTCCATTTGAATTTTCCCATAAAGGCTAAACTATTATGTCAGATTACTGTGGTTAATGAAAGTACTTGATATTTTATGTTCAGTTTCTCATTAGTATTATGCATTTATCTATTTGTAACTCCAGAAACAGTTGGAAAGCTGCATATGATTTCAAGTCGCACAGCAGGAGGGATGTGTTAATGTCAGCTATATAGAACATGTGATGCTGATGATCTGGTTAGGGGGGGAAAAAACTTTCTGTATCCTAGATAAAGTTCTAATAGTAAATTTTGTACTGTTGTAAAAGTTATTAGAAAATGTGTAAGTCACGAAAATTCACACAGAAGGCGTTCTTGCTGTTAAAAACCCGTGATGCAGGTCAGTGGAACGGAAAAAGCGCAACGTCTAGAGACGCGTTTTTAAAAAGCTGAACTTTTTTTTAACTTGAGCGCTGCATTTTTAGAATGGCGTGTCATGCACAAGTAGCTGACCACTTTCACTCAACCAATAGAATAACGTGGTTACACTTTATTTTAAGGTGTCCGTGTTACAGTGTAATTACATTTAAAACTGAGTAATAATAAATATTTTTTAAAAGTTTCATGTTTCAAAGGTTGTAGTTCCTAGTAACCAGACTGACTTACTACAGGTGAAATTGTGCCAATAGCTCCCTGCATGCACAGTACACAATTTCTTTTTCTTTTTTTTCAAAGCTTGTGGTAGGTTCCTACTGACCAGACTGACTTATTACAGGTAAAATTGTGCCAATACCTTCCTGTAATTCTACAGTTCACCAAATGGTTTTTATTTTTATTTATCAAATTATGTTATAATAAATATATGTTTTAACCACTTGGTGGAAAAGCCAAATGTTCCCTTAGGGATCATGGAAGCGGGTAAAAGCATTATTGAGTATAAATATGCAGATAATTCATGTAGGTGATTTTGAAGTAATATTTTATGTCGATATACAATGGTTACATGTCATGTCGATGAGAGGAAATGAACCCAAATGCAGACCAGAATGCAATATACACGGTTTATTGATACAACTAGACAGAATAAACAGGAAAACAAAACCCACGATGGGGCAAAACAGGACAGGGTGGCAAACTAAGGACTAGACTAAGACTAAGACTTTACAGCTAACTAGACTAACAAACACGATGTAACAATAACTCTCGACAGGACTCTAGACAAAGGTACTCACACGGAGTGTCTCAGAGAGATAAACACGCAAAGTAGGACAAGTTTAGACAATGAACTGACACAAGACAGCAAACACAAGGGGATTAAATAGGGAGAAACTAATGAAGACAGCAAGGTGACACAGATGAAACAATAATGACAAAATGAGGATAACAAGTGGGCGGGGCAAGGTAACGAGACAACACAAGCACATGGCCCAAACACAAGGCCATGTGCTTGCACACAAAACACGGGTCTGTCATGAGCCTGCCTCAAGACTAGAGAAAATCAAGGACACAAGGGCAGAATCATGACATTACATACTGTTAAAACAAATTGTGGTATTGATATCTTAAGACTGTCGACTCTATAGAACAATGGCAAGGAAAACTAATTTTATCGCGCTCTGAGAGCCCTCTAGTGGTCGGGAGCATTTCCGCTGTGTTGCGGCTTTATTTTGTGTTGTGGCTTATTTCCTTTGTGTTGTGGCTCATTTCCATTGTGTTGTGGATTCATTTAGTTGTGTTGCGGCTTAATTTAGTTTTGTTGTGAACTTATGTTTGCTCTACTGTGCACTACTGGACCACCGTAAAAAAAACACATTCTGTGTGAACAGACCCTTATATAGTCTCTTTAGTGAAGTTCATAGCTTGCATTTAGTCCCAGCTACACCAAGCTACCCACAACAATTAATCAACAGTTAATCAATTTGGCCAAACTGGCACACCTCAAGGGTTTAGGTTAGGCCCAATAAACTTGTGAGATGTTCTAATAAGTTTGTCTTGAACTTACTTCTGACTTTCTTCTGAAGTTTTCACAACAAAATTACTCATTTCAGTTGTTTGAATTCTCACCACCACTGATCTTTAACAGCATCATGCCTTATGTGAGCTTAAAGGAGCTGTTTACTGAACAAAATGACATTTCAAATTGCTTCTTTAACTTCGGAGAAGGAAAATGATTGGTCTGTGCCACAAATGTTTCTAGGAAGATCATTTTCGTTCAGACTTGATTTATCACTAAACACTTCAACTCTCCTGTTCAATTGCAGATGTTTTGAAACACTCAAGTGAACAACATTACTTTTTGGAAAAAACATAGAAGAGAAAAGGAATCTTTATACAGTCGATAGATCACACACTTACTTTTGAGTTCTTGAGGTAGAAATTCACTTTGCGTACACAGTTTTCTTTATACTTTAAGTGGAGTACCTAAAATACCCTTAACCATGGTAAAATCACTGTAACCACTGCCATTCATGCATTTTTAGTTTTAGAAGATGGTGGCAACAGAAATATGCTAAAACCCAAAATGGCTCATACATTTAATGCACGTGTTATCTGAAAAATATGGTTGCTTATTTTGTCAACGCTGTCAGCTTACAACCCTGTCTGATTTTCTGTCAGTGCAAAAGAGTAGACATTAGTTCATCGTTTCAGCTTTAAAAACCTCCAAATTTAAACTTAAGTAATTATTGCATTTCACATGTGCACTGTAAAAAAAAAGAAAAAAGAAGTACAATCTACTTGGATGTTTCAGTCATTTCAACTTAAATTACATTAAACTGACTTAAAAATCAGTGGAACCTTGTATGACATTTTATGGAAAAGTGAATTGTCATTAAATTTAATTTTCATCCCATGTTAAAAAAGCCGGCAGACTTTAATGATAAGATCTGTTTCAAGGGTCCAGAATGAAATATTCATGGAGTAGTGGACATGATAGTGTAGATAAAAATGGCTGTAAATTAAACAGCCCCAAACCAAACCACACAATGAATTCCCTTTGAAGCTCTTGTGCTGTTAAATGTAATCTTGAAACTTTTATTGTACTTAGTATATGAAAAATGAGCCAACATTGAACTCAACTACTTAGGTGAAATCACAAAGCCCAAAGGTGACAACTGGGAGTCAAGTAAAGAAGAGGAAATTACAAATTTTGGGTTGAAATGTGAAAGAGCAGAAGCCCTGCAGCTTGACCTTTGATGGCACCTAATTAAAAGTGTGGAACAACTGGAACTTTATAAAACTGATTAGACGCTGTTCAGAGGAAAAAAAATCAATGCAGCGATATAGTCTGTGCCATAATCAAACTATATATTCTCTCTGTGGACTAAAAGGACATATGTACTTTCCAAGGATAGGGTACAAAACAGGACCTGAAATTCTGAAGTCGTTTTTTTTTTTTGTCCTTTTCAACAAATGGAGAGTGAAAGGTCAGGCTTAACAGTTGCACTTTATTGTACAGTACTTGCACTTACAATGTACTTACCTAAGAAAGTACTGGTTAATATAAGGTAATTTCATGGGTTACATTTGGGGGTAGGTTCAGGGTTTTTACCTAGTTATTACCCTTGTTATTATGAGTACATAGTATGTACATGGAGAACAGGGCTGTAAAATTAACTTTCATCTGATATATAGACTCATGTTTGCAATTGACAACTCCGAAATATGTATGAAACACTGGTTCATACATTTTAAGATATACTTGAGGAAAAAAAAGAAAAAAAAGACAATATATAAACATATATTGATTTATTTATACATTTCTTCATCCCTGTTTTAGAAACTCTTGGTCCATACTTACTAAGTTTCAATTACTTGGTCAAAAATTGGTATGTGTGATTTTTCTGGTAAAAATACCATCATGTGTATGCACGTACAATGAGCAAACAGCACTGCTGTGGATGTTCGGTAAGTTACTACACAAAATATGTCATAAAAGTTGTTGTTTTGTATCTAGGTTTGGTGTTAAAAATGACACTGTGTGAAAGCTACGCAAATCAGGACTAAATGTATAATTTTTCCGGACCAAAAGAACCAAGAAAACTAAACTAAGTGTGAACACACCCTCAGTTGTTTCAAACTTAACAAAAGTAAGAAGTAAGTAATTCAAAGATTGTTTTCCTCAACAGTGAAATCAAAACATAGCACTTTTAACTTCTGACTCAACCAGAAGCATGTTGTTAAGAGCATTACAAAATAGGACAGATTGGGCGATTGGAGTGATTGGATGCTTTGGAAACAATCATTTTTGCAGTTCCACTTCACCTTTAGTCATTCTTACTGAGACTCTTCACTCGTTACATCTGATACATGCCTACGTACTGTTTGCGTGTGTACCCAATTTGTTTGTTGGCTTCACATCCTTTCGAGGTATAATGTGAAGTTACTGGATGTTAATGGGCTAGGATAAAAGCACATGAATTTTTAATTTATGTAGCCACTGTGAGCTGTGATGTTAATTTCAAGGTGCTCTGCTGAGAACTTGGAACATTGTTTGAATATTCATTATTTCAGTGGTACTTCAGCATACTTGAATATCCTGCGAGGAGGCATAATTGTGCGGTTTTAAGTGTAAAATGATATGCTGCTCTTAAATATTGATGTTTTCAACCCACGCAGAGAGAAAACAATTCTAGTCCATTTGTTTAGTTCAGCAAAAAAACGCAAGCACATTAGCAGTTCACTCAAACTCACTTTACAAATCTGCTCTAGACATTATACCATATTATATCCCCAAAGGCTCATTTTTCTTGCTTTGAAAGCACTCATGAGAGAACTGAAAAAATGTATGAGATTCTACAAATATGTATGCATTTTAACAGAAAATACAAATACAGCTTTCTTATTTTGCTTTAACTTTTGTGTAGTCAGCAGTATTTAGCATTTTTGGGTGAATCTCACAGAAACTTGTGCAGATAATTTGGTTTCACTTTATTTTGATGGTCCCTTTAACACATTCTGTTGACTATAAGTAACGCTGCACCTACATGTCTACTAACTCTCATTAGAGTGTTAGTTAAGTATTAATAGACTGGTAGGGTTAGGGTTAGATTAAGTTGACATGTAGTTGCAAAATTACTTATAGTCAGTAGAGTGTCTGTTGGAGGAGCATCACAATAAAGAATTAGCAGATATTAAGCAGACAGTCTACTTATACTCCAGTGAAAGTTAGTTGACATATAGTTGCAAAGTTACTTATAGTCAACAGCACGTTCAAAAGGGACCATCAAAATAAAGTCTTAACGATCATTTTTTCCTTCTATAATCTACTTAAAACAGCAGTAAAAATTGCATTAATTTAAGTGTATTTTAGGAGTTTTAAGATACATTTTTCATTATGCCTTTCATTTTGCCCCTCCAAATTAGTTTCAATATTTATTGTGTAAAGAATATTTATATATTTATACATACATTATTTATACATACAGATCTAGCTATGCATTTTATTCTAAAAATGTTTAAAATGTAAAATGTAAAATGTACAATCTGAGATGTTTTGTACATTTTGGAAAAATGACAAAATTCTCCTGTGACACATGTATATGCTCTGTTGGACATGGAGTGGAAAAGTTAAACTAGTGAGAGTCTGAAAAGTGTGTTTTGATTGAAAGTCTACATGTTTCTCATGGAAACATCTGCAGTGAATGTCATATGTATTTAAGAGAAATGTATTGCTGTTAGTGTGTAATGCAATACATAACTGGGCCTATAACTGTCATTCAATAGACTCATCTCTAATTAGTAAGCACTTTAAATGATATAAGAACCCATGATCATGTTTGGTAAAAGCATAATCGTTTAATATGCAGCACAAACCAATCAAGCTGCCCAGCGAGTCGTTTAATGGTGCTCCGTAAACCAGGAGTGAAATAAGCTAAAATAAAAGAGCCACATATAAAAATATATAGCTGGGAAGAACTCTGTTTTTATGAGAGGCAAGCCACAAACCGATCATATTCACCAACGGGAATGCCCACTACTCCGGTGTGATGTAGTATCCTCTGTAGAAATGAACTGCGGCGTAGTTTAAAACGTCATAAATACCGTCTGGAGGATGTTTGGAGATGCCTCCAAAGCAATGAGAGGTGAAACAGACAGGGTGGACCATAACAGTTTAAGAAGTTTAGATTAATGAATTGATGTATTGATGGATTTAGCTGTATTTTTAATGGAAGCTGTGATAACCTGACAAGGAATTTTATTGCCGTTTTGGACAGGGAAACTAACATTAAAGGGATGGTTCGGAGTAAAATCAACCTAGGGTCCTTTGCACCATGAGCTTGAGCCAAACACCCCCCCCCCAGAAGCCTTTTTTCCCTTGGTTGAACATTATTAAAGTTAGAGCTTATTTAGAGATATCAGCCGAATGGCTTAGTGCAGGCGCTAATGGATCCTATGATGTATCTCATAAATTACCCCAGTAATAATGCCCAGAATGGTACCAAACTTCTACAGTAGTACAAATAGGTTCTGTACTCATAAAACGAGGCATTGGAAAGTTTGTAAGTACATCAGGAGTTTATTTAAATAACACTTGCCTGACGGCTCATGCTACTGCTAACCCGGACGTCGAGGTTACTTCAGTGGTTTGGGAAAAGCACGTAAAAGTCCTGGCAGAAAGCGATGCATAAGGCATTGTGTAACGACAAATTATTATTTTTTCCGAAGTGTTAACAACTTAGTGTTAACTAATAATTATTGCAAACTGGTACTACCAACAAAATATTAGTGTATTCCTGGAACTGGGTGTCGTTACACTACATCCTTATGCTGTAGTGGGGTGTTTGGCTCGAGGTCATGGTGCAAAGAACCCTAGGTTGATTTTACTCCGAACCATCCCTTTAAGAAAAAGAAAACATTAATTTATTGCAGTGAATGAACCTGACTTGAATACAGAAAAAAATGAAAAGCAATTCATAAGACAGACTGTTGTAAAAATAAATTGCAGTCACATTAAAACGTCCCAGTTTTACAGAGCATCATGAGGAGAGGACTGTTTTTAAGGAAACTTAACTTCAAATGAACAAAATTAAGCCAGAATCAAGCTGAGAACTGAATGTGTTACATAAAAATCAATAATGAATGGCTCTAAATTAAAATAACACAGTGGTTGGTAGCTTTATATTTCAGTCAGACGGTCTCTTCCTGTCTAACTGGGTGGTTCTTGGCCAGAATAAGCTGGAATGAGGACCAAACTCTTTTGGTGCATGTGAAAAGTTTTCCCTCTCTTATTTCCCTAATGCAATGACATTGTACAATCTTTGTATTTAAATTCTTTTTGGGACCACTGCCTACTCACTTTTATAAATCAGGACCTTTATAATTAGAACATTTATAATGTATAATCCTTCAGAATCTGCACCATCACTATGAAAGGAATCCACATTGATTAGCGTTTTTTAATGAATCTCCTGTGGCAATCACTTTTTATTGGGTATCCACAATACAAATCACAGCCACTGGTTTCTCTTAACGCCAGAGGAGAATTGCATGCACAAGATGCTCATGTATATAGGTTTTTAGCCTCAGGACATGCTGATGCAATTGTTGGTAACCATTGTTAAACTGTTGTAAGAGTAAAAAAAAAAGAAAAAAAAAAGAAGCCCTGCAGTTTACTGGGCCCATCAGCGTATGGCAGTCCAGGGAGCTTGAGGGGTGTAGTCACCGAGGCCAGATCCCCTCACTATAGTGCCTGTTCTCCTGGTCTTTTGCATGAGCTTCTCTCAGTCTGGACCTGGAATCCGTCAGTGGTCCAAAAGCTTGACAGCTGCAGACGTCAATCAAATATTCTTGTCTTTCCCTCATGAATGAGTATGGCATCCAGCTGTGAGTTAGAGATGCATAAAGAAAGAGACAGATGGTAATAGCAATACAGCCCTCATAAAGTCAATGAGTACCGCAGGAAGTATATGCAGTGGATTTCCTGAGACTGCATGGATTATTCATTGTCTGTATATATTTACAAATATTACTGCTTTGCCTTGTATTGTTGCGTATATTATGCTATAAAAATAAATTGAATGATGCCCTATATATATCCTTCACTGATTGCTTTAAATACAAGGGTTGGAAAAAATGTGAATTTGGGAAATGGCACACGGAAGAGTTTCAGTATCAAATCAAAACAGATTTTAGTTTTGCCACACGACACTACAGAATGTCCACCACAAAATATTCATTGTAGAGCATTACGTGTTCTTCCATCATGTCCATAAAATTAATATTTATGAATTAAATGATGTATCATTATAATCGCTTCATTATTATAATATGATCAATTAAATAGGCCTATATATGGTTACACTTTAGATTAGGGTCCAATTCTCACTATTAACTGTGACTTTTGCCTCAAAAACTCCTAATTACTGCTTATTAATAGTAAGTAAGGTAGTAGTTAAGATAAGGTATTAGGATTAAGGGATGTAGAATATGATCATGCAGGATAAGCCATTAATATGTGCTTTATAAGTACTGTACTAATAAACAGCCAATATCCTAGTAATATGCATGCTAATGAGCAATTTAATAGTGAGAATTGGACCCTAAAATGAGTTTCATGCTGCTGTACTGTTTGTCTTTGATGCATATTACATTGTTACATCCTGATACGATCATTATTCTGATATTCAGAATGAAGCCCCTGTTCTTCAAGCAGCCAAAGCGAAGAAGGTCATTTTGGGTTGCGGTACAAGAAAAGTCCTCTGAATTAAATGTGCTTATCAAATCCCCCACACCACCTTTCGTGGTCTAAACATTAATGGATCTGCAGACTATGTCTCGTATCTTGACAGTAAAAAGTTCAATAAAACAGACTCTTTCCTGACAGTCATTGTTAATCGGTTGTGTAGGCCTCACCTTGTGATGAACTTCAATCAGATCAATCGACATAAAACAAAGACGATATCGAATGTGGTGAACCGCAGCCAAGAAAAAGTCGATGGATTTCAGGTCTTGTCATAAAGCTTTGCTGTGATTATTGACCAGAAATAATTATGTGCTTCATTCATTGTGTAAGTAAATTGCAAATTATTATTCAAAGTTGATAGTTTGATATGAGTATGTCACTCATTTTGTGGATACCTTTATAGATCCTTTTACATTCAGTCTGTTTCAATTTAAAAACTATAATTGCACTGCTAACAAGTGTTCTGAGAATCTAATGTCTTTTGTGTTTTGAAAATACCCAGTTCGAAACCAGAAATTATAATTAAAATCGTTTTAACATTTTGTTTGATGCATTCTTCAAACTGCCTCAAACAAAACTTTCAACGATTTGATGCCACCTGGAAAACTTTGGTAAATTTCAGTGATCAGTTCTTCCTCTTTTTATAAACGCTGCAACATGATTCTGTTTGACCGCTGACTAAAAAAAGTTGCTGCAATGTGATTGGAACTTACTGATCTTCAGTTTTATGTGCAATATGCATCAGACAGTCAATGAATGGTCTTCGTGGACCTGCTGTCTGAGGTTGACACTACTTATGTGATTCCACAGTTGATACAAAAGAATCTCAGAATTGCTTTCCTCTCCATAGCAATACAAATTGAAAACCACTGTTTAGAAGTAGGAGCAGGCAATTTCCTCTCAAAGAATGAATTACAGATGTTTATTTGTTTCCCTTGAGAAATGGGCGAAGGAAAAAATCACAAACAAACACAAACAAAAATGGAGACCAATTGTGGAAAGCGAGATAAGCGGACAATAGAAGTTTCCAGCCTCTCTCAAACCAAAGCCCCGCTGCTCTATTCCTGTCACAGAATGCAGGCAAGTGGACAATGGCAGAATATTAGCTTGAAATCTTGTGTTCAGTTGTCATTTGTATTGGTGGTAAGCGCTTATACGTGTGTGAGGTGGGATTTAGAGAACGTTTAAGAGCCACCCTACCTCTGTTTCCGGTGACTGTGCCTTACCTCAGCAGGGGAGCTGTGAGAGGCGTCTTGGATGATTGGACATTTTCCAGACGTACCCAAATTCCTGCTCAATCGCTGGCAAATGTGCAAAGCCTCTTCTGAGAAGCTCACAGACACCACAGAGGCCTCTTGAGAGGAGAACGCTTGGCTTTTCTGATGACAATAGGTGCTAAACATAGCCACGCATGTATCCAACCAGCAGAACTGCAGTCGGAATCCGGAAAAAATACATATAGACTAGTGTTTCAGAAAGTGTAAACAAGAAACATTCCCGTTTACCTTTGGTGTTTAAATCTTTTTATTTCAACAGGGTCTTTTGAACATGTAAACAAAATATGTGGGTATTTTATGTAGAGATCAGGCTTTTGAATCATTTCTATGGATTTAATTCTGTTTTTGCTTGTAAAGAAATGTGTTAATGTTAGTTTTTTTTTGGTAAAATATATTATTTTTTATATCATATATTAACTTATCAGTGGTATATTTAGATTTTTAAGTGCATTATTAAATGTATATTGTATTGTGATGGCCATCTTGAAATACATTACAATGATGATTTAAAAAAATAAATCAGGGCAAACAAACAAACAAACAAACAAACAAACAAACAAACAAACAAATAAATAAAAATGTATTATTATTTTTTTGCAATCTTAAAATACATTTTGGGTAAGTGCAAATCTATTTTGGACAATATCAATCTTTTTAGATAATATATATTTCAGTTGATATAATGGCCAAAAATATCAGTAACTAAAATGGGTCCCACTTTATATTAAGTGGCTTTAATTAATATGTACTTACATTGAAATTAATAATTTGATACAATGGACTTATTGTGCACATACATGTTTTTACATTGTACTTATATTTTGAAAATACCTGCATGTAATTACATCTGTAATTACATTATGTAATTACATTTGTAATTACACTGTTGACCCTTCCCTTACACCTTAACCCACCCTTAAAGTGTTTTATAATACAACATCAACACAATAAGTACATTGTACTTATTTTTCGATGTAAGTACATAGTGCTTAAAGCCACTTAATATAAAGTGGGACCCTACAAGGTATTATTATTTATGAAACACAATATATTTTCAAATCTATATTAGCAATATATTTTTAGTATATTTTTTAAAAAAATTGTTTTTTTGCAGCACAATGAAATTAACAAATAATATCATTTCAAAAGAAATCCTAATGGACAAAAGTTCCCACCCAACTTTGTTTCCCACTGAGTATTCAATTGCTCTCTGAGGAGTTAAATATGCTGCAGATGCTGCAACTCTATCTCACGACCAATTTGTGACCAATTTTGTACGAGTGAGTAAAATGTGGCTGATTCGTACAAATTCGTACAACCTTACTCGTACGAATTCGTACGATTTGTCTACACCCCATTGGCAGTGACGGTTAGGTTTAGGGGCGGGGTCAGGGGTAGGTCATTCGTACGAATTGGGCAACTCGTAAAATATGTACGATTTAACAAAAATCGTACAAATTAGTACGAGTGAGGTTGTATGAATTTGTACGAATTAGCCACCTCGTAAAAGTGATTTATGTGACACCATGTAAATATGTCAGACCATGACATTTACATCGTGCTTACAGGAAATCATTGCCACCTAGATGTTTCTCTTCTACAACATCCTACGAGGCACTTCCTGTGACACTCCAAAAAACGAAGAAGGCAACACACAAGGGGGCCCGTTCCAGTGCTTCCTGGAGCATACTGCTTCCATCTGCTCCTATTAAAACTCACAGTGACTAATAATTAGTTTGTCATGTCTGACACACAAAGAGAACACTTTGTTACATCTAGTTGCAAGTGGGCTCAGTTTGAGAAAAAAACTAAAGAAGAAAGTAATATTTCCCTCAAAACAAGGTGATAAATACTAAAGGCAAAACAGCGACATTTAGTCCTTGGTTGGATCAAGCAACAATCAGACGTTACTGCTTTAATGCTCTTGCATTTTCCAATATAATATGTTTAAAAAAGAATAATGTTAAGCTCAGGGCTTTTTTTTTGTGAACTGCTCTCAGACTATTTCCCCAAAGCCTGGCTTCAAAATAGAATTCATGAGAAATCGTGCGACAAATGCATTTTAAATGTGGCGTACATCAGACGGCCAGGCCATTTATTGTGTTCTTGTTCTCGCCCTATTATTGCGGCACAGGGTAGGAAATCTTTAATCCAATACACAGGTTTACCGAGTGTATTTTTGTGCGGCCGAGGAATATGGGGACACATTGTGGAAGAGCGTAATCCTCTCAAGATAATTTGCTGGGAAGTCAGAAGGACGCTAGAGCCTCTCTTGAGGATATAACAGGACCTGACAGACAAAAAGGGCCAGCACTTTTGCCTGACCTATTAAAGATCTTCTCCCACAGGATGAGGAACCGTACATATGGAAACATGAACATTAATAATCATTCCACAAAGTGTCATTATCAGGGATATTATAGTTAACTGAAACTAAAACCATAAAAAAAATATCAGATTGTATGTTGTTGCTTGGGAAATAAAATAAACATTAACTAAAATAAAAATAAATAAATACAAATGTCTTATTTTATTTCAGCTAGTTGCCAAAGCAGCCTTTCTCATTTTCATTTAGTTTAACTTGATGTATTAAAATGACTAAAACTTCAACTGAAATAAAAATTAAGAAACACTAGACATATTTAAAGAAAACAAATGCTAATAAAAATGACAAAAAAAACATAACAATACTACTAAAATGTAACAATTTTTTTTTTCCTAAATTGAATATATATATATATATATATATATATATATATATATATATATATATATATATATATATATATATATATATATATATATATATATATATAATAGCATCTCAATAAAAGAACACAAAGTGATGTGGGCAATAATTCAAAAAGTATCTTGAATATTAAGGCTGTCAGTTACTGTTACAGGTTAATTTAGCACAATGAATTCTAAATATATAAACCAAATATATGTGTTACATGTCTGTTTGCTTTTGGATTCTTTATTACTTTTGTTCAGTTTCCCGCCATTTATTTGTTCCCATGGTAACCCTCCTCATTAGTTATTTTGGTTCAACTGTGTGTCAATTATCCTGTCAATCATATCCTCCCTGTCACCTGTGTATTTAAGTCTAGTCTTGTACAGCTGTCTGTCGTTGTCTTTGTTGGATGGTTGTTTTTGAGTTTTTCTTCCTGTTCCTTGTGGGTTTTGATTTAAAAGACTATTTCCTGGAATCATCCTTTGTTGTGTGCTTCATTGACACAGCCATCCTGTAACAATATGCTAATATTAATATTAAATATTGATATAAGTAATACATTAATTTAGGGATGCACCAATATTAAAATTGATAAGCTGATAAATGTTCTCATGTTATGGCAGATTACCGATAAATGGCAGATAAATCTTTTTTGTTTTGTTATTTTGTCGAAATAATAATAAAAAAAAACACTAAAATCAATAGTTTTAGATGTTTCAAATGAATTTAAGCATCACAGCATTATAAGATACAGTTTAAAAAGTGTTATTAAAGGTACACTATGTAACTTTTTTGTTTAAAATTTACAAAATTTAAATAATGTGTCAATACATCATCAATCCTTCTTCCAAAACATGTTTTTGTCTTATAAGCCTATTATAAGTGTTTATATTTTAGACCTGATGGGATAGTTTTTGTGAGAAATTGTATTCACTCGCATTTGAGGGTCTCGTCATATCCGTAAATAGAGAAAAGTTTCTCCGGTTACTTTGACGTGTGTATAGTGTGTGGCATAGGTCTGTTGTCACAACGAGTTAGAAAGGTTAACATGAAGATGAAAATGCGGAACAGAGGAGAGTCTGCAGGCAAAAAAAGAAAGTGACAGAGCTCGTAATAAAACAAGAATCAACAGTTGTTTGGATTTTCGAAGATGGCGAGAACTGAAGGATTTGAAAAGTTGTAAAAGCGATGCAGAGATGGCAGTTTTATTACTCATTGTCACATGCACTCTCTAGGCTCTTTCCCGCTCACGCTCACAATTCGGAACCTAGCATACTACTCTTACTAATCCTCCCATAGAAAGATATGGAAAATCACTTTTTTGTGTGTGTGTGTGTGTGTGCAAAAGTCATTGCAAAAATGAGAAAAGGTCAAGCATCATGACACTTGATTTTATATTTTCTGATCTAATGCAATGACATTTCGACATTTAATATGTGACTTTACAGTCCAAATACTCTGTGGGGCTTCTGCTTCTACTCCATTGTCTCCACATCACGTCTTTTACCGGAATCAAAACACAAGCGATGTGCTGTTCATTTGACACAGAGGGACAGTGAGATGAATTACAAGTGCTTTAATGTCCCTCTACATGGGGTTTAGTGTGATCTCCTGTCCTGGCCGATTGGGTCAGTGCTCCTTAATGAAAAAAAGCTGTCCCACACTGTGTGCTTGTAAGGGCCTCTGTCTAATTTGCCAGTGTTTGATTGACCAGACCTGTCATTTCTAGTTCCTGTTACCAGCGTTTGATTGACCAGACCTGTCATTTCTAGTTCCTGTTATTTCCTCTCGGCTCCACAGGTGGTCTCCTCATTCCTCTGTCTTGTTTCATCATACTGTCAAATAGGCGTTGTGATGTCTGTCCAAGGTCATTTAGGTTATTCCAGTAACATTGCCAACTTCAAACTCCAATATCAGAAGCTCCTTTTCTTTATATTTGATGAAATGCTGAGACTGGAGGAGGAACAGCCGAAATGGCTGTGAGCCGAGCATGAAGATGAACAAGGTTAAATGGATGTTAAGACAAAATTTGCAGAAAACAGCACCTGCCACTCACATTGGAATGGCGCCCCAGAAAAACACATTTTTCTTTATTGCTCAGGCCGACAAAAGTATGATCATTTAAAGAGGATCCTTAAAGGAGCACTTCTTCAAAAATAAATAAATAAACAAATACAAAACAACTAATACTTGGGTTCTGTCTCTCTTTAATCTCCTCAAATCAATATTAATTTCCATATTTTAAGTAGCTGCATTACAGAGGAATAATGTAGAGTCATAACTGCAAAATAATTGACAACACTGTAAAAAAAACGTTGCTGCCTTACATTTTTAAGTTCAATCAACTTGGATGATTAAGTCATTTCAACTTAAATTACATTAAACTGACTTTAAAAAAATGAGATGAATCTTGTATTACATAATTTTTTTTTTTTTAAAAACGGTAACACTTTATTTTGATAGTCCGTTTGTTGAGACTTTACTAGTTATTAGTAGCCATTCAGTAGCTTGTCAACAGTGCATCAGTTGACATTCAACAACACTGTTTCAACAGACAAGTAACATACGTTCAACTGACTGCCTATAGACTATAAGGTACAATTCAAGTGTTAATCTACAGATTTTACGAAAAAGTGCCTGTTGACTGTCAATATTATTTTGCAACAGGTTATTAACCAATTGTCGACTAACTTTCAATTGTCAACTAACTTTCTGTAGATTGAGTACCAACAACTCAAGATCAATCTGTCAGTTAAAAGTCAACAGTCATGTCAGCATATGTATATGATACTGTATATCCTACTCAAGGGGTCTCATGTGCATCAAATTAATGATTATTTTAGCTGATTTAAAACTGTTTTTAAAAAATTGTTAACCATTTGTAGATAATCTGTTGATAGTCAACTAAAGATTAGATCTGTTGCTTGTCAACAAATAAATTGTTTATGATCAGTAGACTATTAATAGACATTATCCACTAAGTGTTAGTAGATACATTTTAGGACTATCTAATTAAAGTGAAAAACAGTTTATATCAGTAGAAAGTCTATAACCTATCAACAGATTGAAAACATACTTTTTTTGTACGTTTGGATAGATGCTGAAACGTATGATACAGACATGTCTGCAACGTAGAATTATTACGAATTCACAGCTACAAAACGTTTACGAATCATAAAGATCTGTATCATTTCCCTTATACTGTTTTATAGATAAATGTAAGTTCCCTTAACCCTACTCCCAAACCTAAATATAAATTACTCATTTTATATAGAATATAAAAAGAATAAAACACTTTATGGACAGAGATGTGTATAGGGAAATGCCAGTTTTATTAATAGCATTAAAATATATTTTGAGCCACTAACATTAATCCTACTCCTGCCCCTAAACCTACCCATAACCATTTCTTAAAACTATGCAGGCTAAAATTATGAAGAAAAACAACAGATGTGTAATCATAATAATTTATTGCGAAAATGTAAATCGGTACCAAAAGTCGCTCAAATGACGATGTGTTGCAGTCCTCTCTGGCAGTATATAATAGTTTTGTATAAGGGACAGAGCAGAATTTAAGTTATTAATCCATGAAAATGTTAACCCAGCTTCCCTCTGCGTGAAGACGGCGCGCGCGCTTCTGCATTTCAATGTTGTTTCAACTGAAACACGGCATGCTGCAATCTGTGACGAAGCAGGCGAGAGCCAATGAGCGTTTGATATCACTGCCGTAAAACATGTCGTAACGCTTCTTGAGGGCGCAATTTTTTTATTTAAATTCATCACGAGCGCGGGATTTGACATTTACGGTCGCTGCTGAGAATGGAGATGGAGATCGCTGGATGTGGATGAAGGGCTGAATTTGAATTTTTTCTTGCTTGCGTATGGATTATAAAGATTTGGATTACATCTAACGTTACGTTAGCTAATAAAGATTATGTATTTTGTTAATTTATATTGTGTTTTGGTGTATTATGGTTCTATAGGAGAAAACGCCTTTTGTGTCTCACCGTAACGTTAAATAAACTAAATGTTACAAAATGGTTAAACGATTAAAGAAGGTATTGTTAAGGGTTTAAACCAGGGGCGATTCTAGGATTTTCATTTTAGGGGTGCTCAGCCCCCAATGAGGGTATGATTTAAAAAAAAAAAATTTTAGTTTATGGTCTAATGCGCATTATTAACTAGTTTCATTCATTCATCCATTAACATGGATATGGCAGGGTTTTATAATCACTGAGGTACCGAATGCGAGGTATTTATGGGGGTCCGGGGGCATGCTCTCCCGAGAAAATTTTGATTTCTCTGATCTACATATGTGCATTTTAAGATGTTTTGAAGGCCAAAAAAATTGAATAACAACCGCTTTAAAACCATGTGCGGGCAGCTGTTTATTTTCCACACCTCATCAGCATCACACTCTTTTTCTCTTTGTTTTTATCTTGCTCTGTCTTTTCCCCTCCTAAAGCTGAGCTTTGACTGATATAGACTTTTCATTTTTGTCTGTCAGTGAAGAAAGTAAACATAGGGTCAACTGATAGGTTGATTCATGAATCATTTTCTCAGACAAAGCTACCAGGAAAGCTAGATAACTAAGTTTATTAAATTCATTCACAATATGTACACATTCATTATTGATCTAGGCCTAATACATGGCCGTAGACAGGGCTTTATAATCAAAGAGGTCATAAATTTGAGGTTGTTATGGGGTTAAACATTTTTATTTCTCTGATATGTGCATTTCAAGACGTTTGAAGGCCAAAAAAGGATAAGAAATAGATTTAAAACCTGCTCTCTCCTCATCTCCATCACTTTTTCTCTCAGTCTCCTGATCTTGCCCTGTCTCTTCCCCTCCTAAAGCTGAACTTTTTTAATTTACTGAAGGCTACAAATTGTATTATATTAATTCTCAACATGTATACATGCATTATTAATCTTGTGCCTATGAAAACGGCTTTGTTAATGTTTCTTGTCCCCTCACAATGACATAATTACACGTTATAGGCCTATTTTCAGCTCAAAATGGCGAAATTAGACAAAAGTTTATTAGTTTTCTAATTATTTTTGTCATTCGTTTAACATTTATGACCTAAAAAACTGTCAAATATAAAATGTTTAGTTTAGCTACTTACATCTTCTTAACTCGCACTTGACCGTAAACTGAAGCGTCAGTCGTGCTGCTAAAATTCGCGCTCCGCTCAGCAGCTTCTGTGAACATAAAGCCCGCCTACTTTGATTTGATTGGTCATCTCAAATATTCTGACATTGACGAGAAGTGAAAGACCAATGAGGCTCAGATGAACAAACACACACACACACGCGCGCCTCTGTTTCTGACCTGCGCTCTGCTTGTCGCTGCTGCGGATTGAAGATGAAGAACATTATTTAACCTTGTCAAAGACAAAAAAAATTTAAAAAAATTTTTTTTGAATAACAACATTTCTTACTCCAAGTTTTAGGGGTGCTGAGCTCCTTTTTAGGGGTGCTGAAGCACCCCTAAAAAGGGGCTAGCCTCGCCCATGGTTTAAACTATAGTCTTGTCTGTTAATCCTCCGAAGCGAGTTTGCAGCAGGAACAAAGATTATTTCTTAAAGCCACACTAGGCAAGTCTGAGTGTTTTTTCTCTACGAAGCTCCCCCTAGTGTCTGGTAGTAAATGCTTTCATACACTCTGTCATAAAAACGAACTGTTGTCCCTCCCCCCTCGCCACTAGTAGCAACCCAGCTGATCAGCTGTCAACCCAGCTGAGCAGAGGAACCGGCTATTTCAAACCCAGTTATGTCTACCGAGGCAAGTAAAGCAATATTTTCTTTCCAACTGATGGTGATTTTTTTTTTATGGTGTTGTCATGCATACTAGTATTTTTACCGGGAACGAACGATATGAACGAGGCGAACTACTGCTTTCGTGTTTGTTTGTTTTTGGAAAAATGGGCATGAGCATAAAAAAAAAATACATCGGAGGCTAATATTTGTCTAAAGTTATATTAGCAAGGTCTATAAGTTCATCTGGTAGATTGACGGTTTACCTTTGCTTGTCAAAGAAAACATTCTGGCTCGATCATGATTGTGCACCTATTGTTTATTGCCTATTATCAGACGCGTTGACTTAGTGACATAAAATAAAAGTGTAAGTTACACAAATAAAACCGACAGAGGAACGGACAAACAACTACAGAAATCAAACGTGTTTGCTAATGACAATGCTAACATCAAAGTTATAGTATCTAGCGTACTTGTAAGCCCTTAACAGACAGCGATCATAATAAAAACCTTTACAGACAATAGCAAACATCCTGAGGTCACAATTACTTGAAATTTAAATATTAAACACAGTTTATTCCAAAGATACTTGCAACAGCAAGCCAGGTCAGCATCCGTTTTGCAGGCTTCTGTTTCTCTCAGTTCTCACCATTCTGAAAAAGCCGGTCCGATATTTACTCGAGTCTGACTTCTTGCTCGGTTAGTCTCCCGTTTCCTCTTTCGTTGGTCCTCCGACAAAGATTTCCTAGCTTTCTGCTTCTATTTTACAGGCTCAGCCATAACTCAATCTATTGTTGCCCTTTGCTTATAGCTAGCCCGCCGGTGCTTGAATGGGGGCGTGTACTTGTGCAGTGCCGTCAAGCAATTCGTTACATCGCGAGACCTGATATCACGCGATACTTCCTGCCGCCGACCCGCCGGCCCAAAGTTGCAAGTGAGTTTTTTCCGCTCTCAGGCACCAGGGGGGTGCGAAACCACCACCATTCAACCCGAAATAAGGAATATAACCATTCCACTGACTCCGAAGCTGTTCAGTTAAGGTTAAAAAGTTACATTGAGACCCTTTAAATGAGTAACTGTTATAACGTTAAACTGCATTTAATAAATGCGATTTTCTGTAAAACTTACTGTCATGAAAGGCTAAATGTATTAATTAATAATTATTCTTATTTGTTGTTTATAACTTTTGATCTTGGCCTCGGGCATTTGAAATGATGTAGACTATTGAGAGTTTTCTCATTTGGAATGATTTTTTTTCACATAATCAGATGGTTCAGATGTGATCGTGATATCCTAGTAAATAATGGGTTGTATTATTTTTTTTTATTTAATAAAAGTGATTTTTTTTCCTCTGATGTGCTGGCCATAGTGTTTGTTCTACTTCAGTCAGGTTAGGTATGCAATCTGTTGATAGGTTATAGACTTTCTACTGATATCAACTGTCTTTCACTTTAATTAGATAGTCCTAAAAGATATCTACTAACGCTTAGTTGTGAATGTCTATTAATAGTCTACTGATCATAAACAATTTATTTGTTGACAAGCAACAAATAAGCAACTACATGTAATCTTTAGTTGACTATCAACAGATTATCTACAAATGGTTAAAACATTTTTTAAAACAGTTTTACGAAGCCTTGATATTTCCGCAGCGGAAGACGCGAGTCAGGTCTAGACCAAGAAAACTCTCTCCGACCCTCCCGGTTTTCGAGATATCCACACAAAACCGCTTCTCCCCTCTCCGCGAAACAGAACGCGATGCTGTGATCATCGGTGATTCCATCGTTCGACACGTACACGCTACGTTAAATAAAAGTAAGGTGCATAGTCACTGCTTTCCTGGTGCTCGTGTTTCTGAAATCGCTGCTCACGTTCCCGAGATTCTGAACGAGCGCGTCGGAACTGTGGTCCTGCACGCGGGAGGGGCCGACATCAGGCTGCGACAGACAGAGGTTCTGAAGAAAGACTTCAGGAATCTGATCGATACGGTACGCAGCACATCGCCTGATATAACGATCATTGTGTCAGGACCGCTTCCCACGTACCGACTAGGTCATGAAAAGTTTAGTAGATTATTCGCGCTAAATGAATGGTTAATGTCATGGTGCAATGAGCAGAAACTGCTCTTTGTAAATAATTGGAATCTGTTTTGGGAGCGTCCTAGGCTTTACCGTGCTGATGGCTTACACCCAAGCAGATTCGGATCGGATCTTCTGTCAGATAACATCTCCAAAATGTTAAATACCTTTTGACTAGTAACCAAAAGTTCAAATCATAGTCTCTGCTGCACCAAATTAACTGATATAAATAGTGTAGAACATTGCATAGAAACTGTGTCTATTCCTCGTTTAGTGAGATCAAATAATAAATCTACTGCAGGATCTAGAAAAAATCTAATTGTTATTAAACCAGAAAATGTTGCTATTAGTAAACAAAAACAATTTCTAAAGCTAGGTCTTCTAAACATTAGATCACTCACACCTAAGGCAGTTATTGTAAATGAAATAGTCACGGATAATAGCTTCGATGTCCTTTGCCTTACTGAAACTTGGCTTAAACCTAATGATTATTTCAGTCTAAATGAGTCTACTCCATCAGGATACTCCTATAAGCACGAACCCCGTCTGATTGGTCGTGGCGGCGGTGTTGCAGCGGTCTATAGAGATATTCTCAATGTTACTCAGAAAACGGGTTATAAGTTTATTTCGTTTGAAATACTTGTACTAAATGTTACGCTCTTAGATGTTAGAAAAAAATCCATATTATCTCTAGCCTTGGCTACCGTATATAGACCGCCTGGGCCTTACGCTGATTTCCTAAAAGAGTTTGCAGATTTTCTCTCAGATCTATTGGTCAATGTAGATAAAGCATTAATTGTTGGAGATTTTAACATACACGTAGATAATCCAAATGATGCGTTAGGGGCTGCGTTTATAGATTTATTAAATTCCTTTGGGGTCAAACAAAACGTCACCGGACCAACTCATCGTCTTAATCACACACTCGATTTAATTATATCATATGGAACCGATCCAACCGATATAGATATCATTCCACAAAGTGATGATGTCACTGACCATTACTTGGTAACTTGCATATTACGTACTGCTGTAATATGTCATGCGGCGCCGCGTTTTCGACCAGGCAGAACAATCCTTCCATCCACCATAGATAATTTCTCAAATTGCTTATCTAATCTGTCTCAGCTGCTGCCTGAACCCAAACAAACAGATGAACTAGAAGAACTAACTAGCACTATGAGCACCATTCTCTCTAGAACATTGGATGTTGTTGCACCCGTTAGATTAAAAAAGGTCACAGAGAAAATTAAAGCACCATGGTACAATAATACTACGCATGTTCTAAAGAGAGAAACCCGTAATTTAGAGCGTAAATGGAAACAAACTAATTTAGAGGTCTTTAGAATCGCGTGGAAAGACAATATGTCACGTTATAAAAAGGCCCTAAAAGCGGCCAGGGCTGAGCATCTCCGCAAACTAATAGAAAACAACCAAAACAATCCTAGGTTTTTATTTAACACCGTGGCTAGACTAACAAATAAACAGACGTCACCCGAACAAAATATCCCGTTACAGTTTAGTAGTAATGATTTCATGAACTTCTTCACTGAGAAAATAGAAAACATCAGAACCACAATTGTAAACGTTCAATCCTCAATCGCACCTTATAATTCAGCCTCAATTTTCCCCCCTCAAGAACAATTACAGTGCTTTACAACTATAGAACAAAAAGAGTTAAATAAACTTATCACTTCATCTAAAACAACAACATGTTTATTAGATCCTATACCAACTAAACTACTGAAGGAAGTGTTACCTGTAGTGGAAGAGCCTCTCCTCAATATTATTAACTCGTCTTTATCTTTAGGTCATGTTCCAAGAACATTTAAACTGGCAGTGATAAAACCTCTCATTAAGAAACCACAATTAGACCCGCATAATCTAGCAAATTATAGACCCATTTCAAATCTACCTTTTATGTCTAAAATACTAGAAAAAGTTGTGTCCGCTCAACTGGGCTCTTTCTTGCAAGAAAATGATATCTATGAAAAGTTTCAGTCAGGATTCAGGCCGCATCATAGCACTGAAACTGCGCTCGTTAAAATCACAAATGATTTACTTTTAGCTTCTGACCAAGGCTGTTTCTCAATACTAGTTTTACTTGATCTAAGTGCTGCGTTCGATACTATAGATCATACAATACTCTTAGATCGACTACAAAATTATACTGGTGTTCAAGGACAAGCATTAAGCTGGTTTAGATCATACTTATCAGACCGCTACCATTTTGTCTATTTAAATGGAGAAAAATCGATCATAATTCCAGTAAACTATGGAGTGCCGCAGGGATCTGTGTTGGGCCCTCTATTATTCTCAATATATATGCTGCCACTTGGAAATATTATAAGGAAACATGGAATTAGTTTCCATTGTTATGCTGATGACACTCAAATATATATTTCATCACGGCCGGATGAAAACGCTAAATTATCCAAATTGACAGAGTGTGTTAAAGATATAAAAGATTGGATGACGCGTAATTTTCTATTATTAAATCCAGACAAGACAGAGGTAATACTTATCGGTTCAAAAAACCGCCCACAGAACCTCTCACAACACAACTTTAACATCGTAGGATGTCCTGTTACTTTATCCTCTACAGTAAAAGACCTGGGTGTTATACTCGATTGTAACCTGTCTTTTGAAAATCATATTTCGTATGTTACAAAAACAGCCTTTTTCCACCTTAGAAACATTGCTAAGCTACGTAATATGCTATCAGTTTCTGATGCAGAAAAGTTAGTTCATGCATTCATGACCTCGAGACTATATTACTGTAATGCTTTATTAGCCGGTTTCCTGCATCCTCAATAAACAAGCTACAGTTAGTCCAAAATGCAGCCGCTAGAGTTCTTACTAGATCAAGAAAATATGATCATATAACACCGATTTTATCATCACTACATTGGTTACCTATAAAGTTCCGTATTAATTACAAGGTATTGCTACTGACTTATAAAGCCCTAAACGGCTTAGCTCCAGTCTATTTAACGGATCTTCTATCACCCTATAATCCATCGCGCTCTTTAAGATCAATAAATTCAAGGCTTTTGGTCATACCTAGGATATCCAGATCCACCAAAGGAGGGAGAGCATTTTCACATTTGGCTCCAAAACTCTGGAATAGCCTTCCTGATACTGTTCGTTGCTCGGACTCACTCTCCCAGTTTAAAACTAGATTAAAGACGCATCTTTTCAGCCAGGCATTCATATAATATTGTTAATCTCACAGTTTCAAACTACAATCCGGCCTCTAGTTCATAAATGCCAGAGGAGAACTGGCCCCCAACTGAGCCTGGGTTCTCCCAAGGTTTTTTTTTTCTCCATTAGGTCACCTGATGGAGTTTTAGGACACCATTAGGCCGCTTGATGGAGTTTTTTCGGTTCCTTGCCACTGTTGCCTTTGGCTTGCTCAGTTGGGGATATTTTGGGGATATTTAATTTTATTCTATCAATCAATAAATTCCACTAGAAACAAACTTTGTTGTATTATTTTATTTTAATACTGTGAAGCTGCTTTGATACAATCTGTATTGTGAAAAGCGCTATACAAATATACTTGATTTTAAATCAGCTAAAATAATTATTAATTTGATGCACATGAGACCCCTTGAGTAGGATATACAGTATCATATACTTCATATGCTGACATGACTGTTGACTTTTAACTGACAGATTGATCTTGAGTTGTTGGTACTCAATCTACAGAAAGTTAGTTGACAATTGAAAGTTAGTCGCCAGTTGGTTAATAACCTGTTGCAAAATAATATTGACAGTCAACAGGCACTTTTTCGTAAAATCTGTAGATTAACACTTGAATTGTACCTTATAGTCTATAGGCAGTCAGTTGAACGTATGTTACTTGTCAGTTGAAACAGTGTTGTTGAATGTCAACTGATGCACTGTTGACAAGCTACTGAATGGCTACTAATAACTAGTAAAGTCTCAACAAACGGACTATCAAAATAAAGTGTTACCGAAAAAACTTCTGCTTAACTTCTTTTGATGAGTTAAAGCAATGTAAAAACATATGTTGTCATAGCTAATTGATCATATCATTTTACAGTGAACCTAATGCTGTTTTTGATGTTTGCAGTGGAATATTTGACCAGAAGGGTACAAATTTCTGTTATTTTCATAAATTCATCAGATTGATCAAATATAATCCATCAGGCTTTTGAGGAACGTTTATTTGTACATCTCTCTTCATTTTTATATTGCATTGCATTGTATGTTTGTCCCACACAATAAAAACATCGTAAGTGATTTGATTATTTTAAATATCATCTTACGAAGACATAATATTATGGGAAGATATAAGGTGACAACTGATATTTATATGAATTTTATGTATAATGTTTACTCTATGCTGTTAAAAAGATCTCATTGATTTATATTACAAGCTATCAATATTACATACTTTTTGGCCATATAAATAACAGCAACTGCACGAAATACATATTTTTGCTCAGTTTGGGCCTCTGAATTAAATATTTTTTCTTCTGAATATGAGCTCCATATTCTCCTATATGTGCAATAAATCTAGATGTATCAAATATGATACTCAACAATTATGCAAACCTTTATTTTATTTAATTATAAAATTATCTTATATCGTCTAAAGATTCAGTAAACGCCCCAAAAAATATTTTAATAAATTAGATTTTTCAGACTATTATTTCATATATCAGGCTTGACCAGAGTGAACAAAATGTATGCGCATTTCGAATGGCCTTCAATGGAGTCCAGAATGTCTATGGCATCTACCATTTACACAATGAGAAGGAATGTCTACTAGCCATGAACAGAATAGATTAAATGGCTGTCCATGTGAACAGCCCTTTATAATCCACTTAACCTCTGTGCGTCCAGCAATGATAAATACAGAGCCAAAGTGAAAAGAAGAGCCTATCTGTTGATAATCCAGCTTGTTTTCGCTCAATGCTCTCTCCTCTATCTCTGACTAAAGATAGTGTCTCCCTGATGTCCCCTCCCCATAAGTTTTTTGCAACCAATTATCTTTTTGCCCTCTATTTGCAGTGATTAATATTAGAGGGCTGTCCCCTTTATATGTGCAATGAATCATTTTAGCCGCACCGTCAGGGGTCTTTCTCAGCCTAAAAAAAGCAAGCCCTCTTACACCTATTTGATATCTGGGAATGCTATAATCTTGGGAAAAAAAAGTGTTAGGGTATTGATCAGCTCTGGGGGTCTCTTGGCAGGATAAAAAGGGGTCTGGAGATGCTGCTGACTGCTGTAGTATCCGGTCAAGATTCAGCGTGCAGCTGATAAGACCCCTTGCTGAATTTCATATGCAGTCAGATACATGCGGAAATGGGATTCTTCACCTGCTAACGTATTCGCTCAATGACAGTAGACGAATCTACAGAGGATCTTGGCGATCCGAATAAGTCCGCCAACAGTAAACCCACAGGACATCAAGTTATGTATTTATGTGCGCGTTAGTTCACAGTAATAAACATAAATCGCACGCTTGCAAACCTACCTGTGCAGTAAAGTTATCAAGACAGGATTAAAGAACATTACAGTATGTGGAGAGGGCAGAAGATAAAAACAATACGCCTATGAAATATTAGCAATGGCAGGCACTGGCTGATGAATATAAAACATCAGCTGCTGACTTATTTATATTTACTTATTATTTTATTTTTGTCCAGAACAGGAGGTTTGGGGTGTACGCCAGGGTTTGCAGAAAGTGTAATTCTCTGGAACAGCACTGAGCTGAGGATTGTGGGTAAATGTTTTCATGATATACTGTGAGATAAACTTGAAAATTGATTAGATGTTCATGAGCAATGGTTTGTGGTTTTTAATTTTTAAATGTAATTTGCCTGATTTTTTTCTTTAATTTCATTATTATAATGCAGGCCTATCTCCGCTTGTCTTTATGCATTTCAGACAGAATGTCAGTCCGATTATTAGTGAAGGAGATTTTTCAGTGACTCTTTCTGCATGTTACATTGTTACACCAGTAGGCATCAAGTGACTGGCTTCATGAGTGAGTGAATTGAATCAAACATTCAACCGATTTGTTGGCGAAGCAAGTATAAATGAGTCATTGAATCATTCACTCAAAGTATTTATTCAAAAATACTGAATCATTAAGGAAAGAAACACCATTACTGTGTGTTGTAGCGGTTCAGTTGCATCTTTCTTTCGTTTGATTTTCATTGCCGGAGGAAAAACAGACTGGAAATATTGTCAAAAATTTAAGTTACTCAAATTACAACCTTTTAACTCCAAAAGAGTGCATTAGTGCCGTCCTTTTTTTTTCTTTTTTTTTTTGTGGTGCTGGTTCTTTTCTATTAATTTTTCCCATCATGTTTAAAAAAAGTCTTTGTTAAGGCGTTCAGCCATGTACCAAACCAACCAGCAACAATTTATATAAAAATTAAAGAAATAATTTATTCTGATAGCTTGTGGTTGTGCGTTATAAATCTTAATTTTAAATAATTGTAAATAACCACCAATTAAATCCAACATTTTGATTTTTTGGTCTATCTCTCTTTCTCTCTGTATGTCTGTCTGCACTGCAGCATTGTCCTTTACAGAAGGCCAATATAATGTTCAGCCTTTTCTCAGAATGGGACTCAGGGACATGGCGGGATGAATCAAGATAATTGCCTGATTGATTTTTTTCTCCTGTTCTCTAAGCACTTGGTCAGGCATGATTTGTTTAGGGAGTGAAATGGGTTAGGAGCTTTTAAAACACACACACACACACACACACACACACACACACACACACACACACACACACACACACACACGTTATGTCCGTCTCAAAGAGGCAAACTTTAGATCACAAGATGGCATTTTGTTCATCTAAATTACATTTGCTGTGACAGGCACACAATAAGTAGATTTGTGCATGGTGTGTGCTTTACAAACCCCTAACCTAGTTCATTTGTGGAAGCCACATCTTTTCCACCATGTACACACAAATAATTGTGTGTTTGCGCGCCTCATCTTCTCTTTGAGGCTTGCCGACATTAATAGGACCTGCCCAGGCATAGCTCTTGTCCCACTGAGTCCATCTAAGATGGAGAGCAGATGAGTGGGGAAGGAGAGGCTGTTCTCTCACCACCTGATCACTGCAGCTCCTTCAGGAGCAGATGGAACTCACCCTTCATACAGACTCATGCCAGGGGAGTATGCAAGCTCTCTGTCTCTGTAGATGGAGAGCTGCGAACACTATATAACAAAATATTGGGATGCAAAGCTGAGTCAGGTCCTGGTTGTGTGAGACCCATGAACCAGAAATGAACACCGTTCTTCTCTCACCGTGGCTCAGTGACTGGAGGAAAAGCAGAGGTAGTATTTGGTACTGGCACATTTACAAATTTGAGCAGAAAGGTCAGAATGTTTACTAATGGCGGTTAAGGTTTAGCTTTTTTTTTTTTTTTTTTTACTCCCTGAAGTCACTTATGTCAATAAATGTTTATTGGATGTTAAATGACCATTAAAATTAAAATCAACACAAAATAAAAAACTAGTTTAGTTTTCTTAATGCACATTCCTAATAAAGAAAACGTCTTTACAATCTCTAATCAAAATTTAATCATTTGCTCTGCCTCTGAAATGATTTGCATTCAGTCTGGCTGGATTCTGTAATGTAACGGCCACTTTTCACAACCCATTTAATTCCTAATGGATTAAATGAAGTCCTGCCCTACATTTCTCATGAGAGAATATGCTTTTTCACTCAGAAATATACATCAAATTACAGAAGTAAAATGGGAAAATTGCAAACAGCAATGTTGACGTTCAAAAATGTTGTTGAACCTTTATGATGCTACTGTAAAATGTTTTGTTTACATGTCATATAAAGTTTGAGGTCCGTAAGATTTTGTCTGTAAGGGGTTGGGGGAAATCACATTATGAAATAAATGTTTTTTCTCCAAGACACTTTGTCCACAATTATTGGCACCCCTAGAATCTTAGAGTTAACTATCTCTGAAGTAAAAAGTTGCTGAATACTGATTGGTTGGTTTTACAATTGCAAACTGAATGTAAAGCAGAAAATATGCTTGCAGTTTTGCAGACTTGGTCTGAAGATGTATATGAGTGAAGGCTTTCACTGAGTTGGGCCTCAAGTGCCACTTTTAGTGTGTAAAACATACTGTAATAAATGGTCTGTGTTTAATGGGAAAAGAGCTTCAAGATTGCAGATGCCCTGACTGCAAGACTATAGGATGATATGGAGATGCTTTTTAAAAAAAACAATAACATGACACCTTATATATCATCATGTCTTCTGGGAGGCCCCGGAATACAATGGTAACGTTATTTGATGTAAAACAGCTCATGCCTTACGAGGTCATACTTTTTGCTATCCCCGGTCCTCTGGCTTTTAGTCTAAAAACAAGCTATGCTGGCCTTCCCGTGGATCCTCATGCCCTCAGCTGGCTTTAAGGGTTGGTAGGGATGATTCTCCCAGATTTCAGTGGCTTTCTTCAGCCTCAGGGCTTTAAAGTCTTTGCTGCATTTGCAACCTGCTTTGTGGTCAACACTTAAAATACATTCACCCCAGCAATGGTGTCTAGCCAAACTATACCAAAATGTGTTTAAAATACATTTATTTCATACGAAGTATACTACAAATCCATTAACATATTTACTGACATATCGCTTGAGACTTACTGATATAAAATAGGGCTGCACAATTAATCGCAATTTACATGAAATCACGCTTAAACCGATTTGGCTTATCGCGATTATGAAATCGCAAAGGCTGCGATTATTTGTTATGTGCAGCTTGTCATTGATGTACGGCTCTGTAAACGCTGCTCCATCTGAAAGCACTGTGAGTTTCAGTCACTTATAACATGCTTTTGAAAAAGAAACACGTCAAACATCTTTCCAAACATGAGAAGCATTTATGAACCTCTTGTCCAACAAAAGACAACATTTAATAACACGCTTTTACTCCAAACTCACTTCATAACAACAGTTGAGCATCCTTCTGTGAGATGATGTGGCTTCTTACACAGAATAAGGCAGTCGTGAGTTTATTAGTCATGTTTAATCAATCAAAGTGTTTCAATCTTCTGTTTATTCAGCTACAGATTGTATGATGCCTGACAGGGATTTCCTGAAATGATGTGTTATTGTACGGGGAATATTTGGTGTGTCTGCGTAAGAGCGCCCTCTGGCGCTCAGATGGAGGAGCATTTACTACCGATCAGCCGCACTGCACTGACAAGCTGCACATAAAATAATCACAGCCTTTGCCAAATCGCGTGCAGTTTCATTGCGATTAATTGTGCAGCCCTAATATAAATATTATAATTAAACTTTATTTGGAGTACTACTTTAATGCATAATGCATATTTCTTAATATTAAAGGTACAATATGTAAGAATTTTGTATCAAAATATCCAAAAACCACTTGCACAGTGTTACAGTGAGGAAAATAAGTATTTGAACACCCTGCTATTTTGCAAGTTCTCCCACTTGGAAATCATGGAGGGGTCTGAAATTGTCATCGTAGGTGCATGTCCACTGTGAGAGACATAATCTAAAAAAAAAAAATCCAGAAATCACAATATATGATTTTTTAACTATTTATTTGTATGATACAGCTGCAAATAAGTATTTGAACACCTGTCTATCAGCTAGAATTCTGACCCTCAAAGACCTGTTAGTCTGCCTTTAAAATGTCCACCTCCACTCCATTTATTATCCTAAATTAGATGCACCTGTTTGAGGTCGTTAGCTGCATAAAGACACCTGTCCACCCCATACAATCAGTAAGAATCCAACTACTAACATGGCCAAGACCAAAGAGCTGTCCAAAGACACTAGAGACAAAATTGTACACCTCCACAAGGCTGGAAAGGGCTACGGGGAAATTGCCAAGCAGCTTGGTGAAAAAAGGTCCACTGTTGGAGCAATCATTAGAAAATGGAAGAAGCTAAACATGACTGTCAATCTCCCTCGGACTAGGGCTCCATGCAAGATCTCACCTCCTGGGGTCTCAATGATCCTAAGAAAGGTGAGAAATCAGCCCAGAACTACACGGGAGGAGCTGGTCAATGACCTGAAAAGAGCTGGGACCACCGTTTCCAAGGTTACTGTTGGTAATACACTAAGACGTCATGGTTTGAAATCATGCATGGCACGGAAGGTTCCCCTGCTTAAACCAGCACATGTCAAGGCCCGTCTTAAGTTTGCCAATGACCATTTGGATGATCCAGAGGAGTCATGGGAGAAAGTCATGTGGTCAGATGAGACCAAAATAGAACTTTTTGGTCATAATTCCACTAAACGTGTTTGGAGGAAGAAGAATGATGAGTACCATCCCAAGAACACCATCCCTACTGTGAAGCATGGGGGTGGTAGCATCATGCTTTGGGGGTGTTTTTCTGCACATGGGACAGGGCGACTGCACTGTATTAAGGAGAGGATGACCGGGGCCATGTATTGCGAGATTTTGGGGAACAACCTCCTTCCCTCAGTTAGAGCATTGAAGATAGGTCGAGGCTGGGTCTTCCAACATGACAATGACCCGAAGCACACAGCCAGGATAACCAAGGAGTGGCTCTGTAAGAAGCATATCAAGGTTCTGGCGTGGCCTAGCCAGTCTCCAGACCTAAACCCAATAGAGAATCTTTGGAGGGAGCTCAAACTCCGTGTTTCTCAGCGACAGCCCAGAAACCTGACTGATCTAGAGAAGATCTGTGTGGAGGAGTGGGCCAAAATCCCTCCTGCAGTGTGTGCAAACCTGGTGAAAAACTACAGGAAACGTTTGACCTCTGTAATTGCAAACAAAGGCTACTGTACCAAATATTAACATTGATTTTCTCAGGTGTTCAAATACTTATTTGCAGCTGTATCATACAAATAAATAGTTAAAAAATCATACATTGTGATTTCTGGATTTTTTTTTAAGATTATGTCACTCACAGTGGACATGCACCTACGATGACAATTTCAGACCCCTCCATGATTTCTAAGTGGGAGAACTTGCAAAATAGCAGGGTGTTCAAATACTTATTTTCCTCACTGTATATATTTCTTTCAATTGTGTACTTCCATTATCCTAAATGTTTCCAAGAACTTGTAAATTCAGAGAAATTCACAATTTTAAAAAGTGCCCGTCCCTGTTCACTTGTCGCCTGTCAATGATGTAATATCCGCGTTATCCCTGGATTCCTGTACTGCCATAGTAACCATGGCGACAGACATGGACAACTGCGTAGTGCGTAACGTCTAGCGGCACGCTGTTGTTGTTTCGTTCAAACATTATGGACTATGGCAAGCAGACTTTGTGACAAAAGGAGAGCTAAAACAAGGATCAATATCACCGTGGCGTTTTCGAGATGCCGAGAGCTCCACGCCCACGACTAACTTGGACTTGACAGAGACGCGTAAATGTACATAAAACTAATCAATGTTATATAGCTCAACATGATGAAATGTTAGAAATTATTAGGGCTGAACGATTAATCGCAACAAAACCGCACGCAATTTGCGATTATTTTATGTCAGTGGAATGCGGCTGATTGGTAGTAAATACTGCCCCATTTGAACGCCAGAGGGCGCTCTCATGCAAACACGATAAATATGCCCCGCCGCAGAAGTACAATAATGCGCATCATTCCAGGAAATCCCTATCGCTGTAGCTGAATAAACAGAAGATTGAAACGCTTTGATTAAACATGACTATAAATACACGACTGCCTTATTCTGTGTAAGAAGGCACATCATCTCACAGAAGGAGGAGCTCAACTGTCGTTATGAAGTGAGTTTGGAGTAAATGCATGTTATTAAATGTTGTCTGTTGTTGGACGAGGTTCATAAATGCTTCTCATGTTTTGGAAAGATGTTTGATGCGTGTTGTTTTTTCAAATGCACGTTATAAGTGACTCAAACTCACAGTGCTTTCAGATGGAGCAGCGTTTACAGAGCCGTACATCAATGACAAACTGCGCATAAAAAATAATCGCAGCCTTTGCGATTTTAAAATCGCGATAAGCCATCTCGATTTAAGTGCGATTACATGGAAAGTGCGATTAATCGTTCAGCCCTAGAAATGATCATTGTGTTATTCTAATGTTGATCTAGTCTCATACAGATAAACTAACACATAGAATAACATTATAACTTTCAGCACACTCAAATGCAGTTTAGTGTGATAGTGTAACGTTAGACCAAGTGAAACAGCACTGCGTTACCACACAAGTTTAATCTGTCTAATAAACTGACCTGTGTGAGTATTAATTCAGCACTTGTGGGTAGTTTGGTAGAATTAAATGTCCTTATTCCTTTATATCCGCGGGACTCACGTGTGGCGCTGATATCTGTCTCTCATTAGCAATCGCGACCTGCTTCATACCACAGTCATTTAAAAAAAACATGAATGTTTTCACTCATCCATAAACATTATTAGATCCATCAGCATGACAGCAAATCCCATCATTCCGCTTATCACTGTGTCATCAACCTACGCCTTTGTTATTGTAAGAGGTTAGCGACTCCTAGCGGCGAAATAAAATTACATATTGTAGCTTTAAGCCTATGTGTTTAATATCACTATTAGTATGGATCATATGATCTCTATATAACATCAGTCTTTAAATGGAAGATATTTAAAGTGTACCTAAAGTATACTTGCAATATTTCCAGTTTAGCACAATTAAGTATATCCTTAAGTATATCTTTAGTTAATTATTTTTGGATAACTAAAGTGCATTAAGAACAAAATTAGGTGTTCCAATTTAGCAGGCTTAAAGTATATCAATTTAGTATACTAAAAGTACAATTGCAGGGTATTTACAAGTACATAAATATGTAAATGTATTTGTAGTATATATATATATATATAATTTTTTTTTTTCACTAGGGTAGCCCTTAAATATAGCGATCCAGTATAAATCTTTAGGACAAGGCCACATTTATTTCCACTATAACAATGCTCAATTTTGCCTCCAAATGGGTTATGGGAGGAAGCAATAGAGAGATAAATTTCACATTTTCTCTTTCCCAATATCTGAGGTTTCCAAGGATGGGTTTGGGGGTCCTCAAGGGCCAGTTCTCTGATAGTCTAAATTAAAGAAATAAAACCCCACACACATTTCAGCCTGTTCCTGAGCAGTCTAGTTGATAGACTGGTAGTTAATTGGGAACTATTAAACCTACAGGATTGCTGAGCCAGGAGGACCCTTGAGGCTCCAGCTGACCACAGGAGCTCTTACAGCTGGAGAAAACTACATACTAGCCATTCTGATGATGCTTGACAGCAGTCTTTTTGCCTATTTAATTCACTCTCAGTCATTACTGGCCCAGAACTTTCTCTTTTCTTGTCCCATTTCACAGACATACTTCTGAGACTGCTTGCACTTTTCACCCTGCTAGAATGTTTTTAGAAAAGAGGGGTAAATGCTGCAACATACAGTTGTGAAATTCTTTGTGTGCCACAAACAACTTTCAAAACCATTCAACAACATGTTTTCTCTGGTAGTTTACTGTTTGTGGTTCAAATAACTGATTTTTTTCTTAAGTGTAAAATAAAATAGTGCTTACTCTGTACAAAGCAAATAGAGTAGTAAGTGTTCTCTCAATAAAGAAGAAGGGTAACATTTCTCCACAATATTTTCACCAAGTGGCTCTGTTCCAAACCCTACAGAGAGAACTACTTTGCTGTCTTTACCTTCTACACTTACTGGCACTTTTATTATGTATTATGTACACCTGTTCAACTGCTTATTAATGCAAATATCTAATCAGCCAATCACAGAAACTCAATGTATTCAGCCATGTAGAAATGGTCAAGACGATCTGCTGAAGTTCAAACTGAGCATCAGAATGGGGGAGAAAGGTGATTTAAGTGATTTTAGCCATATTTGGACAGTAATTGTTTCTCATGTGGATGTCTGTAAAAACGAATTTGCATGGCACCTCAATGATAAAACTCGTTTTGTGCAAGTTTTGTGATCCTATAAATGATCCATATGGTCAGTGCATGATTGTCTGCTGTAAATAAAATGTAATTTGCTTGGAATAATAAGTTCATATTTAATTTAATAATAGGAAAATAGTATCCTAATTATTATTTGATCATTTAAATCTCCTGTTTAAAACTAGGAAGAAAGACGCATCATTGTCAAAATGGTTTTCTGTCTTATATTTTGTCTCAAAATGATGGATGTCATTTTAATAATGTGGAAATTAGCAGACATAAGTTAATGCAGGCTCTTATTTACATGAGGCAAACATAAAGCTGCTTGGTTTATATTTTAATGTATATAATTACTGCCATAATAAAGGCCAATTTCAAAGGTTTACGTCCTTTTCTCCTCTTGTTGTAGTAAATATTTTCCAGCATTTCAGTAATAAAAGTGTATAGGCTACATCTTTACATCCAAATTACAATGAAGCGCAACAGTTCTTATAGTGCTCTGCGGTGGTCAAAAAGGATTTAAACAGTGAATTTTTAATTGATCTCTTCTTGTAAACTCAGTGATGTGGGTCCGGATGGCAATTAAATTACCGCATGGCCTTGGTGTTTGTCAAAAAAACAGTAGGTAATTCAACCAGGGATTTTTACGCGGGTGGTTGGAGAAAAACACTGAAATTCTGGATTCAGGCCGCAATAAAATCGCAAACTAGCCCCTGTAAATGTTGAAAATACCTTACACCCCCATGAGAAACAATTACAGTCCGAATATAGGGCTTTAGATCTGGGCATGGTTGTTACTCCTAAATGGGCTGGTATTTTCGCGCTGAGTATTTTCACGCAAAACCATCTCTATAGGGTTTATAGAGAATGGCCTGAAGTAGAGAAAAAAATTCAGAGTTGATGCCAGAGGTCAGAGGAAAATTGAGCAGACTTGCTTGAGCTGAAAGAAAGGCAACAGTAACTCAAATAACCAGTCGTTACAACTGAGGTCTGCAGAAGAGCATCTCTGAACACACACGTCCAAACTTGAAGCAGATGAGCTACAGCAGCAGAAGACAACACTGGTGACACTCCTGTTAGCTAAGAACAGCAAACTGAGTCTACAATTCACACAGGCCAACCAAAATTGGACAATAGAAGATTGGAAAAATGTTGCCTGGTCTGATGAGTCTCAATCTCTGCTGTAACATTCAGATGGTCGGGTCAGAATTTGGCGTAAACAACATGAAAGCATGGATCCATCCTGCCTTGTATCAACGGTTCAGACTGCCGGTGGTGTATTGGTGTGAGGGATCATTTATTGGCATACTTTGGGCTTCTTAGTACCAATTGAGCATTGTTTAAACACCACAGCCTACCTGAGTATTGTTGCTGACCATGTCCATCTCTTTATGACCACAGTGAACACATCTTCTGATGGCTATTTCCAGCAGGATAATGGACCATGTCACAAAGCTCAAATCATCTCAAACTGGTTTCTTGAACATGACAATGAGTTCACTGAACTCAAATGGCCTCCACCGTCACCAGATCTCAGTACAATAGAGGAGCTTTGGGATGTGCTGGAACGGGAGATTCACATCATGGATGTGCAGCCGACAAATCTGCAGCAACTGTGTGAAGCTATCATGACAATATGGACCAAAATCTCTGAGGAATGTTTCCAGCACCTTGTTGAATCTATGCCACGTAGAATTAAAGCTGCGATCGGCAAGAATTTTTTGATCATATTCACTGAAACCGACACTATGCTCCGACAGAACAACATAAATCAGCCGGTTTTAGAAAAAAACCCGCGCTTCTACCTCAACCTGGAGCCTGTTATTTGTTTTGCGAAAATCCACTGCTCCCCGTTCTTTTGGTCCAATCAGCGCAGGGCTGTCAATCACAGTTCGTGCACACGCCACAGATGCCCCCTCCCGACTCGCGCACGTTAAAGGGGTGGTTCAGGATTTTCGACATCGGACCTCATTTTCAAGTGAGCCTGGTTGTTATTCATCAGTGGAGACAGTTTTCAAAAAAATTAATCCAGTCCTTACTTTTGGATAGTTCGCCTATGCTAGGCTAGCGCGAGTCAACGGTGCACGTTAGCCTGCCATTAAAAACAGTTTTACCCACTCCACAGTACACCAGAAGCAAATAAATTATAAAGCCAGACTATCGATGTAAATGTCTATTGAGAATAATGTTAGAAATCAAAGTACTGTTTGATGAGTGACCGTGGCAGGTAAATACACTTGCGTGATTTTTTTTATGTGGACCGGCTCTCTCGGTTTCCTAGGTAACCAAATACAACTCCGCCGCTACTGTAGACTGCGTATAAATACAGGGAACACATTATAACTAATGCAATGTGATGAAAGGGTACTTTGATTTCTAACATTATTCTCTCAATAGACATTTACATCGATAGTCTGGCGTTATAATTTATTTGCTTTTGGTGTACTGTGGAGTGGGTAAAACTGTTTTTAATGGCAGGCTAACGTGCACCGTTGACTCGCGCTAGCCTAGCATAGGCGAACTATCCAAAAGTAAGGACTGGATTAATTTTTTTGAAAATTGTCTCCACTGATGAATAACAACCAGGCTCACTTGAAAATGAGGTCCGATGTCGAAAATCCTGAACCACCCCTTTAAAATATCACATGCACACGCCTGAAGTTAGCTGGAGTGGAGAAACGGCCCGGGGGGATATAGTCTTCATCCGAGACTTGTGTCTCGCTTTCAAAACTCTTAACTCTAACAAATCAAATAAGATCATTTAGAGTATAATTGACGTTAGCAATAATTGATATCTATGGGTAGATTAGCCAGGGCAGCGATACCTCCGAGTACTCCATGGTGTTGATCGATGCTGATGAGACGGGCGCGTTCACAGAAAATCTGGTGCACACACACTGACGAGCACAAACTCGATGGGAGGGTGCTCGGTGGTAGCGGGGGAGGGGCATGAGAATTGTAAACATTCAAAATTTGGCCTAAGTCCACTCAATCTGCCAGACTTGCCGACTGCAGCTTTAAGGCATTTCTTTTACTTATAGTTATTATAATGTCTAAAGTAGACCATCCAAATAAAGTGTTACCCAGTTTTCTTATCAAAGAAAACATCCCCGGTCCTTTGAAAACAAATCTCATGGTCTATACAACTAAATTACCCAGATAACATCTATAATATTATGTTTATAGATTGACAGGTTCTTACTCTCCATTATCCATGTCCTTTGGCAATCGTCCGTAATTCACAAGTCAAATATCTTATTATTAAGCATGAAGGCTGTTTAGAGATTATGCACAACTTTTGTTTATTGTCTAGATGCTGTTTACACACATAATGAGTATGCCGTGCCACAAGACACCTGGCAAAATCATGTTTGTTTAAGGTTTACTGATCAGAACAATTATGTGACACAACTAAAAAATAACCCTTAATATGGTCAATGCACAGACACACAAACTAAAATGAATGCCCTTCTGAAGGTCACCACCCATCAATAATTGGAAATAACCGGTGATGCTCCATTTGACCTCTATTTCCTACAGATGCTGCAATTAAGGGGTTTCAGGGACAGCATCTTCTGCATTTTATTGGTAATTAACTGTGAAACACAACAAAGATTCATTTAATTGTGGCACATTTGAAACAACGAGAGGGAAATGTCAGGTGGTAATTGCTGTATTTCTTGGGAGCGTGTTCATTAAGGTAAAGCATTAATTAGGAAGCACCACACTGCACCTGGAGAGTATCGTTTTAGCAATATAGCAAAGTACTATCTGACTATTAATGGCACTTTACTCAGCATGTATATGACACAACATACTGAATCTTCCATCGCAGCACAGCCAGGGAACGCTTCCATTACATTAGATTTAATGGAAATTAAACAAGAGTAATAGTTGAATAAATGTAGAATAAAATGAATGGAATATATTCTGGAACACACGCCTGAACCTTTGAACAAGAGCTAAAAAAAGAGCGCATTTGGCAGCACTTTATAATACTGATATAGGCCTACCTGTAATATGTTTTCACATTTTCCAAAAAAACATAATTTAGCATGATTTATAAGACTCATGGGGATCAAAGTTTTGTCCCCACAACATAAAAAAATAAAATAAACACGCACACACGCACACACACACACACACACACACACACACACACACACACACACACACACACACACACACACACACACACACACACACACACACTAGACTATTAGAATGCATTTGATTATTTTAATTTCTGAAGGATCATGTCTGCGGAAAATTCAGCGTCCTATATCTCAACTTTGCTTATTTGCTCATAAATCTTCACCACAATGGGCAGTCCATGCATATTCAAATATGATGTGAAGATGCCTCAAATTGGTTGTTGCATGTGTTGTAAATATCCAAGTTGTAATATGCAGAAATGCAAGATATTTGAAAGTGAAGATCATTGAAGGCTGACTTACATTTAGGTTTGTTACATAAATATATACTTGGAATATAGCACATAAGGGTAACACTTTACAATAAGGTTCATTAGTTAACTACATTAGTTAGCATTAACTAATAATGAACTGCACTTATACAGCATTTGTTCATATTTGTTAATGTTAATTTCAACATTTACTAATACTTTATTAAAATCTTGTTAACATCAGTTAATGCACTGTGAACTAACATGAACAAACAATGAACAGCTTTATTTGTATTAACTAACATTAACAAACATTAACAAAAACAGTAATACATGTATTGCTCATTGTTAGTTCATGTTAGTTAATACATTAACTAATGTTTAATAAAGGAACCTTATTGTAAAGTGTTACCCACATGAGACTACTTTTATGATACCTTTATTGTGTTTTTCATTATTCTGGAGCTTATAACAGTCACTTTTATTATATGGAAAAAAATGGGTTTATTTTGATGGTCCGCTTTGAACATTCTGTTGACTGTATGTAACTTTGCAACTACATGTCAACTGACTTAGTCAGTATTAGTAGACTGTCTTTTTGTCTCATTGTGATGGTCCTCCAACAGACATTCTACTGACTATAAGTAACTTTGCAACTACATGTTAACTTATTCTAACCCTAACCCTACCAGTCTACTACTACTCTACTAACACTCTAATGAGAGTCAGTAGACATGTAGGTGCAACGTTACTTATAGTCAACAGAATGTGTTAAAGGGACCATCATAGCACTCATTCTCCAAAAGGAAGAAGGAAAGTCATTCAGGTTTGGAACATCACAAGGGTGAATAAATGATGACAGAAGTTTCATTTTGGGGTGAACTAAGTTTTGATTTCTTATTAAATAAACTGTGTAAGTTTCACTTGACATAACAGGACGAGCTCAAACCTTCTCTCATTTGGAAGATGCCGAGGAAAAATGCTTACTAAAACAATTTGCACAGACACAGAAATGGGGTATTAAAAGGATACAAAAGAGAGAAAGAAAGAGTGAGAGAGAAAATTGTCCTTCCTCAGAGCAGCTGTCATGACAAGTGAGCAGATTACCTATATGGGCAGCAAGGAGAAATCTAGAAGTTTGCACAACTAGGCAAGAGACAGAGAAAACAGCAGCTCTTTTCTGACAGGAGTGTAGTTTAAAATCAAGACCTGAGGCTATATCTCTGTAGCCACACATTATGCTCAGACTGGGTTTAACAGAGATTTGTCTCAGAGCCGTTCTTCCATGCTACACCAGCCTCCTTCACTGGGCTTTGACTGCAAAGAGATACAGAGTGATATATAGCATGCATATTTGGATCCACAGGGAAAACAAAAAGTACAAATCAAAGTCAACTGCAATGTAACAGGGCCTGAACATTATGTATGATCTGGAAGAAAACCATTAGAGATATGAAGCAGAGACAGTTTTTTTTTTTTAACCAAATACAGCCTCGGTGATACATGGTTTAGCTTCAGAAAAAGTCATACAAATATGACTTCCACGGGAAGAAGAAATCTGTGGTCTATGCAAGGGGCACTTTGTCCGAAAAGGTAAACTGGGATGATGAGAGAATAATAATAAAAAAGATGACAAAATGTGAGCTATGACTTTAGCATGATTTGGTTTTGTTGTATTTGAGAAAGTATTTCTAAGGGTACGTAAATATTGATACAATTGCTTAGTAACATGAGAGTAGAGAGTGAGGTCAGTCTCCAACATTGGGGGATCGGGACATGACGTGAACCAGATACAAACTTGCATTGCCAACAGGAGCACCAAGTTACACTTTATTTCGATGGTCCACTTTAGACATTCTACTAACTATAAGTAACATTGCAACTACATGTCAGCTAACTCTCGTTAATTTGCAACTACATGTCAACTAGAGTATTAGTAGACTTTTAGATTAGGGTTAGTAGAATAAATGCCCTGATATACTTACAGTAAAGTTATTTTTAATTTTTCACTTAAATGAGTAAAAAGAAGTTTGAAATACGTGACCAGCGGTATAGACCTTATTCAGAGCAGCACCATGACAGGTATTAAAGTGAGGCTGTGAGGGATAGACTTACCATGTTTTCAATGGCATCTGCTGGAAAGAAATTTCGTTTTGACCTGATTTTGTTTGAAATGACGTCACAGCAGGTTATTCTTCGATTTTTCTTGAAGTATATCTGCGCCTTAAGTTGACATGTACTTGCAAAGTTACTTATAGTCAGTAGAATGTCTGTTGGGGGAGCATCAAAATAAAGTGTTAGCAGATATTGAGCAGACAGTCTACTAATACACTAATGAGAGTTAGTTGACATGTTGCATAGTTACTTATAGTTAGAAGAATGTCTAAAGTACTATTAAAATGAAGTTTTACCGAGCATCATGTTGCAGTAACCACTAGGCTGTTGCTCCAACCATTTGAAATGTGAGAACATTATGCTGGAATCATTAAAGTTGAAAAGTTTGCCATCAGAGAACAAACAGGACAAAACACATCTCAAAATAGTCCACTTTTGGCAACACTTTCCACTTGACAAACCTATCCCATGATCCCTGGCAGCACTTTGTGCTCTGAAAGAGAGGATCTGAATCTAAGCTCTCTGTAAGTGGAGGTCACTGTGTTTGTTTAGCTCTACATTATCACCTGGCTCTGCTAATGAGATGAATTATCAGTCCTGGAGTGTCTGTCCTCTGATAACACGGCAGTGTTTTTTTTGGGAAAAGATTGTGCTTGCAGACATCTGCTTTGGTGATCTCACTCATTAGAAGGGGACAGAAGATCAGTCAGTGACCAACCCTGCCGGCCCCTCCAGTGGGCTGTGAAAGGACGAGAACAAGGATAGCACAGCCGTCGACCACTATGCACACACGCCAAAGCTTTTTAACTGCTTCACTACCTAAAATGACAGCTTTTCTGTATTTGTAGTGTCATAGCTGTTTTTAAGCAACACATACACTAAAATAATGACAAGAACAAACAGAAAACATTGTTTGCACCAAAAACAGTACTATTTCTAGTAATCGTTTTAGTCACATTGAGCTTTATAAGAATATTCCTGATCCAGATGTCTTGGTAACGCTTTATTTCTTTTTATGGTCCACTTTAGACTAGACTTTCTACTAACTAACTTTGCAACAACATGTAAACTACCAGTCTTTAAAGTATTAGAAGACTGTCTGCTTAACTCTTTCTCCACCAGCTTTTTTTTTTTTTTTAGTTGCCAGCCACTGCCAGCGTTTTTGACCATTTTGACAAAATTTTAATGGTCCCCAGAATAATTTGTTGTATAAATATCTGAACATGCAATATGTCAAAAGAAAGAACAGAGTCACTATAGTCACCATAACACTTGAATGTGGGTAAGATTCATAAAAAAAGGAGACATTTTGAGCAAAAAGCTGAGAAAATCATGTTTTTGTGAAAAACTACATTGGGATTATTTTCAGAACGATAATCAATCTGTGAAACGCACCGGTCTCGTATCTCTCGCGGAGGAGCGGAAGCATAAAAGGAGGAGTGACGACAGTGGAGATCAAGAGAGGCTAGGCCTGGATTTTATTTGATGTTTTATTTTATGTGACAGGGGCCACCAGCCTCGCGCCGTTCTCCCACGGCCCTCTGCCTCGTCCTGCTCGCCACAATATGCTGTTGAATTTTGATGATCGCGTTACTTTACATGCGCATATGATTACATATGAGATCGCTCATTTTTGCATCTTCATTGCGTGTGTTTTGATCATGAGATTCAGTACTCTTTCAGAAGATCTGTCATAGCGCCCCCTACCGTATAACAGTGAAAACACGGAAAGCTGGAAATTATCTACTAACACTTTATTTCAGTGGTCCCCCAACAGACATTCCACTGACTATAAGTAACTTTGTAACTACAGGCTGGGTGGGACCATCAGCGATGAAGGAGACTTGGAGCTGTGCAGGACCTGCGGAGACACAGGACACTTGGCGAAAGGGAGGCTTTGGGGAATAACCTCTTCCAATTCCTCAAACAATAGCATTTGGACCTGGTGCAGCTCACACTCAGTGGTGGAAGTATGGGCAGTGCTCTATCCCATGCCTTCGTACTCCACTAAAATGCCCTCCACACAGAACGATGTTGCCGCCATACCTGGGCAAATTCACTGTTGGGCTCAGGCGCCGGGGTGATGCTTGGTTCAGGTTTCGGCTCTGGCGCTGGCTTCAAGGCGGGCTTGGGCTCCGTATCTACAGTGGGCTCTAGCTTTATGTCCATGATAGGCATGGCTAAGGTCTGGCTGGGGTCCAGAGTGGGGCTGGTGTTGGTCTCGTCCGCAAGGCAGACAGTCATATGGAAGCTGTTGTTAGCCAGCACCCACTCCACAATCTGGTAAATGTCCCCTGAGGAACATCAACAGGCAGGTGTGCTTTTATTTGCTCGTACAAGTTCATAAAAAAAAAAAAAGATGCATAGGGAACAATCAGGAAAGTTAGTGAGGCAGCCTCGTGTGGTCCTCGAGGAAGCAATGTTATTGCTTTAAACAGAGCATACAGACAGCCGGTAAGTCCATGTTCTTTTCTTTCTTTTGGTTCGGCATTCTGTTAAGAAGGGCTGCAGTAAACACATGACGATGGAGAAACTAACAGAAAAACACACAATAGTTGTGTCTCAATTCAGAGGATGCATCCTTCGAAGGCCGCATTCAAAAGCCAGTTGCGTCACCATGGCACGACACACCTGTCCCAATACAAAGGCACCTTCAAATGCAGCAATGAACCAGTGCTCTATGCGCACCAGTGACAACTTTTTTGAAATAAATGGTCAGATTTGGGTTTCAACTTACTCCAATAATCTAATGTATCTAATGATACAAATGTAAAAATACAAATATATAAAGCGGTTCATATGTTGACTTATATCTTAACAAGATGCAATTTTATAGAGTTTATTCTCTTTATTATGACATAAATGCACCATGGTGAACTTATTTAGACAGGTTTTTGAACCCTGTTTTGTTTTTAGGTAGTTGAATATAAAAAGTCCAGTACAAACGTTACTACCGCTCATCAACGACTGTCAGAATTGCTAGGAGACAAGAACAGTCCACTGTAGGCTAGACCGTCCCATTTAACAACGCTCGGTCCGACCTTCGAAGATGTGGCCTTCGAAGTTCGAGTCCTTCGAAGAATGCAGCCTCTGAATTGGGATGCAGCTTTTATTGGCAATATAACTCAAAACACTAGAATGCAACCACATCATACAAAGATGACACTGAACAAAGAGAACTAGGGGCGTAAATACACATAACTAGATAATTAAAAAAAAACTAGAAACAAGTGCGCAATTTAATTGGGAACCATGGAAACTAACAATAAATGAGAACCATACTACAGTCTACTAATACTCTACAGGATAGTTACATACACTGAAGTTGCAAAGTTACTTATATTTAATTGATTGTCCGAACTGGACCATCAAAATAAAGTGTAACTGATTTCTTTTCTGATATCACTGTGATTGGGCAGGTCAAGTTTTTTGCTCACACAATAGGCTCCAGAATGTTTTGGAAGTTCAGAACAAGTTATTTTTGCTGCTTGGTTTCAATAAATACTCTTTGTAGACTGGAGAAGATGTTTTGAATTCTAAAATGTACAGTATGTACATCAAGCTCTTTTATCTCAAAAGATCAAAGAAAATGAGATTCCTCATGATATGACCCCTTTAAAAATGTATGAATGTCACTCTATTAGATTCAAAACATCAAAACAAGAGGAATGTATATTAAAAAAAAACTAAACGTTTTACAAAAAGATACTTTAGATATACTTTTGAAAATAAAAGCAAAAAGTAGTGTGACACTTTTTGGGGGTTAAAACATTAGTTCAAGAACATCCATAGTTAATGTAATGAACACGTGCTTACAGCTTACAAAAATTATGATGGTTCGTAAAGAGTCATTACAATTTGTCTGAGAAAAAATGGAATAACACTTAAAGAATCCTAAAATAATGATTTCAGTGTCACAAATTTCAATGGTGAGCAGCACAACAATTTTCAGCTGTAATATTCTCTATATCAGATACACATGCATTTTTATGTAGAAAATATATTTTCATGTTCAGATGCACTCAAGGTCATAAGTCAGTATCAATGACATCAAATAAAAACTGACTCAATGCATGGTCATTGTCTTCTGCACAATTCATCAGTGCACATTATTCTAAAGGAAAATGTTTGTTTCTTTTATCAAACTTTCTCCACCTGTTTTAGTGGATTTTCGGCAACACTTTATTTTGATGGTCCCTTTTGAACATTCTGTTGACTATAAGTAACTTTGCAACTACATGTCAACTAGCTCTCATTAGAGTATTAGTAGGCTGTCTGCTTAATATCTGCTAACTCTTTATTGTGATGGTCCTCCAGCAGACATTCTACTGACTATAAGAAACTTTGCAACTACAACTTACAACTTATTCTAACCCTAATACTCTACCAACACTATAATGAGAGTTAGTAGACATGTATGTGCAAAGTTACTTAGTCAAACATAATGTGTTAAAGGGACCATCAAAATAAAGTGAAACCGGATTTTCTTTTCTTTTTTATAAACTTATATACTTTTGGCCACTTTCACTTTTGCAACATGGTTGTGTGTTTATCTTTTATTATTGAGGAAAGTTGTGATAAAAAATTACTAGTTTAAAAACAAAGCCGAAATGAATGAAGAAATGAGCCACAGGAAAACATCAGTCCTTCTTCTGAATCCATTACATAACAACTCTCTATGGTCTGGTCAGAAGGACGGATGAAAGTGTTTTACTGTCAGGAATATACTTTTATTGGTTTTCTTCAACATTGGTTGTTGATTGTAAAAGTTTACAGAACTGTTGAAAAGGAAGCAACTTACTTTATTCCTCAAGTAAAAAACAACTCTTTTACTGCCCCTCCTCCAAATAAATATCTGCTTATATCCAAATGACGCATTGATGACACCAAAACTTGTTGATATACATTATCTGCAGTACTGCATAAAAAAAACAAAAAAAAACAGAAGGGTGAGATTGAGATATAAGATTTTGCGATATTTCATACAGTTCACCCTGAGGCAAAACTCATGTGAAGGAAGCAGCTTTCCTTCCCTCCTCAAATTTTCTCTCCCTTTCTTTCTGTTTTGGCTCTCTTATCATCTTTTCAAGCATGCCAAGTGAACTGTCGGACTGCAGATTTCTCTGTGATAGAGATCTCTTGGGAGACATCGACAAAAAAATGTTGCAAAAATATAGCAACAGAAGGATGGGGAATCCAGAGGGACAGAAGTAAGAAATGTGGACAAATGAATGTGTTACCCGACACGGCCTTGGCATCGCTCAGAGAGCCCTGCAGCCACACTACAGCAGTCATGAACATCCCTCCATGCCTCGCAATTCTTTTTCCATTTTTTACACTTTTCTCCCTTCTTTCTCTGTATCCTTCATCTGGCTGTAATTTTCCCTCAGCACCCGAAACAGCTTGTTATCTATACTGCTGTTCTGTTAGATCGAACACACTTATTACAGTTAAAATCTTAATGACCCAAGTTTAGCATTTCTCACTGAATATTCCAGACGTTATTTTAAGGCAGTGGAATGTTAGCTAGGGCTGGCATGACTGCTCATTTTAAAGGAGTCGACAAGTCGGCGGGTCAGTGTTTATCTCATGTAAATGACTCACTCGTCACTGCGCAGCAGAGAGAACGTTTGTGCAGGTTAGGTGGTGCAGTGAGAAATGAAAAAGTGCATCTCTCCATTGCCAGATTCAAGATGTTGTGTTGTCATAAAGCAGAGCTACAGAATAAGGATGTCCCGATGGCCTGGGGCCAGAGTGAAAGAGCTTGTTGTACTTGTATATTCGTTTTCTTAAACATATGATTCCATGTGGTTTCTGCTGATTCAAATGTTTACAAGATACAGAGAGACAGACAGAAACACGGACAGACAGACAGGCAGAGAGACAGATAGAAAGACATATGACTATTCAGACAGATAGATAAATAGATACAGCTACATAAATAGATACAATCTAATAAAAAATAATCTGCATTTTGGCTTTTAATATCTGAATAACAATATAGTATTATTATAGATAGATTAGATATATAGATAGATAGGTAGATAGATAGATAGACAGACAGACAGACTGATAGAATAAAGACAAAATAAATAAAGACATACAACTATTCAAACAGACAGACAGACAGATTGAGATAGATAAATAGATGGATAAATCCAAAGTGTAACCAAAGAAACAAAGAAAGAAAGACATACAACTAGTCAGGCAGACAGACAGACAGACAGACAGACAGACAGACAAATAGAGATACAGACAAATAGATAGATAAACCCGAAGTGTAACCAAAAAAAAAAAAAACTTTCTTATACCACACCATTGTTTAAAGTAAAAGAGACGGCTGATCTACAGCATTCCCTCACAAGAACTTCTACATCTTCACAGGAGCCAATAACACTCTTCATCCATCCTCCCTTTCATGTTTCACATTCAATACCTAAAGTGTTTATTACCACGTTACTCTTCAGACACTCATTTTCAAGATGGATCTGATCAATGTGAGGCATGGTGCCAAACGAGGCCGGAGTGGACCAGGACCAAGATTTGGCTTCAACCTCTAAACAATCGATCGCTTCTCTGTGCGGGCTGACAGCCTCGAGTCATCTGTTGTATCGGGTGAAGTTTGACATTTTGTCAGTTATTACTTCTGCTCGCCCATCCTGAGCTGTGAATCTACGATGTCATGAGAAAGCCAAGCACCCCACACAAAAGTGTAATGAACATCACTTTTCATCATCTGCCTGGAGATTGATGGACTTTAAGCTGCCCTCCAGACACCCTTTTTAGGGGGTACTACTTTTAGAAGCTTGTAAACAGGCATTTGTTTCAAGGAGAAGACTAGCAGACCAAGGAATAAATATTTTACTAGGTTAAAGAACACACAAAAAAGATGTGGTTGTTTTCCTGGGCCTGTAAGAAAGTTTACACACTACAGTGCCACGGGCAGAAATCAATGTCTCCACAGAGTCCTTTCAAGTGTATTCTATACTGATAATGAACAGGTTTTAAAGTTTAAAAGAAATCCGGGAAGTGAATGCGAAACTATACTTAATGATTTGCTTAGATTTGGTGATTTTTCAGTTTGTTATCATGTGCTTAAAAATACAATGGGTAGAATTAAGATCAGTCAAGAATCTTCAAGAAAAGAAGATACAAGGGACAGTAACTTTTTTATTGTGTGCTGTAGATCTGCAGGCCGACTGAAAACATCTTCTTTTAAACCTTCATTTCACCTCTCCAGATGTAAACGTAAATGTTTAGCCTAATGCAGCTATACGCTTTTATAATCAGTAATCTGTTTTTTTTTTTTTTTTTACATGACTCTCTTTGCCAAAGAAATAGTGATTTCATTGGAGCATTTTGATAATTCAACTTTAAAAGGTGTTGTAAGTGATAATAAAACTTGCTGATTTCAAATCAAGGAATTGGGACTGTCTCCATCCCTTCAACCACACATCCTCTCTCCAAAACCCTCTGAAGATGTCAAAATCAGTAAATAAAGTAGCGCTGCACAATTAATTGAAATAAAACCGAAATTGTGATATGGCTAAAAGGGTTAGTTCACCCAAAAATGGAAATTCTGGAAATTACTCACCCTCATGTCGTTCCAAACCCTTAAGACTTTTGTTTATCATCGAAACACAAATGAAGATATTTTTGATTAAATCCGAGAGCTTTCTGACTAGGGCTGGGACAATAAATCGATGCATCGTGATTCTTCAAACGATTCTGGATTGATTTTGAGATTTTCAGTATGCATCGCGATTCTTTTTCCAATCGATTCTGAGCTTAGTTTTGAACAGCAGATGATGCTGCATGCTTTAGAAACAGACGTACTCTGCTTGCTTCCAATTCCTTACACACACTGCTTGAATCTTCCATAAAATAATCTTTGATAAAGTTCGAAAAACAAATTAGAAGGATATTCGAGGGGGGCTGTGTTTACATTAATTTCCTGTCATAAAAGCATTCTGAGTCACTCATCTCGCACACAGCCGAATGCACAAGCGGTCTTTGGCGCTCTTCTTCGTGAGCATTTGAGTGTGTGGTTAAAAACTAGCCTACAGGGCCATCTGCTGTCAAAACTAAGCTCAGAATCGATTGGAGAGAGAATCGCGATGCATACCAAAAATCTCAGAATCGATCCACAAATCGCAGTGCATCGATTTATTGTCCCAGCCCTATTTCTATGACAGCAACATCATAACCACTTTCAAGGTCCAGAAAGGTAGTAAAGACATCGTTAAAATAGTTCATGTTACTACAGTGGTTCAACCTTAATGTTATGAAGCGACGAGGATAGAAGAAATTGTTGAATAAAGTCGTTATTTATTTATTTCTTTGCGCACAAAGGTGTTTTCGCTGCTCCATAACATTAAGGTTGAACCACTGTAGTCACTATTTTAATGATGTCTTCACTACCTTGGGCCTTACCTTGGGCCTTGAAAGTAGTTATGACGTTGCTGTCTATAGGGGGCCAGAAAGCTCTCGGATTTCAGAAAAAAATATATTAATTTGTGTTCCGAGGATGAAATAAGGTCTTACGGGTTTGGAACAACATGAGGGTGAGTAATTAATGACAGAATTTTCATTTTAGGGTGAACTAACCCTTTAAGCCGCAGCTTTGAGCATGCAAAATTTCTTCGGACACTGCAACGGTCGTGATATGATGAAAACTGGCAAAGAAAGCTGGTCAAAGAAAGTTTTAGTTGACCGAAGTTTTAGCTTCATTCTACATGAAATGTTGAACGAAACAGACAAATACCACCACCATTTCAGGCAAACCCCTACAGGACATGTTTAAGGTCTCCTTTATTGACTCAATAAAGCTAAAGAGACCTTCATCTTGGTATAAAACAGGGGTCATATCTTCCAGCCAGTTTCCACAGCTCAATACTTAAGTCAGTCAACCCAACATCCAGTTCAACCTTCATAACAGAATTACCTTTTTTTTATTTTTTTTTAGCCCTATTCAGTTAGAACTAGTTTTCTTTGAGAAGGTCAGGTAAATTTGTGCTTCACAGATGTACTTTGTAATTTAAATCCCAAACTTGAATCAAACACATTTGAGTTTTTTCACAACCTCGCTAATGATTTCAAAGCCAATGACCTACTGCTAACTTATCCAGTGAGAAATGTATTTTCCTAACTCATTTTCTCATTGCTCCTAATTAGAGTGGCTGCTATTTTGCCAACTTTACGAGTAAAATAACAGTTTGTTCAAATACTATTAAATAAAATGATTGAATTTAAAAGTGAGGAGGCCATATTATGCCATTTTAGTCTTTTTTTTGTTTTTGGGGTCTACTGGAATAGGTTTTCATGCTTGAATGTTCAAAAACTGTGAGTTTGGCTGCATTTAAGTCTAAGTTTTTATGTTTTTTAATGCGCATATGTAGAGTACACACAAATCCGGACAACATGTTAATACGTTCACATGCTCATTACGTTCATGCAGACTCTAGTTTTATAGTAAATAAGTTTCCCCAAAACAAACCTTCTTCTCACAAAACTCTTCATCATCAGCAGAGGAATTATTTTTTCTCTCTGTTTCTACTACTGCACCAAATCTTAACACAAGCTCCATATAAGAAATTCAACAGCTTCTGTTTGTGTTTGAAGAGAGAGAGTGTGTTTGTGCTGTCTGTTTCTCTAAATGTTTCATGTGTTATTCGATCTCCAGCAAGGCATATAGTCATGAGGGGGTGAGAAGGAATTACTGCAAATCCAACTCTGCGCTGCAAAAGAGCCGGAACCTGTGGAGACTGAATTAACCTAATCAGACAGCCAGCGATCTACCCCTCCAAATGTTATGCTACATCAAACCATAAAATACGCAACATAACGGATCACAGAAAGCAAAGAATGCAAAAAAGCATTCTTGCTTACACTCACAACCCCGGCAACCCGCCTAGAACACTGTGAAGAAACTCCATGCTGAGCTTTAGATGTTCACTTAATGCCACACAGCACAAATCATTTCAGCGTACGAATAATATGCTGAAAAAGAGCCATAATTTACACTTTTGGAGAGATGTTTTACCCTGAAGTCCACTTATGATGTACATAAGTATTGAGACCATTTTTGTCAAAAATGTTGTTTTCTGTGATTCCTGTTGAAGTAAACTCTGTTGCATTAAAAAAAGCATATTTTTGTGGTATACTTGTATGTTGATTGAATCAATCAATCAATCAATCAATCAATCAATCAATCAATCAATCAATCAATCAATCAATCAATCAATCAATCCCAGCAGTGCTTATGACTATTTATATGTAAATGTTAACATGATTATGGTTTTGATTTCAGTTCCAGATAAATAAACTGTAAATGAATAAACTGTTGTTGTACAGTAGCTTAGTTTTCATAAATGGTAGACTAGGGGAGAGAGTTTAGCAAAGTGACAACAACAGATCTGAGCAGGCTATTGTATCCCACAATGCAAAGTAATAACAGCCATTTTTGACTCATACAATAATTGGACTGCAAGTGTTATAAGACTGAATTAAGTTATTTTAATTTCCAGGATAATAACTGGACACAATTCACATCCAGCAAGGTGATGCGAAAACACTAGCATGCTGAAATCATGGCCGCCCAGCAGGACCCATCCAGTTGGTCACATCGGGATATTTTCAAGTCGAGGGTGCGGATCTGTTGATCTCGATGGAGATGTGAGATTCCTTTTCACTTCCCTATTCTACACACAGGAAAAAGACTGGTCTCTGGAGGAGAGTTGAGCATATAACAACAGTAGAACATTTACATTTTTTAATTGCTTTACCTGCACAAAGTTACTTGGTTGTCACTCAGAAAGTAAAATAAAGAGCAACATTGTTGCTGTTTACTTATAGTGGAGAATTCATGACGGCAGACAAAATGAATCCCAAAGGAAGGTTTTAATCACATTTGTTGTGTTTAAAATTAACTGATGCAACATAATGAGTATTAAAATAAAACCTGGATCAATAAACTTTGAAATACAGTAGTCAACATTTGAAGTGGATCAAAACCCTTTCATGAATGAATTTTGAACAATACCCGTTATTGTCTTAGGACAACTTTGATTCACTTTTTTGATCCACTTCAAATGTTGACTACTGTAGCTATAAACACTGCTTAATTTAGTGCAATAATGCAGCCCACATACATATAAGAGCTATTGGTCAAGGCTTATAGGCTTAAAGCCTTTTAATGTATTTTAAATGTATAATGCATTATAAAGTTATTCATAATGTATGTTATAATGCATCTTTTCATAAATAATTGTAACCAAAGTTACAATTCAATATAATATTTGCAGACTCCTTGTTGCCTTTGAAATTGTTTGTTTGTAAGGTGTTTTAATGCATTAGGTATAACAATGAATAGATCATTCAGTTTTCCTTGATAGGTCCTTTTCTCTGGTGAACCTGATTTCACTAAGTGCAACGTGTTTCCGGATCAACAGTCCAATCAACCAATCAGATTTGAGGGGCAAGTTTACAGTTTATGTCAAGTTTAGCCTTACATTCAGGGTGCTTCTACGTCAGTGTTATTCACCTATCATTTCCCTATGATTTTAGGGATAACTTATGGGTAATGTTAGGTTTAAGGGTAGGGATAGGACTACATTTTCAGCCAAGAATGTTGTTCCAGGATCAACAAAATATGTTGTCACAGGAACGTGTGTTTACTTAACAAAATCACAGTGACCCCTTTTTAAATCATCCGATATTGTTTTATTTTGGAGATCCTCATATTGCACTGTGTTGTATCTGTGTACACGTGGTATTTTGTGACATTTCATGTTAAACATCCCAGCTCGGGCGGCCATCTTGAGCCAGGCAGTGTGTCTGCTTGTTTACCAGTATTTTTGATAGGCACCGTGGGGCGACTCCAGGCTGCCTATAAACCATTAGCACTGAAAGGATGATGTATGGCATCGCCTTCAGAGAGCAACTTCTGTATGCATTTCAATCCTCCCCAGATAGTCCCCCGTTTAATTGTGCATTAAAGTCCATGCGTCGCACCATTTGTTACTCACATTGTTTACCGTCCTATTTGAGTTCTAATTAATCCAAAAAACACAGAGCTCGACTTCATTAACTTGTGCAGCTCTGGCTCATCGGAGGTTAATTAGCAGCGGAGGACAGGATGCCGCGCGGCAGCCCAGGAAGAGTTTGTTGACCGTTGTCAGATAAAGAGAAATACCATTAGGCTCTTCATGATCTTGTGATAGCCGGATAAGATGAAAATGGCATGTTGTTATTCTTTGTTCTGGGAATCTCACGCTGTGACAGCTGTAGCTTTTTGAAGACAGCTATGAACATAAAGGTGAGATCATATCTGTAATCAATAAAATACATGATTTCTGATGTTGTAATTATAACTTATTTATCTCTTGATGAAGAGATTACAATAATGCAGGTTGTCAGTTTTGTCTTTCAAAATAAAGGTTAAGTAACATTGTGTTTCATGCAGTTGTGAAATAAGAATTTTTCTATTACATCTTGTGTTTTGTACATCAAAAAGTTGCAATTTTGATTAAGAGAAGCTCGACCTATCTGGTATAATGCTACATCTCCTCTATGGTGGTAAAGATATTTAAGTTGTAAACGTCTGGGTGTTTTGCCCCAAGCCCTGTTGACATCCGAGTAAATTTTGTGTAAAGGAAACAGCTGCACAAAAATAAATCTCCAAGAAAATTATCGAATTAACTCAAAGTTAACAGCTGCATAATCTCTGCAATAGGCCTCTGAAGACCTTTCCGTTCGGAGAAACTCTCATAACAATTAATTATCTCTTTCTCCATTTCTGGCAGCCTCCCTTTACAGCAGTCTGGAATCATACTGCTTATTTTAAAGATTAATGTTTAAATTCATCAGTCTTTTCCAGGAGACTTAAAATAAAGCACACTTACACTGCATGAATGTATTTTATCATCTCTTCACGATACTTGTTAACGGTGTGACAGACAGCCCAGTAGAGTGATTATATTGAAGACCAGGAGTGAATAAAAATAACAAAAATTGCCACATAGTCAAACAGAGATAAGTTGAAGCTTGGAATATTTTTAAGCATCTTCATGTGAAATTTATCTGAGATAAGAGCAATCTGTTCAAATTATTTGTTATTTGGATATTGTTGATAATTAGGCCAAAGCATTGGGACTTTTTCCCGGTTTGTATCAAACAGTCAGTCTGTGCATTTAGTGGTGGGGATTTTTCAGTAACTCCTTTATAAGTGAGTTATTTGACTCAATCACTCAACTGATTTGTTCAAAAACATTGATTCATTTAAGAACCAAACAATGGACTGTCTTTGAGGGTGCTTCTCAAATGGAAGGCTGCGTCCTTCCTAGTCCAGTCCTTCTGAGGCTTGCAGGCTAGATGACGACTCAGCATTAAACACTAAAATGAGACGTGGCTTACATTATTGTCAGTTTAGTGTTAGTGATTCATTTACAGCAAAACAAAAGATAACATCAATGCTTTCATGTCCAAAAACATTATTCTTGTCTTACATTTCATAATGAACTCAGACTAACTCTGTACACTCATTTTCCATCAGTTTATTTTCTTGAATTGGAATGTGTGCAAAGGATTGTGGGTGATCTAAGGCCATGAAGGATACATCCGAAGCATCCTTCAAATTGAGACGGCCTTCGGCGACATTTGATGACGTGGCAGCTGAGATATGCAGCCTTCCGTTTGAGAAACACCCTATGAGTGAGTCACTGAATAATTCACTGAACCAATTTGTTCAAAAAGCTGATACACTCAGGAACCAAAAAAGTAATTGAATCATTGAATTGTTCCATCATAACAATTGTTTAAAAAAAACAAAAAAAAAAACTGATTGACTGTGTTGCTCAGAGACATCCAACTGTTCTAAATGCTTAAATAATAAATAAATAATCTAAATAATGATAATATGATGGTGTTATTTGCTCCTAGGTATTATTTTAGACTGATTGACCTTCAGTAAAGCTAATTTTGACAGTCCTTACAAATACATAGAACAGAATAAACCAGTAAATACATTCAAGTAATGTCATGACATTTAGCAACCCTTAGTAAAGTGTCTTTGTCACCAAAGAATTCGAAAGTTTTAAGAGAAGCACTGAGTTTGACAATAAAAGCCTCTCAGATGAAACCTAGTTGGTCTTTGTGCCATCTAAACAAAATTTCATAATATCACCACCAGTTTCTGACGAATGATGCTTCTTTCCTGTGTGAAAGCATGAGAGAGTGAGGACCTCAATGATTACTTCACCACCTTTTCCATTTCTCACACAATCTGACCCCGAAGATGAATTTCGTTTTCAGTGAGAGAAAGAAAGCCAAATGCCACCTGGGCTGTGACCCTCGCCCGACGCGTATAGGTCACGGCTGACATTCTTTGTTGACATGTCAGCAACTGAGCATTGGAAATGGCAGCACAAACAAGGCAGATGATGACACGTCTTCCTCCCAGGACTCTCTGCCCCATGGCTGGATTTTAGGATTCTTTCTGGCCTTCTCTTCTGAGAAGGTTAACGAAGGCCTGAAATATAATCGAAACATATTGTTGTACACACACACACACACACACACACACACACACACACATATATATATATATATATATATATATATATATATATATATTCATACGTATACATACATTATATATATGCACATGTATAACTGTCAAGGCAACATTTTTAATTTCTTTAAGTTTTTTAAGTTTGAGTTTTTCATCTAACATTTAGATTTTATGTCAGCCTTCTTTCAATTAACAAACAAATAAATAAATAAATAAATAAATAAATAGTTAGTTAACATAATATTTAGTTTTAAGAATAACAACACTGATATAGTCGTCCTTTCTTTACGAGTGAACGCAAAGTTTCTTGGGAAACGCAAACGTTTTTGCAAAGGTTTTGTGAGGGAATGCAAAGTTTCTCTGGGAACGCAAATACATTGAATTTTGTTTTCCTCCCGTCTCATATTTATCTTTTTATCACCATGTCCCTTAAGGGGCTCCATACAACTATAATGGAATCATTTAATGGTAAATATTTTATTTCATCCTGAAATCTGAGCACAATCTGACACGTGTTTTTTTTTTTTTTTTCTTTTTTTCAGGAAATAAATCTGAGATACTTTTATATATTTTAATAATATTTTGAATTAGTTTCTATTTTCAGTTTAATTATAGTTCAAGTTTTAGTAATTTTGTTGTGCTTTTTGTCATTAAAAAAAAATGACTATAGTTTTAGTTTTTTAAGTTTTAGTTTTTGTTTTAGTACAAGTTTTAGTTTTAGTACAAGATATGTTGCCTTTTTTTTAAAGATGTCTTTATATATTTGCTTTAGTTTATTTCAGTTAAAGTATATTTTATTTCAAGTAATGAACCTGTTTTTCATGTTTTTAGTTTTAGCTCACTATAACCTAAATCAAAAAGTAGAAGTCCTCATTTGCTCCCCATTTATTCTCATTGGCATCTGGGAGAAATGGAATGTGTGACTTTTCTAAGTTCTTTTTCAATAACATTTTTTGTTATGTCTGAAATGTTGTTCTCAGAATTTAGTCTGAAAACCTAGACTTAGAAACAAGATGTCTGTCAACTAGCACAGAGTGGTCTTCACTCCAGCTGTAATATAGAGCACGGAATATGTTGTGCTAAAACATTTTAAAAGCAGCAAATACCCAGCAGTGCTGTTCCGCAGAGTGGATGCATACTTGTCAGTCTGTCTTTCTCTGCCAGTCACACTAAGTGGCGTTGACAGTTGTCCTGAGCCGCTCACGGCTCCGTCTCTCTTCAAACCTCTCCTGTTTATCACTGCTCGAATGCATATTAATGGAGTATGCCCTATACCTGGCATTTCTAATGCATAAAAATGCGCTTCATAATTTACAGTCAGTGGAGCGGCCACGTCGAAAAGCCAAAGCAACCGCAGGGTTTCTTGCTTCCCAAGCCTCGATGTGCCACTTATTGACTGCTCTGCAAACTGGCGAGGAAGTGAAAGATAATTCTGGGTAAAGATGAGAAAAGCACAACTCTGACCTGATCTGCATCAGCATAATATGTGTGTAACATGAATCTTGCAGGAGTTGGAAGGGTAAGAGGAGAGACTGCTGTGATACGGTTTGTGGGAACATTCACTTTGATTCCCAGATATTGTCAAATCAGGGATATGCCGACAGAGTCACAGAAGCCTTCCTTTTCAGCAAGCGTGAGTGATGAGACAGGAATGAGTGTCGGTAAAACACCATCAACATGTCCATTGAGGAAACTGTGCATTAGTGCTAGCCAGCGTTCTGTCAGTGTTTATCCATCATATACTCACATACAGTACGCACATGTCCATGCGTTTGATTAATGAGTATATGGCCCTGAACTTTCCATAAACCTCAATCTTGACATTTTCAGACAAGAGTTAAAGGTCAGTCTATATAAAGAGACTCTGCATGTCGTATTTGCACAAATGTTGAGAGCTTGACTGATGAAAACATGTTAGTATTCTAGCCAGAATGAAACTTCACCCTTTTCTCATGCACTTCTTTAGTGGAAAATATTGCATCAGTTTTATATCAAGACTTCTCAGTAATATAGTTTATAGGGTTGCTTCTCTATCGGACTAAAAGCCAAGAAAGACATCAATCTTGCAACTTTTGTCGCACACAACCAAAATATCCTTCTGTTGCTGCATTCATCTAGTTTCAGGGAATACCATATACATTAATCCATTTATCCAATCAAATGAGAATAATAGCAGAATGACATAGAAGTAATAAAAGTATAAGCAATTCATCCAAAAAGACAAAGCAGTACAAGAAGCATTAGAATAGCAAATTTCCGAGCGTATTTATTTATTTTTTAAATAAATAAATCTGACAGTATAGTAAAAAAGTATAGTAAAATACAGTTACACAAATAAAGTATAGCATAATAATATCGACAGACAGACAGACAGATAGATGGTGATTTGTTCAAACATAATTCCACACAGAACTCAACATTCCAGACCCCAAATCACCAATCCAGAGCCATAAAATCCAGGCTCCAGCCAGTCTAAGAACTTTATGGGCAACTAATGGAAGAACGTTGTCAATGTTAGATGGTTTTGAAAAGACTGATTGGTTCAGAGATGGCACAGCTCAGTGCCCGACCAGAGGTTGCGTGACCCCACGACAGATATACAACACAGACCCCCTTCTTCTTAAGGACCTCTGAATGACCCAGGGTGTAAAATCTCTTCAAACCACAGAGACTGAGATTTTACCTACGAAAATACATAAAATCATCCCAGAACAATTTTCGATGGACTTATAATCAAACATCGTTCAACTACATAATTCTATATTGTGTCTACCACCTATATGTGTGTCTAATAAGCTTAGATCCCATATAAGTCATGTAATGGTTATAACTGTTAGATGTTTGAATGAAAGTGTGTCGTCAATATGATCGTATGTTCTTGATTCAAAAGATGGCTTGATTGAAATCTGTGTAAAATGTTTCGTATTCTTATAATAGTAATGATGTCTAAACTGTGGCCTCTGTACTCTAGCTTGGAGAGTAAGGGGATCACAGATAATGCATGATTTACGATGAGAAGTGAAGAAAATGCCACCTCTCAAATAAAGCCAGTGTCTAATTGGTCAGATCTCTTCCAGGAGGTTGGACAAACATTTGAGTTTAAAATCTTAGACCCGAACAAAGTTTTGGGAAAAGAACAAAGGTAGAGAGAGAAGGGCGCGAAGGGAGAAGAGACCAGATAGACTAGTAACCATGTAGACGAGCAGAAATGAAAGAACCCAAATTAAGATCAGAAGAACATGGGTTAACAGCTTCATTCCAGCCATCTAACTACTCTCGTCTCAATTTTCTTTCTTTTCTTAGTTTTCCTTTCTTTTCCGCTGTGAGTCTCGGTTCAGTTCAGTTAAGTTTTGCGGCAAAGTTTTGGTCCACGATTCGACTGCAAAGCCAGCTTCAAACAAAGACTTTCCATCCATCCGCCAGCACACCACGTGATTGGCCGCCCCAGATATCTATCCAGGCATGAGGACACCAGCCAATGAACGAACTCGGGAAACCCATTTTACGCTGACAAAAGGGAATCCCCAAAAAGGAACGCAAACAAGCAAGTAGCCTCTAGACTCTTAAGCTGAACTGCTGCATTGATACAACCCGCCTAAGAAACGATAGAAGGGTTAAATTAATGATTGATGGTTCATTCAGGCCATGTCTTATAAGTGCATATAGAAACTTGGGATTTCATCACTCTTAAAACTCATTCTTTCCTCACTCTCCTTCTTTCTGCAACTCGTATGAATGTGTGCGTGTGTTTGTGTTAGATATTAGTTTTATGTGTTAGAATAATCAATAAAGTCTTGTTTGTATTTTAAAGAGAAGTATTACTTGTGTTATGTGCTTACAAATTTAATGTCTTAAACTGCTGATCTAAGTTACCTTGCTGACAAATAGTATTTAACTATAGTTTGGATATTTATATCCGCTGCAGAGCTAATAGTTACAGCCAGTTCAAATGAACCCTGGACGAGTCATTTGCACGGTTGTAATAAGTGATTCTTTCGAATTACCTATAAATTAATTAATAATTCCTTTGAGCTAAATTGACCTGTCAGAATCACTCTATTAACATTACAATAGATAGATAGATAGATAGATTTAAAATGAAAACAGAAAGGCTGCATTGGTTTATGTTTTGTAACCTTTACTTTTTTGACTCGATTAAATTACCTTCCTGGTTTGGAACTGATTAAATGGAGTAGAGATAATTTGTTGTGCAGCTCCAGTGGAGTGTTAAAAAAAAACAAAAAAAAAACACACACCCCAAATTATTAAAATCATGCATTTTGAAGCATAGCCAATACTGCAAAAGTGATATATCTCTGGGGATAAGAGATTCCTTCCGACATGTGATTTGGATGATGTTATGAACACATGCATACACATCACACCAACAAATGTCCTGCTTTAGGTCTTTGGTAGGAGCTGAAAGCAGCATCTCCTGGAGAATCCACTAATTGACAGTTGAAAAGAAGCCTTGAAGTGCGGGCTGGCCATTGATTGATTGGGCAACATGAGGAGTTGCCTGCCGCTCTCCATTGTGTGACTGCTCAATCAGAGAGTACGCCATGACGGGTGCCATCAATATGCATGAAGGTAGACTGTCACAGCTGTGCCGCACTCCCATGTGGCGTGACACTCCCTGCCTCTCATTGTCTCCGCGTTTTATTGTTCACTTTTCTTTTCTCCTCACTCTCTCATTGTAATTTCTCTCCCTTTGCCACCCTTCTTGCTCCTGCATCACTGTAATGTCTGAGCCAGGGGCGGTACTTTGCCGCAAAATTCCCATTTTACTGTAATTTCAGACTCTAGCAAGCTCTAATAAGCAAAATACCCCCCTGGAGCTATGTTTTGAACCACGGTTACAAAGTTGTTTTAATTTACCTTAATTTAATTCATGTTATGCTTATGATTCTTTAAAAGACTTTGCTTTTCAAACGCAAAAGCTAAAAACAATACGTCGCTCAGATTTTGAATTAGATCACTCACAGAAGTGTTCCTATTTAGTTAGTCTAATTTGGGGGAACTGAGTAAGAAAAGCTGTGTTTTAAATTTCATTTTCAGCCTTTTTTATCACTATAGAGAGGACAAGACACGGATATTAAGACCAAAGTATATTCAGGTTTTATGGGTATGCTAGGTTATGCATAAAGTGCCCCGTAAATTTCATCATCAGCATAGTACGTGTACAGCACGATTTTTCAATATGCTTAGCTCGCACATAAGCCTTGAATTTTTTTTTTTGTACTACTGAGTTTGTCCACAAGGTTGCAATACTGCCAGGCCCGTAGTTTCAGTCAAAAATTAAACTGATAAGATGGAGCAACAACAAACTATTTGAGACACCAAAAACAATAGACGCCTATATTTTACGCCCACTTGTGTAAGGTGGAAAAGAAATACCAACCCGATCTCACGGCAATTTGTACATATTTTACGAGTTGCCTAATTCGTATGAATTTGTACGAATGACCTACGCCGGACCGAGTGAGGTCGTACGAATTAGCCACCACGTATCACTCGTACGAATTGGTCGTGAAATAGCGTTGGAAATACCCACAAATTAACAATGACATCACGGTTTACTCCAGAGCGGCTATATATATACTGACACTATTTTCTTCAGGAAACAAACTTTTTTGCATTATTTTCCTGTTATCTCTGTAAAGCTGCTTTGAAACAATCTGTATTGTAAAAAGTGCTTAATAAATAAATGTGACTTGACAAAGAACTTTTTTTCGTTTTTGACTTCTGGAGACAAATGACGCAAGCACTGAAAAGGGATGAAACTTTAGTGCGCATGTGTTGGCCGTTTGCGCCAAAACTACTGACATTTTTTTTTTTATCGAAACAACGAAACCAAAATTAATGTTTTTAATTGGAAGCTGTGTTGCTAAAAACTGAGCAGTTAATGTTTATATATATATATATATATATATATATATATATATATATATATATATATATATCTATATCATTATGCACAAAATAGACAATGACACAGTCAAAACATCACCCTAAAACAGTTATGAAACTAAAATATTGACTAAAATAAAGTTTTAAACTAAATTACAGTACACTTTGGACATGTCAGAGAAAGACTCCACTAAAAGTTGAACTCAAGGATGGTCTCGTTGTGCAAGTGTAGTTTTGAGTGCGCTTAGGCCGTACGCTCTTATGTCCACGTGTGTTGTATTATGTGTAGCAAGCGGTTCGTGTTTATATCTGGCCGCATGCTTTCTTGTTATCTTGTGCTATGGCCGCATGCTTTCATGTTGTCATGTTTTGTGTGGACAAACTGTCGGTGAGAGCGCTATGTTTTTGTCACATTTTGTGTGAACACGTGGCTTTGTTTTGTATGTTTCTACATGCCATGTGCTCCGCTGTATATTGTCTTAACCCCAACCTTCTTTTTACCTGATCATTGGTTAATTTGAACAACCTGCTCTCCAACTAAAACTCTGCATTGAGTCCTCGTTGCTCCTTCAGCCTGAAACTTGACAGATTGAGACTCCAATTTTAAAATAAGCTGTCATAAGCTCACGTCTCTATGCCATTTCATGCCCTCGTTTCTGTCATCTCAGCTGTTGATTACACCGACCTGTGCCCTAACCAAATTTTTGTTCTATTTGACTATCACACATTACGAATCAAGCTCGTAGACTCGATGCTGAAGTGCACTCTAACGTCTTCTCCAAATCTCCCCATGGTCCGGACCAGACACCGACAGCAGCTGACCTTTTCTTTGATGAGCGCTTATGACAAGACGGCCCTCCTTGCATGAGTCCTCCGGCATGTCCCAGCAAATGCCACAATGTTAATTGATTATGCGATTCCCTCACATAAGCATGATGGTTTTGATAGCTCAATGCGATAAAGAGATTTTCCTGGAAATGTCTGCAGACACGGGATTATCATCAAGAGTCCATATTAGTTTCAAGCCATTTCAGCAATTTAAACACATTTGGTAGCACTCTTTGCTTTAGCTTTGCTTTTCATCCGATCATATCTTAATTGCTTCCTGATAGCGTTTTTGGGCCAAAGCGTCTCATGCTTCAGGAAGAGAGACCAAGACTAGTCCTGTTTACACAGAGCTTGTTAGACTCCATCTCTCCTGGGCCTGAAACATCTGCCTCTGCTCTAGAGCCAAGTGGTATGCAGAATCCGTCCCCAGCAGGAGAGGCAGATCGCCAGACCCCCTACACCCCCACTTCAGCCCAGGGATTTGTTTCTGGGCTTTAAACAGGTGTCCATTTGCAACTGTCCATTTTATAACTGAGGAGCATTACCTGTCATAAGGCCCATAACCAAAAAATACTCTATGCAAGGACATTGATGCAGATGCTCAATATCATATGTCCATCCATCCATCGATCCATCGATCCATCCATCGATCCATCCATCCATCCATCCATCCATCCATCCATCCATCCAAAGATCATCTCGACAAAGGTAGCCTTTCTAGAAAATGTTACACATTTCTTTTAATTCTACTTTGTTACATTCAAATTTGAATGTAACAAATTTGACATTGTGAATATATTTGTAATCATTTTTTATGTTAAATATTTACATTCAGCTTTAATTTATTGTTAGTTTTAGTTTTATTTTATTTCAGATATTTGTCATGGCAACATTTTTAATTGTCATTTCAGGTTTTTTTTTTACGGCAACACTTTACAATAAGGTTACATGAGTAGGCTAAACATTAGTTAAAAATGCTAAACATACCTAAAAATGAACAATAATTCTACAGCATTTATTAATCTTAGTTAACATTAATTTCAACATTACTAATACATTATTCAAATCAAAAGTTGTATCTGTTAACATTAGTATGCATGTGAACTAACATGAACTGTATTTTTATTAACATTAACAAAGATTAATAAATACTGTAACACATGTATTGCTCGTTGCTTTATGTTAGTTAATACATTAATGTTAACAAATGAAACCTTATTGTGAAGTGTTTTTAACTTTAAGTCTAATATTTATATTTTATTTCAGTTTTATTTCAATTAACAGGAAATAGTTTTAGTTTTAGTTAACAATAACAAGAGTGATTAAAATTCCTTTCAAATTCAGGAAATTAATTGAGTTTGAAAGGCTTTCTCAATTCATTTAATTTGAATGCTACACAACATTGTATATATTTTTTCCTTTGTGTTAACAGTGTCATGGAAGATCAACTGAATATAATTATGTCTTGTAAGTCTTGTAACGCTAAGGCACTTTAGGTGTAAACAAGAACTGTGCACTTTGAATACATTGGTCAATCATTTGCTTCTGTGTTGGCTTACTTGCGTAGAATTTGTTTGGCCGAACATGTTGGGTTCTTATAATCTGCATGGTAACATATTATAATATGTTTATAATGGGTTGCATTTAAATTCATAACAGATTGCTCTTGTTTTGTGCTATTGTAGGACTTGCGTCCTTGTCTCAAGGGCACGTCCACACCACAGTAGGCTGTTTCTCCCTGAGCTTTATTGCATGTAATTTGCTACGCTTTTTGATATGGGACTTTTTGATAGGTTTTTCAGCAGAAAACTGCCTGTTGTCCACCCAGCCCGAGGTGTCCTGAGGTAGCAGTTAGCTCTCTTTTTTTGTCCTCTCTCTCTTTTTCTGTGTCTCCTCCCGTCTCCTGAGGGCTCTGACAGTGATCAAGTGTGGCTTTGCTAGACAGCGCTAATGATCAAAGGTGTCCAAGGTGACAATTCATCATGTTATCACCAAGCACACGGATGACAAGTTGTTTTTCTGCGGGATCCATTCCTATAATTTTCAAACTGCAAAAACTTGTTACAGCACCAGCTATGACCAACGGGCGGCAGGTGCGCTCTCTCTCTCTCTCTCTCTGCCAAATAATTTAGTCAGATAAATACCTTAACCAAGTTTAGTATTTTCGTCTTCCCTCATATTTTTAGGGTCATTAACCCCTTCCCATGTAAGTTTAAAATATTCTAGTTGATCTCTCATTGATCTTTTGATATCACCTTGAACATTATAAAGGATTTATAATATTATTATTATTATTATTATTATATGTTAGCTGATTAATAAGGCTGCCATATTAGTTTTCACAGCAATTCAGAGAACCGTATCTGTCGGATTTATAACACGTCAATTCATCAATACATGAAAGTAAGTGGCCAGAAGAATATAGCAAATTTTATAGTTACCTAATACCTACACAATGTGTATCTGATATGAATAAGACACATCAATTTATATAGTCTGTGTGATCAAAGAGTCAAAGGGTTAAAAACAAATATCCTCTCTGGAAATATACAGTATAGAAAAACATTCTATATGACCACTAACTTTCCAGAGCACTTGTATTTTCTGCATCTAAACTGGTGTCATTTCCATCATTATTTCATTGGAAATGCTTTTTAGAGTTCTTGAATGCCTCAACCTTGTTCATAGTGTACACTGTTCATTTACTGAATGACCCATCATTCAGGCTGTAGAGACCATTTTGTACAAATTGTTTACAGCTCCCTCCTAAATATAGATCAGGCTTCACCCTTTCTCTCTCTCTCTATCATCACTTCTCTATCTTTCATTGCCACAGATCCATACTCTCCACAGTGGTGATCTGACAGGTTGTAATGTGTTAAGGGAGCTTGTGCCAAAGCGCACGTGTGCGTGCTCAAGGTCATACCGCACCAGTATATAGGGCACTGCACAGTGGGGACGGATGTGTACGACGGCAGACCCCAGCCCTTCCTGGGAAGTAAAACGGTACACCTGCTATCAAGGTGATGAATTGTGTCTTAAAGCAGTGCGGCTTGACCAATCACATGCTTCCAAACTGCTTTAACTGTGTAATAGGTGTGAACATGAGCATGTAGATTTGGGTTATGCTTTCAAAGTCACAAAAAGAAAAAGAAAAAAAAGTGCTCACACATGGCCACATTTTCCCCCCTCTAAATAGAAGTTCTTCATCGAGAAAAGTTAGCTAGTTTAGACCTAACAGCACCGGAGTCCAAATTAAAATGACATAATTGCCAGAGGAGTAAGTAATATGAATAATAGATGCAGTGTCTGGCTGTAATTAGTGGTCAACAGCCTTACCCGTGGCAACAAGGCCTGTTACCATGCCAGAGGCTACAGCAATTACCATGCATTTATCTCTATGGTTGTGACATTCTGTGCTTATTGTTGAAGTCTCGGAAAGGAGCAGGGAAGGAGAGACACGGCATAAAAAGGAAAGGACAGAACAAGTATAAAAAGTAAGAAAGATGCATGGGAGAGCTGGATGGTAAAGAGTTCGAAACGGGGGCAGTGCAAATAAGCCATATGGATTGCAATAGTGTAGGAGTATTTAATATGTCAGAGCTCAATAAAGTACGTACAAATTAACAAATCAGTCTAATTAGTCAAGAATTTTTGAGTCGTTAAATCCATCTATATGAAAAAATCAAATGTACAGTGGATGCTGTTACTGCAATTATATCACACAAGGAAAGTTTTTCCTTTAGCCTCCTTCTGTTTTTTTTCTTGACACATCTCACTTCAACACCATTGTAGCTACAGTAGCTTGAGAGATCTTGACACGATATCAAGCCATTTTAGAAACCCCAGATGCGAAACCCTTGGGAAACCAGTCTTGCAAGCAAAAGCCGTAATTTCACCGTCTAGATTAACTATAGATCCAATATAGTCCGGCTATGAGTAACCCACTTCTAGCCAAAATAACCTTGAATTTGTTTTTTGCTAAAGCAACTTGCGAGATGTATGATATCCCATCATATAAGCAAAGTAAACAGTGATTACAAGGTGTTTGGTTTACTCATTTCATTTCTTTATCTAATTGATGACTAGTCAATTCTTGGGCTATGGTTTAGACGTCTATTCAATTTTTCACTGACAGCCCAAATTTTGCCTTGTTTTAGCTTAGACGTCTGGGCTGTGTTTGGACGGCTATTAGACGTCTTTTAAACGCAAAATTGCTTGCTGTGTGGGAGATGGTTGTATCTGCTGCTGAACCCAAAAAAACTAAACAAAACGGATACAAACTGGCACCATCCCCACACTTTGCCCTTCTTCCATGACACCCCTCCTCCATTGGTTTTCTATGGCCCTCTGGGAAACATCATCATGAAATGGGAAGTCTGCCATTTCTTTCTAATTTTTTTTTGTTTTTTTGCCATGAGCAATGTTAACGACGTGATGACAGGATGAGAGATGACAATGTAGGTGACAGGTGCGAGAGAGAGCACAGGTGCCATTCTACGATACCGTAGCAGGATTTATGCCCGCTCTCGCACAGCGAGACGTCCAGCCCGAGCAGCTGCCGCAACCCTGCGCCGGGGAAAGCTAAGAGCTTTTAATTAGCCAGCCCCATTGCCATTAATTACCTCCAGGAGCCATTTGCCACACCGAATCTTTGCGCACATCTCAGAGACAGTGCTTCCTGTTGCCTTCGAGTACCCCACCTCACATCAATCTGCTGCTTTATGACTGTGGGATTTACAGCTGCAGTCCTTCTCTCACGGTAGGAGAGTCACATGAAATTAGAAAGCGAAAGAAAATGAGGGAGAGAAAGACAAGGGATGGTGAGATTTAATGACGTGACATACCCGCCCTCCCCAACTGCCATCCTCCGAACTCTCCCGCGCACGAACTCGACGGCCTCTGCGCTCTCTTCTCTTCATTGCAAAAAGGCTTTATGCCAGAGATTAGTTTTTCGAACGACTTGCGGTGCAGTCGGTCCCAGGCTTTTTCTCGAGGAAACAGGGTAGGATTCATTGCCTCGGCTAATTTAATTTCTCCCCATTGTACAAGCTGGATGATGAGGTCATCAGTCAGCACCGAAACCTCAGACAGTCACCGCCGCTGCCAACAACGTGATAAAGACAAGTAATAACGCTTAAGTTCCTCAGATTTATCCTTCAGAGAGCGAATATTATAATCTGCAAGCATAACTCACAACTGAAATATTTATATCTGCTTCCTTGCACTTCTGAGAGTGTGGAGATACTTCTGAACCACTGAATCCATTCCTCATTTGCTGAGCAAAAGCACTTTTTCAAGTCCCCTGCGCCAGGTACTTCGCAAGTAATATGGAGCAATTATCATTTGTGTGCGCTGAGCATCTAACTGCCGTTATAAATCTACGATATTTATTTTTACCCGGTGTTAGGCCATTGACTTTGAGGGTAACGAAAAGCCGAGCTGTCGGGACACAGGCTTCAGGGGCAACGTGTTCGACAACTTTAACAGCAAGGTGACATGCTGAGAGAACAAATTGGCAATGGTTCATTTTTAAAACTGACTTTTGTCAGCATATAAAGGGGATCCAGTGAGGTATTTGTTTCCTTTCCTGGTATCAGCCCAAGCATGCAAGCAGGCGATAGAAAGCGAGAAGGTCGTGACCTTTTATGAATTCATATCCTACCCTGGAGAGCAAACCAGTGTTGGATGTACAGTAGGCACCTCAACTCCAGCCAAAGGACAAAGAAATCTGGGATAGTGATTGAACAGACACAGATTGAGAAAGGTGTAGAGCAGTGGTCGGCAACAGGTGGTGGCCCGCCAGCAATAATATCTGGCCCGCGCCCGCAGCCAGATTGCTTTGATAGCGGCCGGTTCTGAAATAGATCTGTCATGACACCGACAGTCACTCACGAAAGTTACACTTGCGTCTTTAGTGATTTTGCCTTCAAAATAAAAGTACGAGAACGTTTTTGCAGAAATGTTTTATTTTGAGATGAATTGAGAGCTTTTAACATGAAAAGTTCTGAAAGACATTCAAAAGAGTCCGTGGATCGCTTCATTGGAGATAAGACACACCGGCTTTGCATTCACAAAACTAGGTAGGATGAACACATAGTTGTCTTTCCATTCTTCTTTGTATGCCCTATTTTCGCTGTCAACTTTTCTCTTTAGACTCTTTGGTAGTGCCATTTTCTCTCACCAGCTAGCTTAAATGTTAACATCACTCTGCACATGACGTAATAGCGTACCTCCAGCACGCAAACAATTAAAAACTATGCAGTTTAGTACGTGAGGATGTAAAAGTAGGCTACGTCAAATAATTATTACAATAAATTAGGCTCCATTGTGTAACAAGCAAATTAAAATGATACACATTTCGATAAAACATTAAGAGCATGACTCAAACATGCCTTTAATGGGCTTATTCAAGTCCTCGGTAACACTTTATTTCGACAGTCCACTTTAGACATTCTATACTTTTCAGCTACATGTCAACTAACTTTCATTAGAGTATTAGTAGACTGTCTGCTTAATATCTGCTAACACTTTATTTTGTTGGTCCCCCAACAGACATTCTACTGACTATTAATAACTTGGCAACTACAAGTCAACTTATTCTCCTAACCCGAACCCTAGCACCTAACCATAACAGTCTACTGACAGTCTACTACAGTCTACTAATACTTTAATGAGAGTTATAGTTAGTAGAATAGCTAAAGTGGACTATCAAAATAAAGTGTAACCAAGTCGTCTTTTATTTTTTTAGTTATTTTTATCCATTCCACATCTCCCACATGTGTGTTTTAGCAAGGCTGTGTTGCAAGTTAATAAATAAATGAATAAAGATACTTGCCAGATTATGTGTCACTACTGCTTTATTAATTTATCCAGTGTAAACCAGTCACTGCCACACAAATTTTTTAATGACTGTCCTACGACAGGATTTAACACAGGGTAACAGCTCACTACCAGTTACAAAATGCACTGTAACAGTCTGTCACAGGCAATTCTAGTTGCATTTTTCATCAATTAATTTCTTAAATTATCCTTTGACTATGTTCTAGCCCGCCATCTAGTAGCGAAATATTGTTTTGGCCCGATGCCAAACTTATTTGCCCGACCCCTGGTGTAGAGGAAGATCAGCTGAACTGCCTGATGCAATCTGTGAGGACACACTGGTTGGTAGTAGTGACAATTAGGTTTTTATTGTCATTTTCTGAAAAGTTCTCTTGCAAAACTATTTGTTTTTGGTCACACTTTAGTTTAGGGTCCAATTCTCACTATTAAAGGGATACTTCACCGTTTTTTCATATTAAACTATGTTATTCCCTTAACTAAGACGAGTTGATACATACCTCTCTCGTCTCAGTGCGTGCACTCAGTCGCTCTGGCGCGCGGCGACACTTTGATAGCACTTAGCTTAGCTCAGTTCATTCATTAGGGACCAAACAGAGATGAAGTTAGAAGCGACCAAACACCTCACGTAACTGTATTTAAAAAGGGAAAACGTGGAGGTGTTTGGTCGCTTCTAACGCAGTGCACTTGTATATAAATAAATAAATAAATTATATATATATGATGTATATGTTAAATATTAATTACACAAAACAGGTCTTCAAAAATATAGACTGTCAAATAAACTTTAAGATGAAAAAATATAAAGTTTTAGCGCACAAAAACTTACATAAAATACATAATATAATAACAATAGTTTAAAGTAATAACTTGGATTCTATTCTATTCTACTCCTATTCTATTGTATTGCGCTCAGTCTGTTTTTCGCGCATGCGCACGGCGCTCGTTCTTGGAAATCTGTTAAGTTTAGCGGAGATTCACTCCTGACAGAAAAAAGGAAATATTTGCACGAGTTTCTAACACTTACAGATGAAGAATATGCCTGTGAAATCATGTTATAAACTAAGGAAAGCAAGTAAGCTGTACATCTCAAACACATTAAACAGCAAGCAGGCTATGTAGCCTAAGTCAGTCAGTCAGCACATGTATCTGTCAGAGCATCTGACGGGTCTATTTTAACGCCCTTAATATAAAGTCTCATGTTTAGGACGAATTGGATAATGTACTTACCCCGCACCAGCTCGCTACTTCTAACATGTATGTATATTCTGTGTATGTATATGTATAATCACTAGTTACAGTAATGCTCATCTTAACAATCATTAGTTTCACTACTAATAAATGTGTTCAAATTACAACACAAACACTTTTAGTTCAGTCACGCTACTTTTTGTGAGTGTGCTAAAATGAGCTGCTGAACTTTACCACACGGACATTTCCTGTCTGCTAGAAACATTCGCAAAGTTTCCTTTCTTACCAACCTCAGCGAAAAAGAAGCATGTTTATTGCAGAGCTCGCTGTATGGCTTGTATCTTAATGAGCTACATTTCTCTGGGAGATAACTTTGATGTAGCACTGCCATTTTCAAATGAGTTGTAATGAGTAACCCAGCTGGCTTCCAATTGCCATGCAAACATGCCGCCACAACATTAATAAATTTCTACATCTGAAGGAGTGGGCATAAATCACAGATTGGGGTGCATTCAAGTGGTGATTAGAATTGGCTACTGCCAAAATTCGAACCATTCTTATCTCCTGAACGTGAACATGACCCCGCTCACACTGTAATGCCTTTGTCTCCTTCACAGCTGCTTTTTAATTCTTCACCTGCGGCCAACGTAATTGATTCCCCATCTCTCCGCTGTCAGGGGTCACAGAGTCACATTTGTGCATGTGGTTTGATTGTTGCTATCCATGACAAAACCTTAGTTTATCGACCAAAAATAAATAAATAAATAAATTGAGAGAGAGAGAAAAGAATCCCCAGATTTTTTTTTTTGTCAACGCATGACTTGCCCTGAGTAATTAGAGTGTCAAGAGTCGAAATGTCAGAGAGAAAGATAGAAATTCAATTTACCTCCTGCTCTGTTTCTCTGGTGTGGAACTATCCCGGCTTCCCATGAGCGGCTCTGCTGAATTGCTGCTGTTTTATCTGTGCCGTCAGTAGGTGCTTCCTTTTAGCCAATAATAGATGTCTGCAACTGCTGTCAGCTGTACATTAATGTTAAAGCTTGTTAGGAGCCTTTAACAAAACATGGATTGTGTTTTGTATGTCAAAATATTCAATCAAAATGCATGATTTATGTACATCTGAATGCACAAACAGTACAATCCGCAACAATGTTTCCTTTGAACTAAAGCAACTTAGGAATCTCCGAAAACAGCAATCTTCACCCTCTGTTATAATTTTTAATTTTAATTATAATTATCTGCTGAGTGCGCTCATCTGCCTTTAGTCTACAGAATTTCATCATTATTATTCACTTATTGTTCTTCTCTTACCAGACACTTTGTTATTCAAAGTAACTTGCCTTACATTTGTATTACAACTTACAGTCCCCCAGAATCAGCTTGAGGCTTTCATGTTGATGTAAGAATAAAAATTACCCTATTTGCTATGTTTTAAGCAGAGTTAAGGTATTTTCATAGGGGTGGTCAAGCAGGGGCCAGCAACCAGTCTGGGGTGGCACAGAAGTCTTCATTATTAGAAGACAACACTATAGTTAATTTGTACTTAATTGAAATTGAGATTGAAGTGAATTAGATCAAGTAATACTGACTGTTTTTTTTTTTTTTTTCATTATTCCTGCACCTCCAGGCATATTATTAGAAAAGACGCTCTCACTATAATTAAAGTTCAACTTGCTTAGTCAGCTTGTTTCTGAAAAACTTGAAAAAGTTGCAAATTTCAAAAACTTGCAACTGAAAAAGTAAACGTTAAATGTCAAAATAAATTGATTGCAACAGTTCCATTCATAAACTAAAAAAAAAAGAAAAAAAAAGTGTTCTCTTTTGAATCATGTGCAAGAATATGAATATGACAATGTCTGAAACCGGCAGCACATAAATGCCAGAATGTAGAAACTAGTCATTTTATATATTTAAATGTCATTTTTCAGTTGTAATTTGTCTTGTACTTTACCGAATAACAAAAAAGTGGCACCTATTTGCTAGTACAAATCCACAGTGCTCACATTTGTTAAGCATTGAATTACAGTTTCAAAAATGACATATCAATTTAGCCTTAAATTGTGATCTCACATAATGGTAGGCTGTATTTTAGTCCACACATTTAAGAGGCATCTAAATGTGGATGTAAATGTGACGCATATAATAAATTACGTTTTATTTACCAATTTCGGGAAGAACACATTCAAATGTTCTATCCAATCAGCATGAGAGGAGGCCTATATATACGTAGCTGACTCACCAATGTTCCTCGACAGTTTTCAGCCTCCCTCCACCACCCGACTCCTCACACTCGCCTGCTTACTGTCCTAACCGGAGATACTCAGGGTTCATGGAGGCGCCGGCGCGATCACTTGCCTTTTTTCCTGATAACAGTTGAAACAACTTAAAATTCTTTGTTGTTTTTGGTCATATCGATAAGAGTAATCCATCATTATTTTGTGTAAACTCACAATAACAACAAAACGTTGTGCTTTTGTAAAATAAAGAGAACAAACAGGACACACTGTCTGCCGTCTCAGTCTCTGTGGACTGGAGCGCATCACAAAAATGAACCGAAACTCAGTGTATAGGCTACTTGCCTCACAGACATGAGAAACATTTATCTATAGAAAGCTTTAAATATCTACTTTTAAACAAACCAATACAAATGGAAAACAAACACTCTGATTATGTAATCCGTATGAAAGGCGCATCCACCTCCAGTATATGTTAAAGTAATCAAACACGAGTTTGCCTGCCCATTCAGTCTTAAAAGTTAATGGCAAACACTTAGCTTGCTAAATTTGGTTTACTCACACTCTGTTGTTCCAAGCCCATTTGATTTTCTTTCTTGTTCTTGGAACACAAAAGGAGAAATGTTGAATAGAATACTGGTAATAGCCTACTCTTCTATGCAATTACACTAAAGGACTGGAGCTTTAAAACTTCAGAAATTAAATATAAATAAATAAATATCATAAAAGCAGTTAAATTTGTGCACTCAATTACTGTACAAGTGCTGAGTGATAAACATAGACTATATCTACTATATCATGAGCTGTCAATGGCTGTGATTGTCAGTGAATATGACCATAAGTGGTTTCACTTTATTTTGATGGTCCCTTTAACAAATTCTGTTGACTATAAATAACGTTGCCCCTACATGTCTATTATCTCTCATTAAAGTGTTAGTAAAGTAGAGTATTGGTAGACCGTTAGTTTAGGGTTAGAATAAGAACATGTAGCTGCAAAGTTACTTATAGTCAGTAGAATGTCTGTTGGAGGAGCATCACAATAAAGAGTTAGCAGATATTAAGCAGACAGTCTACTAATACTCTAATGAGAGTTAGTTAACATGTATTTGCAAAGTTACTTATAGTCAACAAAATGTTCAAAATAAAGCGTTACCCAATTAGTTTATCTGATTTATGAATAAATCATCATTTGTGAACTGGATTAGCCAAACAGAATGATTCTTTCATGAATAAGACAATGCAAATGTGAATTTCAAGATATAGTTAACAATTAACCCTCTGGGGTCCTTCATTGAACACTCACACTCAGGACCTTCGGGTCAAAAATGACCCGGAGGGCAAAATTAATATATATAAAAAAAAATCATAATTTTTTTTTTTTTAAATTATTTTTAATAATATTTTTTCTTTTCTTTTTTGGTGTTTTGAGAGAATTTTATGATTTATAATTAATATTTATGCAATAATTATGACCCATTTTTTCCCATTGAATATAATGGAAAATTTATATATATATATATTTTAAATTTTTTTTTATTAAAGCTGAATTTCATTTTAGAGTCAAGCCTAGGCCTCATGAAAAAATTTTTTGAAATGAGATGGGTGCCATCTGGTGGACACATTGAGTATTTTTATCATGCAATAGCACATTTTTACCACTAGTGGATTTACAGCTCTCTGTAGAAAGGCTTGCGAATTCTAGTGATTTTTGCCTGAACAGATTTAGTCTGTTTTGCACTCTTGATGTTTTAGAGATTCACCCCTTCACTGTTGAGTCCTTTTTTTCTGCATTCTGGCTTATTTGTAGATTGTATGCACAAAAAAAACTCTGTTTTCATATTTTTGACAATTTCCCATTCATTTCCTATGGGGGTCATTTTTGACCAAAGAGCAGAAGTGTGACGACCACTTAGCATGCTTGGATCATGACCTCAATATTTTTTGTGTGTTTACATACCTAATACCATAAAAGTCACCTAGTTTCGTAACATTCCAATGAAGCTGTGATTTTTAAATATTCAAAACAGATTTTTGTTATATGAATTTATTAGTGTATGTGTATAAAAGTGTGTTTGTGTGTGTGTGTGTGTGTGTGTCTGGATGTGTCTGTTTTGCACTCTTGATGTTTTAGAGATTCACCCCTTAGCTGTTGAGTCCTTTTTTTCTGCATTCTGGCTTATTTGTAGATTGTATGCACAAAAAAACCTCTGTGTTTTCATATTTTTGACAATTTCCCATTCATTTCCTATGGGGGTCATTTTTGACCAAAGAGCAGAAGTGTGACTACCATTTAGCATGCTTGGATCATGACCTCAATATTTTTTGTGTGTTCACATACCTAATACCATAAAAGTCACCTAGTTTCGTAACATTCCGATGAAGCTGTGATTTTTAAAAATTCAAAACAGATGTTTGTAATCTGAATTTATTAGTGTGTATGTGTATAAAAGTGTGTTTGTGTGTGTGTGTGTGTGTGTGGATGTGTCTGTTTTGCACTCTTGATGTTTTATAGATTCACCCCTTCACTGTTGTGTACTTTTTTTCTGGATCGTGGCTGATTTGTAGATTGTACGCACAAAAAAACTCTGTATTGTCACATTTTTGCCAATTTCCCATTCATTTCCTATGGGGGTCATTTTTGACCCGAATGTCCTGAGTGTGACTATTTTTTTTACAGCCACTTAGACTACTCAAATCCTGTCCCCAATTCTTTTGGGTGTTCATATACCAAGTACCAACAAAGTCACCAAGTTTCGGACCATTCTGATGAAGCTACGATTTTTAATAATTTTTTATTTAAACGCATCGGGTCATTTTTGACCCGAAGGACCCCAGAGGGATTAAGCTTTATTTCAGCCTCACAAGTCAAGTCACCTTTAATTATAGCGCTTTTGATTAGATGATTTTGATTTTGATACAGTTGTTTCAAAGCAGCTTTACAGAGACAACAGGAAAATAATGCAACAAAGTTTGTTTCTAAGAAAATAGCGTCACAGTCCAGCTTAAGTAAGTTCAGTGATGTTTCATTTGTTTTTTTCTTACACAAAGCAATCGGATGGCTTCACAAGAGTTGGGCTATAGTCCATGTGGATCACTTTTTGATATGTATATACTCTTTTTTATTTTATTTATTTGTTTGAGAGCCCTATAGAGCCCATATTTGAAAAGATGTCCAGGGTTTTCTGCAAACATTCACCTTTGGTATTATGATTATTGATATCTGACTTTTGATTTCAGATATTCTCTGATGACTCAGAGATGCGTCAGCTCTATCCGCCTCCACCCGTCAGACATGGATGAGCACCACACACACACACACACACACACACACCCACCCACCCCTCCCCGCCCTCCACACGTCTGCCTTTCACAAATCATACCCAGAGAGGCGTCTTCAATAAATTCATGTGCGGGGAACACCTGCTGATTTCCAAAATTGGATAATTATAAGGAAAATGAGTGAGCAGCAGTGGGCTGCGAGATGGCGTTATTTCTAATGGTACCTATTAAATAACAGAGCGCATAAGCTCCTCGCTTTTTTTTATGTGCGCATCAGGACGGCACCACTACCGATCTGTTTTTTGGACCGTAACCTTTCTATACAGAGGAATCGGCTATGCTACAGTTGTTCCACCATAATAGAAGTCAGTACGCCTGACGAATATGTGGCCTTGGCTCCCCTAAACTAGCAATCATATCAAGGGGAGGAGAAAAGATATATTCTCTGTTGTTGCCTTGACTGGGTGCCTTGTTTTCATTATGGGCGATGCAGGCAAGGCTTAGGGGAATTAGCAGGCATGCCACAATGGAGTGTATTTGTTCTTTTCTTCTTTTGAAGTAGGCTGTAGTATTGTTTCCCTTCCCTCTAGGGTTTAAACAACAGAGTTTTATCCACGCACCAGTCGTGAACTGCTGAGACAGATTGGACCCGGTAACGTTGCGGAATAGCACCTTGTCAGAAATTTCAGTCTCACAGGCATTGCTCAGCAATGTTAATACGACTGTCTCAGAAGTTTGTAGAAAAGTCGTTACTTATTAATTGATTCATCAGAAGGAAAAGGCTTCTGGCAGATGAGGAGACTGTAGAGGAGGATAAATTTCCCCTGAGTGGTGGATAAAGAGTGTGTGATCGAGGTGAGTGAGAAGAGTGTGTGCGCATTGGACGTATGCTGTCGTACAGATAACGCTATTGTTGATTCCGAGCATGGCTGGCATTCTCAACTCCATCTAAATGAGTTGTGAAGGTAAAGGTCTGTCTGCCATACTGAGACCTGCACCATTCTGTGGGAGAAAACGTGACTTGAGAGGATCTGTAGTGGTTGGAGTCAAAATAGACAAGTTCGGATGACCCTGCTTTCCCCACCATTATGGATCTGACTGTGTGCACGTAGAAGCCGTATTCTGCAAAAAAAAAAAAAAAAAAAAACATTTTAAGAGCTTAAAAATATTTAAAAAATGATTTTCACTGTTCTCAGCAGGAAGGGGAAAGAAGAGATAAGCGAAGAAGCTTTTACTACAAGACTCCCAATTTTATTACCCTTATTTAAGTGGTCTATAAAATGAATTACTTTAGTCTTTAAAAGGTGCCGTTTATGAATACATTACAATTCTATGCCATGTACGGTTAAGTGTATGAGTCCACATGAGACTACACAGCACACAACTAATATTTTAAATACATACTTGTAGATTTATATATGGTAGATTGCTTTTATTTAAGCTGGATTAGCTCGGCTCCCAGACTGACCAGCTGACAAATGCTCCTCTAAAACCAGGAAACCAGACCAATCTGATAAGGATGGAAGACCAGCAAACATTCCATAATGCTTTTTATACTGTACAAGCTATAAATTATATCTCCTAAACCTAAACCTACCATCACAGAAAACTCTGCATTTTTACATTTTCAAAACATATTGCCATCTTTCTAGGAACTTTTTTGTAGGACCCTATACAACTATTTTGTATTGTCATTATTTTTTTTTTTTATGGATTTGAATCGAAATAAAGCTCAATTAAAGTAAAATTAAATATTACATAAACATAGCAATATATTATGTACTTAAACTTAAAAATCTTAAATGAAAATTTGAAATGTTGCCTTTTAGTTGAAATATTAATTAAAGTCTTTAAAAATAGTCTACAAAAATTGCTATTGAACATCTGTCCCAATATATAGAGAACATCATCACAATGGAAACTAGAATATTATTTTGGATACACAAAAATGATAAAGTTATGTGTTTGAAACCAAAGTACTGCTACTACTAGAGAAAGAGCGTTGAGAGTGTAGTTGTAGAGAACTACAAACTTGTGTAATTAGATTTTAACTCAAAACCTTACTGCGGTAAAGCCCTTGTGACAACTTCCCCAACGAGCCCCACATACTGTAATAGTTTTGCATGAGGACATTATATACGGTCAATAGGATATCTTTTGGGAATTCTTTCCATTCTTCTCTAATAAGGTGTCTTTACAGTCCATTCATCTTTAACTAGAAGCCCACAGTCTTAAAGGCAATGCAAAGGGAGGATGGCTGCGTCTGGGGTGGCCAAGACAGACTGATCCAGACCCTCGAGGTGAAACAGGGTAGATTGACAGATGTGTGAATGCATGACTCAGCCACCCTAACACAAAAGACCATAATAGCTCACGGCAGCACCTCTCAGACTGGAACGCACATGGACACACCTCCCCTGCTAATTCCTCTCACTTTCCTTTTCTCACCAGCCGCCTCTAATTCCCACAGTCCCTCTCTCAGTGTCTCTCCCTTCATTTTACTATTGGTTAATTTATCACGAGAGCCAAACTCCGTGGCAGTATATCAGGGTGGGAGAGTTACAGCTCAGACTCTGAGGTGAGATTTCCCAAAGGAAAGATTCCAGTGACACCCGGCTCTACTTTCCCCGCTCTTCATTACTGCGAGTGTACACTTGGCTAGCGCCGCGGGCTATGGGGGGCAGACTGCACTATAAGATAAGGGAGCCGATAGCCGGCTCTGTTGCTGTGGATGTCTGCTGTCACTCTGATACCGCCAGCGGTCTTCCGGGAGCTGTGTGTCATTACAGATGCAGTGTTGTGTAATTAGGTAAGGAAGAGGTACAATCTCTCTCCACTTATAAGATTGGATAGCACCAGGAAAAATCGAGGAGAGAGGGAAGCCGACTTGCTTGTAAAGCAGAAAAGGTACAGGTTGTTCTTACTTTGTATAACCCAGAGCACCAGCCTCAGCAGCAGCACTATGTATTAGTAATCATAGGAAGTAAAGTCAGCACGCCGCATGAAAACTGCTGCGCATCTGCTCTTGTACATGCTCTAATCAAAGTGATTGACAGGTCTGTTACATGTCTAACAAGCAGTGTCGTTCAAACATTCTAAGTTGAGGAGTAGAAGGCCCATTTTCACCAAGAAAAATAGCTATATTAGCATCATTTTTTTATATTTTTATTATAAACGCGTGTTGCGGTCATCTGGCGGCTCAAGCTTATTAATTCTGAGGTGAATTCTGACTGGCTGTCAATGTTTTTATCATTCATTAGCTGGACAAAAAAAACAATCTGAAAGGGATTCCATCGATATTGTTGCTCTGTGTCATTATCATCAACTTCTGTATTCTCATAGAATTTAAACGATTATTAAAACTTTATAGTTATTGTTATAGTTAATGTCCGTAGTGTGAACGGGCCTCAATGTACGTAAACAGTGGGATTACAGTAATACTAATGAGCAATATGAGGAGAACTCGTTTGTAAGTTAGGGTACGTTTACACGACAAAGACATGCTTAAAACTGATACGTTTTTCCTTTGAGTTTTCCACGTACAGACGACACCATTGTCAAAACGATATCCCATTCACACGGATCCGCGAAAATGACTAAATGCCAGGCCATTAGATGGCGATGAAACACTATAGACTGAACATGTAATACGCATGTGCTTGTATTGAATCATCATCTTCAGAGATTCACGTTTTTGTTGTTTACACAAAGACCGTTTTCAAAAACTTGCACATTGAAACCTGTTTTCAAAAGTTAGCATTTTCAGGCACCCAAAACGCCGTTGTCGTGTAAATGAACGGCCAAAACGCATAACAAGTTTTACGGTTTTTAGTTGAAAACGGTATCGTGTAAACGGCTCCTTAGCTAGCTAGCTTCAATGATAATGTTCCCGTGTCATTATTGTTATAGTTGTGGTGGACTTCCCTATTCTCATAGAATTAGAACAATTATTAAAATAGTTATTGCCCTTGGTGTGAAAGAGTCTTAACCCTGAACGCATATAATCAGCAGGATAACGGCAACATAACGAAGAAAACCCGTGTGTAAGTTTGCTAGAGCTCTCGTGCGATAATTCCATCAGAGTGGAGATTCTTCTAATTTGGGCTCTGATCGTTTGTTTTGGGTTTTAGGGCTCAAAACAAACTAATTCCATTGGAATGGAAAGGTAATGCTATTTGCACAGCTGATATTACGGATTAGGGTGAGTACAAGCGCAACAGATTGTGTGTCCAGTGTCTGGTCAATGAAAGTGGAAGCGTGCTTGTTTGCTCTTTGATAGTTAAGCCTGGGCACACACACCGTTACCCGTACAGCCAAATAAACAAGGAATTGAGCTCTGAGCCATTAAATAATTACAAATGCCTGCCTCCAATGGCCAAAGCATCCACAAGGCCACAGCTGAAATCTCGCCGAACCACAGTGGCCATGTCGGACATTATTGTAAAGTCGTAGATTACAAATTTCCTTGACAAATCCATACCTAGAGTAGGATTTATTTGCGGTATCTCAATGAGTTTTGGCAGTTATAGGCAAATTCCGCTCTCTCAGGGCATCCTACCAACGGCTTTGATTAAATGGTATTATATCGTGTTTGTCGGCGCTGAAGCGCAAGATACAGGCTTAGATGAAATGCTGTTGGAATTCGGCACAAGCTCTTTTTCTCCCACCAGTGGTATTGATGTGCCATGTAATAGACAAATAAACCCATAGAGACGGGCACTGGTGGATGTGAAATGCGCTTTCAAAGATGCCCAGGCTTGACGGATGGTTAAATGAGAAGACAACCTGGAGCCTAGAGACAACGATAGGCAGTTCACACACTCTTACACCAAATGTCATAAAAGCATGTTGGGGCTGTTTCATTGAACCTTCACACTTGAAAAAGTTCAGAATGATGTCAAATTCACAATAATGAATCATTAGTGGTGATTTGAACAAACCACTTGTGCTACAAACATGAAGGATACGTGAAATAGTGGGGCTTGTTGAGGACAGGTGTGCTATTACTTTGAGTGATCAGACCTACATCATCCACTTGTTTCTGTGCTAATAGTTAGGCACAAATTGTCACATTCAGTGCAACAATTTACGCAAGCAATTTATGAATGATGGCCCACTCTTACTTAAATTTTAAAAATTCCATGGTCTAGATCACTAGTAGTTCTTGGAGAGTGATTAGGTAACACTTGACTAATTAGTGATGCATTTTATGACCTTGTTCAGAGTAAAAAAAGAAGACAATTGCTCACATCTCAGGTACGTTAAAGTGTCATGACAATGCTTTATTTATTTATTTTTTTTATGTTTATTGAAGTTCACTTTCAATGTTAATAAAGTTTTTTTGCACAATAAAATAAAACCAATATATACCCAGAAAAAAATTCTGACCCTCTGTCTGAAATGATCAGTTTTTAAGGGGCGGCTCCTTTAAAGCTTGTCAGTAAACGGCCACTGTTATGATTGGCTAAAGTCATTATATTACATACAAAGCATTATGAAATCATTTACCTACGGTTTGTGATGCAGCTGCTGTCAGATCCAATACAGTTGCTGCTTCATCTTTCAACAAAAGTTTATTTGCAAACTCTCCATTACACTGTGCCTTGTTTACAAGACAAAATGCTCCGAACAAACATATAATATAATCAGACACGATCCGGGATGCAATAAAAGTAAACTATTCACTTCTGTACAGAGATGCAAAAGAACGGTTTAAACTGGATGTGTCAATGCGAATGTTCTTTCACTCTACCATTTGTCCTGTTGTCGACAGACTCAAATGTCAGGTATGTCAGAAACTGAACGCGCATCTGTATACTGTATCTAGTATAGACAGTATCAGTGATTGTAATGGGGTCTGTTTGCTTTTGACGCAAAGTGACGCTCATATACAATGTTAGCTGTTAGCAACTGAACGGCAGTAGGCGGGGCCTAAGGTGCGATGATGTATAACTATTCGATGATGTCACACATTTCGTGAGCGTCATTTCCCGTGATAATAAATACAAATAAATAATAAATTAAATAATAATAAATTCAATAAATTATTTAATAAAAAACTTGGGAGTTAAATGTTGCCCAAGTGCATAGCAACAACATGGCAACCCCCACTGCACAGATTGATTGATTTTTGCACAGGCAAGCTTTACTTACATTTCCTTCAGAAAATATAAAAATATTCATTGCTTTAATGATGTGTGAGGTTGTCTTTCTTTTTTTCTTGATTTTCCTTGGCTGACAGAAATGCAGACTGGCACAGTCGGTCCTTATCTCCCCGTTTCATTCTGATGTGAACCACACACTGATAAAATGTGATCTCATTAAACAACAAACAGCCAGGGAAAACAAAAAATGAAGGGAAAAAAAAGACAACAAAGGTAGCGGCAAAAGAGTAGCTGTCTACAAAGTTACACTAGAAGATTAAAAAAAATATACACTTTAAAAAAGTTTTTTAATGCCAATTATTCCCAGCTACTAATTGATAAGCAATGAGAAAATAAACAATGCTGATGACAAACAATTTCTTTGAGCTTATATTTATTTTAATGCAGGTTAATTTATGCTTTTTGCCGTTATTCAAAGACTTGGAGGATTAATTAGCACAGAACGGTTGATAGCTCGTTGCATTCTCTGTCAACGTACGCCATCTGTAGCGGCACGCTGATTAATGAACAGGTGCGTTCAGATGTGCTTTCATCAGGCTTGCTGAGACAGGCCACTCACACCTCCTAATCTGCTGCTGGCTGTGGTACAGGAGTCCCATTTGCTCCTCACCCCGTCACAAAACACTAAATCCTCTTTTCTTTTCATGCTTACAATGGACAAAATAAAGTGCTAAATGCAATTTACTGATGGTCATAGATACAATGTTTCATTGCGGAATTCAAAGGTTAAAGAGCAGGTTGATATACAAATCAAATTCACATTGGGCCTCGATCATGAAACACGACCAGGGGTGGGTTTACCAAAAGCATTGCCAACTATGGTTGCGTTTCATGATTGTGTTGTGGCACAGCTCAACAAATCAGTTTTTTTCCGAAACCATGGCTCCGACGAACATTCACAAAGAGCATTGCAAAGTTGTGCACAACAACAACAACAACAAAAAAAAGCAAGCTGACATTTGAATATATACAAATGTCATTTAAGTATTTTAGTTTGTCAAGAGATTTAAAGCGCCGTTTTTGAAGTGTGCATGTGAGTGCGTGCTCTAGTACGTAAGAACGAGCCTATGATTGAATCTGGAAATAAACCAAAACTGTAAAATTGAGAAAAAAAGGAGATTTAGTCCTCAGATGCTATGTGTCACTTCTGTCTTCTTTATCACTTTATGTACTGCATTTCCCATCACTAATTGCCTGGACACATTGTGTGATGATTGCTTCCACCTGTGTATTATTATCTCGTTTATGTTCTTTTATATAAGCCCTGTGTGTTCAGGTATTCTTTGCAAAGTCTTGCTGCATGTTAGTGTAACACTGCATTTCAGGACACTATAACCAATAGATATTCGATTACAATTATGGAAAACCACAAACCATGAATTTTTTGTTTTGTTTTAAAAAGGTTAACATATTCAGTTCCAGTTTAAACAACAACAATAATAAAAAACCTAGACTCTACTTAGTACTCTTAGTACTTAAGATTAAAAATGTTGGGAAACACTGTGGTAAACAATGCTATATCAAAAACAGTAAGTATAAAGAATTTTGTTAGCCTGAAGTTTGTAGCATACCATTCACTAAAGCCAGATGTTAAGCAAGAGAAGATGAGGTATAAGTGTGCACATCTGGAGACAGATGATGTGTTCTCAAAAGTAAGTGTGGCTAGCTGCGGTCCGTTAATGGCATGCTAAAATGGAGGATTTTTAATTGATTCTGCGCAGGTGTTTGTTCAGGCAGCTCTGTGGTGTATGTTAGTGTATCCCAGCATCTAATTAGCTCTGGGATTTCATGTCTTCGTGTTCAGTTCTTAAAGTTCGGCTGATGTTATATGCATACATGAATATGCTATCTCTCTTTCTGTCTTTCTTGCTTTGTGTAGTTTATGAGTTTTTGCACACATATTTCACAGCGTGAATATTTTATACGGAACGTTTTTCAGTATAATACATTGCATATGCAATTATATCTTGTACCTTTGGGAGTTTGAGCAGAGAGCTGATAGAGCGAGATAACAAATAACAAGTAGTAAGCATAAAAATAAGAGCAACATTAAGACTCAGGAGCTTATTGTGGTTTAACCCGAAAGCTGGCACCTTACTGGCAGGAGGCAGCCTTCAGAGTCAAGTGAGATGAACAGGTACTTAGAAGAAGAACCAATGGGAAGAACTCAATACTCAAATGGAAGTTGGGCGGCTCTGACCCCAAAACCGGTCAAAAGTAGCCATCCTGAAGGACATCTCAATTCTCTAATTGCACCGCGAGGAACGAGGAGTGAGGAAGCACAGGTGTATCCTGCAGAAGTCTTTCTTGTTGATAAACCTGACACACGTATAACTTCCCAAATTACCAAACTTCAACAACATAAAGGCAGATACCATTAGCGCAGCTGATGATGGTTTGAAGTGACGCTCGAGTGATCAAGAATATTCCAATGTGCAAATAAGGGTATGTTTACATGACAACGATGTACAAACATGGAAAAGTTTTTTGCGTACAGGCAACAATTTTGTCAAAACGATCCCCGTTCACACAGATCCGCGAAAAAACTAGACAGGCCAGGCCAGTTGGCGATGTCACTTTGTAAATAAACACTACGTGCCTATAGACTTAACACGTTATACGCATGTGCATGACATCACAGTTCTTCTTCTTCTTCTTCTTCTTCTTTTTCGTTTTATTGGCAACCGCACTTAACAGTGCATTACTGCCATCATCTGCCATCTGCCATCATCTGCCATTACTGCCATCATCATCAAAAAAAAACAAAAAAAACACTGGCGCTGCGTGTTCAGCTCCTCCAGCTTCCACCCCACATCACAGTTTTCACAATTTCGCGTTTTTGTAGTTCACACGGAGATGATAACAGTATCGTTTTGAAAAACATTCACTTTGAAACCCGTTTCAAAAGTTTGCGGTTTCAGGCCCCCAAAACACTGTTGTCGTATAAAGGAATGGCCAAAATGCATTAAAAGTGTTCCGTTTTTAGTTGAAAACGGTGTTGTGTAAACGGCCCCTAAGATTCCCTTAGATTCCTCCATCGTCATTTTCTTTCCTTGCATCCTTTCCTCACATCCTAAAGGGGTTGGAGCTGAGAGGGGTTTTGGCTAATGTTCTGGAAAAGGTTTTCTCAGTTATGAGTAACGTTAATACAACATTTGTTCAAAGTTATCTGGTCTTTACTTATGTTCTCTCAACTTTAGCACAAAACATTATTCACACATTAATGCAACATTTATTTCTGAAACGTTTTAGTTGGACTGTCGTCTGACATTTTTTTAAAAAGCAATGTTCCCATAATGTTTGCAGAATGAATCAATGGAATGTTTCCCTAATGATTGCATAACCAAGAATAATAAAAAAAGAACATTCAGAGAACATTCAAAAATAACGTTTACATAACCTAATGGGAACGTTAGCAAAACTTTCTTGAAACATATTTTTGATATCTAGATATATACTGATGGAAAATTGTAACTGAAGGGTGACATATTCTCACGAGTATTTTTCACTTATCATGTTCGGACAAGTCACATTTGTAATTTTATACATTAAATGATCAATCGATGTTGTGTCATTCCATTATTTCCAATTTATACATTTTGGTTTATAATTATTTTACATTATACATTTAGCTGAACACCCATCAAATACATTAATACACTTTAAATATAGGTGTTTTGAGAAATACTGCATTTTATTATTTTAGATAATATTTAATATTTCAGAAAATACATGATTTTACAACAACAATTGCAGTGTTTTTCTTCATAAACCATTTTCTCAATAAATGATTTTACAACAACTTCTGGTGTCTTGCTTTATAAAAACACTTCCATTATATAAGGTTACCATTACGGTTGACTCCAATACATAATTGCTTCATACACAAAAAGGCATATTTATAATAGAAAAATGTGCATATTCCATAACAATGTGTGTGTGTGTGTGTATGTATGTATGTGTGTGTATATATATATATATATATATATATATATATATATATATATATATATATATATATATATATATATATATATACAGTGAGGAAAATAAGTATTTGAACACCCTGCTATTTTGCAAGTTCTCCCATTTGGAAATCATGGAGGGGTCTGAAATTGTCATCGTAGGTGCATGTCCACTGTGAGAGACATAATCTAAAAAAAAAAATCCAGAAATCACAATATATGATTTTTTAACTATTTATTTGTATGATACAGCTGCAAATAAGTATTTGAACACCTGTCTATCAGCTAGAATTCTGACCCTCAAAGACCTGTTAGTCTGCCTTTAAAATGTCCACCTCCACTCCATTTATTATCCTAAATTAGATGCACCTGTTTGAGGTCGTTAGCTGCATAAAGACACCTGTCCACCCCATACAATCAGTAAGAATCCAACTACTAACATGGCCAAGACCAAAGAGCTGTCCAAAGACACTAGAGACAAACTTGTACACCTCCACAAGGCTGGAAAGGGCTACGGGGAAATTGCCAAGCAGCTTGGTGAAAAAAGGTCCACTGTTGGAGCAATCATTAGAAAATGGAAGAAGCTAAACATGACTGTCAATCAGTGTTAATTTCGTTAACGAAAACTATGACGAAAAATGTTCGTTGACGACCTTTTTTCCCCTGACTAAGACAAGACGATGAGAGACGACACCCACGTCATTAAACGATAACTGTGACTATATCAACACATGCAATATCGTTGACGAAAAAAGACGAGACTAAATGCGTTTAAACATTTTTTAAACTTAACCAAAACCACTTGTTTGTGTCAAATAAAGGAGACGACAACACATTGACTGTTTTTTACGAGCGTTCATGCTTACGGTTGCCAGATTTTAATAATTAAATCCCCAGACAGAGCTTTTCTGTTAAAAGAACACGTTTCCTACCCGGCCTTTTCAATAGTATCTGGCAACCATGCGCGCGCGCTCTCTACACTGCTGAAGAAGCGCGGATGATCTGAAAACAACACAAGTAAGCTGGAGTTTAGCGATCTTCATTTGAGATGTTCTACTTAAATTAAAGTGTCTTTCAGTCGGTCTGTGTTCTGCCACGAGCCGAACACAGACTACTACTGAATCTTTGTGCTACTAAATCTGCGATCAAAATATAGGCTGATATCTAGTGTTTTTAATGTCGATCATATTATACGAGCAAGAATGCAATGTTTCCTGAATATCCACACGATTTCAAATGAGACATTGATTTTGTACAACAGTGCAACAAACAGAAGGGTAACATTAAATGATTTACTACATTTAAAACAGTATTGTCATAGGCGTATTGCTCTATTTTGCAACGAAAGCCACAGCAGAACTGCAGCACACAGCGGTGATTCGTGAACGATTCTGTGGCTTAGAATGATTCGTGAGATTCAATGACCCGTTCATAAAAATAGCAGCTTGCTTCCTTACTGAATGAATGAATGACTCCATGACTCACTCATAAAGACAGTGACTTACTACTGACTTTAATTTAATATTTTAAAAGTACCGGTATTACTAAGTTTTTACCATCATTGCATATTTATTGAACATTGTTTAATTTAAAAATATATATATAACATTTTTTTTGTCCCTTAGTGGAAAAAATGTGAATGCAGTCTAAGTGGAAGAGGGGGTACCAGGGGGTAGGGCACTCTAAAAACCACTGAACTAAGGAAAAGGGGTATGTAGAATTGCACAAGTGCTACTGCTAAAGAGTGCAATGTCAATACAGCCTGTTACATAAATTTACATTTCTCATAAGCTTAATTGAATTGGCCTAGAGATAAAAAATGTAGGACATTTTTTGTCTAAGGACTACATATAAATAGCTACCTAAATGAATGTCGGTAACTGCAGTTTGACTAAAAGTTGACAAAAAACGCAATGACTTTTCGTCAACTAAAACTAGACTAAAACTATGAAAGACAAAATGACTAAAATGTGACTAAGACCAATAAGTATTTTCGTCTCAAGATGAAAATTAAGACTAAATCAAAAATGGCTGCCAAAATTAACACTGCTGTCAATCTCCCTCGGACTGGGGCTCCATGCAAGATCTCACCTCGTGGGGTCTCAATGATCCTAAGAAAGGTGAGAAATCAGCCCAGAACTACACGGGAGGAGCTGGTCAATGACCTGAAAAGAGCTGGGACCACCGTTTCCAAGGTTACTGTTGGTAATACACTAAGACGTCATGGTTTGAAATCATGCATGGCACGGAAGGTTCCCCTGCTTAAACCAGCACATGTCAAGGCCCGTCTTAAGTTTGCCACTTAAGTTTGAGTCATGGGAGAAAGTCATGTGGTCAGATGAGACCAAAATAGAACTTTTTGGTCATAATTCCACTAAACGTGTTTGGAGGAAGAAGAATGATGAGTACCATCCCAAGAACGCCATCCCTACTGTGAAGCATGGGGGTGGTAGCATCATGCTTTGGGGGTGTTTTTCTGCACATGGGACAGGGCGACTGCACTGTATTAAGGAGAGGATGACTGGGGCCATGTATTGCGAGATTTTGGGGAACAACCTCCTTCCCTCAGTTAGAGCATTGAAGATGGGTCGAGGCTGGGTCTTCCAACATGACAATGACCCGAAGCACACAGCCAGGATAACCAAGGAGTGGCTCTGTAAGAAGCATATCAAGGTTCTGGCGTGGCCTAGCCAGTCTCCAGACCTAAACCCAATAGAGAATCTTTGGAGGGAGCTCAAACTCCGTGTTTCTCAGCGACAGCCCAGAAACCTGACTGATCTAGAGAAGATCTGTGTGGAGGAGTGGGCCAAAATCCCTCCTGCAGTGTGTGCAAACCTGGTGAAAAACTACAGGAAATGTTTGACCTCTGTAATTGCAAACAAAGGCTACTGTACCAAATATTAACATTGATTTTCTCAGGTGTTCAAATACTTATTTGCAGCTGTATCATACAAATAAATAGTTAAAAAATCATACATTGTGAATTCTGGATTTTTTTTTTTTTTAGATTATGTCTCTCACAGTGGACATGCACCTACGATGATAATTTCAGACCCCTCCATGATTTCTAAGTGGGAGAACTTGCAAAATAGCAGGGTGTTCAAATACTCATTTTCCTCACTGTATATATATATGTATATGTATATATATATGTATATGTATATACATATAATATATTCTTGTCCCATTATAGGAAGGCCAATGAGTGTATAAGATACTGTATCTCTTTTTTACTGATCAATAACTGGAAATGTTCAATAGTTGTTTTGGTAGGAAGACTAATATTTCCATATGACTAAACCAATTTTGTCATTGTTAGATCTTTAGTGAGATGATTATATAAAGTATTGCTAAATTTAAGACATATATGTTCATCCTGTCTTCCATCTTCAGCTCTTCCTTTTGATATCATCTCAGTTCATTACTATCTACATCTATCCATATACTAAAAGCCACGTCTTGCTGTCTTTAATGTGAAGATGCATCAAAGCCGAAATATGTTAAACCTTGATCAAATATGATCAAATAAAACTTTTACAATTTAAAAAAAAAGATACATAATCATATAAATAAGTGTGAAGCCAAACCTAAATGTTACACTTCATTTAGAAAGACAGTCTCGGCTATCACTCGGCTTAAAAGAAACACACTAGTTATGTTCGTCAGCAAATGTCTCGGATAGTAAAATACTTTTTCAAAACAGCTCTGGGGTCTGTTAGACATCCACCCTCGACTCTTTTACATTCACCTGATGCAAATCAACACAGACTATCGGACTGCTCTGTGAATTGCATGCCTCTTGATAGGCCACAAATTAGCATTCAACACTCTCTCGCCGGTTTATGACATGGAGGATATTAAACCCTTTCCTTTAATTGTGTATTCTTAGATTGTGGGGCATTTGCATAGTGGTTGTTTGGTCAAAGAAAAACTGACTTGCTGTAAGAGCAAAGGTGCTGATCTCTCCTCCTAATGAGAACAGGCTCACATCTGCAGGGACCCCAGAAGCCCACAGACGCAACCCGTCATATTCAGTGCAAACAGATTTAGCCTGGGGCGCCTGATTCACTCTTTTACTGCTCTGTGTAAAACAGAGGCTTTTATATTTTTGTTCTCAACCATTTTCAGCTTAGCTCAGAGCTGCACCCCAAGGACCTACATCTTTTGCTGATAAACCCACATGTAAATCTCTTGTGATATTTTGATGTTTTTATTGTTTGTTTAGCAACCATGCGAACAATAGGGTTGAGTTTTTGACAAAGAACGTCTGATCCAAAATCGATATTTCGGCCCCAGAAAATATTTGGATCCTTAAGCCACACATACAATGCATGAATGTTTTGATGAAAGCATCTGAATACTTTCCAGTGGTCAAACGTTCATTGTTAATGTGATAAACAATGCTTGTGAACCTGAGGGGAATTGAATTACAGTAACATACATGCACTTAGAGTGTGTTCACTCTTGGCAGTTTTGGTTTAATTAAAACAAACTCTGTGCGGACCGAGACCCACATTTTCAGGGGGTTTCGGTCCACTTCCAAATGAACACTGGTGCGTTTTGGTTGAAATATGAACGCTTCATGGACCAAAGACATCTAAACGAACCAAAAGCCAGATGTGGTGTCACAAGATGTGAGCCTAAAAAGGACCGAATGCTCAAACACACCTGTTTTTTTTTTCTCATCACAGGCGCTACCTTGCCCATTACAGTTCAGTACAGGCGTTGGAAACGTGTCTCCTCGCAGATCATCTTCATTTTTGTGTTCAACGGAGGAATTCCTGTTGCTGTTTTAACTCCTTTACACATCTTAAGCTCTTAGTGAGTTCTCAGCTGGTATGTGAAGACATACAAGCATATTTAGCCCAGTACACAGCATTGTTTTGGAAGTTCCGTCACAAATCAACATTATAAAAGCTGTCCAATCAGGTTGTGACTTTATCCTTATTCCTTTTGTTTTGTATCTTTAGGTTTTGTGTTAAAAACTAAAGCGTGAACGCTAAACAAACCAAGACTAAACGTATTATTTTCTTTTTTTTGGTCCAGACCAAACGAGCCAAGAGAACTTAACTAGAAGTGTGAAAAAAAGGTTTTCATTTGTTTTCAGCTACTTGGTATTTTCTATTTCTCAAAAAAGTATCATGGTATAAACAAAGCTTATACATAGGACACATACATTCATGCACATAAAAATGATACATCTTTGGGTAAAAGCCGAGAACAAGTTTAAATCTCATAATACATTTCAACAACATGTTTCTTGCACGTTGCTGAAATGTATGTGTGATTTTAAACTTGCAACAGAATATCGGATGACTTTGCTCAGCAGATCTTCAGGTTAAAGTTCATTTTTGTAGACCAGCAGGTTCTCCTAGAGCGGTGGAGAAGTCATTGAGTATTTTGTCTGCATTACTAGAAGTAACGATGATGCCCTCTGAAAAATAGGAGAGGTCAATATTTGTTAAAAAGTGGAAATTGCATCCTTCATATGGATTCATTATCAGGCTGAATTAGAGAATTCTGGATTAATTTCTCAGGGCATAAAGTGAGTATAAAGTCTCCGCTACAAAAAACCCATTGGAAATTTATACCATTGTTACCCAAAAAAATTAAAAATACAAATCTTTAAGCACACATTGTTATGTTGTGGGAAAGAGAGGCATTTTGTCACATTATTCACTGGTTAATTATCACAATGGAAACCTTCCATTAAACAGCATATAGATTAGTTAGTGGCTTTTCAGCCAGTTAAACAATTATGAAGCTCAAAACAATTATGTATAAGGTGACATACAGAATAATCAATCCATTGTTTTGGTCAACGGAAACAGTAACTGTAACAGAAAATGTAAAATTCTTTGAAAGGACAACATTTAAAACATGTGTAACAACGTGCACCGTCCCAATATGTGACCTGATTATGAAAAACACCCTGAAAACATATTTATCTCCAAATATACATTTATTTCCATTAGGTGACGCTTGTCTGAATACTGTATGCGTCAGGGTTGTTTTGTGTTACTTGGCCTACCAAATTGCTATTATAAAATATGATGATATTTTGAACAAATAAAAATAATCCAAAATGTTTTGAATTTGATGTTTAAAACCAACAAAACCACTGCTAGAGAAAGCAGTCATTGTGTAAATTGACTTTAATTTTATTTTTATTCTTTACTGAAAACCCTGACAAGCCCTGTCCTGAAACCTGACCTACTTACTGAGAGGGTTCTAAAGTTTAACTAACTCTTTTGTTAATTATTTAAATAATTTGAATGTTTATTTGCCATCAATTAAATCAAACAATTAAAAATAAATAATTTTATCTGCACAGTAATTCCCCTCTGTTTGTTCTCTGCGTTATGCAGAGAAGGACGTAGACTAAAGTGATGCCACAGTTATGATGGCAAAGAAAGGGTCCTGGGAGACACAAATGTGCTGTGGACAGCAAAATACTCTGTCGCTCAGGGGCATCAAGACAAAAAAGTGTTATTTTCTTCTTTTTTTTTCTGAAAAGCAGAAGTGATTTTGAGACAGGATGATGTACCATGGCCTCAGGTGTTCAGAGAGAATAACTGAGAGCGTGTCAGGGGGAAGGAAAGCCAGTTTAGGAACTATACACGTAGAAAAATGGGTGCCGGTGTCATAGCAGCTCATTGCTGCTGAATGCAATAGATGCTGTTGAAATGAACAAGCATAAAAGTGCAATACAGATATATCTGTAAATCCAAAGAAAGCAATAAAACAAAGAATAAAAAAAAAGATTCACAAATTGCAGGCAAGATATATATATATATATATATTTTTTTTTTCAAAATGCATCACCATTGTACATGACTTGAAAAATAACATTTAAAGGAGCAGTCAATATTTTCACATTCTCATTTCATAATTTTTTCCCAGTAAAACACAAAAGGATAATTTCATCTTCACACATCTTTTTTTCCCATTCAGTTCATAAAACAACAACAACAACAACAACAACAACAACAACAACACTGTCATTTTGACACTGTCAAAAACACAATCATACTGTAATTCATATGATTCAAATTTAGTTTGTTATTCAGCTGCAACTATCAAATCTCATTTTCTATTAGCATATGCAAACTTGCCCATTACATTCGGACACAAAACATGTGAGAACAGTTTTGCCAGAGGGGGAGATTATTAGTTAATGATTAATTCAATTTCGGTTTGTTCACACAAGCTATTATATGAATAAAGAGCATAAGAAACGTCTATTGTTTTTGCAATTTTGGAACTTAACAGACATGGATGCTTCACCTAAATACACTACCATTCAAATGTTTTCTAGTTGATCCATTTAAAAAAATAAATAATAATTATTCACCAAGGATGGATGGATGGATGGATGGATGGATGGAGACAACAACAGATGATGATAGATAGATAGATAGATAGATAGATAGATAGATAGATAGATAGATAGATAGATAGATGCAGCCTTGGTGAGCCTATTAAATCCCATTCTATTACACATATGCATTGACAGAGAGGGAGATACTTTTATGAAACTTCTATTGTTTTTTTATACTTTTATGAAACCTCTATTTCATTTTTTTTTTTTTGAGCTAATGACATTTCATGGCATAAATTTTAAAATTAATGGTATTTTCTTTTTGACAGTTACCTGCTGCGTTGCCATTTTAATTATTCTATCAAGTGCATTTTTGAAGTATAATTTAGTTGCAAACAAGAGAAGAAAAAAAGGAAACTAAATTAACAAAAAAACTGACAACTTGATTACACACTGTTAAAGAAATAAGAATATAAGAGCTAAATTGGAAGATTTACAGGATACAAGTCTTGTGAGTGACACAAATATTCACTGTTTTTTTTGTTTGTTTTTTCAAAATGTGTCTATAATTTTATACAGATATTTCCATGATCTATTTCACCTTTGTGCTGTTGTGTAACTTTGTTTAGAGGCTGGAGAACAGATCCAAATCCACAGATCCACGAATCCAAATTCCCAGAGTTTCAGCGAGGGATCAGACATTATCTCTGGAGCCAGAGCTCAGTTGCCTATCTCAATATTTAATACCGCAATATCAAACATGAGGTTTAATAACTTTGTAAAGATTCCTTCTCAGTCCTTTTTTTTTTTTTTTTTTAACTGCGCCGCATATTTTATCTCAATCTCTTTTTGAATTAATTATTAACGTCTCTGGAGTTCCCTTCCAACAGTGCTTAAATCTTTATTTAATTTATATGCTGTCTTTCTTGCTGTCTGTTTCAAAAAATAAAAAGAATGAAATAAGTCTCACTTGCCACATAATTTAAACTGAGTGTGCTTGTGAAGTCATTTAGATTTGTTTCATTACTGCTCTTAAGAGGGACTGCCAAGCCATACTAACAAAAGTGTAAAATCCATTACGGCGCCTAAAAGCGACGAACCCGCCCGTATCGTTTCGCATTCTTTATGCATGTATGCCCGTATCGGCACGTCATGGGGGATTCTGTGTGATCATACACCATGCAGAGTGCAGCCGAGCACCCACATACACACATACTGTTAATCATATGGAAAGATGGAATGGCTGTACCTCATTAGCCTACACACCGTGTTAATCTAGAGCTTAAAGAATAGCTTTAAACCTCTTCACAGTTTCCTGAATTATACATCTCGAGACGCCCACTTGGAGTATTTGGCGAAGAAGCATAGAGCAGAACATGATCTTTATACTTCATCGGTATGATCTTTAAAATTATTCAGAGGAGGTCGTAAATTATTATTATTTCCACCGTATGCGTGGAAATACCCTCAAGCAAAGGTTAGACATTTAGAGAAAATGAGTACTCTTAGCTATATATGGCTATGATGGGAATAGCATATTATTATGCTACTCTTACAACTTATGCAGTATACAGCGTGAATACACTGTGCCAATTTTCTGTATTTATTTCCGGATAAGCAGTGTGCGGAATATCGTCTCCCATAATGCAGTGCGCTCAGTGTGTACATGTAGTTTCTTTTCTTTCTTTTTTTCTTTTTTTTTTTTACTTATTGATGAACAAGCAAACATAATTTCACAACACAACGGAATCAAGCCACAACACAACAGAAACAAGCCACAACACAAAAGAATCAAGCCACAACACAACGGAATCAAGCCACAACACAACAGAAACAAGTCACAACACAACAGAAACAAGTCACAACACAACGGAATCAAGCCACAACACAACAGAAACAAGTCACAACACAACAGAAACAAGTCACAACACAACGGAATCAAGCCACAACACAATAGAAACAAGTCACAACACAACAGAAACAAGTCACAACACAACAGAAACAAGTCACAACACAACGGAATCAAGCCACAACACAACAGAAACAAGTCACAACACAACAGAAACAAGTCACAACACAACAGAAACGAGCCACAACACAACAGAAACAAGTCACAACACAACGAAATCAAGCCACAGCACAAAAGAATTAAGCCACAACACAACGGAATCAAGCCACAACACAACAGAAACAAGTCACAACACAACAGAAACAAGCCACAACACAACAGAAACAAGTCACAACACAACGGAATCAAGCCACAGCACAAAAGAATTAAGCCACAACACAACGAAATCAAGCCACAGCACAACGGAATCAAGCCACAACACAACAGAAACAAGTCACAACACAACAGAAACGAGCCACAACACAACGAAATCACAACAGAAGAGAAACAAGTCGCAACACAACAGAAACAAGCCACAACACAACAGAAACGAGCCACAACAGAACAGAAACAAGCCACAACACAACAGAAACAAACCACAACACAACAGAAACAAGCCACAACAGAACAGAAACAAGTCGCAACACAACAGAAACAAGCCACAACAGAACAGAAACAAGCCACAACAGAAACAAGTCGCAACACAACAGAAACAAGCCACAACAGAACAGAAACAAGTCGCAACACAACAGAAACAAGTCGCAACACAACAGAAACAAGTCGCAACACAACAGAAACAAGCCACAACAGAACAGAAACAAGTCGCAACACAACAGAAACAAGTCGCAACACAACAGAAACAAGTCGCAACACAACATAAACAAGCCACAATAGAACAGAAACAAGTCGCAACACAACAGAAACAAGTCGCAACACAACAGAAACAAGCCACAACAGAACAGAAACAAGTCGCAACACAACGAAATCAAGCCACAGCACAACAGAATTAAGCTACAACACAACAGAAACGAGCCACAACACAACGAAATCACAACAGAAGAGAAACACGTCGCAACACAATAGAAACAAGCCACAACACAACAGAAACGAGCCGCAACAGAACAGAAACAAGCCACAACACAACAGAAACAAGCCGCAACAGAACAGAAACAAGCCACAACAGAACAGAAACAAGCCACAACAGAACAGAATTAAGCTACAACACAACAGAAACGAGCCACAACACAACGAAATCACAACAGAAGAGAAACACGTCGCAACACAATAGAAACAAGCCACAACACAACAGAAACGAGCCACAACAGAACAGAAACAAGCCACAACAGAACAGAAACAAGTCGCAACACAACAGAAACAAGTCGCAACACAACAGAAACAAGTCGCAACACAACAGAAACAAGCCACAACAGAACAGAAACAAGTCGCAACACAACAGAAACAAGTCGCAACACAACAGAAACAAGTCGCAACACAACATAAACAAGCCACAATAGAACAGAAACAAGTCGCAACACAACAGAAACAAGCCACAACAGAACAGAAACAAGTCGCAACACAACGAAATCAAGCCACAGCACAACAGAATTAAGCTACAACACAACAGAAACGAGCCACAACACAACGAAATCACAACAGAAGAGAAACACGTCGCAACACAATAGAAACAAGCCACAACACAACAGAAACGAGCCGCAACAGAACAGAAACAAGCCACAACAGAACAGAAACAAGCCACAACAGAACAGAATTAAGCTACAACACAACAGAAACGAGCCACAACACAACGAAATCACAACAGAAGAGAAACACGTCGCAACACAATAGAAACAAGCCACAACACAACAGAAACGAGCCGCAACAGAACAGAAACAAGCCACAACACAACAGAAACAAGCCGCAACAGAACAGAAACAAGACACAACAGAACAGAAACAAGCCGCAACAGAACAGAAACAAGTCGTAACACAACAGAAACAACCCGCAACAGAACAGAAACAAGTCGCAACACAACATAAACAAGCCACAACAGAACAGAATTAAGCTACAACACAACAGAAACGAGCCACAACACAACGAAATCACAACAGAAGAGAAACACGTCGCAACACAATAGAAACAAGCCACAACACAACAGAAACGAGCCGCAACAGAACAGAAACAAGCCACAACAGAACAGAAACAAGCCACAACAGAACAGAATTAAGCTACAACACAACAGAAACGAGCCACAACACAACGAAATCACAACAGAAGAGAAACACGTCGCAACACAATAGAAACAAGCCACAACACAACAGAAACGAGCCGCAACAGAACAGAAACAAGCCACAACACAACAGAAACAAGCCGCAACAGAACAGAAACAAGACACAACAGAACAGAAACAAGCCGCAACAGAACAGAAACAAGTCGTAACACAACAGAAACAAGCCACAACAGAACAGAATTAAGCTACAACACAACAGAAACGAGCCACAACACAACGAAATCACAACAGAAGAGAAACACGTCGCAACACAATAGAAACAAGCCACAACAGAACAGAAACGAGCCACAACAGAACAGAAACAAGCCACAACAGAACAGAAACAAGCCGCAACAGAACAGAAACAAGCCACAACAGAACAGAAACAAGTCGCAACACAACAGAAACAAGTCGTAACACAACAGAAACAACCCGCAACAGAACAGAAACAAGCCACAACAGAACAGAAACAAGCCGCAACAGAACAGAAACAAGTCGCAACAGAACAGAAACAAGTCACAACACAACAGAAACAAGCCACAACAGAACAGAAACAAGCCGCAACACAACGAAATCAAGCCACAACACAACAGAAACAAGCCACAACACAACAGAAACAAGCCACAACACAACAGAATTTAAAAAGCAAACATAAGTTCACAGAAACAGAAACAATTATTTGAACTGCTTTGACATTTTTAGTAGTTCAACATTTTTACACAAAAACTCAAAATAACATTTTAGTTCCAAGATTATAACTAGTCACTGCTAACACATAACAATATGTAGCAAAAACTGTATCTTCAAACTACTTGAAAAGTTCATTATTGTCTACGGTTGCACTTATTAGGATATGGTAAATTATGTGCGGTATTCGGTACTAGCAAATGTACCATTCTGAACACAGCTTATGTTTTCAGTTATAGCATGACAACAGATGAAACTGTTCAATTCTGTTAAAATTCTGTTTTAATCCTTTATGACTTTCTTGCTCCTTTGTAACACAAAACATTTATTTATTTATAGAATGTTTCTATCCCTTTAAACCATGTGGCATTTATAGCAGTGTTAGCATAAATGTCACACACTGACAACATCTTAAATCTTAACTTCACAGTTGCTCTGTCAAAAACATGATGTCAAAGTCAGTACGATATTCATCAGTAATGATGAATACGGTAAGGTGGCCCATCCACCACACGGACAAATCGATCTGTGGCAACGAGACTACGAGCACTGTCCGTCATACACATGAGCGATTTCTCGAACACTTGGAAAAAACTACAGCGAAGTCAATATGTCAAAATCAGCATGTGGTTGCCCTGTGTCGTCTCGGGCATCTTGGAACGAAGCGGAGGCTCATTGTCACTTTCTGAGAATGCAAACAACAATCAATAGTTGATCCTTGGGCTCCTCATCGACTGTGGCTAGTTGTGCAGATTTCTCGAGAGATCTTTATGGTGAGGAGGATGCTTCAACTGAAGGAAGCCCTGAAGGAAGAGAGGGAGAGAGAAAGATCTCCAGCACTGTCAGCAGATTGTCTACTTGTGGGCGCAGAGCAGTCTGACCCATGCCCGTATCCTTCGAGGATCCAGCATCCATTGCATCTGGTGAGCTTTTTCACACTTCCACACACAGGTTCAATATGTCAATAAGCACCCCGGGGGTGTCAGAGCCCAGGATGAAACGGTGAGAATTAGTCCAGAAAGAGATATGCTATCAGCTCACACATTCCTCTAATCCCCACGGCACTCTTGAGTGTTCCAACTGCGCCTACGTAAAGATGATGCGGGTGAGACTCAAAGCGACGTATAATATAATCCATATCAGCACGAGTAACAGGTCTATTTAATTCCCTTGTAATGTGCCATATGGATGTGTATTTTCTCTGCTAAAAAATACATTTTTTTTACATTTTTATTTATTTATTTTTTTACGGACAAATACAGCTGAAATCTCCTTTCTTTACCAGGAATTATGGGCATTTTTGAGACAATTTTTGTGCTGTAGAGTGTGTGTCATGTTTGTCAGATACTTAGAATAAAAAACCTCATAATACTGTTGGTAAACAGTAAAATAATGAAAATAAATCATTATTTGTAACAGTCATTTGATGGAGGAAAAAAAAAAGTAACTTTGCATAAAAAATATCATTGCAACATCTTTACACACTATACATTGAAATATTATTAAAATGTAAAATAACTAGGTTTCTATTTGAATGCATTTTAAAATGGAATTTATTTATGGCAACGCATCATTACTCCAGTCTTCAGGGTCACATGATCCTTCAGAAATCATTCTAATATGATGATTTGCTGGTCAAGAAGCATTTCTGATCATTAATGTTGAAAAAAGTTTTCAACTTTTTGGCGACATTCATAATTAAGGTGTGTTAACAGCAATTTGCAACAACAGAGTGACCGGAAATTATTCATTTTCAATGAGAGTGGGCGATTTGAGGTGTCATGAGCAACAGAACCTATTGCCGATGGAAGGAAATTCCACTGAGATACCAGAGAGAGAGAGAGAGAGAGAGAGAGAAACGCATTCAGACATAAAGAAGGGAACAACCAGAGAAAAGTTCATAGGGTCCAGTTGTTCTGCTGGTAATCTAGTTTGTTGTATTCCCACTTGATTTCTGACAGATATGGTTCTTTCTACATTTTCAAAATGCATTTCACACAATACTATCCGTCACATGCTCCATCAGAGCTTTCTACAGTACGTAGGAGCCCTAAAACGACAAGTTTGGAAGGGAAATAAAAAAATCAACAAAATCAATGGGCTCTCTTGAGCAGTTCTTGGCCCACTGATCCAAAAGAAACGGTGGAATGTAAAAAGAGAGATACAAAGAGACACTTTAATCAACAAGCCCTCATTTGCTCTGTTTTGGTCTCTGAGAGCAGAAAGGCTGTCAAAGTCTATTGGGCGAATAAGCCAAAAATACATTTAAATGGATAAAAATTTTGGAGCAATATCAGAAGAAGGTCTACATTTACTGAAGCTGGCTCCTTGCTAGACTACTGAATCAGTGTCATGATAAATGATTTACAGAATAATGGCAGCTTGTACACTTATACAGAAATTTGTTTTTGCTTGTGTACCTTTGGAAATATGTGACTTTTTTAGTAGAGAGAAGACAGGAAATAATGGGAAGAAAAAGAGGAATATGTACATTATATATGTATATATAAATGTATGTATATATATATATATAATGTGTATATATATATATATATATATATAATGTGTATATATATACCACTCTGTGTGTCACTAAAAACCTTTGTGTGTCTTTACAAATGTGTGGCTTTTTTGGTTGAGAGAGGAGAGGAAATTATAGGATAAAGTGATGAGCCATCCTTTAACTCCCGTCAACCACATAAAAAACACTTTTCGAGGTGTCAAAGCATATGTGATAACCGGGCCACAGCTCCAACAGACACCCTGTCTCAAATGGCAACCTCAACCCTTGCAGCCCTTCTTCAAAGCTCCATAAAACAGGTCTTGAGGACTTGACAGATACACGCAAGCAAAGACCACAAGATGGGACAGGGCCATTCTCGTCATTTTTAAATATTAAGAAATTACATGAAAACATTTATATATTGTGAAATAAATACTGATCAATTTGACCATAAGAGCTGCCTGACCTTTATAGCAGTTTACTTGCCCGAAGGTGTTACCCCCCCAAAAGTTTTTGGCATGTCCTTGAGGAATGACACTTTCTGAAGGTTTCTGCATGCTCTCAGCCTTAGGGGGTTTCTGTTTAGTTGGTCACTTTTGCCCAGGGCCTGGTTTGGTGATGCATTGCTGATAGAGTGACAAGGTGTAACAATAACGAACCTAAACATTTCTTAAGGTTCTGAAGGAATAGTTTACCCCGGAAAATGACAGTTCTGTTTTTCACTCATTCTCATGTCACTTCATGCCATTTCTTTTTCTTTTTTTTTCTGTTGAATACAATAGGATAAAGTTTATATAATCCTTTTTTTTTTTTTTTTTTTTTGCTAAGGCTGTCATTTATGCATTGTATGCATTCTAAATGTTTAAAATGTTTACAACATGTAATAATTCATATTATCATAATGGATTTTCAGTTGAACATTGAAAGAGGGACAAGAGTCAAAAATATACTTTTTAATATCTTTGAAAGAAGTTTCTTATGCTCACCAAGGCTAAATCTATTTGATTAAAAACACGATAAAAAATTTAGAAATATTATAACCATTTAAAATATGGTAGCAATATGCATAATAATAATAATAATAATATATAAATATAAATATAAATATATATATATATATATATATATATATATATATTTCTACCAGAAAGACTCGGGAGATAAAGTGATGTAACAAAGCATATATTTATTGACAGCCCGGCAAGCATTGTAAAGTTCTTTGGCGTAGGCCCCGTCCATAGCTCGTAATCCGAGGGTAGCGGATCTGCATCTCCTGCCTGAAGACGAAGGCAGGGGCGCAGCCGACCCCCTTAGAAGGTATGGACAGGACCATAATCGTGTGTTCCATAGAAAAAAAAAAAAAGAAAAGAAAAAAAAAGAAACCATCATAAAGGTTTGGAACTGCATGAGTTTTGAGTGTTCCTTTTGAGCCAAACTTCCATAACAAAAATCAAGCATTCACAGATTACCAGCTGCAATATCTAACCGTTCATTCACATTATCACATTAACACCTGGTTAATGCATTCATGTATATGCACATGCACGGACACACACACACACACACCACAAAATAAATATTTCGAACATGCACAGTAACCCCCCCTTCCTGAAGCTGCAAGCGAGAAGTACAAGCATGCAGTGCACATATTTGCTTGTTTGAGAGGCGGCACAGGCTACAGCAGCGGAATCTATAAAAAGGCAATTATTCCTTTCACGCTTGATGCCTGACTGCGTTCAAGTCCGGCTTATTGCCCTGGATGCTGTTCTTTGCACTCTTCTGCAAGCTCAACACACAACACTTCCTGAACAAAATACATATTTACCCTCTAAGGGCCGAAAGCAGGCTTATTCACGCAGGGACTCATCCCCTCTCAGCTTCCTGCCATGGACTTTGATATCTTCTCTCTGTCTGTTGGAAGGGCTGTGGTGTCTAAATGAAGCCAAAGTGGAATCTCATTATTTCACCTTAAAGGAAGAGGTTATTAGCCAGGGGAGACAGACGGGGAACGCCAGGAGTGCGGCAGTTTTAATGGAGCTCAAGCAGATGGCAGAGCTGCACTGTCCAAACCATTTCCAGCATCTGTAGAGAGGACGATCAATGTGAGAAATCCCCCTCTCTGTAAAAGATACGAATATTTGTCCATCTTGATATTTTGATCAGCAAACAATACATTCTAATTAGCATGAAGCATTGGTCCTCAATTCTCACGGCATTGTCTATTCAAATATTTGCAAATCAAGCTGAGATTGGAGGATGATCAATGGGAGAGAGACAAAGTAGAAGACAGAATTGTCCTCGCTGATAGAAATCGCATTTATCAAGAGTCTCATGTCCCTTTTTCCATTGACTGAGTGCCAGTGCCAGAGCTGGAAATGTTCTGTGTTTCTCCTCTATAGAAATGGCCCTTAAAACCTGCTGGAACAGCAACAGACATGTGGTGGAATAAAAGTCCTAAACTACAGCAGACTGCACAAAACAACAAGCAGATCACTGCAATCATAATCAACACAAGCTCAGCTGGTAAATATATCAATACAGTTTAACCAAATATTTTTATTATTATTATTATTATTTTTTATTAACACTTATTCAGCAAGGACACATTTAATTGATCAAAAGTGACAGTAGAGACATTTATAATTTTACAAAAGATTTCTATTTAAAATAAATGCTGTTCCTTTTAACTTATATTGACTGAAGAACCCTGAAAAAATGTGTTGTTTGTGCAAAAAATCTATATTTTTAAAAAACATCTGCATATTAGAATTATATCTGAAGGATCATGTGAAACTGAAGACTTGGAGTAATGATGCTGAAAATTCAGCTTTGCCATCACAGGGATAAATGATATTTTAAAATGTATTAAAATGGAAAACGATTATTTTAATTTGTAATATTTCACAATATTACTGTTCTTAAATGCTTGATAAGTATATATATATATATATATATATATATATATATATATATATATATATATATATATATATACACATTATAAGAAAAAAATCTTACATATTACAAACTTTTGAACAGCATTATCATTGCAATCAATTATATAACAAGACCAAGTGCATGAGCTGGCTACATTGTTCATTCCCATGGAAGTGTTGGTGGAATATGACGGGGATGGAGTGGAGCCCTGTCCCGTCAGCCAAGGCTGATGTTAGTGCGCTGAAATCAGCACCCCTAACTATGTTTGAGTAGATGGTGAATATTTGCAGCATGCCTGTTTCGTCACCCAGCACCATGCCTGTTTAGTCGCACAGCAGTCAATGTTGACTTTGACAATGTTCCCGCCCTGCCTCCCATTCCCACCTCCTCTGTCTGTTCCGTGTTGGTGAGAGAAGCCGTTTCTGAATTAATTGAATGTTCCTCGTCGGCCAGAGAGGATGTTCCTGAGTAATAATCTGCCTGTTCCGCATCGGCTAAGGAGGCTGTTCTTGAATAATCTGTCTGTGCTGTATTGGCCGAGGAGGCCAATTTTCGATTTTTGTGTGTCCAGTCTCAGCCAGGAAGGCTGTATAATGGCATATAATAACCCTCTGCCTGCACTGCCCAGTCCATCAGCCCTTCGCTGCCTCTCTTCAGCCCTTTGTCTCCTCCTACACTGCTTGCTCGGTGCTTCATGGATCCGTCTTGGACTGGTAGTTCGCCAGCTTGACCCGCTTGCTCCACTTAGAAACTCCAAGCCCGTCACTCCATCTCAGCCCTGCACCTGTAGGCTCCACCGTGACTCCTCGTCCCTCCTGCTTCGCCTTGGTCAGATGTCGCTCTGTCATCGCCATTGACTTTCGGGCTTTTGTCTGCGACTTGTTCCTCTACCCTTTTGGCTCTGTCGGGCTCCACCTCAGTCCAACTGTATGTATGCACAAAAACTTTGCGTACGGCAGCTTTCACACTCACGGTCGGATGTACTAACAGTGAAATTAACGCGAGAATGTGCGTTCCTCCACGCCAACTTCATGTCTGGCGCACATACATTTCTCAAGGTTTTTTTTCCATTGGCGAAAAAAATGAAGTGAAGTTACTTACAGGCAATGTTGCAAACATTACACTATGAATTGTTGTACAAGTCTATCGCACCACCACCTGTGAGAAGCATTGCTATTAATTTGCAATTTATAAAATAATTAACATACTATTGTCACACGAGCCTTATGGGGATATTCGATCAAATATGCAATTAAGTAAGAACATATAAAAGCATGTGCAAATTAATACAACCCTTAGTCTACGGCAATGGCAGCTGTATGGGACAGGATCATCCGCATGTCTGCCAGGTATATAAGGTTCCCATATGATGCAGTTGACCAGCCAAACATTAAAGCGCAATTTGCAGCGATAGCCTGTTTACCTAATGCAATCGGAGCGATCGACTGCACACACATTGCTATAAAGGTGCCATCTGAAGAAGAATATGCATATGTGAATCGGAAACATTTCCATTCAATAAATATGCAGATAATATGTGACGCATAAATGCGCCTAACAAATACTGTGGCAAGGTGGCCTGGGTCAACCCATGATTCATACATCCTTATAAACAGCATGGTTGGGATGTGGCTCCAAGCTGGAAGGGTGAGTGATGGGTGGCTTCTTGGTGAGTGATGCATTTAAAGTTATGGTTCTATCTATTTTTTGTTTTTTGTTTTTTTTGTTATTAATTCCAGAGGACAAAGTTCCAAATAAAATGTGAGATCCTGCATATGCAGAGATTAATATATCTGATTGTTTTTGTGCGTACACATATGTACAGCTTTGTCCCTACACAATGTTTTAGTATGCTTTCAACACAAGTCTTTGTACATGAGGCCCCTGGACCTTCTGTTTCATCCGGTCTCATCTGCCCCGCCTGGGTCTCCACTGCCATCAGCTCCGTCTTAGTCGCTCGTCCCCCTGGTTCATTCTGACAGTTATCCACCATGGCTCCTCCCTCCGCCATGGGCTTACGTCCTGGGATTCCTGGGTTCCACTCTGGCTCCTCCTACCGTTGTCTCCTCCGTGGCTTCTGCCTCTGTTGTCTCCTCCCTGGATACTCCCGCTGTTATCTCTGCCCCAGTTCCTGTGGTTTTCCTGTGTGCCAGCCCTGTGTCCTGTTCTAGTCTTGTGTTTGTTTTTGGTGGGTTTGAACATGTTTTAGTTCTTTTTCCTGTGTTTGTAGTAGTTTCCATGGTTTATCATTGATTTGATTATGATTTGCACCTGTTCTTCCTTTTGTTTATTAGTTTGCCTTGTTATTTATACCATGTGTTTTTTGCAACACTATCTCACGATCAATTCGTACGAGGTGGCTAATTCGTACAAATTCATACGAACCCACTTGTACAAATTTGTATGATTTCTCTAAACCCCAGTGATGGGTACATTTAGGGAGTTAGGGAGGGAGGGAGTTAGGGAGGGAGTTAGGGAGGGAGTTAGGGAGGGAGGGAGGGAGGGAGGGAGGGAGGGAGGGAGGGAGGGAGGGGGGGTGAATTCAAAATTGTATGAATTCATACGAGTGAGGTCGTATAAATTTGTATTAATTAGCCACCTCGTAAAAAATACGTACGAATTGCTGTGAGATTGGGTTGGTTTTTTGTCTTGGTTCGTTCACGTCGCTTTTACATGGTTGTTCTGTTTATGCTTTCTAGCTCTTTTTATTTTATTTATTTTATTTTATTTGACAGGGACAAAGGCCAGTAAGAAACTGTCCCAGAATTAGCTACAAAGCTAAATTTCATCTACAGTCCCTGGGCAGGAAAGTATTATATCACATTCCATATAAAAAAAATCATGACATACAATAAAATCTCCCCACAAATGGAAAATATACGACATATTGTCCATCACTTAACAATAAAAACAGCAGTCCAAATTACTACCTAATAAACCTCAATATACATCCTACAAAACATCACACAATATTACAAAATCAATCCCTCAAATTGTAAAACCTTGACAAAGCATAAGAGTATTTAATGATTACAGACCTGACTCCTCTTTAACCACATTTTCAAATGTAGCTTGAACTGTGCAAAAGTATGACACTGTCTAATATTAATTGGTAAATTATTCAAGTTGTTAACAGCTCTTACAGAAAAAGCTGATCGACCAAACTCAGTTACTCTAAAATGTGCTTCACAGTCACCTCTTGATGAAGCTCTTGTTTGTCTTATATTTTCTCTACAAGAAGAAACAAATACTTTTAAGGAATAAATACTTAATAAATAATGGTCTGAGTATTTCAAGATTTTGTTTGAGTTTAGTTTATTTTGAGTTTAATAAAAGCTACAACTGCTGCAATTAGATCCTATCTCTCACCTCTTTTCTGCAACTGTTCGTGACAGATGATTATCTAAAGTCATTTTTGCATATTAGTATGGTTGAACTGGATCATGAAAGATCAGCAGGAAAGACATTGGTTAATAAAGTGATATTAAATACATAAAGTATATTTGTGTAATTTAACATTAAGTTATTGAAGGAACACCGAATCTGTTTTTGTGTATGTGAGATGAGTAAATGCATGCACATTTAGTCTAGACCTGCAATAAGCATTATGTCCACACAGCGCACACAACGACTCTACACCTTTACTCCCGATTTCTCTCAACATGGGGAAAGGAGAGCTGTCAGTAAATAAATGGGAAAACAAAACAAAGTGATATTTTGTTGTAAATTTAAAAGTAGTGTGTTACTTTGGTTACTTGGGAAAAAGTAATCTGATTACTTAGCCCGCGTTACTTGTAATGCATTACCCCCAACACTGATGATGACTAATGCAAAAACTAAAGAAAATGTAAAATTCAAAAATTAAGTTACTGATTTACCTGGATGTTAAAATGTTCTCAAAGCATGTAAGATGTGTAAATAAATCTATGTTGAAGCATGTTTGGTTGTGAGCAGGTTATGTAGTAACCCTTCAGCTCTCAGTGGAAAAGTAAGCTGGTTCTGAATTGAGCTCAGTAGATATTCCGGCCCAAACACCAGCCATTTCAGTGGAAAAGGGGAAAGGTGCAAGCACACACAGACCTGGGTTTCTGGCAACAGAACGGATCAGATTGAGTGAAGCCACAATCTGCTCATGACCAGATAATGTGTATATGAGTGTGTGGCCTTGGCCATCAGCGGCCTCCTCCTGCTCCTGCGGCGCGACTACTGAGGGTAAAATTAGATGGCGAGTGCCACCCACGAACATAGAGAGTGGGAGACAGGCCTGCCATATGCGGGTCAACGGGCTGCACCTCACTCACACACAAACTCCTCCTGTGCTGTCATCCGTCTCAGTTGGTGAGTTTGTGTGTGTGAACACTAAGGCACCAGAATAAGCTGTATTGCCCTGAGACTGGATGGGTGTTTGACGGACGGACTTTTAAGTGAGAATATTGCGGAAGTGAAGCCCCGCTGGAGCAGCAGGCGAAATGAAAACCCTCGAGCGCTGGCCGTCACATTTATCCATTCAGAGCAGAGGGGTGGAGAGAGGATGATGTCTCTAGAGTTCCTATATAGTTTGCTAGCTTTAACACAATATTAAGAATCACATTTTAAGAATTCAGTAGATATTGAGTGACCTTTTGACCCTCAGACATCATGGATCAATAAATCAGCAGTGGCAAAACATCATCATTGTTTATGGTTTCCAGCTGCCCCGTTAATGATTGTTGCTAATCGTTGTTATTGTTGTTAATAATGTCTGCTAGCATGCCTTTTTGCTTGTAAGAGATTCTTGCCATTCTCTTTTGCTTAGAATTATTTTGTAGTTATTTACAATTATTTTGTGAAATTTAAAAGATACAAAATAGACAAAAAATATATCAGGATATCAAGTTGCTATAATATTATTAAAATGTATGTATTGTTAAAAATTTACGTTTTTTGATGTTTTTGAAAGCTCACCAAAGCTACATTTATTTGATAAAAACAAACACATATTAGAATTTTAAATAACTGTTTTCTTTGAATTTTTATTTTATTTTATTTTATTTCTTCTTGCGATGGCAAAGTTGATTTTTTCAGCAGCCATTACTCCAGTCTTCAGTATCACATGATCCTTCCAAAAGTTTACTTTACATTAAAATATCATTATAATAGGTTTAAGATGCTCAGTATTTGGTGCTCAAGATTTCTTATTATGAATATCAATTTTAAAAACAGTTCAATTCTGAAGTCAAAAGAACAGCATTTATTTGAAAAAGATTTTTGATCTTTTTTGTATCAATTTAAAATGAACTTTTGATCAATTTAATGTATCCTTGCTGAATAAAATAATTTTTTATTAAAATAAATAAATAAATACAAATAATTAACTAACTAAATTCTTACTCTTTTAAATGGTAGTGCATATTTTAGATTGCTTTTAGAAATTCACCTTTTTTATTTATTTATTTTTTTAAGTGATTTTATTTAGTTTAGTGATAATATATTTTATTCTTAGCTAGAATAGAAAATAGTTACTGTTGACCCTCACATATTGTGGAAATCACCAGTGGTTTCCAAAAAGGCAGCTGCCCCAGTTAGTGCTTGTTGCTAATGTTTGCTAACATGTCTTGTTGTTTGTAAGAGATTTGGATTCAGTATTTGATGCAATATTAAGTTGTATATGCATATTTGTATGGCACTTGGTCATGGCCTTAAAGACAAAGAAACAGAGAGAGAAGCAGGGACAGAAAGAAAGGATAAAGAAGAGAGCCACAAGCATGTTCTAGGGCCTTGCTGACTTTGCAATCAATACGGTTGGATCAGGCGACGGCCAAGAAAAATCCATGCCATTTAGCACTGTATTGTCTGGGATTCAAGTACTATGTTTGGACTGTGATTTAATAAATTAATCTGAGCGCTTTGGACCTTTAATTGGTGTGCTGCCGATTACACTGCAGGCCACGACGCTGGAGAGCTTGTTTCAGTGCAACAGTGATTAAAAGAGCCCGGCTGTTTGGAATGACCCAGTGCAAAAGAAGGCCCAGCGCTACCATCCAACATGGAGAGATTCCAGCATGCAATAAAAGATGCAGAGAACCAAGGAGCAAACGCGGAGGCTGGAGTCAGCATAGGCCTCAGCTCATGTTTAGCCTGTGCACTGACAGGGGTGGAAACTTGACCATCAATTATTTAGTTGTGGTTCAGACTTGGTACTAAGAAAGGGGAAGAGGTGAACTCATGTAAAAATGAACATTTCTCGAGCCGAAATGGCTTGACATCACGTATCCAATATTAATCTTGTCTTGCTGGTGCATCTTGAAGACAAGCAATTACTACCACATTCCAACGCTGGTGAAGGCTTTCGTTGTGTGCCAGAGCTCCAGGGTCAGCCCTTGAAGTGCAAAACGGGATCAGTGTTGAGTCAAGGCTGCGTCTGGTTTGGGATTTGTTAAAAATAACAATGCAATTCTGAAAAGGCAAGACCAAAGACTTTGTTTGGATTATAATATGATAAAACAGTTGAATAAAAACTAGATCTGATAAATTAAAATAATAATAATATCTGGCATTGCAAACCACAGTCTATGGATGAACAGGGTCTGCAGTGAAAAAATCTAGCAGAGAATCACAGATGATAACAACACTCTAAAGAGCCAATCAGGTCCCCGCGTAGGATCAACTACATCCAGCTATTGCTTAAATGAAAGGATTCCCTGGACCAAATTGGTTTCTTTGTGCAACCTGCCAGAAAAACCCAATGAAATCACATTGTATTCACAGACACCGAGCCAATTGTATTATGGGAAACACATCTAAACACTTGTGCAATAATTACATTTGGCTTCTATTGCTCTTTTCACAATACATGTCTTTCCAAAGCAGCTTTACAGCGAACAGGGTCTAAAACCCCAAGACCCCCAGCTAGAAAACCAGTGAAAAAGTGAGAAAGTCCACAGCAGGAAAGAAAAACACCTAACAATGGTAAAGATAGGGGAAGAAACCACATGAGAGCAGCAAAGGGAGCCAATCAAACTCTTTCGCTTAGAAAGCCTATCACCTTCAAGTATTACAAAACGAGCCAATGGCAAATAAATGGCATGGGGCTGCGGAATCTGCATAGCGTAACTCCGCCCTACCTCGTGGGTATATAAGGAAGTACGCTGGCAACATGCAGTTCTGTTTTTGCTTCAGAGCCAAGAGGTCCTCTTCACTCCTGTAGCCTATTTCTCTGAGTGTCATCTGAGTATTCTTCGAGACGAGCAGCTCTCCAGTCCGTGTTGGTGTGACGTCGTTTTTCCAGTGAGTTTCACATTCCTGCCTGCTGATCTGTGCAGTGGTCTGCAACAGCGTGTGTGTTTTATCCCTGGGCGCTTCAGCACAGGCTGCTTGGCTTCCTCTCACAAAAGAGCTTGCACGTGACAAGTCTTTTTAAAGATGTCTCGCCCGTGCACTTCTGGGTGCGGTCGTTCCGTTTCATCATCTGATGGGCACGAGCGCTGTCTTGCGTGTTTGAGCTTAGAGCAGCGTTCGTGAATGAGTCATGTTCTCAAGTCAAGACTCCGTGACCTCACCAGAGGCAGAGTCCCCTCTGTCACACCCCAATCTATCCCCTCCACGAGAGGCGATACTTTGGCTGGTGGCCAGGTGACCTGAGGGTTACAGTGTGGAATAACGCCCCGACGATGCTTCCTCGGGCCACATCCCCCTCTTCCACTCAGCAACCCGCTAGCTTCCCGAGTGCAGTCGCGGGGCCGTCTACGGACGTTCCCCGTGTCTCATTCAGGGCTCCAGACGATGAGACGATGTCTATCGCCGCATCGCAAGGTGGGCTGGATTCTTCTAGGGATGAAGATTTGGCGGTGCTGCCGCCTTCGGGCATGCCAGCATTGCCCGAGTCAGACCCAGAATTGACAGCCATGCTCTCTCGGGCCGCCGCAAGCATCGGTCTAGAGTGGAACCCTCCGCCCTGTCCTGAGATCTCGCGGTTGCATGATTGGTTCTTGGGGGCTGCACGCGCTGCATGCACCCGTCAGCGCACCTCCCCAGTTCCTTTCTTCCCGGAGGTGCATGAGGAGGTCACGAGATCCTGGAAGACCCAGTTGTCTTCCCGTGATCGTTCGGCGGCTTTCGTTCTCCCGCCGCTGGCCCTAATGTGGTTAAAGACAGAACTGACTCCCCCATCTCTGAGCCCCCAGAGCACGCGGATAGCAGTGTGCGCCGCTTACGAGCCTCGCCACTCTCATCCCTCTCTGTCGCCAGAACCCTGTCAGAGCAGGCCCCAGTGGAACGCACGTCCTTCCCTGGTCTCCTCTGTCAGGACGCGGCTTATGACCGTGCCTCCACACCGGGATGCTCCACCTCCCACATCCAGGCCGGTCATTCCGCCTCGCTGCCCCACCGAGGGTACATCTGTGGTTCCCATGACCCCGCTGGTTCAGTTCTTGGGAGCTTGGCTAGAGCAGTGTTTCCCAACCTTTTTTCTGTCATGGCACCCTTAGAAAAGTTTCTACATTTTGTGGCACCTTGCGAACGTTACGCATACAGACGTTGACGTGCTGACAGGTCAGTGAGGGGGGCGGATGGATTTTTTTAATTTTTTTATTGTGTGTGTCTCTTATTTGTTATTTTAGACATTAGATATTCATCATACTGTATATATTAATTTATTTATTCACTTAAATATACTTATTCACTTTTTTTATTCACACAAAAAAAAAATTTTTTTGAAGGACTTTTACACAGCACCCCTGCTCTCATCAGACGGCACCCCGGTTGGGAAACACTGCGCTAGAGCTTCCCAACCTGTCCTGCTGGGTCGAGAGAACCATCAGGCTCGGCTATGCAATTCAGTTCGCACGATCTCCTCCCCACTTCCGGGGAGTCCGTTACACTATGGTCAGTGGCAATGCCCCTGTCATGCGTGCGTAGGTTGCTACCTTACTGGCGAAAGGTGAGATCGAGATTGTTTACCATCCTGCATATTTTGTGACACTTTTAAAGTGAAATCCAGTGAGTGGCGCTAAAAGCTTATTCAGTTTCATCCAAAACAGATGAACGTGAATCTGGCAATTTTTTTTACATTGGTTGTTGTATGTATCGCTGCAGTTTGGAAATTAAATGTCCAGTGAGTGTTTTGAAATTAATGTAGCACCTACACTAAACACTACACTAAACCTTTTGTTCCATGCAACTACCACTTTGTCGCTTCAAAAAGTTCATAAAGGGATTGTGAAACAAAATCATATGAATCGAGCGGTTAATTTTCTGGAGACTTGATTGCTTTATATGATGAACACATTGAATTTAGGCTTTTATCCTCATATAAACATTGATCAGCAAACATAAAGAGAAGCTCAACCGAACCTGCTTGACGTGCGAGAACAAACCTCTTGCAGAAGCTCAAACGTGCTGCGTAACACAAGAATGAACCTCATTGGTTCTTGCGGAAGCTCAAATGTGCTTCGTAACACGAGAATGAACCTCATTGGTTCTTGCGGAAGCTCAGATGTGCTTCGTAACACAAGAATGAACCTCATTGGTTCTCGCAAGTCAAGCGAACATGCTTGAGCTTCTGTTTATCACAACTGATGTGTCCATTGATCAATCATACACATTTTTTACCATTTAAATATAAATTGTATTTTTATATACTGTAATACATATATTCTCTTGGCCCTTTATACATTAGTGTAATATACATGTTGTTGTAAATCTGACAACATTAAATGTTTAAACATTTTTGCTTTGTTATTTTTTGTATTATTTGTCATATGAGACTGGTTAGGAAAAGTATTGTCTAGTTTATTGGCACTATAATAATTCCAGTGCATTTCCCCAAAATCTTCAAATATTCTGCTAGCTAGTAGAATCTTTCCTTTTTAATGTAAAAACACTGAGCTGATCCAAATTCACAATCAAATTAGATTTAATGGAGCAGAAATAAAATCCGAATACACAGCTAATTCAGAACAACGTTAGCCACAAAAAAACAAGTGCACTGCATCCTGCCACCATTAAAAAGCTTAGATAACAAACTGTAACAAAGGGTTATGACATTCACTTGAAAGCAATTGTTCCATGTTAATGTTATGTTAACTCTTTTTTTTTTCACATTTCCTATTGAGGCCTCGTTCGACTGGTTGAAAAGTCAAACAGATTCTCAATGACCCCATTGCAGATTTAGACCACAAACTGTGCTGATGCCTGGCTTTGATAAGTCCCATGCTGAGAGATTTTCCCCATCCCCTCTGAGTATCTATCCTGACAGCAGTACATAAAAGTTGAATAAGCGCTTTGATAAAACGAAGAGATGTCACTAAATCTAAAAATCCATCCTTAGGGGGGTACAAAGGGAGTAAAACAGTGAGATTAAGTAGTCTTGTGGGAGGAGAATAGAGCATAAACAGCTCTTAAATCTACTGACTAAGGGATATATTTCCCCTTGGATTCATATCTCATGGACCTAGTTATGGAGGGCCAGTCAATGTTTTAAAAGCTAAATATAGAGTGTCATTTCAGGAGATTAATCCTGTCCGTCAGTGATTTCAGTACATGTCAGTACCGGTAAAAATGCATTTTTTAGTGCTTGCAATTATACACAGGTGTGATTATAACACACAGGCCTCTTCAAAACCAATCACCATGTTAATCCTTGAACCCTGGAGTGTTGTAGTGCTCTCTGGTAAAGGGCCATCCTCTTCATCCAATAATCCACTGAATAACACTTTCCATAGCACTCTTTTCTAGCCAATTAACCGAGTGTTAAGCCTGCAGTGTGTTAGTGTACCTGCTAGAGGAGCACTAATATTGATTCACGGTGCTTGTTGGGTGTTTCCTCCCATTGTCTCTTAAATGACGGCCATGTCCCGCTCTCCCTTTCCATCGACGCCTATAGCGGAACATTCTAGCTCTCCACAGCCACTGTCACCGAATTACAAATAACTAGCCAATGAGAATCACTTTAGCCATTGATTGGTTGTAAGAGAGGTTAATGCTGGAGTGACCTATAGGATCTCTTCTACCGACTTATTAAACAAGCAAACAGCTGGTCATTAAAGGGTTAGTTCACCCAAAAATGAAAATTATGTCATTAATGACTCACCCTCATGTCGTTCCAAGCCCGTAAGACCTCCGTTAATCTTCGGAACACAGTTTAAGATATTTTAGATTTAGTCCGAGAGCTTTCTGTCCCTCCATTGAAAATGTATGTACGGTATACTGTCCATGTCCAGAAAGCTAATACAGACATCATCAAAGTAGTCCAAGTGACTAGTGGGTCAATCTTAAGTTTATAAAGCGTCGAGAATACTTTTTGTGCGCAAAAAACAACAAAAATAACGACTTTATTCCACTATTCATCTCCTTCTCTCTGGGCCTCAAGTTAGTTCACGTAGTAAAACTACGTAGTGCTTCTGGGTTGTACGTCAGGCGCATCACACACATGACCAGCGTCGGCCAATAGTGAGCCTACGTGTGACGTACAACACAGATGCGCTATGCAGTTTTACTACGTGAACTAACTCGAGGCCCAGAGAGAAGGAAATGAATAGTGGAATAAAGTCGTTATTTTAGTTGTTTTTTTTGTAATTTTAATGAATTCTTAATAATAATGAAATTAATTTCCTATAAAGGTTGGTTTAAAGCACTCATTTTCCCATTTTCTGTGAACTAATCTAAAGTGATAACTATTTACAGTTGTTAAAAAGCATTATTTAACTCTTTACATATGAGCTTATTAAACAATAACACTGTTAATTAAAGTGACAGACAATGAAGATATATGATATGTGTAGGATATAGTCTGTTAATGTATTAACTACAGTTTATAAACTATTAATTAACTATAAATTATTAGTTTGTGAATGATTTGTAAATAATTTATTACACTATACATATTATAAAGTGTTACCCCTAATGGTAAAGTGCTACTAATGAAACATATGCATGGATGACTTGTTCACAATAAGATCTGTAGCATGCATTTGGAAAACAGGTAGATGGATTTTAATTTCATTCTGACCAGAACACTAGAGTATAAGTGTTGCTTACAGGTATATCCTTGCATTTAGCCCATTTTGTTATATCAAAACCTCAACTATTGTAACTGCCACAGAACTTTACCTGTTTGAATGGCAATAAATAAAAAACACTCATCCATTAAATGTGTCAAAATGATGTCTTCTCACAATATCCCATAAGGCCTTGCAATGTTTTGTGACCTGGGACAGCTGAATCCTTTCCTAACCCAGTGTCTCATGCAGATTCCATTTCTGAAGTCATTCTTTGAAAAGGTTTTAACCAGCCTGATGCTATTTTTCCCCTCTGAATGTATGTAATTATCCCTCTTCTTCGACATGAGAATATGTGATGTGAATAGATGTGGAGTGTGCCATCTTTTTCTGTGTTAAAGACACACAAAAGAAAAGCCTTTGCTTCACAAACATCAAAGAATAAGAAAGCTAAAAGCTGCAATCAGTATTTGAGTGAGGGATATTGTGCTCTGCTGAAGAAAAAGTCGTCAGCGGAAAAGTCACTGTGACAGCCTGGAGATTAATGATGTGTTTACGACAGAGACACTCAGAAAAGAACTTGTCTCTTAAGTGTCAATAAGAGGATCATAGTGTTTAAAAATCATGTGGTGATGTTCATCGGGTCCCATATCATATGTTCTGCAGGCAGTATATTTTCAGGCATGTGCTGAAGCTAGAAATGTATATCTACCAGTTTCAACAGTTACCTACTTCACACAGTTCAAACTTATTTTTGAAACATGCTGTCTATACTGAGTTTTATTTGAGTTTGGCCTGAAGGAGGCACAAGCAATGTGAACGTTTAAGTGTCATACACTGTAAATGAGATTGTGAAAATTAACTATAGCATTTCATGAGAAGAAATTCATGCCAACATTCAGATAGATAGATAGATAGATAGATAGATAGATAGATAGATAGATAGATAGATAGATGACAGAACGATAGACAGACAGACGTCTCTAAGGCATTTGACCTGTCTACAGTGCTGCTCTATACTTTGAGCTTTCTCTCTCTCTCTCTCTCTCTCTCTCTCTCTCTCTCTCTCTCTCTCTCTCTCTCTCTCTCTCTCTCTCTCTCTCTCTCTCTCTCTCTCCACACACACATAAAGTTAAGGTGATCTATACACAACCTTCTTCATCACTCTAGGTTGATGATGAATTTTGTCTATTACACTCAGAATCATTATTAGGTTTACTGGTACGCAGCAACCATAAAACACTAAGAGGAGAAGTGAAATAAGTCTACTGAAATAAACATCACCTTCTTGATTAAAGACAGAGAAGTATTGTAAGAGGGATACAAAAGCTAGTGAGTATAGAGCAAGTTAATTTATATCATCATAAAGCTCCACTCTACTGCAATTCAGCTGCTATTACAATACATACAAAGGCAGCCTGGTGTAATGGATGTAACATTTTTTCATGTTGCATCAGGGAGAAGAGTAATGAAGAGATGTCTGAGCACCACCTTTATTTCTCTGTGAGAGAGCAGTCAGAGCGGCTTCTAACTAACAAATCCCCTTTGTACTTTAAAGAACCTTTTACTATGCAACACACACTGTCAGTTCCCATAAGAAAAGAAAAATCACAAACAAGATCTCTGGAATATCTCAATTGTTTCTCCTGAGTTTGAGTTTAAGTCTCCTGGTTCTCTGAATTTTCACCTCACTACATGCTAAACGGATAGCTCTAAGTTCTTACTACGTCGATGGTCTCTCCTAAAGGAACGTAATAATAAATTAATTAATATAAAAGAAAAGTTTTTACTGAAATTAAACAATCAGAGGCAAAGTAAAAAAAAAAAAAGTGTTGACATTGTAAAATGCAGTTTTGCTCATTAATATCACACACACACACACACACAAAAAAAAGCAACTTAAACCACCCTGAAGAGATTTTGCTAGTGTGTCAGCCTGGCTAAGCTGGTGTCGAGCTGGTTTAGATCAAACTTTAATAATAATCCACAAATAATCCACATACAGGGCAGGAAAACACACCTCAACATAAATGTGATTTAACATAAATGTTAAAAAACAGAGATCATGAACTAAAAAATCAGCAGCTTTGATGATTAATCAGTGTCCATTGAAACTAATGATTGGCGGTAAACTAAGACAAAGGAGAGCGTGCGACTCAGAAAACAAACTAAGGGCCAGATTTACTAACAGCTTTCGCCAGCGTGGACACAGTATTTTTGCGGCTGACCTTATTGCATATGCATTTGTAGGAGTTTCCCTTTAAGACGCAGAATTTATGGGAGGAGAGTATTTAAATGAATCACGCAAGATGACTTACTAAGGTTTGCGCTCGTCAATGTACTGGTGTTTGCGCCATTATTTACCGCCCAAAAAAAACACGTCTTAAACCAGACACTACCTGGTAAATTGCGTTGGTCATTATGGAAATGATCTTACTGCATCTGTGTTCTTTAATTTGTGCGTCGTCAGTTGATCACGCGCAGAACTTTCCACTACCATCGGCGCTGTTTTGGAATTGGCGCTCTCACGAGAATTTGCACTCTTTAGTAAATATGCCCCTATAATAAATATAATAAAATAACTGATGTTTGTGACAGCTATGAGGCTATATAGATTGCCTAAAGCTAAACCAAGTAAAAAAAAATCTTAGGCCGGTTTAAAGATATATTTTACAGAAGGGTATGTGGATTGATATTGTTGATTCTGTGACAAAATGCTTAATTCTTCTACTGCAAGTCACTTTGGATTAAAGCATCTGCTAAATGCACAAATGTACTGTATATGCAAACTCAGTCCATTCTCAGGATTGCTGGTTGGCAGATGTTTCTGCTTGTTCTTAAAGTTGTTGTTTTATGAAGCCATCAATAATTTTCCGCTTTGAACTCCAGCCAATACAGATGAAACTCTTGAAATACCTTGATAATCCCACAATTAAAATTAGCTGAGAACTACATTAATTCTCCTGAGCTATGAAAGAGCAACAGCTGAGCACTACATTTGATGGATGTGCCAGGGTTGTGAATTCATAGGTATACAGAAAGAGTTAAAAAGATGTACATTTAAAGTCTATGATATAATGTCAAAAAAAAAGTGTAAAATAGTTTGGCAGTGTTCATTAAAAGATGCATCAAGAGTGGCTTTCGCACCGGAGGAACCTTTTCATAGTTCCTAGAACTACTATCAGAAGTACTAGGAACGATTTTAGTTCTAGGAACTCCTTTTGGAGGAACTAATTTAGCTCCTACTTCAGAGTAGGGTCTAAACCAGCACTATAGGAACTATCCCTGACGTAAGTATACGCTGATTGGCCGAACGCACGCGAAACACCAGATTATAGCCTATATATGTAAACACACAGATTATAGCCTATATATTTACTCCAGAAACGAACTCTACGAACATGGAAAACAGTGACAGATGGGCCTCTTAACCTTTACGATGAGGAGAAAATCCAAAACATGATTATGCTTTTCTGCTCAGCTAGCAACACTGGACATCAACCACACGGCATACGCTTATAACTTTTCATTACGGTCTACTTTCCATGTATGACAGTTCTATCTAATAACGCATTAGACAGGACTGTTAGACAGATCATAAAATAATGAAGGCTCTGGCGTTCTCAGCACCGTCAAAATAAAAGTCCCAGCAACAACAGGCGCGGCTTACGTCACTTTAGAGTTCCTACTGGCGGTGCGAATGCAACCAAGAAAACGTTCCTATGGGAACTATAAGTTCACAGGAAACCACCTTGGTGGCTAGTTCCTAGACAAAAGTTCTTAGAACTATCCGGTGTGAAAGCCCCTAAGGTGAGACAAATGGTCACTAATACGTTCAGGCTTTGTTCCTGTCTCCGCTGGCCAAAAAGTTAGCTTGCATTTCAGTAACTTTAGGCTTTGGCCATCGCACTATAGGGTAACAGATGCCATAGCAGCGGCTGTAACGATCAGGGAGAACACGGCAAACTTTTCTATGCCAATCAAAAAGACAAGATCTATGTGCAAACAGAACCAGCAGAGTCGTCTGTTTCAGTTGTTCTTCTTCACTAACAAGCAGGTGCATGCATCCCATTGGAGGTACAGCAATTTACTTATGGAAGTCTGGCAGGCAACTGTCAGCAAAACAATTTCCAAAATACACTTTTCATCTGTCTGTGGAAGAGACACCACACTGTGCTCAGAGGAACAGGTGAAAGGAACACCTCGGGCTGTGCTGTGTTCATGTCCATTTAGATCCAATCTGCTCAACCTTCTCTCAAATAAAAGAGACGAAAATGAGAGGTAAAGACACATGAGTGATCTGTCCATAATTGGCACTGGTGAGTCAGTAATCTTTACCTTACACGCAAAGGCCAATGCGTGCTAGCTTTCTGATTATAGTGACTAAATTGCCTGTAACATAATAAGTCTTTCAGAGTCAAACTTTTAGTTATCGGCATTGAGTTCCACTTTGCAGCTTATTATGCAGCTTAACCTTCCGATGACCCAGAAACAACATGCGATTCTGCAAACAGGCTTAACAGTTTGTTTTCGTTTTTACATGTTTAGAGGCGGGTAAATCCAATAATAGATGGTGAACAATAGCCGCAGTAGTCTCAGGGAACGGTTATACAGAAAACAGAGGAAATTATCAGAAACTCTGGGTGTAGTAATCTAAATTTCTGTCTGTCCAAAATGAATAAGTACTGATTATTTCAAGAGGAATATATCATAATTCTACTCACACATTTCTAGTTTATTTGCTACCAAGAGCCTCAAGCAAAACTATAATATTTTATACAGCATTTCACAACTCTTGAAACTATGTAAGTGCGCATTGGAAAGCAGTGCGTTATAATTATTATGTACAAAGAACTGATAAATACAAGAGTGACATCACATACTTTCTAAATCATAAATGTCACAAAAACATCTATTGAACATTATTCAAGGGACATAGAGAGACATGAAATGTGAAAATGCTCACAATGAATACTAGACTGGGCAGCATGCAGTACTATTAAATCATTACATTGCCGTCCACATGATTTTCAGCAACATTAGTGATGTGATGCAATGGCTGAAAAAATGATTCCTTGTGAAAAAAGAACATCATCTTATTTTTACCATTAATGCATCTTACTTGTGATCAGATTTTCAAAAGCTATCGCCGCTTGCTCTTCGCACCAATGACATTATGGCATCCAATGTCAGGAACGCCTACTAAGAAACCAACAATACAGTGACTTCCAGAGATAAATCCACAGTCTGTGTAAATGGAGCATCACAACCTAGGCTCATTGGAAAACATGCCTGTGGCAACATTTCTACAAAACTATATTACATTGCTTGCACGTTTTGCGGCACTTTTAAAGTGAAATATCCAGTGACTGGTGTTAAAAGCAGATCCATTTTTCTCAAAAACAGATGAACGTGAATGTGGCAACATTTTATTAAGGTGGTTTTTCTACATATCACGACAGTTCATAAATTAAATGTCCAGTTAGTGGCGCTAAAAGCTTAATGCTCTATCGCAACGCATTCTCATCCTAGGGCGTCATATACTGACGCTTTTGAAATTTCTTCAATATCCGACGCAAAGGGCACCCTTTAGCGTCAATATGAGACGCCGGTTATGGGTAGGTTTAGGTCTGGGGTAGGTTTAGGGTTAGACCGCTAGGAGGCGCCTCCTAGACTCATATTTATCTGCGTCTCATATTGACGCCTAAGGGTGCCCTGTGCGTCGGATATTGAAGAAATTTCAAAAGCGTCAGTATATGACGCCTTGGGATGAGAACGGGCTGTCTATCGTGTTTGAAATTACTCTCCACCTACACTAAAACCTACACTCTAAACCGAAAGTCTTAACGAAAGCAAACATGAGAAAAAAAAAGAAAAAAAACCCCACAATGGTAACACTTTACAATAAGGTTTCATTTGTAAACATTATAGTTAACATGAACTAATAATGAGTTGCACTTTTTTAATTGACCAGCATTTACTAATACATTATTAAAATCTAAAGTTGTATTTGTTAACATCAGTTAATGCACTGTGAACTAACATGAACAAACAATGAACAGCTGGATTTTTATTAACTAACGTTAACAAAGATGAACAAACACAGTAACAAATGAATTACTCATGGTTAGTTCATGTTAGTTAATACATTAACCAATGTTAACAAATGAAAACTTATTGTAAAGGTTTACCAACACATTTGCTGAAACAACCTTGGCATTTCAATTCACAGGACTTGCTCCGCATCGGAAGTGCAACGCTGTACCAGGTGAGTTATTATTTTCGAAAAGCATACGGAGCTGGATATTTGGTGAAAACATCAAAATGCATGAGGAACTGTGTGAAAATAATTATTTATTAATCAATAATCTGCCTTAACATAATTTGTTGGTGTTTTATTGCCAACTAGTGTTTATTTCAGCTAGAAACTGCAGTGAATTGCAAGTATAGGTACGTTTTTGGAGTTTTGCAAAAATCTATGTAAATCTATGTTTGTGCCCATTTTGAAATTTCAACAATATTTGGCGAATTCAATGTTCAATTCTTCCTCAATAGCGTTCATTGTTTCCAGTGTATTGGTGGACTGACAGAAAGCTGCGCGTGATGTTTAGAAGATGCAACATAATTGGAGCTTGCGTTTTTGGCACTTTTTATCTATAAGGCTGAGACTGAGACTAGTATGTAATCACAATTCAGCAACAAGTGATCATCCATCATGACAGCCAGGAGCACCAAGCACTGAATGACTTTCATAATTCATTATGTGGATATATGATTATGTTGAAGGAAATTGCCATTAAAATGTTCAGACAGTGATGAACTGGGCTGCCACTCTGTGTACCGTTCAGAAACAGCCTCTTTTAAAGTCACAAACATCAGTTGGGCAGGAGAAAAAGAGGACATTAAGGCTCAATCAAGAGTGAAATCTCTTTAATGGCACCATATATTTATACAGCCTGGACAGCTGAAACGTTAGCTCTAATTTCCAAAAAGTTCAATAAAACCCATAAGCAGGCCATTTGTTACGGAACCACCTGTCATAAGAGGAGCCCACGAGAGCCAGGCCGTCCTGTAGGACGAAAAGAGAGTGGTGACGAATGAAGTGATTTCTCTCGACATCACATCAAGATCAAGGTCTGGGAGGGAGAAGAAGTAATCAGCCCAGCCTTTCACCACTACCAGCAGATCTGAGCCCAGACAGCCCGTGATCAAAGCTGTCGAACTTTCCTCCGAGCATGGAGGCCAAACTCGCAAGCAGATCTTTTACTTGACAAGTGTCTTGATAAATATCTCGAATGCCAGTTTGCCATGTAAGAGATTGAGTTATTGGGTGGACCAATAGGTCAAACCCGGTTATGAGCTGAACCATGTTGCTCCATTTGTCTTGTTAACTAGAGCCTGACACTGTTTTTTTACCCTGTCTCCTCCGCTCTTGGCCTCTGTTTCGTACACACGCATCAAAGAAGACCATCAGACGTGAGCTACATCAGACGGAGGGAACATCACAGCTCTTTAAAGGGCTCGTAATGACTTTTTAATGATTGGATTTGAAAGAGAATGCCATGTGTTTGTAGTATAAACCCATTTTTGCGGTGCAGGAAACCCCCCCCCCCCCGCGAACCAGCAAACAAGGAAAACTTTTAACAAACAATGAAGCTGTCTGCACCACAATTACTATCTTATTTATATTGTTTCAAATGTTTTGGTTATAATAACAGCCTTCACTAAAGTACAGAACTCAGCCAGTAATATTTATTTTTTTATTGTACAAAATCTAAGGAGTCTGTCAAAGACACTCTTGTGTGTAGAACTGACCGATCAGTGGTAGAACTATTTTTTATGCCACAGATCCAGGATGTGTTTTTTGATGCCTGTTTTTTGTACACACACACACACACACACACACACACACACACACACATATATATATATATATATATATATATATACTGTATGTTGTACTGTGAAATGTTTACTGTAAATGTCAAAAAATAAATAAATAAATAAATAAATGTATATATATATATATGTGTATATATGTGTATGTAATATATATATGTGTCTTTATGTACTAACATTAATGCACTTATTGTGTACATGTTTTTATATTGTACTTATATTTGAAAAACACCTGTATGTGATAATTAATTTATGTAATTACTTCTTTAATTACACTGTGGACCCTTCCCTTACACCTACCCACACCACTAAACCTGTTCCTAACCTTACCCATATCCCACCTCAATAGCAGCAAAGATGTTTTGCAATACAACACGAACATTGTACACCTAACATTTTTTTTTTTTTTTTTACGTAAGAAACTAGTAGTTAATAATACTTAAAGTATGGCCATATTAGTTAAAAAAGCAAAAAAAAAAAAAAAAAAAGCTTTCTATTTTTTACTGTGCCCTTAAAAACTTTCAGGGGCACAAGTACTCTGAAACAAAAATGTAAGTCTAGAGCTCTGTGATAAAGAATAGTGGTTAACTGTGATGCAATCGACAGTGAATGGTTGCAAAAAAAGAAAAGAAAAAAAAGGCAGTACACAAAAGGAGAGATAAAAGATGTAAATAAAAGGGGGGTAGATTGTGCCTTCATTTTTCCCCCCGATTCTTCTGCTCGAATGCATCTATATTGTTAAGGGTTTAAAAGAGCTAAGAAAAGCCCAAGGCTGAAGACTAAAAACTTCACAACACGCACATACACACACACACACACACACACACACACACACTTGTACGTCTATCTTGTGAGGACATTCATTGACACTATGCAACTCATCACAACTAACTGCCCAACCCGAACCCTTACCCTAAACCTACCCTTAAAGGGTTAATTCACCCAAAAATGAGATTTCTGTCATTAATTACTCACCCTCATGTTGTTCCAACCCTGTAAGACCTTCGTCCATCTTCAGAAAACAAATGAAGATATTTTTGATGAAATCCGAAAGGTTTCTGAACCAGCCATAGGCAGCAATGTCATTGCAAATTTCAAGGTCCAGAAAGGTAGTAAAGACATCGTTAAAATAGTCCATGTGACTCCAGTGGTTCAACCTTAATGTTAAGAAGCGACGAGAATACTTTTTGTGCGTGAAAAACAAACAAAAATAACGACTTTATTCAACAATTTCTTCTCCTCCATGTCAGTCTGCTACACTGATCACATAGTAAACACCATAGATATATATATACATAGATGCCTCATTAGCGGACGTTTCCGTTCTGACCTAGAACCTGGAAGTGCTGCACTGTGTTTACAACGTGATCAGTGTAGCAGACTGACATGGAGGAGAAGATATTGTTGAATAAAGACGTTTCTTTTTTTACATAAAATGTATTCTCATTGCTTCATAACATTAAGTCTGAATGTTACAGGTCAAAAATGTCCTCACTCCTCACTCCAGAGGTCTAATACTCAAACCAGTCCTCACAAAGATAGTTGTACAAGTACACACAAACATTCACACAGGCTTAATTAACATTATTACTGCCCTGACTAAACTTTGTCCACTAGAGGGAGAAAACACAAATGCAGTTTCTCATGGACGACCAACCCCTATAGGACCAGTGCATATCCTACACTTCTGGGGGCCCTAAGCAAAACTTTGAGATGGGGTCCCTGTCAGTGCAAAAAAAAAAAATACATAAACTTAAGTAAAAACTTAAAGAAATAAAGTTTTCAGTATGCAAGGTGCACTGCCAGTTTTCTATAGGAGTGAATTCAGGTTGAATGGGACACTTTTCCCCAGTCATCTCAATGGCAAAAAGTGTCCCAATCAACCTGAATTCACCCCTAATGGAATTAAATTATTATTATAATTAATGTTATTATCTGCTAGTACCAGAGGTGGGAGTAAGTCACACATGTGCAAGTCACAAGCAAGTCTCAAGTCTTAACCTTCAAGTCTCAAGCAAGTCCGAGTCAATTTTGTGAAAAGCAAGTCAAGTCAAGTCAAGTCACTGCTTTATGTCAAGCAAGTCAAGTCAAGTCGTAGCTTGGGTCACAAGTCACTGGCAAGTCATACAAACGTTTGATGATTTCACTGAATTTATATATTAAAATAAGTTAAAACTACATAAGCTGTGGACTATGGTTTTATTTGCAACATTTTTTTTAAATATGCATTTCCACATAGCCTACAGCTGAGTGGTTACTACAATAAAAATAATAATAATAAAAAAAAAATTTCAAACTACATAGCCTAAAATGTAAATGTAACTGAAATTAGGCTAACATTAAAGCATGAAAAATAAATATGCCTCAAACATTGCAGAAGACCATTAAAAGGTATTAAACAATTCACAATTCAAGTATAATGGTTCCTATGCCACCAAATGGCATTCTTCAAACTGGCATCCCCTTATGGAACATGAACACATCCCAACAAGTTAGATCTATCCTTTTAAAAAAAAAGAATAACAAGAAAAAAACAATAATAATTGAATTGACACAAAACTTACACCTGTCAATCAGGTGGATTGACTATTGTACATTATTAATCTGTGCGAGTGAGTGATTTATTAATATTTGTGAATGAATGTGTGTGCATGTGTATGTGTGAAAAGTGTATTGTTTGCATGTCTATGGTTGTGTTTGACTGTGTGTGTGTGTGTGTGTGTGTGTGTGTGTGTGTGTGTGTGAGAGAGAGAGAGAGAGAGAGAGAGAGAGAGAGAGAGAGAGAGAGAGAGAGAGAGGTGATTTGATTGAGTGTGATTGATTCATTAATATTTGTGAGTGAATGTGTGTGCGTGTGTATGAGTGAAAAGTGTATTGTTTGTTTGCATGTGTGCATGGTTGTGCTTGCAAGTTTGAATTTTTGTTTTGTTTATTTGTGTATGCATGGTTCGGTTCGAAAGTCTGTATGTTTTTTTTCTTTGTGTGTAGGTGTCTTTTCACAATCTTTTAGTGGTATTAACTAGCGATTTCTTTTTACTTATGCCCTATATACTAGCGTTATAAGCTAAACAGTTTTTAGAGATAAAACTCTTTACATTCGATTATCATGAAAACAAATCCCAGAGAACGGTAGACTGTATAATGCATTATTAATTATTATTAAATTACAGTTACATTTTTTTTTATATTTCTTTTAACATTCAAGTCAACCCTGGGATAGCAGACTATATTGGTAGCATATAACTAGACAGTACAAAGGGATGCATGCAGGTAAGAAAAACTGGAATATGGCATATTTTAACATATTTTAACCCGATTTTCATTTTCATTTTCAAGAAAATATTTTTTCTCTGTGCTTTTGTATGTAAGGGATTATTCAGATCATAAAAAAAAAATCATTAATCCACTCGAATATTATTAAAAATATATAGAAAGCCTTTATTTTATCATGGCTTTAATATTTTAAAATCAGGTGACAAGTACTTGCACAACTATGCGTTGTGGCTAATGAGCCTTTGTCAGGGTGTGTGACCAAAACCCCTTTCACACAGAGATTCCGGAAAATACACGGATAAAGTGACCCAAGATTTGACCCGGGTTCGTTTGATTTAGGTTCATTCACACGTCTAGCAGTGCCAGTGATTTCCCGAAATCAGAGATTGTTCACACACGGAGGTCCCGTACAGACATGTAATGTCTTAGCAGCGTCTTAAGTTTGCTTATGAGCTGCGACCACGCTTGTGCATTTTTTTTTTTTTCTCTGATTCGATCATAAACTTGCGCATTACGTACCGTTTCACAGCAGGCGAACGATCCCGCGCTTCAGCGTCATCACTACGACACTGCATTATTACGGCTTTTGTTCACACAGCGCGCGTTCCTGCTGCGTCACGTGATTGTTGCGGTGCGTTCAAATACAGATATTTATTTTTAAAAAGGCAAGTTATTTAGAGTCATTTACCTCAAGTCCGAGTCAAGTCTCAAGTCATGAATATCAAGTCAAAGTCAAGTCAAGTCTTTTATTAATATTTGTCAAGCAAGTCTCAAGTCCTAAAATTTGCGACTTAAGTCTGACTCGAGTCAAGTCATATGACTCGAGTCCCCCATCTCTGGCTAGTACACTGCAAGATGTCCGAGTCCGAAAAAGTTATTGAATAAATAATTATTAAAACTCATTATTAAAAATATTTCCACACGACTCAACACAAATGTTTAGTAGACACCACAGATATATTTGCATGTTAAAAATAAATATTCACATTATGGTAAATTAACCTTCATGTTTATTTTATATAGTGATGAGCAAGGGGGCCCCCTGGTGGTTCGGGGGCCCTACGCAACTTGCATGGCTTGCGTATAGGGAGGATCGGCTCTGACATTCATTGCAGGCACTGAATCTCTTTGCCTGGGGTAAATGGCAAATATTATTAGTGATCTTGAGAATATTAAGTAGGCTACATATATTAATTCTTCATAATCCTGATATTATGTCATTTATGGATTGTTCTGGGTGTTTCCCCCCCCCCTGCATTTACTAGACATCTTGTGAAATCACTTACTGAAGACACAGGCCTCTGCTCCAACACATATGCACATGATTTGAGGCTATTTTTACTCTTGCCTGAGCAAACCTTTTATTTCAAGCTAAGTTTTTTTTAAGCTAAAAGAGGAGGATTAGCCACCCATGAAGGTGTAACACAATAAGCAACACAATAACAAATGGCCACCTTCACATGGATGTGGCCCAGCTACACTGCTGTGCATAAATCATGTCACAAAAGCTATACCATATCTGAGCATGTGTCTGAGTGACAGTGAGGATGAGAGAGAAAAAGGCGGAAAGAAAAAAGGCAGAAAAGGCCTTTGATTTAGAACAATCCTGTCTAATGAAATGATAAGCACTCATTTGACAGCCTACAGTCAGAGCCTCATCAGTTTTTATTTAAAATTGTGCTTTGAACCATGTGCCATCCAATAAATGCTATGTATTAAATGTAGAAGGATGTGAAATGTAATACTTCAGCCACTTGTGCAATACAAAAGAGATGACACTATGTTTCAATCACAACATTTTCACTGGGAAACTAATTAGCAGCACTTAGCGAAATGAAAGTGGCAGGTAAGATATTCGCAAAGGAGCAGCTCCCTCCCTCTGATGTTTTCTTTCTCTTCATTGATCCACGGGGATTTTCCTGCATGGCTAGCATACTAGCATAGGAGTTTAATAGCTAAATTTCGCAAAACGTGGCCCAGTTCCAAAACCTAGTGAGCTGTCTTTTGAGAAGCATACTTTTTACCATATCATAATTAAAACAGAACCTCATTACTAACTATTTAGAATTCACTACATAGGCAGCAACTCACAATCTTAAAAGAGTTTAGTGTTAGCATGTTGCTACTCTCCTTAAAAAAAAAAAAAAAGAAAAAAAAAAAAACCCATCATAAAGGAACTTAAGGTGGTTAGCTAGTATTCAATCCTGGTCTAGCTGGTTAAGCTAACCTGTTTTGGTGATTTTGGATGCTTGTTAGCTGGTTAGGCTGAGAGAACAATTGGCTGACTAGCTTCAGTTTTATCAGATTCAGTTTTATTCAAAACAGGTAAATGTAAATGCGGCAATGTTTGTAACATTGGTTGTTGTACGAGTCGTGGCAGTTCAGAGGTGCTAAAAGGTTAATGCGCTTTGCAATTGAAAATAATGTTCCACTTACACTAAAAAATACCATAAAACTAACGGATTTTACTAAAAGTAAACAAGTACAAGTCTTTTAGCTCTTTTATCATGACTCGTGCTTGTGCAAGGTGAGATAACAAGCATGTTTACTGTCATAAAATCCACATATGAAGCTGATTATGTGATGCAAACATCAAAATGTATAGTTTACAAATCATGCACTATGGTAAAAGAGTTTTGAGGTCATAACATAGTATTGTGCATTGAACCATTATTATTATTATTATTATTATTTTTTATTTTTTTTGGAGTTTTGCAAAAATGTAGGAAGTGGCATGTTTTTCCACTGAGCCTATGTTATGTAACACTAGGTGCGTTTCCTTTACAGATTTGCGCATTTTTTCTAAATGTCGACAAAAAACTATTGCGAAATGACGCCGTTTCCATTAACCGATGTTATGCGACTAAAACGTCATTTTTTCCTCTCGCGATAAGTCATTCCAAAAATCATGGCAACGGATGTTGGTAGGTTTACGTATATCCCAGCCACCGCACTGGCCATTATTATTAATCGAAGGAGACGTATGTGTGTTATCCAAGCATTAATGGTAAGAAGACCCTTATACTTGGAGCGGCTGGTGTTTCTGGGTGTTTCTCCCTCATATCTGCTTCGAGGTCTTGATTCTGGCATTTCTTTGAGGTTTAGAATCCAGTATTCCTGTAATTCTTTTGTCTTTTATGAATTTAATAAAGAACTCTGTCTCGTATTCTGTCCAAGCATACCGCATCATCTACGTCAGGTGACCTGTAAATGCGCAAAAACTGTTTCCATTGCAGTTTTCACGAAATATTTATTTTTCGAATTGCTTGAAAAATAAATATATGCTTTTGTTATACCATTTTATCTCCCGAGTCTTTCTGGTAGAACCTTAATCAGGTGCACAATGACGCCTTAAAATTCTCCCAAATTGGCCCTTGATATGTTCTCTAAAAACCCCTTGAGTTAAAAAATGAGGCTTTAACTGAATTATGCATGTTATGAGAGCAAGAGAAGCTGAGAAACCAGGATAGGGAGAGAGATCTGAAATCAGAGTGTCAAGTTATGTCTTCCATCATGGATGCTCATGTTTGAAGGCCAGGTGCGATTCGATAGCTCCCATTCCATTGCCTCAGGCTTGCCATTGGCACTCCATTCTACAGCCTCTGAAATTTCTTGTTACGACCTGCACATGGCGCTTATATCACACAGCACTCTGCAGGAGAACACATGCTACTGACCCAGTACATCAGTCTCTCTGTGTTATTTGCTCATTCAGAGAGGTTTTAATGCTAGGTTTGCTCTAAATGTCTGTTAATGTCAGGTGGGGAACAGGATGTGCTGTTCCTCAGAGCAATAGGAGCCACATTACTATTACAATAAAATATAACAAGGGTCATTTTCTGGAGAACATATGAATTCAGTTTGTAATATTTAGACTGATTATTTACAGTTCAAAGCCTTTAAAAGGAATATTAACTTTTTATTGTTAACTATTTCCTTCCCTTTTTAATTATAAAAAAAATGAAAAAGAAACATTATTTTTAAAAGCTTTAATATCAAAGCTTTTAAAAATAGTTTATTTTTAATTTTTATAATAATTAAAAAGGGAAGGAAATAGTTTACAATACAAATACATATGAGGGTGTTTTATTTAATTTTTACATTTTACTTAATTTTAATTAAAAAGGGAAGACATAAAACATTGTATATAAATAACAGCAATAGTAATGAGATGCTTGCTTTAGGAAATACCACTAATGAAAATATGACGGAATATCTGATGAATATATTATTAATATTAGTATTCATTTCCACAATTCAAACCATAAAAAAAGAATGTGTTGTTTATTTTTCTTATAATAAAAAAAAAAAAAAATGAAAAGTGCACACTACAAACACAAACACATGACTTTCTTAGAGGTGTTTCTCCCTGCGACTGGAGGCTTCCAGTAAGATCTAAATAAATGGTTCTGAGGGTTGTTCACATACGTTGTATAAAGCTCACATAGCCAGATAAAGGTCATTTGGCTCGTTAACTCTTTTTTCAGAGAAAAGGCCTTTGTGTCTTTGAGGTCTGATTTCAAAACAATGTGCAAAGCCGTGTGAAGCGAGGCTGAACTTACACTTTTCTGACTTTAATCAGTTCAGCTTCTCTCTTCTGCTCATTTAGTTTAACAGGATCCTCTGCTAGTCTCCTGTACCAGAGGCGTTTAGAGGGGATGATAACATTTAATACACCGACATTGGGCTTTGTTCCACATTCATGTTGTACAACATGGTCACTATGTGCATTGTGCACAATATGCTTTACAGAGGGATTCAACAGTCTGAGAATTAAAACTGAAATTAAACAAATTTGGATTTTTTCTTGAATTAAATAAAGTAAAGCTATTATGTAAAATGAATAAAAAAATGTTACGATTCTGCACGAATTCTGGGTGACTAACCAAATTAGCAAATTTATGATACTGAACAAGAGATGTGTTCCCATTGAAGGCCACATTATATATATTCAACAATATTGTTCTGACTGCACGAGAACTGAACTGAGGTGGATGATGACATCATTGATGATCTTTACAATGCACTGAATTAAGTCAAGTCAAGTCACCTGAATTATTTAGCGCTTTTAACAATATAGATTGTTTCAAAGCAGTTTTACAGTGATTATAGGAAATTAAAGTAACAGAGATTGTTTTGGCTTTACAGCAGATCTAGAATAAAGTTATTGTCCAGCTAAAACTTTAACACTAAACTGACTTCATCTGAACAACAGCAGAAATCCATAATTTTCCTGTCATTACTGTAAAGCTGCTTTGAAACAATTTGTATTGTATAAAGCGCTATATAAATAAAGGTGGTTTGACTTGACATGATGCCATTTGGAACACTGTCAATTTCAATTTTGGTACTATACGGTTATCCGGACCACACCTGACCACACGTGACCACAACTGCTCTTGGTTGGTCGTAACCCCAGTGACTGGTAGGTTTAGGGGTGGGGTTGGGGTAGGTCATCACATGTGGTCCGGATAACCGTATAGTACCCAATTTTCAATTTCCAATTTTCAATTTTCTTTCAAATTCTCATGCTGATAATTTACACTACCGTTTTGAAGTTTGTGGTCAGTACACACACACACACACACACACACACACACACTGTACATATTTAATTATAAAAGAATGCAAAATATAACCATTTTCACTCATGGTCTCAGACCGAAGTATACACACTGTACATGTTCACACACACACATCCATATATTTGGTTGCGATACATTATTATGTGAATGTGCTCATATGCTGGACTGATATTGGTATAAATTAAGTGGAGTTGGAGCTGCTATTAGTACAGGTGGTATTGATCGGCTGTAAGTTAACACAATGGCCTGGTCTCAGTGCGGTCGTGAGCTGTTTACTGTGTCAGCGGCGGAAACAGTGCTGACCTCCAAGATCACAGACTGAAGCTGAATGGTGGACACAATATCCTCTATTCTACAATAAATGCAACAGCAAGCGCAAATGAACTATAGCTTAAAGTTGAAATGTGTCATTTCTGTGTTGCTAGTGGTGACATTAAACTTACCAAGAACAATCCCAAAGCGCAGCCTGGGCTTGCTCAAGGGCTCAAGGATGATGGCTCATGGCTCAGTCCTTGTGGGGTTTGAACCAGCAACCTTCTGGTTACTAGCCCTGAGCCTTAAGTACTACTTCACCACATCACTATATTCTTATGATGTTTTACAGCATTTCCGTAATGCAATAGTGTGCATCTAATCTTTGGACCAAGAGGGTGAATTTCATAAATACTTAAATATAAATACTCAGAAAAGTGAATAAAATATGGCACAATGTACTGTGTTAACGTGAAAAAAACACAAAAAACTTTCCGTATTGAATTTACACAGATGTTTTACCCATATTTTGAAGTACGCATTAGATTGTGTTGTGTTTTATGATTAAAGGACATTTTCATAAACTTAACGGTAATATCCTGGCAGAAAAAATACCAGTACTTTTTTTAAACAGCATAAAACATTTCCCCTCCAAATCCTTATATCGAATACATAGCATAAAAATTATGCCTGTTTATCCTCATTCTTTTTGGGTTTTCACGACAAACGTTCATTACTGTAACTCGTCCAGATGTTTATTTTTCTCAGTACTTTCCATTATTCTCAATTGTGATTCTCTAATGTAATATACTAAATATACTATAATGAAATGTAATTTATTTAGCATCAAACAGTACAACAAATAGGACAATTATGTAGATTCTTTCTTTCTTTCTTTCTTTCTTTCTTTCTTTCTTTCTTTCTTTCTTTCTTTCTTTCTTTCTTTCTTTCTTTCTTTGGTGGATTAATTTCACAATACAATCACCAATATTTTGGTAATTTTTGTATTTGTTTTATAATTTTTCCCAGAAAAAAAACAAACAAACAAAACTGTACATTGTTTATGTGTTCAACTGCTAAAAGTACATTTTTAGATCTACTTATAGGGCATGTGAGCAACATATAATTGGGGTGAAATATGACCTGGGCATGTTCTAGACAGGTTTTGTTGGATTCACACAGTGTTGTTTGGCACAAAGATCAGAACCAATAGAGTCAGATCAGTTTGTTCGAAACCTGCTTCTTCACGATGGTTTGCTCATTACTGATCCACCCTCTGTAAGACATGAATAGGCCAACAGTAAACAGGGCATGAATCGTGGTTTTCTTTCAGTCGGTCACCATGGATACCGGACCCAAGCACCTGTAGTTCACCCAGGCAGATGTTGGGGGCAGGACCGGGAGGAACGGCATCAAGCCATCAAGAACATGCAGATCAGAGACCATGCACCGCTATTGAAAAGTTGATCTGCTCCCTGTGTTCTTTGGATTCAGTGGGACTCAGCGCCCTTCAACTTGTCTTTTCACCTACGACCCTCCATTTGCTGCCTCTTTCATGTTTTTTGCATGCAAATGTCAGATGTTTCTCTTGCCTTCAAATCAGAGAGAAGAAGGAGGGGTGGGCAGTGGTGAATGATGACAGCGAGCCTGGAAGCTGGGGTCACATTTTCCTAGAAAAGTGGAATGATGGGTAATTGCACATGCAGTAATAATTCCTTTAAGCACCTGCCCTCTTCTGACTCTCTCTCACGCTCTCAGTAATGGCACTTTCCATGTTGGAAATGCATTATAAATGGGGCTGAAAATAGGGGCTGACTGCAATTTTTGCAACAGTGGGGCACGCTTTGCCCTTCAGAATCAAAAAACCGGTGTGCTTCATCGATGTGTACTTCTAGCTATGTTTAACACAGTATTCACAACCAAGAAATGCATGCATATTCTCTTCATTTGCCTTTAATTTCTTTAGCTGGGTGATTATTTTACTGTTTAATTATTTTTATTTAGGATGTCAAATTGTTTTTCATGCTTGATTTTGAGAGTGAAACAACTCACGGTGAAACTGCAAGGTTATCTAATTGAAGAAAATTATTATAATAGACTGGGTAAATGGACCGTAGTAGTTTGTTGGTCAGTGCCTCAGTGGAGTAAGTTTTGGAAGTAACAACTGCATTTAAATCTACAAATGAAATCCCTACATTTTTGTCTACATTTTCAGCTCCAACATATGGAGCTGGTTAAGTGATGCAAACTCCTATGGTAAAAAGTGTTTTGAGGTCATAACATAATTGTGCAAGGAGCTGTGTGAAAACAAGTCTTTATTAATTCATAATCTTGTGATAATCATAATTGTGTGCAAAAACGATTAAAAGTGCTTGCTGTTTTACTGCCTCTAGTGTTCATTTCTGTTGGAGACTGCAATGATATGTACGTATTGGTACGTATTTTGCGTTTTGCAAAAATGTTGCCACTGGTAAGTTTTTCCATTGAGTCTGTGTTGGAAAGTATACATATTAACATTAGGTTAAACGCCTGTGTTTTCAAACACCATGGTGGCCCATAGGTGGTGGTTTAGATTCCCTCACACTTCAACATGGTGTTAAAGTAGAGTCACGGGGATTGTAGAGGAATTCAGTTTAGCTGTTGCCGATGTGGCTGGACGCCTCAAGAATGAACAATGCAATTGTATTGTTCTTAGGTACGTTGGAAAAGGCAAATGAGGTGGTTGAAAAGGCAGTAAATTGTGGGGTCTGTTTACACCTGTACTTTCCCTTTCTACACCAGCTAAAAAGTTTACATTGTCTAATGTTCCACCTTTTATTAAAGAAGAAATGTTAGGTAAACGTTAGCTTTGGTAAACTTGTTTCATCTAAGTTACTGAAACATGTTTTTTTTATTTTAAATTTCTGAGGTTTACATTCATGATTTTAAAAAACGGGAACTTGATTTGAACTTGAAATTCAGAATAGATGATTTCGATTATACAGTCTTTGTGTCGACTGACTTTGCAATGTTTTGGATGTAAATACGTAACTGGTGTTGTCTGCGTTGTGTGTTTTTGGTGGAATAAATAGAAGGACATCAATTGATGGGTCGACTCTTCATTTACTCTGATCTTTTACCATGTGTGATAACACCATTTTACATTTCTGTAAAATAAATGTTATATTCAATGCAAATAGCATGTGCTATAGTGATGAAATAGAAAACTAATCAACCTTAAAGTGAAAATATGAAAATAATAAAAACATGGAAAATAATGTTATTAATAATATTTAAAAGAAAAGTACAAAAATGATTTTTAAAGCAAAGAGGATGAGCAAAGACATGAAATTAAGATTAATATTGCAGTCAGAAAATGAAAGGGGAAGATGCACACATATAAAGACAGGCACATCAGGTATACGTTTGAACATTTTTGTGTAATTCTACATACGAAACATGAATAATACTTTCCATACCTGTTACAGAAAGACAGCAACGCTGTTAATTCTGACGATGCTAATGAAATAACTCAAACTGATGCAGGTTTAATGGTAGAGTTAACTACAGCTGAAACAAGAAATAAACAAACTGCCACAGAAGAACATGATGATGAGCCGTTAAAACCTGTTAGACTTGTGTCTATTGTGGATGAGAACGAGTCAGATGCTTGATGTTGATTCTGAAAATACACTTATTTTCTGGATTATTGATGGAGGTAGATTAAAGCATATTTAAAACACCCCTGAAAAGGAAGAAGAGTAAGAAATGCATTGCAGCTAATCAAGCAAGGAAAGTGAGAACAGGTCAGTGAAAATGATCAGGTGCATTTTGATTGTGACATTACCAGTCATCTCAGAAACACAGTTAAATAGTTTCGGCCAGCTTGCACACCATTCTCCTGTGGCCACATATGATACCCAGCAGCCTGAAAAGAAGCATGCATATTTCCCCATGCACCTTCTCCACATCTTGACAGACGGAGCCTGACATGGCACCGGTGCGCCACCGCTGATAAGGTATACTCTCTCAATCAGCTGTTGGGAGATCGAATTTGAGTTTTAAATTATTACTGACTGCAGCATCTGCCGATGCAAATGTGACGGCCGCAGTGATTATCTTCTAGGTTTTGAGATCGTCAATCGTGTGGATTGAGGACGAGGGAAGGGTGCGAACGGACCCCCCCAGATGCTCGTTGGCTGACAAGCGAGGGGATTTGCACGCAGCACTGATCCCCAGCTATGAGGGCTTAGTGTCAGAGCCGTGCTTACAAGGACAGGAGAAAGAGAGGAGAGAGAGATCCGTGCTAGAATAGGGAAGTATCCTAACAGATCTTCTTTGCTAAAATTTATGATTTTTTATTATAGCGTTTAATCCGTCGAGGATATTTCTGTCAGTTCGTTAAGCTCATGATGAATCAGTTCTGGTCAGTGGATGATACGCTAAAGATAGCGGATGACATCCATGAGGAAATGGGGAAAAAAAGTTACAAACATGAATATATAAAAATTGTTGTCTCTCTAAAAAAAAAAAAAAAAAAAAAAAAAAAATCACAATCTCATGACTTTCTTTTTTTTCCATGGAATACAAATTCTATGGAATATTATGCACCGTAAAAACAAATTTGTTCAGTTTATTTAATTCAATTGTGCAAACTTGTTGCCTTAATTTAGTAAGCATAACTTAATTGCATCATTCTTCTTACTTAATCCATTTAAGTTGTGTCAACTTAATTCTGTCTTTGATCTGAGGAAGTGTACTCCCAGAGTGCATTGCGGCATGAATCAATTAATTGCTTTATTTTACTATTTTTGGCTTTTGTAATGGTCTAATTAATTGAATTAACGAAAAAAAAAAAGTGGTTTGCATGCTGAATGTTGAAGACTGTGTGTGTCATGATTCATGTCTGTGTTCCCCTGTCTTGTCCTTTGTTTAGCAGTTCCCCGTTATGTTAATTAGTTTCCTCGGGTGTTTCTGATTAGCCACGCCCCCTTGTTATCTTGTTTAGCTTGTCTGTCTGTGTATTTAAGCCCTGTGTTTAGTTCAGTCTTTGTCAGTTCTTATTTTGTTGCACCATGGTGGTTGTTCTGTTCCCGAGTCTCAGTCCTGAGTTTGCGTTTGTATATGTGAAGTTTTGACTTTATTTAATAAAAGACTACTGCACTTGGATCCTGCTTCCTCCTCTGCTTCAACCAAAACGTAACAGTGTGTGACTCAAGCAAAATTGCAAGATATTGTCACAAATATAGAGGGATTGGTTACACTTTATTTTAAGGTGTGATTGTTACAGTGTAATTATATATTTAAGTACTGAGTAATCTTAATTAACTACATGTACTTACTATAGGGTTAGGGTAGGATTAGGATTTGGTTAAGGGTTAGTTGCATGTAATTATGCATAATTTACTGTTATTAATATGGTAAGTACATGCAACATATGTAACAAGGACACTGTAAAATAAAGTGTTACCGAGGGATTATATCAACCCAATTAAAAGTTTATGCCATAAGTGTTAGCAATAAAATGTTAAAAAGATCATTATAATACATGAAATATAGTTATGATATATAAATCATTAATACATTAATTCAAAACATGGACATAGTTTAAGTGTGTATATATATATAATATATTTATTACTTCACTTCCTTTGAAATCAAATAAGTGTGATTTCATGTTGCATCACTGCATTAATTGAAAGAGAATTACAATAATATAAATTAAGTTCCAAGTGCCCAAACAAAGGGAACACTAATCACAATAATGGTGAGAAATTTTAGGAAGTCAACATGAATTTATGAAGTCAACTTATGTGACGTTCTCCCAAAAATTTTAGTTGTATTGACAATAACATTCAAGATGACTGGAGAATGAGCGAATGCAACTAAGAAGAATGATGACTGCAGAAGTGGAAGAAATGAGTGAAAAGTCTTTTTCTTCTTTTTTTTTTCTTCTTTTTTTTTTCTAGTAATGTTTACTTGGGTTTTCTGAGTAACGGAGGCATAGCATGCAAATAGTACAGATTACTAAATTGTTTTAAGTAAGTGCAACAAATTATTGGACATTAATTAAAGTTAACTAAAAAGTCTAAGTAAGAATAACTGTTAGATTTTACAGTGTGGGTGCTTTTCCATGCAATGAACGTGAATGGAGACAACTCAAAAATGTCAAAAAGCACACCAAAAGTGTAAAGTAAACATAATTAACAAACATACTTTTTCTCACAGTGCTATTATGGCTTTAGAAGACTTGGAAAGTCATTTGAACTACTTTCATGGTGTTTTTTGTCTTGTTGAGCTTAATCATTCTCTTCTGTTACATGGAAAGGAGCTGCATGACATTTTTCTAAATTTCTCTTTTTCTGTTCTGCAGAAGAAAGGAAATCTAATGGGTTTAGAATATTATGAGAGTGAGTACATGATGACATAATTTTAATTTTTGATTGACCTATTCTTTTAATTTGGTTACTCTGCACTGTGAAAACACAAGCTCATGAAATTACAAATTAGTGATTCACCTAGGTTTCTCTTTACACTTTGGACAACAAAGCAAGCCAGGGGAAATCAAATAAACAAACAACGGTATATGAAAATGAGGGATGGTGTTTATAGACAAGTACCTCGAGTGATTTGATTTCTGGGGGGAAATTTTCTCCCAACAGCCGAGCAGAAATGTAAGAATGCATAGATTATGGATCCATAAATTGCCCTTCTTTACTGAATCATGCTTCAAACAAATGTGTGTGAGGACTGGAGGCTTACTAATGCATGTGTCTATATTGTTGATATATTACATAGATAGTCTAAATTATCATAACACAGAACTCTATAAATAATAATAATAAATTGTATTATTATTGTTGTCGTTATTAATATATACACTATATTGCATACACTACATAATTATTCTGTGTTGGCAATATTTATCATGTATGTTTCTTTGGTGGCACTGACTTCATAAGAACCTCTAAACAGTAATTAGAGGGAAAGGCCTCATGAAAGCAGAAATAAAGATGGCCCAGGGTAAATTTCCTGTCTTTGATAGAGTCATGGACGGATATTAGCAAGGCACCATAAGTAAAGCCAAATCCTCCTGAAAGCAATTGCTTTTCAAATACTACTGCAGGAAATGCATCTGCTGCTTATCAAATAACAACTTTACATTTAAATCCATCATACATAAAATTATCCTTAAATAAAAGGAATCCATCATTACACCAGTATGAATCTAGAACATGTCATGTATTGTGTCAATTCAATAGACAGTTATTTGATGAAAAAAAAAAGTGTACAATGTGATGCAAAAGTATTACCATGCAGAGTTACATGGCATATTCATAATAAATATTGCCTTTAGATAATATTTTTAAGGAATGAATAAAGTCATTATTAAACTATTTTTAGTTAATCAATTCTTTAAAAATTAAGTCTACCATACATAATGTAACTTCTTTTTATTTTTTTTTATTTTTTTACATTTGTTCAAAAGTCAATACACCATCAATCCTTCTTCCAAAAAACACCGGAAATTGTGTTTTTATTACTCAGTAGATGAGTAAGGTATTTTATTGAACAGATAAATTGCCATGTAGCTTTCTAAAAGAGTTCATTTTTAAGCATTATCTGTTGTGAAGGGTCATGTTGTTCTAGCGCTGTGCTGGAATTTATTTTTATGGAAGTACCTTGTCTAATTGGTGTAGCTACAGTAACATCTTCAGCTATAGTCAGCTTGAGATCTAAACTTGTTATATATATTAAGCCTAGTAGTAAATGTTCTACGAGTTGTAGGATAACCATATTCATTCACACAGTTACACAGAGCAGAAACACAACCAAAATATATATATATATATATATATCTGCAAAATGCATGCGGTTTATAAAAGCCAAGTGCCTACTGTTAATGTTGGTCAGCATTTCTAGCATCAGAACAGTACAATTTCATTTAACATTTCTATTTTCACCCTCTCTCTGCCTTTACAATTAAATGTTTTTGCTGACCCTTTTGATTTCATGCTTTAACATATTGTTAACCTGTTTTCCATGATACCTTTTAATTTATCATTAAACAGTTAACTCATTACAAAAACACTGCCTTCTCTTGTTTGCTTTAAGTCTTCAGACTTCCATTAAATACTGGAATTAAGTTAAGGCAAAATAACACAATTAGTCTCTAAAGACTATAAAGAAAGAAATTCAAGCTAATAACGAAGACTCTATTGGCTAACCAGGACAAAGGACTAATTAGAGTTCACCGCATGTGTCAGGGATGAACGAGACAGATGCAATTGCCAATGCAGTAAGGTGAATTTATTAGACAAACACTAGTGTGAACAGCAGGCAAAGCCAGTTAAACACTGGTACAGAGAGTTGTGAGAGTCAGTGAACCTGAAAAATGTGACAGCATGCAGCACTGCACTAGTGTTTTCCCTTCAGCTGTCAACCTGGGGCCTGTACCATGATGGCAGTTGAACAAACTCAGGGTTACAGGATTAGTTTTGAGTTGATAAAACCAAACCAGTCCAACCAGGCTTTGCTGGTACCATGATGCTGATCATCAACTTTGTCAACTCAGGCTTTGATCCTAAGTTTAGGAGTTTAGGTGTGACATCAGTAGCGAACAACCAATCACATGCTGAGAAAGAGTGAAACTGAGATTCATTTCTCACGAGAGAAGCAGCGCGATTCAATACAGAATATTACGAGATTGAAAAATAAAGAATTTAAACAAATTTACACAGCAAGAAGAAAATAGCTGAAAGAGGACAATTAAAATAAAATAAAAAGTCTTGCTATATCAGTGCAAGTAAAAGTTGTGAAGTTAGTTTATACAGTTGATAAATGTAGAGAAAATGTAACGTTTAAGCTCATGTAGTAATTTTATAGCTTTATCTGTTGATTCTAAAGAGTATTTATAGTACTTTTATATATTCATTCAATTAAACTGTGCGTAATAATAATTAATAAACTAAAATTGTACGTGTGATCGATTAAGGGTATACAATAATTACATAAATAATATCTAAATCATTCTAAATTATTATTCTAAATAAGCATTAGAAGCACAGCAATCATTTGCTGTGTAGCGATCTTTAATTTGGAGAGGAAACAGGTGGAGTGACTTTATTGCATCAGACATGTTTCACTTTGCTCACAGCTGATTGGTCCAGTTTCGGTTTGCAACCTCTTACCTGGAACATAACCTGCCCCGGACCAGGGGCCTCATCTATAAACGTTGCGTACGCACAAAAGAAGGCGTACGCCGCTCTCTACGCAATAATTGGTATTTATAAAAAGCTAATTTGACGGGAAAATGGGCGGTCCTTCACGCAAACTCTGACCCAGGCGTACGCACAAAAACGGGTGAAATGAGAAATGGCGACACCGTCGGCAGATGGAAGAAACACGTGAAAGTGTGTGAAACTGTAGTGTAGACTGTTGTGTAAAAGAAATGGCAATACTGCCTCTCATAAATAACATGAAGACTTCACAAAGCAAGTCTTACAATTAACAGCCTACACGAACACCCGTTTGATCGATCTGCAGTGTAAAACAGACAAAATCAAACAAAGATTACAACAGAAATGCAAATTAACACATATTTGCAAAAAGAAAAGTGAAATATGTTCTGCAATAATATTGGCATGTTATGCAATTCATCCTCTGCCGACGCTTTTTTGCATCGACTTTGATGTCCGACCATTTCTTTTTTATTTCGGCCACGGTCCGAGGTTGTGAGGCTGCAGCATTAACAGCGTCTGCAACCTTTTGCCACTCAAGTGCCTTTTTGGCATTAGTAATGCCCACACTGTGCCCTCCAAACAACATTTTACTTCTCTTTTCCACCTCGCCAACGATAATTTCTACTTCACATTGAGTGAACTTACGTTTCTTGGTTTTCCTCTCTGTGTTTGCCATGATTTCGCAATCGATGAATATTAACTTGTGGGCGTTTCACGGTCTATTTATGGGCAACTATGGGCGTGACATGAAGCCGCAAAAGCTGCGCTACATTTAGAATTGATTGTGATTTATTAAGGGAAAACTGCGTAGGATGTGCGTGCGCTCGGTTTTATAAATCCGAATATTTCTGTGCGTACGCACGTCCTATGTTTCATCCGTACGCCACTTCTGACGCAAATCCTACGCAAAGTTTTATAAATGAGGCCCCAGGTTAGCTGTAGAGCGTAAGTTACTATGGTGATGAACACTGCTAAAAGCCAAACCACTTCCATGGTGCCTAAAACCTATAGCAAACTAACCTGAAACATATTGGGCTAGCCACCTAAACCGGCTTCATGCTATAGACCCCTGCTCAACTCTGAACTTATCTTTTAACCCTTCTAGCTCCCAAACAAGGTATGTTTCCTGCTACATTTTAGTTCAGTGACTTTTTTCTATTTTTACCCCATCATTTGCACTATAAGGTTGCACTTTCATTGCTCAGGAGACTGAATGGATTTCTCACATGTGCTTTTTTTTTAAATGTCAATTTGGTGTTAGTTGTTTTTCATGAGATTAATGTTTTAATTTAGCCATTTTTAACCTAGCGGAACCTTCTCTATTTAAAGAAAAAAAAAGAAAGAAAAAAAACTTAATTTTCACTGAAACTGGTCACTTGATTTGATCTGGTAACAGATTTACAAACCCTGTATAGAACGATGGAAATTAATAAAGCCATCTATTCCACTTACACCAATATATGTGTCAAAATCTGCAAAGGATTAAATACATTTAACCAATCATGTACAAATTTAGCATCTTTTATTGGAAAATTAAATTCATTCATTCATTTTATCAAACTCTGATAATCACCTTAATCTTTTAAACAACTGAGAAGATAGTGATCAAAGTAGGCTACATTTGATAAAAATCACCTGTCAAGCTAATATTGCATTAGCATATGAGAGTCAAATTGGAAAACTACAGGGACTCGTCTCAAGATCACTCATTTAACAGTACATCTATTGCCACAATTATGGGAAAAAAAAAGATCAGACAAGAATAGAAAATTATAAAAAAATATTCAAATCAGGAATATCAGAATGGGAACGTTTACTAACCCTGCAAAGTTTTTCAACTGGATTGGTGTTTATTCGCATTAGCATGCGGTGTGAAGAATTTCATTCAGTTCCCTGATCATTATGATTCCTTTTCAACGGGTGAAAAACAAATTTATACTCACGTGCGTTATGTATTTTGTATGTTACCATCTCTGACAAGACAGCATGTTGAAGCCATTTTTTCGGAAAGTGATGAGGAACATCCGGTAGTCTGGGTTTTCCCATGTAATGCTTGCACTCCCTGGACCTCTGCTTCTCCTAAATACTATTGTGTATTGAGCATGTTATTTTTTGACAGACATCAATGTTGTGATATTCCAATGATGTGGATTTGAAAACAGATGGATTGTATAATAATTATTTATTTATTAGTCTGCAAGTATTTACTGAAGTGATTGATGCCCATGAGTGTTACAGTATGTTGATGTTTTAGTTCTAATAAAAAAAAAAAGTTTTTGACGGACGTGATAACGTGTGAGGAGTGAATTGCCGTGCTGGAGATGTTCGAAATGCTTTTTCACATAGGTCATTATACTTATTTTATGGAATGAAGTTTATTTAAATGACATGTTACTCAGACACTGACATGTTTGGCTTGTCAAAAACGTTACATTCAGCTGTCGCACATTTTTGGACTTTTGAAAATCAAGCACTTTTTTTTTTGCCAGGAAATTATGGCCAAAGTTGTTTTTATTGTCTCTTATCTTTTAATTAAACCAATGCAGATCCTGTTGTAAATAATAGTGAAAAATCACTGTTGTTCCATTATTACCCCTTAGCAGATTTGATATATACAGTGAGGAAAATAAGTATTTGAACACCCTGCTATTTTGCAAGTTCTCCCACTTAGAAATCATGGAGGGGTCTGAAATTGTCATCGTATGTGCATGTCCACTGTGAGAGACATAATCTAAAAAAAAAAATCCAGAAATCACAATGTATGATTTTTTAACTATTTATTTGTATGATACAGCTGGAAATAAGTATTTGAACACCTGAGAAAATCAATGTTAATATTTGGTACAGTAGCCTTTGTTTGCAATTACAGAGGTCAAACATTTCCTGTAGTTTTTCACCAGGTTTGCACACACTGCAGGAGGGATTTTGGCCCACTCCTCC